>NC_139738.1:3770529-4397700 GCF_964211835.1 Anser anser | reverse complement strand
TGCCTGAAGGGACGAGCTCGCTGTGCGCGCCTCTCCTCCAGCTCCGCATCCACCGAAGTGGCTCTGCTCTCGCTCAGCAACACAAACAGCCCTCTGTGAGGCAGCTGCCAAACTGGGGGCAGCTATTAGGAGAATTAAAAGTGGGAGGGGAGTGAACTGGCTTTCTAAGAAAAAAAGTGTTATTTTAACATTTCCTGAAGTGAGGCAATCAGTCGGGGCTCCTGCCAGCTACAGTCACAACACTTACTCACAAGCAGGACCTCATCTGGCGTAGAAAATGAGCATGAATCAGGTCTGGTTTAAAAATAAGGTTACTGGACATTAGCAGCAAGGCTTCAGCTAGAAGGTGACAGGGAAGGTTTGCGTATGCCCTGGGTTACGGATCAATTCACCAGCTTCCCTACAACTTATTCCTACTCCATGGTATGCCATGGGAACACTCAGCTGAAATCTGGTAGTTCTTAAGACATGACTCCTTTTCTTGCCCCTTCTTTTTATTTGTTAAGTGCAGAAGGGAAAAATCCTTGACATTCTTTAAGAGTCACATCCCAGTGCACATTACTAAGCAGCAGGATGGCTATTTCCTAACCATTTAGGGACCTCGGACGTATGGCACGGAAGGACAGAAGGCTCATTAAACAAATACCATTTAAATGAGATTCAATCACGTTACAAGCTGACAAGATGACTGAAAAGTGTATATGTTAAGCACATACCATCCACAGCATCAAAACAAGTCCTCTGTTATTGAAGCCAGCTAGTCAACAGCTGAGAAGCAGCAAGAAGCCACACAACAACTTGAGCAATGGCACAGTGACTGGGTGCCAGCACACCCCGGCACAATACCTGTGTTATTTATTTCTGCCCCAAAGCTCAGAGTGCCACCACCACCTAGCACAGGCACTTGGGACCAAGTGCCTCGGTGGCAGAGGCTCTCCCAGCCTCCGAAGGCAAAGCCTCTCTCACCCTGGGAGCCTGCAGCATCAAACCAAGGGACCCCAAGAGCAAGCTCCTACAGGCACAAGCCGGGCTGCTGGTGTGAAAGCACCCGCATTGTCACAACATCACAAGTCATGCAAACTCACCCAGGGAGCTGCCTGGCAGTACTTAAACTCAGCACACGTACCCCATGGAGTTATTTGAGGATTTAACAGCAGTTTTTCCCAGTGGTCCCCACTCTCCCATCTTCAAACCCTCATGCCTGAGGTACAAAACGGAGGGCTTCAGCGCTCACAAAGCCGACACCAGCTCTGTTAAGATGAGATTTCTCAAGTTGCTCCGGCAGGAGCCTTCCCCTTCCTGGGAGATGCACATTAATGCTGGCCGGAAGGTAGGATTTTAAGAAGCCTCAGTGCAAGCCACTTGCTCAGGCTGGGAGCAGGACCATCAGGCTGCTGAGGCTGAGCTGTGTTGCTCTGCAAAAAAGCACCAGATGAGCTACCTGGCATTCCCAAGGCTTATGGCACATGGACAAGGGCTGTCAACGAGGCACTGGCTACAGCCCACTTGGAAGCCTCCAGGCGAGTTCAGCTGTTGGAACATTGATTAGGATAAAGGAACAAAACATTGGCAGGAGGGAGAGAGGCAGATTTCCTGAGAGCTGTACAGTACATGTGAGAACACTGCATAGGAAGCAACAACCAAAACAAAGCAGCCTGCCAGACTGCAGGAGTACCGATGCCGACTGTTCTCAAGTGCAATGCTTGAGAGAAGTAGGAACACAACTCTGCGCTCCCTATTAGCGAAACAACGCCTCGTTCGTTATAACTTTCCCTCCTGCCAACGTCAGCTTTTATCTAGAGGCTTTTTCTTCTCCCTCTCTTCACCAGAAAGGGAATCACCCCAGTTCAAGACAGGAACTTCTGAAACACATTTGGTAGGACACTGTCTCACTGCCTGCTCCACAAGGAAAGCAGCCTTTCCTCAACACAAGCACCAGTTGCCACTCGCCTTACTTGTGACTCTTTCCCCAGGCAGACTAATACCATAAGATGAAGGACTATAGCCAGAATAAACAGAAATAAAGGGGGAAAAGATCGCAACAAAAGGGTCAATTAGACTGAGAGCAGGTCAGACACTGAGCGCCATATACCAAGATTCAAGCACAACATGGCTCATTATTAGGGCAAGGCAGTGATTTCAGCTCAGAGCTGGCTCCACTGTCCCTTGCCTGGTCTAAAACTGCGGAGTAGCACCTCGCCCTACAATCAGAAGGTACAATTATGCCCCTTTTAAAAAAGCTTTGCCATGCACAAGACAATACAGGCGCTTTCCCTTCAGCAGGACAGGGCAAGAAGCTTACTCTCCTAAACGAACAAATTAATGCTCTGGATAGCTTTATGAGATGCAGACAGCCATAAATGAAAGGATATGCTAGGGAGCCAGCTACTCCAAAACCTTTGAGAAGTTAGAGGATTAAGTACAAGTGGTAGAAGTGCTTTTACCTATTGCATCAACAGTTCAGGCTTGCTGGAATACTGCTTTACTTTATCAACATAATGCTCCATTTTGCTCCCATGCTATTTTCTGTTTTTATTGGTAATCTTCTAGACTTAAAAGCTTCAGAACAAAGTTATAAGCGTGTCTCAGAGCAAAACGCTCACTGCCATTTTCAGGGAGTTAGACCTCTCCTTGGTTTAACTGTTCAGAGCAAGGAGATCTGCCATACTAGAAAGAAATGCCAGCTTTCAAAACTACTGCCTGATGGAAATAGATCAAGGTAGGAGATAGCAAAGACATTTCAATGGATGGTGTCAAAGTTCCAGCTGCTAACTGGAAAACAGCTTTTTTTTTCCTTTTTAAACAAGGCTTTGCAAAGAAAAGAATGCGTACAGCAGTCAGAGCAGAGTTGGTCTCCAACTTCTATTTAGGAAAATCATTTGCCTACCACAGGCCTCTCCCGAAGCAGTCACTATAATTTAGTTCACCACCATGCTGTGTACAACTGAGCAGGACCATCCTGTGCCCGTGGCGCCTCCAGCTCGTAGCCAGCCTGTCAGAACACAACCAAGAACCCAAGCAGGCCGATGCCACGCAGACAGCAGCCTCGACTACCCCCAGCAGGATATTTTGTTTCCTGGTGTGAATCAAGTAACTAGAATTTGGTTTCAGTCACTTCCCTCCTGTCACCCAGAACCTGGGGAACACCTTGCATGCATTAGGCTAAGCAGTGCCTTGGCACACACAGATCGGTTTAAAAAGTCACCCAAATCTAAAACGCTGTCTATCGTTCCAAGACAATTCGCCTCATTCTTATCCATGCCAGCATTCAAACCCATTCACCTCATCCGAGCACACAAATGCAATCCCAGCTATCAATGCAGCGCATGCAAGCCAAGGAACACTCACCCAAGAAGCCCTCATTGTTTCATCTGAAGCCAAAGAGCTGTTCCCATGCAAGTTTTTTCACACAGCGGGAGGTTGTGTCAGGTAGCTCCGTCTCAAAGTGACCCAGGAATTTTAACAGGCTCTGTACAGATTTTCAGCTCCATTTGGAAGCAGCTTGTACAGCAGTGAGAGCCCTCAAAGTCGCAATTATGCCTCCACACAAGGCAAAGCATTTGTAGCAGCCATGCAGAAAGTCACTGCTGGTTCCATTAACATTCCCCCGAGCCAGCTCCTGAGCTGCCAGAGCGCTGCCAAAGCCTCTGCGCAGCACGGATGGCTCAGCCCAAAATGCAAAGGGCATCGAGTTCTAGGAGCAGCCTATCCAAAACAATGAAAAGCAAAGAACACTTACTGGAAAATGCATGCACCTGTGAGGCACTCAGCCACCGAAAACAGATGTTTTCATTAGGTCAAGTACTGGCAAGTCATTCTCCTTCAGTTACAAGCTTTACCAGAAGGAAGGACCAGAAGCACTTCAGTCAGTCACAGAAAGTTGTGTGAATCTGACTGCAAAAATCACTTAGATCCTCACAGGTCTTCCCTTGCTCTGCAGCTCAACAGCTCCAGAACACCTGTCTGGGACATCAGTTACACCATTACATGGAAGCCCTGAAACTCCTTGATCTCCCATCCAGTCTTACTTCAAGCCTATTTCTTCTAGTTTACTGTGGCTTATGTTTCCCCCCATATTTGTAAGACTACTTCTATAGGTAAGAGTCCAAGCCTTCAAACACACACAGTGTACTCTGCAGACAGTGAATCAAAGCCCTACCCTACAGATTTCCCATCTGGAAAACCTCAGGGTAACGACAGAAAATATTCTACACACTTACTTGCTTACTCCTTTGGAAAGCTGAACTAAAGGACACAGCTCTAGTAAATGAGACCACAGAAAGAGCACACGTACTTTTGCTCAGGTTTCCATGATTTTAACAGAAGAACATTAAGTAAACTTGGTAAAATTCTTAGGCTGAATGTTCATCCTACAAGCTAGTAGATAAAGCAGCTAAACTGACAGGAGCTGCACTACTGCTGCTTTTATTAGTTGGCTGGCAGCAGCTTACCTGGAGAACGTGCAAGGTGGTTCCAGGTATCTGACATGCTAGTTTTGTACACAACCCCCGAAGGCCCTTCACACAGAGCTACCCCCTTTCTTTGACGTGAACTCTAGAATCTGCTTCAACACCACAGTTTCTCCTCAGTTTTAAGAGCAGATCCCTTGACCACATAGGCCTTCTGTAAAACCAAGCGAAAAAGCAAAGAATGAACATTGATGCCACAAAGCCCTCCTAAAAGCACAGGGAAGAAAGGAACTTGCAAGCCTCAAGTGTAAACAGCATCCAAGCCTTAGTCCCAGAGAATCAGGACCCCCTGTTTTATTTAGCCTTAATTCTTAGCATCAAGATTGTGGTGCTTCACTTGCAGTGTGCATTTCTGCCTCCTGCAGAAGGTGATCACAGCAAGGCTGTGACATCCCCTCATCCAGCCCTGGTGCAACCATTTCACCAGCACTCTAGCTTTAACACCCTTCCCACCCCATTAAATACTGAACAAAGCCTTGCAGGGGGAGTAAGCTTACCTACTCTGAAGTTCCCAAGCGCTGCATTAGCACAGAACAAGCAGCTACGAAGCAGATGACAGGAACGATCACACCAAATGTGGCTGGAGCTGGTTTCGGAGTGTTGCAATTGTGCAATTGTTCTTAGATCAGGGCTGGGCAGGCAACATTTATTAGCTAGCATTGGTTTTGGCAGCACTGGCGAGCCTCCTTGCTATCTCACTCTACATGCAGAAGGCTGCCGCAGTGCCACGGGGGCAGCTTCCCCAGCCCCACCTAGCGAGGAGCAGCAGCAGCTTGGCTCAGCAGGTTTAGCTGCTGGCAGGGCTGCGTGGCCTCCGCAGAAAGTGAAACTGCAGTCACTGAGATCATCAGAGGTAGGGCAAGAACGTTTCAGATGGCACGTGTCCCAGCAACGAGCAGAAAGGAACATCCTTGAGCAGAATGAGGCCCCTGACATGAACTGCATAAGCACATCAGGGATGGGGAGAACAAGAAGTTTAGCGTTTGGCAGTGACCTCCCCAGGCCACAAAGCTAACGAACCACCTTGCTAAGCCAACAGCCTCGTTCTCCTAAGCAGCACGTTTCATGGTCTTAGATACCAAGAGCTTTGCTCTCCTGGACGTTAGGCAGCTGGCATAAGCACGTCCACCCTGAGACAACCCAGGAGAGGCTTCTGAGGAAACCAAGAGCTTGCCACTGTACGATACTGCTGGGATTTGTAGCCACTGAACCAGCTTGTCCATATGAATACAATACTCTAACGAACCTCTCCTTGGGATAAGAAGGCTTCTGCAGAATTTTCTAGCTATTTTTGCAGTGTTGAAAGGCAGTGCGATGAGGACAGTATGCCTTCTTACACCCTGAATGGAGGGGCTGGTTCTCCAGCACAACACTGAAGTTACTCAGAAGTCAGCACATCCGAGTAAGCTAAATCTGGAACAACCCATCCTCAAGTAAGCCACTGACTAGAAACCGACATGAACAAGTCTCCTCTGTCCCCCTACCTAGCCTGCTCCCGCTAAGTGCAGTGCTGCATATCCTAGCAGAAAGGACTTCTGAGCAGCAGGAGAGGTAGCTCTGCAAAGTATTTGCAATAATGGAAGGAACTCGGGCAGAAAGAGTCCTGCAGCTCTTGCCAGAGACTTTCTGCTATTGAATACTGGTTACTTGGTTACAAATGGCAATTTTGGTTACACAAAAACTAAGATTTTCTTGAAATGAAAGAGTGAACTCAAGCAGATTTCCCTTGCAAAGGAAGTTCAGGGGATATGTCAGAAAGGTCGTTAGATTCTTTGCAGCTCTGTTTAAGGTAGTTCCCAGAGAATGCACAAATGCCAACTAATGCAAGTTAAAGAGCCTTGAAGAGATACCATGCTCGGTGTTTAAAAGAGCTTCTCAGAAGTAGGCTGCACCTATGTGCTCCGGCAATGCCATCTTTGGTGGGCATCAAGCCCTAAAACAGACGAGATTTGCAGTGCTAAGCTCTCCCTTGCACTCGAGCCCTGTGCTTAGGGACAGGCTCATCCTTAACGAGCCTTCAGAACCACAACAGCACATGTGTTCTTCCCCAGCCTCTCCCACTTATGACTAACGTGTGCTCACAGGCGCAGCACTAAGATCAGCGCACCACACTGACATAAGGGCCCGTCCAGCAGCACAATCCATGACCTTTCATCCAGCCCACGTGCCTGAGCGTACCCCACGGACTGCAGACAGCCTTGTTTCATAACACATTGGGCTGGAGACTTCCCTTCCCGAAAGGACAAGTGGTAGCAAGGCATCTCATCAGGGCCTCTGTTTCCCTGCCTCCCTCTCAAGTAGAGGAAGCCAGCCGGAGCACCGTAATCTGTATCCATAGAGGCTGGGATCAGCTCTGAGAGGCTCTCAGTCCCTGCAAGACAATACATTTTTGGCATGAGAGCTGTTAGCCCATCTTCCTATAGAGAGTCTACTTACTCTAATACTCTCAAGCAATTCTTTCGTAGTTTTTCCTGAAGCTGCTTCAAGGATGCATTGCCCTCAGTATCCCAGCAGGATCAGAAGGACACATAGCTTAAACCAGTCCTACAGCTGGCTTCAGACCTCTGCCTTGCAGACAGCACTGCTTCTCATCTCCTTGCCCTGCGATGCGTCCACTTCCTTTCCACTCTTACTCACAGACCAGGGCTGTTACACAGCAAACGCTGCTGAACTCAGGACAGCGAGACTCTGGCTAGAAGTGGTTCATTTATTGGTGTTGTAACAGACAGATGCGAAAAGGAGTTGAGCAATTCACTGTGGTTTCCCTGTGCATGATCCTTGTACAACAGAAAGCCTGACTCCAACCAGATCCTTACCACTACGGAGCACTGCCACAGAGGCACATCAGTACCTGCACAGCAGGGCAGGCGGCATCGGATGGCACAAGGAGCATGGTTAAGTTCACCCTGGGGCCTGAGAGAAGCCACAGGGAGCAGGGGCTGAGCGAACAGGCCAGAGAGCTAGCGACTAAAGCTCTTTCCCCAAAGGCAGGATAGTCCCAAGTTTACCATCCCACACAACTGACAGCTCCGCATCTTAGCCAAGGGCTGAGAAACATAGCCAGCGTCCCTTCCCATGTCCCACATCTGCAGCTGCAGCAGTGACCTTCCTTACACCTCTCCCCTTTGCTCTTCTCCAACATCCTGCTGGTCTAGAATAGCACTTCGTAGCCAACTGGCAAAATGCTATTTTCCAGAAGCAACTGAACTATAGTTTCTAGCAAGTTATTTCCTGGCAACTGCTACAAGCCTAGGGAACTGATTTGATCAACTCCAGTGCCAGGTGGAACTCAGCATCTGCATCGTGCTTGGTGCCGCAGGACAGACTGCCGCATGCTCAGACACCAGCCCAGCTATGTTCTCCCCGTGGCTCAAGTTAGCAATACATACGAATGGATTGCAGACATTCCTTGATTTTCCAACACAGAGGCTGTGGACAGGCTGGAGTGGGGACATGCTGTAGCTGATGAAGATCAGATGCGGGGAGTTGAGCTTTGAACCACAGCTCCGCGCTCCAGATAGATTCTTTCGGAGGAAATAGAAAGAAGCTGTGCCTTGGCAGTTGTGCCTGAGCCAAGACAGGACCTGTCTATGGTTTTATAGCAGTAGAAAGACCCAGACAACTCCCTTCTTCCTCTGAGGGAAGGGCAAGGAAACACTGCAGCAAGGTCACAAAGCAATGCAGCTACTGCAGATAGAAACCGAGTTAGTGCAGTTGCTATACTTTTATCTACAGCCCTACTCCTGCTCAAAGCGCTCTGCAGACGTTAGTCATCAGCACAGCCATTCTGCAGAGCAAGCTGTTTCCAGCCGATGCACTGAGACACTTGTTTGAGCAACTTACGGGAGGCTACGGTGCTCCAGCTGCAACACGCTCCGCCAGCGCAACAAGTCCTCCATGTGCTTCAGCACGCAGATACCCATTTAGAGGACACAGAAGCACTGGCTCAAATGCTTTACCAGACCAAGCGAGACATACTTGCTGCATACCAGGTTGCAGTCTCACTGGTCACATTTGGTAAAGTCACTTTAAGCTCCTGGTACCATTTCCAGTCTCGAAGCATCCGACAAGTGATTCTTTTCCTCATTGTTTGTGTCAATAACACACTTTCTGGGGATAGGGTTTGCTTATATTGAAATTAAGGCCATTTGGAAGCTGTTTCCAGGTTGATTGAACAAAGTCTCTGCCTTAAGAAAAAGGCACTGATGTCCTGGAGACTTGGGAGAGCTTATTTCAAGGAGAAAAACTACGCTAGCATAGATCCCAACAGAAGTCACCTGCAAGAGGCACAGGCTTTTCACCATTACGATTTCTTCGCATGGTCTTAAGGGACAGCTCTGCTCTGCCTGCAGACTACAGAAATAAGTCATACAGGGAGCAGGAAGGCAGGCCACATGCAACTTTTCCACCTTGCCCCATGTATCACCTTTTGTACACTTTTGAACCTGTCTGACCACCTCAATTGCCTTTTCCTTATGTTATTGAGATTTGGCATGTCCATTAGCGGTGTTGCCAGAGAATGCCTCCCATCCCAGCAAGGCTGAAGTCTCCACTTGGCACGCTGCAAACACAGAACCCCCAGTTTAACAAACAAGCTGCACTTGAAAGACTAGTTTGTGGGACTAACCACCAAGCACACGAACAGTGCTTGCCTTACAGCTTCCCCGTCCTTTAGCAGCCACCTCCGTGCTGCTTTTCTGCTGCCACACAAGTTAATCAGCCCAGTTTCTAAAAAAGTTTTCTATAACCAAGGATTACATTGAGGCTTCTGCTCAGGTACCATATAGCACTACCCTCATAAGGGCTCCTTCAGGGCAAGGGGCTGACTTGAGCTCTGCAAAGATCTTAGAAACTCTAAGACAAGTGGAAGCTCCAAGTGCTAATGCAACCAGCAGGGAAGCATCTCTGATGAGCTCCTCAGGACCTGTAGGTTAGAAGGCTACACAGGAAGAAGTGCCAGTGTCTTCCAGAGCTCTTTTCAGTCCATCTTCACAGAAAGTCACGAGAAGAGTAAGCCATTTAGACCACACCTCAAAATCTAAGTTATAGACAAAGGACAGCCGGAGCAGAGTCAGGGAAATGAACAGGAAGGGCAGAGGACTCGAAGGTACCTGCCCTGACAAGGCTGAGTTACAACACTGCAATGCTTCAGTTTCCCTTTCAAAAGGGTTTCAAACTGACTAGGCTGGTCGGCTACTCTGGAGCCTTTGTCGAAAGCCAGTCTGATTAAAAAAGGGAAGCAGGAACACACACATACCTTCACTGTAGTTACTAATGGACCAGAGGATTGTTGTCCAGTCACAGGTCATTCCAGTGCATTGAAAGCCACAACGAGCAGTGCTGCATTAGTCAGTTCCTCTCCTCCAGCCCTTCCCATCCCATTCCTCACCCTGCTTGCACAAGCGTCAATGCGAGCACGCTAAGACTGAACTGGGAACCCATCCAGGAAGGTGCTGCTCCCCAGGCTGGTTCACAGCTTGGCACTGCAAGCCTTTGTCCCAGCTCAAAAGAGGGGACAAAGCAAGCAACAGTATTTTGGCTGGCACTACTCTCCAGAAGCCATTCCACAGATGGAGTAAAACTGTATAGTTCAATACCAGTGCTAAAAAAGAGTCAGCACCTGGCCAAGTTGCCACATCAGCCTCATGTTTCTCCCTCCTTCCCTCCAGCACTGAAGCTGGAACATCCCAAGACAAGCTGCATTTAGAAAGGCATTCCCTCCACAATTAGGCCACCAGAAGTTTTAAATGTCAGCGTTTATGCCCAAAGCTATTTGCATTAAATGCTACATAATCCATAATGAGCCACCCTCTTATACAAGAGCTCTATTCTTTCAGTTATTTCCTCATTTACTAATTTGCACTTTACCTAGCACACCGTCCAGCCCTCACATCCAAGTAGCTTTATTCATTAGTGTTGCCTTGTAATCAGTAGATGTGGAAGAAAGCAGTGAGCAGCAAGAATGAAGCTTGTTTCTACCTCTGTCCAGAGTTTCTGTTCCTGTATTGGAAGCTCTTTTTGGCTAAGACTGCAAGAGTGGACAAAACAAGCCATCAGGAAAAAGGTTTTGGTAACAAAGCACTCCTTCCCCTCTGAAGTGAGTTAACGATGAATCACTGTGGTTTAATGCTAGCAGCAGCAGCTGTGTTAGAAGAAATCCATGCTAAAGTTCTCAGCCATCACCTACCAGAGCTCCCCATCTGTCTCCTTCCTAGGTGACAGCTGGGAAGAACAAAGGCACTTCTCACAGCTGCATCTTGTGCTATCCACTCCCAGCCCAGAGTGGGAGCCTCCCATTTTAGCTATCCTCAGCCTGGACAGATTTTTAGAAAGCCTCTCTCAGTATGTTGCATTTGTAGGAATGAAGGGAGCAACGTGATTGCTATCTTGCTTGGGCTTGTCAGTCAGGCTGAAGAGTAAACCCATGGTCTAGACCAGCGCTTCCTGCAGTTGGAAGAAGCCTTCTTCTCCAGGAGAGCTGCTGTGCAGCTTTCAGTGGGCAGCGCAAGGCGAAGCACAGCACCTCCCTATGCCCAGGGAGCCCAGCAAGAGCTGATGGAAGTTGCCTAGTACTCACCAAGTACAATACCTGCACGAGGACAGGAACTGAGCTCTTACTGTATTAGCATCACATAGACTTAGGTATCCCATGCTCAAAAGCAGCATTTTCTCAAGGAAGTGACTTCAAAATGTAAGGTACGCAGAAGGTTATTAGGATATCAGCCCCTGCTCCTAAAAGCAATACCATTTATTCTGTCTGCAGATATACAGAATCCAGCAGGATCTCTTTCCTCAGGAAAACCATTTGCAGTTTAAGCTATTTTAATGAGGGCTGCCCAGCTACAGCCTCCTCCTTCCTCTTTTCATTTAAAGATGTCACAAGCACTGCTAACAGCAAAGCGAAAATCCCCACAGCAGAGCAGCTGCCAAGCACTAGATTACTCAGCCTGCTGCCCTCAAATAGGTTTATTTTGTCTGAAGCTTCAGTACACATATCTACATCAAATACATCTATGCCAAAGGGGAAGTTGTGCAAGTGTCTGGTGCTGATGAGCAGCACTACAGAACAAGCCGAAATCTGGGCCACGCGCTGGTAACAAAACCTCAGTCCATTACAAGAGTGGATCTCTGCTCCCTCTGAGCAAAGCATTGAGCTTCTGTGGCACCAAAAACAGAATGTTGTCCTCTGTAAAATTATGGGGACAGAGCAGCACATCCAGGAGCAGCAAAGCCAGCTCCTTCTGGTGAGGAACCGAAGTCACATTCCATCCCTGTGTCATTGCAGCACAGC
Organism: Anser anser; assembly: GCF_964211835.1. Lineage (NCBI taxonomy): Eukaryota > Metazoa > Chordata > Aves > Anseriformes > Anatidae > Anser > Anser anser. The sequence continues at coordinate 4,385,940 of NC_139738.1, read as the reverse complement.
CTGGGGAGCGTCAGCACAGCACTTCCTCACTTGCTTTTCTTCCCCTTGGATGGGCAGCGATGCTGCTACCAACCTACCAGGTAACCAGAAGGAGAAAGTGCTCTGAGTGAGCAGAAGGGCACACCTACTGCATCACAGGGAGAGAGCTAGGGCAAGAGGTGAAGGCAAACAGGAGCACAGAGGATGCCCCAAACTGAGTAAGCTACAGACATAACTCCAAGGCTCAGCACACGATACCCAGCAGGACAGCATTCTGCTCCTCCCCACCAAAACCTGCTTTATCCCTGACAACGAAGGCAGTTAGATTTTCCTTCTTTTCCAGTTTCAGTTTCTTTGCATTACCAACCTCACCAACACAGCTGGCATCTTTCTTCACATTCAGCAGCCTGCTTCCAAGTTCATCCCTGTTTTCCTCCCTTTTCCAGTCTGCATTCAGTCTGTAGTGGGCTTTCTGACTGAGGATTTCACAAGTTTTTCAGAAGTTTCAGAGTTTTTCTAACCCTATCAGACACCATAACAATGAAAACGCAAGAATGAAGTTCTGTAACTGAGACTACCTTACACAGTGAAGGATCTCTGCACAGCTGCTGCCTGCATCCTTTTACAAGTGACCAGCGCTACAGCACAACATCATCCAGAGAACTTTAAGCAAAAGGAAGGCAGAGAGAGGATGCAGGGCAATGAGCACAACTTCTCCCCAAACTCCTTCCTTCAGCCAGCAGTGCATTGCCACCAGCAGCCTGCCTCAGCACGTGGAGCAGCTTCTCTTCCATCCTTTCACCAGCAGGTCACGGGCCGAAGCTAGCCATGCTCCTCTGACCTATGATAGTCACGAGGTCACAGCCAAACCAAGTAACCAGCCAAGAAGCCCTGCAGTTTAGCAGCAGTCATTTCACATTATCTTGTTTAACGTCATGTAACAAACCTGCAAGGCAGACAGGACAGCTGTTAAGCCCTTGAGCAGGATTGCTTGGGAGAAGAAATGCCTTCCAAAGGTACACCTGACATTAATCTCTGCTGTATCCTGCAATTCAGATCTGTCATCCTCTGGATTCAAGAAACAGGAGCTTTTTCTACTATATTGAGTAGAAAGCATCTCCCTAAGGATCTGTTCTGCCTCTCGTACCATATTTTTCCAGCATTCCAGAGGTGACAGAACAGCTGGCAAGAGCTGGCTGCATTGTTCAGCCCACAGCACTGCAGTGAGCTTCTAAAGGAGTCTGAGACATAGCAGTGTACCAACACTTGCAGTGACAATGCAAACCCTACATGATGGCTATAGAAATCCTCCTGACACTATGGATGGACTCAGAGGGAGAAACAGCAAGCTTGTGGCTGTTTTGAGAGCCTAGAAACACTGCTATCCTTCCAAGGACAGCCTGCTCCAAAGGGAACAACACTACTGTCAAGCAAAAAGGGCTCACCACTACTGTGTGTGCAGCAATACCAGTAGTTAGGAAGTGAAATCAGCAAGTTTTGTAGCTTACTTGTGACATTAAGAGAAGACTGGAAGAAAGCTTTTTACACACATTTTAAATCAGAGTTTAGAAATGGTAGTGGCGATGCTGAGATTTGAAAAAAAGTAACTCGTCTGTATCTCAGTGTGATTTATAGGACAGAAATGTATGGTAAGAGGTTCTCAGACCAACTTCCCCAGGAAATAAACAATCAAAACCCCCAGGTTACAGCCTGGCTGTACGTATAAGCCTTGTCTATCAACTAAGTACAGAGCCTACCCACTTCCAAAAGTTAACTTTCTTCCAGTGGTATCACCTAGCGAGAGGCCTCCGCAAACTCATTTCAGGACATCAGGAGGTCTCCAGTCCCATCTCCTCCTCCAAGCAGGATCAGAGCTTTATCCAGTTGACTGTGGTCAGCCTTCAAAACTAGAGACTGCCCAGCCTCTGGGCAACCTGCTCCAATGTTTGACTCTCTTCATGATGAAGAAAACTCTTCCTTACACTTCGAGCTATACATCCTCTTCCCTGTCCAGGTCCTTCCAGTTCAATCAGCCAGTTTCATGCTGAACTTAGTGTTAATCCTCTGGTCGTGAACAAGTACATGTAGTACAGCCTTTAATTGACAGTGAATCATTAAGCAATTTAAGCAGAGATTTGAAGAGTTCACAGGTCGTTGTCTTACCTTGCCACATGGAGAAAAAAACTCAGCCTTCCACAATATTTACCCAGATTCCTTTACCCTGGGCTTGTTGAGTGTTGAAAAAGAAGAAAGGTGGTACATCCTGATGTATAAAGACCCTGTAGATCTTTCACAGCTTACTCAAGCTATAAATTCAGGTCTTTCCTGTCCTGAGGTGTGTGGAGACTGAGGGTGTCACTGTTGAAGACAAACCTCACAAGAGGAGACAGTTGAGTCACTGAGGAAGTGATTTTTTTATACTGTTTAGAAAACTGTTCTGTTCACTTAGCAAAAGGATGTTTTCAGAAGTCAACACCCCTGCATGTGCATCCAAAACAAGAGTTCACACAATTTATCACAGGTTCTTTAAATCAAGTTGATGGGCTTTCAGGTTAGGAAGCCTCAAATTCTTCAATACCATCAGCACCTGTATCTGCAAAAAAGCTTTTTTGGTCCAGGCAGACAAAAAGCATAATCACTTTCAAAAAGTTAATTTTACAATTCCTCTCCAAAAATGCCTGGCTTCTGCTATTTTCTAGGAGGTATTTTCTCCAGCCTCTACTCTCAAATTCAGTCTTGAAACCATAACCTGTATATTAGATGTGCCTCTACTGCATCAGATAGCTCTTACAACATGGTAAATGACATCAGAAGCATCTTTTCTTGCGTCCTGACTGCTTGCCAAGCCATCCAGGCTTAAATTTAGGAGTTCTCCATTTCCCAGAGTCACCGGCTCCATGAGCAATGCTGCGGCTCAGCCTTACCCACCAGCACCCTCCCTGTGCGGGGCCAACGTGCCCCTTGGAAACAATGCTCCCAAAGCACACAGCTTAGCCACACCACCCTTTAGGAAGTGCTCCACCTTACAGGAACAGAGCTCATCTTTTTAAGTGGAAAAGATGAAAGCCCGAAGCTGGATGTTCACACAAACCTCACGCTCAATGCAAGTCTTTGAAGGCAGGAAGGCTAGGGAGGGCAGGGTGGACTGGGAAGAAGGCTGTCTGGCTAGAGGCTACGGATTGCTTCCCTGCCACAAGAAGCGTCTGCAGACTTGTGTTCTCCTCTGCTCCTTCCCCCTGCTGTGCTCTACCTTCAGCTACATGGTCGGCAACCTTGTGACAGCATCAGCCACGCACTGCAGCTTGTGAATAGCCGGGAGGAAAACAATCTGGGGAAGAACCCTCCGCATCCCATCAGCTCTTCCCCAGGCACAGCCTCATCCCGAGGAGCTCAGCTTCACCTGCGCCTCCCTCCCCAGCAGGAGGGTCACTGGTGTTCCCAGGCAAGGAGGGATCCGCACGCTGAGCAAACAGGGTTCAGGAGCTTCCAGCTCCCAGATCTGTTTCAAAGGAACGCAGAATTACCTTCAAAATACAAACAGTTTTATTAAAGTTCACTAGGTACTTTGCTTTGAAATACAGTTTTTTTTCCCCCTGCATCAGAGGGCTGTTAATTTCAGTCTTGTAGCAAGAAAGTCGAAGAAATGAAAGCAGCATCTGCTTGGAAGAGATGAATGCAAGATAAAAGGTGTCTGTGACAGAAAGCTGGCAGCAGCCTTATGTTTTCTATTCAAGTTTGATCTGGGAACAACAACAAGCCATAAAACATAATAAAAGCTATGGAAAAACCCTTCCCAAATCCAGCAGCATAGCCGGAAGATGCAATTTTTTGTCTCCAACTGCTGCAACAGCCAGTTGATGCAAAGAGCCCAGAGAAACCCAAACTCGCTACCCCGTGTAATCAAGCACCTTGGCTTGCTCAAGTCCACAACATCCCCGTCACAGCCTTCAATTCCCTCTTCCCCTCCAAGCCTCCAGAGGGAAAGCAGTTTCCTAGGGATCTCCCTCAGCAGAAAGGAAGCAGAGTCACACCATGGCAGAACGCCTCCCGAATGTTTTGGCATAAATGGTCTGCAAGCCAGCCAGTAAAGAAAGGAAAAAAGCCTTGGCATTTCTTGTCTGCCTAGAACGGTCTGTTCCTTGCAGAGAGTCAAGTCAGGATCGTCATGAGTTTGTTATATAATACGAATTTTTAGACATTGTGCTCAAGTCCAGTCCTGTACGGCAACAGAGGCACTGAGGTTTGTCACAGAAGTCCATCAAGGGTATGTCAACCGTGCTCCGCATCTCCACAAGCTTTAATTGGATTTATTGGCACTTCATGCAGCAGGGCAGGGGATGGCAGCCTTTTCCTCCTCGTGTTTTTCCATGCTGTAAAGCCATGCTGTGTTGTATGGGCTTCCACTGGGAAGAAGCTTGACAGAGAGCACTTGGGTTCTGCTCACACCATCTAAACAGGGAGAGGAACATACAAGCATCTTGGCTCTTCTGTCGTCTTCTCAGTACCTCTGAGACAAGTCCCTCCAAACATCTTATGCAGACTCATCCTTTCTGAGAGCCACTTTGATCTGCCATCCTGAGGTTTTGGGTGGGAAAGGACTGTTTGCTGCCTTCTTCCTCTGCTGTTTTGTAGCAAAAGGCTTCACTTAAAGCTATCTATGAAATGCGGAGCCAACACACAAGCTGCAGAATCTAAGTGCTGCGTGTGTGCTTTGGCTACCTACACTGCCTACCACGTGCACACACTTGTGTTACTTCAGCTCAGGATTTCTGCAAGGAAAGGATGGATCTTTATCCGTTCCCTGATCAGCTTACGGCTAACATGGAAACCTTTTACCTAACCTTTAAACTGCTTGAAACTATCAGGCCAAGAGAAGCCAACACAGTGCACTCAGCCTGACCCAACTCACTGCCAGTCTCTAGAAAGATGCGTTCGCCTCGTTCCCGAAGCAGCTGCCAGGAGCTATGCAGCTCAAACAGGGGTTATGTGAGCAGAAATTCAAAGAGATAGCCAGATAAATATGCAACAAGCTAGTGCTGAGACATTTGTCAACATTTAGCAAACCACTCCAGCGGCACGCTCAGGAAGACAACCGTACACACAAGCAAAAGCCATCCCGCAGCAGCTCTCAGTAAAGTGCTGAACTAAGAGGATATTCCTGGCAGACGGATTACACAAGAGACAGCTCACACTGCCAGCTTTACTGGAACAGACACAGCAACTCCCCACAGCAGAGCACTCTGGGATGATGCCTCGCTAGATTTCTGCCTTGTCATTAGCCAAAAAAATTTAATGACATGGTTGGACTCTGTGTTTAAATATAATTGACCTGGGACATACCATAATTAGGAAGAGAGACACCGCACATCTGAATGAAGGCTGCAGCTGGGCACGGTCTCAACATGATGCAATGTTTTGCTTTCACCATTACCTGAAAGGGTCCTTGGAAATTGCTATGGGTGTTTTGAGATAAGCAGGGTTACCAAAAGCTTCATCTGGCGTTTTACATCACTCTGAATTGCGAAAGGCCTCACGTAACAGAGCAACTTTCGAAAGCTCTTCTAGCCTGGCTGCCTGAAGATTTGTCCCTGTGTGACTGGAACTAGACAAGTCTGATCTGAAAGCAGAGAACCAAAGCGAAACGGAATAAAGCACATTGTGAAAGCAGAGAACTAAACTGAAATGAAATAAAGCACATGGTGCAAACGGTGGCTGCAGGAACACAAATGCTGCCTTCAGAGGACATCTGCACCATAGGGTGGCCAGATATCCAAGAACAACTTTTTCCTGGAAATAACAGGCATGGTAATAAAGAACAAATTGCTTTTTTCTTTGGTCAAAACTAGCAATGTGTACCTACGACACCACACAGTTGCTTCTCTTCTGGTTAGCGTCCACAGTAGCCTGCAGTGGAATTTGTCCCTTAATTTGTCTTACTGGGCCACACTCCGAAATGCATTCCTAAACAGTTCGACTCGCTCAGGCTCCGTAAATCAAGTCATATTTTAAGTAGCTTCCTCATCACCTCCGTGCCAACATTAAGCTGCACCTTGATCATTTATATTGGAGCAGTGAAGCAAATCCGTGGGAGCAGGTCCAACGCTGCTGGCTTACGCAGTGGTGGTACCTCTCTGTGGGTAAAAGCAGGCATGAACTAACAGTCCACACCAGTTGCTTCACCACATGCAACTGGAACAACTGGTTAAGCACTCATGCTCTGAGCCATACAGAGGATATATTACTACAGAGACAGATACATTGTCTGAAGAGAGATTTGGACAGCCTTTTTGATTATGAACAGCTTTAAATGTCACCCTTTAAGATAATATCTGAAAACAGATGAAATTTTTACTCTGGGCCATTTTAGTTTCGTCACCCAGACTCACAAGATTAAGCCCTGTAACAGAGCAGCCCATCTTCAGCCCCAGCCACAAGAACAGATCTCCTAAATCATCCTTTTCCAAAAAAGCCTCCTAGCTCAGCATCATCGACGGTTACATCAAACATGACGCTGGAACGCATAAAGGCTGCAATTAGCAGCCATGACAACTCTTACAGTATCAGTTTCACAAAAGATACCGTAAAGAAAGTTCATGTAAAGGGAGTGTAATCTCCTCCTTCAGGCAGGAAGCAGCTACCCTGTTTTCATGGCCAAGCAACAACCCTGAGAAGATTCTGCCCACCGAGCTCAATTCCAGGTATTAAAGCCATGCATCAAGCCTCGCTCTTCCTGCGGTTTAGGTACAAACATGAAGGTTTTTAAAGGTATTCTGCCCTCTGCAAAGGGAAGGGCAGAATTTGGGGAAGAAGGGGAAGTTTTCCACAAAGCCCATCTCAGAAGCACAGACTGGACTTGCTCATTCCACAGGGAGAAGTCTTGCAAAGCTGACTGATGGGCATGTTACAGGTTTTGTTTAGCTAGATGCTAAGACAATCTACTGCTAAGAAGGTAGCTACTAGCGCATTGACATTTAAGGAAAGTTCCCTAACACCCCAAGCACCTCTGTGCTTCTTCCTAATCTAAAGGAAAGACCTTTACAATCTCCTCCAGGGAAGGACAGAGGTGGCCACTCTTCAGCATCTGAGGTCTGGTCAGGTGGGACGCTAAGACAGTATTTATCCTTTCTGTTCCCAGCTTCCAAGCACCCTGACCCCACCGCAGAAGCCTGAGTAAGCAGCCTGAAGATCACACATGTTCACTATCTCTTCCTTCCCTCCCTAGGGCTTCTCAGCAGACTAAACTGTGGATTTCCTCTCAAAAACAGAAATTCCAGTACCTGTAATTAAGCTAGCTTTCTGCTCGGACTATTCCAGACATGGCTGTCTGAGCCCTTTCCATTAAGGTTAACCATTCAAAAAAAGCCTCTCCAGTGCCAGAGATAGGAAACAGCACAGGAGCCGGTGATGGGGCAGGTTGATTAGATGTAAGCACGCCTGAGTTGTCTTATCTGGGCATTAAACAGCTGCCAGAACTTTTATAGTTCAAAGGCAACACAAAAGCCCGCACAGTCAACCTATCCTTCCAACATACCAAAGTCATCATAGGTCCTCATAAATCAGCATGCCTTCTAAATAAGTGTTTAATATAAACATTTGTACAGTCACTTAATTCCTGGTGAACCGAACTATTTGATGTGGGCCACAGAAAGCTCCCATGACATCAATGGAAAGTTTCCAATTAGGAAACCAAGTTTGAAGCACATTAAAAGAGCTTAAGAAGTATATATAGAGAGGAAGAAACCTTACAGGAACAATCAAGAGATCTGTTCTCAAGATGCGGCATACCTAGGAACAAGCAGAAATGAAAAGCTGCCTTGCATTTTCAGAGTTCAGCAAGTAAGAACTCCAGAGACGAGCAGTTGTGTTAGCTGCTAGATCCCTTCAACATCTAAGCTTGTCTTTTGGCAGAGGCCGACCAGCCCTAGCAAGCACGTTCACCTGTTTTTCAGCTGCCACGGAAGTCCTTGCTCCTTTTAAGGAGCCTGGACGGCTCCTACAGCTTCGCCTTGATCTGCTGTGCACAAGCACCAATTTAAGAGTAATAAGGTGGCCACTGCCACCCACTGTTCAGTGCACCACAGCCACCCAAACATGGAATAAATGCATGCTCTCTAGGATATCCAATGCTTAGAAATTCAACTGCAGCCACCACGCCCAGCACTTTGCCTTAAAAGCCTCCCACCACGCCAAGCTCACCTTGCAGCTTCATTTCTACAATCGGTTTGTTACACTCACCACCACTTCCTATGCTCAGCGAGAACACGAGCTGACTTCACCTTCCAGCCACCCCCTGCAGATGACCCCACTGCTGTGGTGATACCGTCCTACAGCTGGAAATAGCTGGCTACAGAAACCCCAGCTAAATGCACGCGGGCATGTACGAATTAGACCGCCCAGCTGCTCTGTCAGGCTTGCAGACAAGCAGGGCAACATTCAGCCACCTGCGAAGCCACCTCTTTCACCACTGCCACCTGCTGGGCCGCTTGCTTTGTCCACTCGGGGACAATGACAGCTTCCACTCGATGCCCATTCAGCAGCACAGCCGTGGGTCAGACGGGATTTCCAGGACCAGCTTGCTTTGTGTGTGGCTGAGAGATGCCGAAACGAGATTAACACGGTATGGAAAGCTTCATTAGCACAAAGGCTGTGTCAGTAAAGCCAGCGGTGGGCCTCCTGCTGTGCTGTTTGACACCTTGTCATGAGGAGCCCCACGAGGCCAAGAGCTCTTTCAAGAGCAGTCCGGACCAGGGACTGGCTGTTTTTTTTGGTGAAGGTCTGAAGAGAGCCTAATGCCGGTAACGTTTGGAGCAATGCACTCATACATGCACTGGGGTACGAAACTATCCTTCCTGCACACCTTAATGACTGTTAGATTGACAGCAATTCTCCTACCTCAAACACACAGGGGGTATTTGCCATCTGTCTTAATAGATGGTCTACAGCACATCCAGTGCCCCCTGAGGTCTCACCTGCATCAAGAAGCCTCTTCCCACTCCCACTTAAAACTAAGAGCCCTTCAATTCTGTTTCTTCCCAGCAACAGCGAAACCATTGCCAGTCATCCTGCTCCCATTTCGCAGAAGAGCGCTGTAGCACTTATCCCACAAAAACACAGTTCAGCTGAGCTTAAGCCATGCACTCCGCTCTTGTGTGTTCCTTGACGCATACCAGAAGCCACGCCACCCCCCTGGCACAGAGCCCAGACCTGTTTCTACCTGCTAGGTTTAGTCGAGGGGCACTGCATGTGTCCCACCTGTCAACAGAAGTCCTGTTTACCCCCACTGGTAGCGTGCTGCCATACGATAGTGCCCACAGCAGCAAGCTGAGCTCTTCTACCCAGAGCCATCTGGCTGGGAAGGAAACACTGGATACTGACAACTGCATCCCTACAGCAAAGGGCAAAGGCTGAAGGCACATCACAAGTCACCACTAAATCAATCAAGAGCAGAAACCCCTTCTAGAAAGCACCACCAAGCGACTACACAAGTACACCTAGCAGCGAAATTCTCTTCTGAGACCAACCACCTTGCTAACCCTGCAGATTCACTCGAACTCCTTGCAGGTAAACATCTGGGCCTCTCTGCCACCCAGGAGAGGCACAGCACGCTTGGCAAGCCTCCCCCCGTGGAGCAGCGCTGCCCTGGCTGTGGAACAAGCACGAGGGGAGTTGCACAACCGCAGCCTGCTTGCAGATGTGGGTTACGGCCCCTTCCAGGCTCACTCTAGTCAGGTGTCCCCTCCCATTTAACGTGTTGACACAGAGCTGTGCCTCTTGCAGATCCAGTTCAGGGTCCACAAGCTGGGCACCAGCCCGATTACTCAGCTATCGGGCCTGGAGTTTTGATGTGATTCATGCCAGAAGTGCAGATCCAGGCCTGTGTGGGCACATACGACCTGCTCCTCCACAAGTCTCTCCGGAAGGCAACATCTTTCATCTTCTGATCCCCAGGGGACCAGAAGCACGTGAGGAACCCCAGTACCTCAGTAAGACCGGAGAGATTCGGCTGTGGAAGCATGCAGAATCAACCTTCCAGGGGAGCTCCGTTCCTCTGACATCTGCTTCTTGCAAACAGGTCACGAAGTCTAACTATTTCGCAGCACGCTGGTCCTTGAGTGTATCTTGAAGCTGATAAACCGAGGCACATACGAAGAACACAGCGTCTCCAGATTCCAGGATGATCGTCGGCCACTGAAGTACGCTCATATTAATAAACATAGGATACAAACTTTGTCCCTTTTTTCTCCCAAATGCCAACATACAGCAAGTCAAGCCCACAGCCTGGACAACCAGTAGCACACCACGTTGTTGCTCTGCCTCTGCTCCCCTGGCTTTTCACCGTTCCCCATGCTCGCAGACACTACCCAGCAGATTAACAGCCCCTTTTTAACTCGTACAAATGCAAGCAGCAGCTGAACATTGGCAAGACAGCGTGCCACATACCTAACCTTACAGCAATATCCTGCCGGAATCAGTGCCATGTGTGCAGCCCTTCTGCCCTTTTCCTCCTCGGCTGCAAGCTAAGCTATGCTAGCAAGATCTAAGAGATGCATGTGCCTGAATCAATCCCAGAGCCAAGTCTGAGGCTGAAACCACTTATAAATGTCTGTCTGATCCTTGTTGCAAGAGGGACACGGCACTCCAAGAAAGCTGCTATGTAGTAGGGAGGAAAGCAACGCGCTGGCTCACAGAAAAGAAACATTCATTAGGTTGATTCACTCCCACCCCCCAGCTCCATTTTGTTCCAGCTGGAAGCGCACAACACGCCGCATGGAAAACCCCAGCCCATTGAGACTGCGTGGGACATCAGGAGAGGAAGCCAAGCCCTCAAGTCATGACCACGGAGCTGTGACAGCAAGCTGTCGGTAAGAGCAGCACACATCAACCTGCGGCAGCTCCTGCCCACCGCGTAACCCCAGAACAGATAGCTATGCTCCGTGCCCATACAAGCGAGCCTTACATTGATAAGCCAGGTGCTTTCTGTATTCATACAGACCCCAAACCTCCTTTCAGCTGAAATGCCAGCAGGCTTCTTCTAGGAACTGCCATACAGAGCTGGTGCATCAGTGCTAACTGTCGAAGTTCAGCTTAAGTTACAGGGAATTATTGACACGGGCACCACCCGAAACTTCAAGTCCCAAACGCACCAGTGCCCTGGCATTGAAATGGGACAAGGCAATCCCTCTCTTGACACCCAGGTTCAATAAGATGACATGTTTGGTCTTTAAATAGCTATGGAAAATTGGCCATCAAAGACAGCCCCAGGCAGAACTGCTGACAACACAGCACCAGCCCCTCCGTACCACATACCCGGCGTCCCGATTCCTCTACGGACCAAGACTGGAAGCATTTCAGGGGTTATCATTGCCTTCACTAAGAAGCTTTGCTTGCTTCCCTGCAGCACAGCTCACCAGGCTACATCCCTACCAACCCGGGGCTCCCGAAGCCCAACACGACGATGAATTAGGGTGTCTAGGAAAGAACTGCGCTTGGGCAAACTCCAGGACTTCCTTCAAGCCTCAGGACACCATAGCTGGAATCCAGGCATTTTTCACATCCCTGCTTAATGTAGAGTTTAACTTCCAACAGGCCATTCAAACCAGAAGTTATCCACAGCGAAGTTGCCAAAAGCTTAAACTAAGGATTTCTAAACATCTGAGACCAATGTAGCCTGCTCATGTAGAGAACAGCTTGGCCTTAGCCCTTGCTTGCTTTTCTTGGCTGCTTACCATCAGTGGCTCACGTTCTTTAGAACTAAGTTGTTTCTGTAGTTTTTGTGCAACCGAGTGCCTTTGTACATTTATGGTGTCAAGGCCCCATCCGGGATCTCCTCAGGACAGATTCCTGACATGATAACATACCAGCTATCCAAAGAAAGCAGCTTGAAACTAACATCTACACAGCTGCTCCAACTTACAAGCTTCATCAAATTCCCCTCCCAGGCTAAAAGAAAAAAGCCCATGTTTGGTAACCCCATATTCAGACATTACCACCTTCCGCCCCCAAGCTCTCATGTCAAGAGTTGTTGCTCTCACTTTGAAATCAGGCAGATGTTTGTGTGTTTTCCTTTCTGTAAGAGTAAAAAGCTTCCAGCTCCCAGGGGAAGTTTTGCAGGTTAAGAGCTTTAGCGTTATACAGTAGTAGCACTGCTCTGGTTCGAAGTCTGTCTTCACATTTCCTAGCAGAGAAAAACCAGCGGAGCCAGAAGTAGACAAGCATTAGTGAAAAAGATTCCAGGGTTAAGGATAGGTAAGGCAAGGACAGGTGACTGTTCTAGTAAGGTCAGATGTTCATCCAAAAATCTTCCTTAAAGCTGAAGTTGAACCCTGCTTAAACACAACACAGAAAAACAGAAGGGAGGCAAGGCCCCGTCACCAGGGGACGAACAGAAAGCCTGCAGCATGCTAAGCACCCTGCTCCCAGCTGGGGCACTTCTGCACTGTGGATAAGGAAGACATTTCCCACCTTCCCCACCCCAGCACCGTAAATCCACCCAATACCAACCGCTTGCCTAAGCCACAGGGCAGAAACCATTAAATAAAGCCTGGTATTAGCATCCATCCCTGCCAAAGGTAATCATGTATGAAAAACGTTACTTTTTCTCCCTTTCTAAAGAACCCTCAAGCCGAACATTCAGTGACTGAAGCAAGGCCACACATCAAGCCAGATGTATAGAAAGGATTAGCCCACAGCTGTCCCTGGCTCGCAGCCCTGCGCTCATCCCTCTAAACCACACTCCCTGGGGCACCCGTAACCCTGTCAGACTGCTACGAGCACCAGCTGGAAAGCTCTGGATCCCAGGCAGGGCAGCACAGAACTGAGGACCATCCCCAGCAGTCATGGAACAGCACCAAGACCCATCTCACCAGCCTGCAGCTGCTCGTACCAGCAGTCCATGCCCAGAGCACAAACAACGAACAGGCTAAGAAACCGCTCCTCTCTCCATCCTCTGCCCAAAGAAGGGGCATCTGCAAAGGCTGCCCGCACTAGGACAGTTTTACTCAGTCACAACTCGAGAGCAGGACGTTATCCAGCTCAGCTGATGTCCTGCAGGATCCTTGTTCACCCCCCAAGGGGGGTGGACACCACAACAGCATCCAGCTCACACCACATCTATCTTACCAGGGAGAGTCTGCCTGCATTTCCATCCCTGAAACGCTACACGAAGAGTTGAGGCAGCTTGTGTCACCCACAGCTGCCAGAGAGTAGCTCCCATACCCAATTAAGGCCCAGAATTAAAATTTAAACCACAGTCTCAGTATAAAAAACATGCCTCAGCCACACGCTCTTTCCAGATGGGCAGCTCCGGAGCACCAGTCACTCCTGAGCCTCTCCGGGATCAAAGCTCTGCCCGCTTCCAGAGCTCAGAGCAGGTTTGTTTCAAGCTCCTGCTGCAGCCTTGTTTCAGGGGGATGGGGACGGATTGTTTAGCGACTAGCTAAGAAGCCAGGACTCAGAGTCGCTGGCTTTTAAATCCCTAATAATGGGATGCATCTGCAACAGATGCTTTGGTTGACATGAAGACGCCTTCGCATTTTAAGAAGGAAAAGCGGCATCCAGCTGGACTGACTGCAAGGGAGGGAAGTCAGGCCTTGCCTGTAAGGCACACAGGGATTTGTTGGCACTTCAGCACTCAGTTATTCCAATCACTGGCCAGCAGCAAGGTTTCTCTGCCACCAAGGATATCAATGCCTTAAACTAAGCCAGGAAAGAATTGCCAAGCAAACGCCTCACCAACACATGCATCAGTGTTTACTACAGCACTGCAAGTTTGTCAGGAAAGACAACCTGGACAGAGCAAGGTCAGTGAAACAGCGAGACTGACAGCCACCCATCCGCTCGCTCTCAAGCATCTTCCCTGAGACATTTATGCGAAGCTGTTTCTGCAGAGACACAGCAGAAGCTCAGTGCTGCAGCCTGTCCTTCGGGGGGAGGGCAGGACCAGAGCAGGTAACACTGTTCTTGACCTCCCAGCTACGAGGCCAGCAAAAGCAGCAGCAGACATGCAAGAACATGGGATGAGTTCCCCCCATGGTACGCACCAAGCCAGACATCCTGCTTTCCAGCAGCACGCGCGCAGCCTTCAGACAGCTTGGTTTACACTCCTCCCAGGTGCAAAGCCATGTGCATATAACGAGGCTACATCTCCATCACACATCACTGCAAGCATCCCTGAGTTTTGCCTTGTTCTGCTGGGCTAGAGGGGTTTTCACTGGGTGACTGGCCCCGTTTCCAGAAGCCACACTCCATACAGACCTGCAGGCAAGAGCAGAGTCTAGACAATGGAGGGGATTTTTCCTAGCAGTAAGAAGGGAAACACTAGCCTTTAATAAGATTTTAGATCAACTCTGAACTAGCTCAGAAGCCATATCACTAACCGTGTGTCTTTTCACAGCTGAGGCACTTTATCCACTTAAAATGTGGTTCTGTGAAGCTCAGAAACAGCAGACACAGATGGTTCATACCCATATCCCCAGACCAGCAAGAAGGGAAGAGTTATACTGTACCCAGGGAAATAAGCAAGAACCCTTAGCTGGATTTATCTCATCTTTTTTTAAAAGCTATTCCCAACCCTCAATCCCACCCAAAACACAGCACTTGTGTACCAAGAGTTCAAATAAATCAACAGCACGCTGAGCAGACAGCACAAACCCATCCGAGCCAGGCACTTCTCACACTTCTCTAAGCAAAGTCTGGCAGTTGCCAAAGTGGAAGTCAGAAGAGCTCTGAAACTATCAGCTGCAGCCTGGGCAAAGCAGCCAGCATCTCCCCTGTCACTGGACATGTGTGCAAGTTTTAGTTCTGCTGAAAGTCTTTAAAAAGGTCTTTAAAAAACGTTTAGATGTAGCCCTTAGTGATATGGTTTAGTGGAGGACCTGTTAGTGTTAGGACAGAGGTTGGACTAGATGATCTTGGAGGTCTCTTCCAACCTAGACGATTCTGTGATTCTGTGAAAAAGATCAGCAAGCCATTAGGATCTCATGTTTGAGAATCCATATGGACAAGGACTAAGTACAGTGGGTGACTGAACAGGAGCAGACTCCGCTTGATTTAGTTGATCCACACCCCCTTTGATCCCCTAGTCTAAGAAAAAGGCGTGCCTAGTCCGACACGCACAGCTGTCAATAACCTGAACAGCTTGAGTCAGAGGTAATTTCAGATGTCTTAATATCTGTGCTTGTTTTTAAAGCTTTTTCTTGGATGCTGCAGCAATACCAAGCAGTTCTGTTGCCTCCCAAATGTTACAACACTTTTTCCCCTGAGCCACAATAAACAGTCCACAGCACTAGACAGGTATGTGCATTTACTAAACAGAAAGTCAATAGCTCCCAGCCTGGGAGTGCCGAGAACAAATCAACAAGCTCAACTGCTGAAAGCCACCCTTTACCCATAAGCCAGAAACAGGTGTTCTTTTTTGGCCCAACACAGCACTACGACAGACTGAAGCTCTGAAGATCACTGCTGCACCTCTCATCTAGACTTGACAGGACATCACTTTATGTTCTTAAAAAAAAGCAAGCCCCCAAGCTTCCTGTCCTGTTTTGAGCTTTAATACAGTATACTTAAGTTTTACAGCTCACTAATTCCCTCACAAGGGCATCCCTTGGGAGGGAAATTCACAAGAGCGAGTTTCCTTCAGTCTCCTATCATACTCAGCTGCCCAACAAGAGTGCTGGATAACCCTACTTCACCCAGAAGTATGATCGGGGGAAGAAAGTTTCCTGATCAACCCAGCAGGCCGACTTACTGTAGCTCAGGAGCTCCTAAACCTACAAGGTTCAAGTGGTGCAGAGCTGCTAGTGAATCTATGCCTCTTCCCCTTTTCTTTTTTAAAAAAAGGTGACACTGCTTTAGTAGTCCATGAGGAAACCCTGTTAACTGTGGTCTCCCCAGCCTGCACCCGTGAGCTTGGAAACCAGGACTTTGAAGCTAGGCTTTCCTCAGACTTGCACTTCACCAAGTGTTTGGCCATCTCCTGTAACACATACCCCATCTCTGCCAAGGACAACTGCACTCCCCTCCCCTCCACCCCAGCAGTTATTTATTGAAACAGAGGCAGCTGTAGCAATTACTCACATGGAAGAGTAACTCAAGGGAAGATCTTTGCTGCTCAGAGCTGTGTAGTGACTGGAAGTGAGTCAACACCTTGACATCAACCCAATCGATGGTGACCACCAGCAAAGCATCCAGCGACCACAGTTTGGTAACCTTGGTTCTCAGACACTTACTCACTTCTATTCTGCTGGCATTACACAGCTTTGCCTGGAAGCAACTGATGTCTAACTCCTATCTTGTACTAGCAGATGAGTTTGCTAGCTCGTGTCACATGCCTGCAAACGCAGAGGAGGAGGGCAGCAGGTTTCACAGCTAGCCACATATACCAGCCTTCAGCACGGTCAAGGTTCAGGCAACTCATACCACAACAGGCCTCGTTAGTATAATTCACTCAGGTCTATAAGATGTTTCTTTATTGCTATAATGCTACCATCACTCTACTAGTTAACAGAAGCCTCCCTGCATAGGACGGCAAGATAAGCTGTGCCAGTGGAGCATCACTGTACATCCCAGCTGATGTCATCTCATTGATGCTCCCTGCCAACACCAGTTAATCCTCACTCCCCTTGTCAGCACAAGCCCTGACTCCAGACTGAGTCAGAACATGTACATTTCCGCCCAAAACTGTAAGTACAACCTCACACTGGTGTATCAGAGCCAGCCAGTCTGTACTGGCTATCAGGTGCCAGTTCCAGTGTATTCAGTGGCACCAGCCACAAAATCTGAC
The DNA here is from genome assembly GCF_964211835.1 of Anser anser. Taxonomy (NCBI): domain Eukaryota; kingdom Metazoa; phylum Chordata; class Aves; order Anseriformes; family Anatidae; genus Anser; species Anser anser. The sequence goes on along the minus strand of NC_139738.1, from coordinate 4,369,181 downwards.
AGAGACAGACCTCAGCCACAGGGCATGCTCTCTTCCACATCTTACGATCTTCAGAAACACTGAAACGTGAAGACTAACCATCAGCAGTCTGCACTCAAATCACAAAGATTGGCATAGCATGCAGACTGGCTCACTATCTACAGATTTATAATTGAGGTGACTTCATGAATTTAATTATCCTTCACAAGAGGGACTCGAGGAGACAAGCAGCCCTTGCAGACTGCTTTCACTTTGAGGAAAGGAAACATAGGAGGCCAGGGCGAGACAAGAGAGCAGCAAGCAGAGCACATTTTCCACATCCCGGACCCAGCTGCAGCGATCCGACTCCACACAGACACCGCACATCTCAGCTAGCCAGTTCCTGGAACACAAAACCACATCTCTAACGTAAGTTTACAAACAAACTTCAGTCACATTATAGTGCGATTCAGTAACCTCCCCAGCCGGAGAGCGGCTGCGACAGCCTGCTGCTGATGTACTGCAACAACACAATGCCCCCCAGAGGACTGCTCAAGCTCATCCCTTGTCTTCAGCAGAACTAAGGGCGGGGGGGGGGGAAGAATAAACTACAGCTTTACGAAACCATCATCACAACGCCCCAGAGCCATGACAGGGCCGGAGGCCAGGCACACTGACGGAGCAGGGAGGAGACGGGCGCACCAGCAGCCGGTTGGCCGGGGAGGGCTCCTCCAGAAGCCAGTGAAGTGCCTCTCAGCGCTGCCATTCACTTGGTAAACAGTAGCACAGCCCCACCACGCTCCCAGTAGCTTCCCTATCAACTCACCACAGAAATTGCCTTCTTCCTAGGCTGAGATAGGTACTTTGACCCCATCCAGGTCTCTTGCTGAGGAAAGATTGCTTCTGGGACAAAAGGGTCATAAACTCTTCCTGCATCGCTATCAGGGAAAGAAAAGCCAATCTATCTCCAAGGCAGCAACTTCCATCTTTATAATCATTTTGTAAACTTCCTTATCTTGAGCAATGGCTCACTTCATAGATTTCTGCCCAGGCATGGCCACCGCCGCTCACCAGCCGCACTGACTGCCCACATCCATCCTGCAGCAGCGGGAGCAGACGGCATGCTTCTGTTGTTCTTCGAGCAACGCTAGGCACTTCGGATGGAGGATTACACAGGCTCCTATCACACTGGCACGGGTTTATGTAGGAAAAAGGCCGATATCCATTAGGCCCGTGCTCCAGAGACCACCAAAGCAGCACCACAACCACCGAGCAAACAACCCGACCTCCTTACCGAGCTGAGCCTCGCTCACCACCTCCACCCCCGGCTGCACCTCCGGGTCACAAAACCGGGCTTGAGCCCAGCGCTTGCTCTTTTTTTTTTTTTTTTTTAATTCTTATTTTATCTTTCGGGAAGCTGGCACCGGTTCCACGCAGCCCGCGCTGGCCGGGGAGCAGCGCCCCGCTGCGAGGGATGGGAAGGGGAAGGAGGGGAAGGAAGCGGGGGAGAGGCCTCGGCAGCCCGGTGGCCGCCACCCCCAGGGAAGAAACACCCCCCCCCCCGCCGCCGCCGGCTCCTACCGTCCGCAGGCCGCCCCATGGCAGCGGCCGCGCCGGGTCCCGCCGGAGCCTGCTCCCGGGGCCGCGCCGCGCAGCGCCCGTGGCTGGGCGGGCTGCGGGCAGGCTGCAGCCGCGGCTCCTCCCGCCGTCACATGGCACAAATAACGCCCGCAGCCCGCCCCGATCCGCCCCGAGACCGCCCCGGCCCCGGGACCGGCCCCCGGGGTCCGCTTGGGCCCGGCCCCGGGCCTGGCCCCGGCCGGCTGCGGGCCCGTGAGGAGCCCCCGGGCCTGGGCGCGGCGAGGCGGCGGCCTCTCGGCGGGCAGGAGGGGGACCGGCGGCTCTCTGAGGGGGTTCGGCCCTCGGTTGACGCCGAGCTGTAATATTTGCATGGCAGAGGCTTCGGGCAACGCGTGTCTGCTGTGTGTTTTTTTTTTTTTAAAACCTGATCGATTTGTTTACAGAAGTAAATCAAGGAAGTACAACCCCGTTGGGTCTCTTCGCAACGCACAACTCCGTTCGTCGGAGACTTTGTGCACAAAGCGAGTTTGGGGACAAATTTGAGTCAGCGATGTCCCTTTGAGATGATTCATTTTCGGTATTCCCAGACAAAAAGAGTGTGTAGCAATACAGCTGGCAGCTACACGCTGGTGACTCGGTGCAAATTAGGCGAGAGCTCCAGGGACCACCCGAGAGCTGCAGGAAGCGGCGAGAATGATTTGGGGGGCGGCCTTGTGGCATCCGAGCCGGGACACACCGAGTGCCCCTGCCAGTGACCGAGGTTATTGTCTGGGGGATTGGACATGAACAACGGGCCTTGGCCACTTCTCATCACTAGTGGTCTTGGGGCACACCTGAAAAAGGGAGCGGGGTTCATTTGTGCGTCCTCATTTGTATGTCCCTGCTTCCAGAGGGCTTTGCTTTCATCTCTGCTGGAGCTCCGCTGCAGCACAGGGCCTTAATTCAAGGTTTAACTGTAAATGTGCAAGTGTGTCCTCCCTACCTACCTTCTAATTAGGATAATGAGCCACTCTTCCCCTTGCAGTGCTCCTTCTTAGGGGCTGCAGGAGGCGAGCGGTGAGGAAGGCGATTCCCAGGTGTACAGAGGTGCTGGATCTCTGCGGAGGCTGCAGGCTTTTTGCCACAATTCGGGGGCCATGCATCGATGAACAACTTGCAACATAACAGCAGTGCTTACAAGGAAGAGATCGAGTAGCTGCAGATGGGTGGAGATGAAATTGCATGGCCCCAGGGACTGTATGCTCCCCACTGCTAGCTTCCTTCTTCAGCAAGGTGCTCACAGCAGGGCATTCAGTGACCTATAATGGCATCGGGAACGGTGCTGAACCCACCGAACTGTCAGGAGAAATAAGGCTGCATCTTCCCTAGGACCTTGCAATGCCAAGGCCGAGGTGTGGTAACTCGTTGAACAACCCCCTCCTCACCCCTTTCTGGCCATGCAGTCAAAAACACCCCTGCCGTTGCAAGGCAATAATCCCGTTGTGCTCCATGGGGCAATGCACGCAGGGGAAGTAGTTCATGTGTGCATTCGTGTCATTGCAGGATGGAGGCACTAATTTGTTAAGCATATTTTGAACTCCTTGGGGAATTGTCGCTCTGTGCCAGCTATTGTGGTTCATTAAATAACACATTCACATTGCATTAAATTTATTACTCCAGCTGACCAGAAACACCAGGGAGCTGGTAGATACAGCACAAATAGGTCCTTTCACACCCTGCAAGATAGAAATAGGAGAAGTTTCCTGGTAAACAGATAGGTGTTTGAGTAGCTTTTTCAAAACTGTTTTGCTTTGACCTATACCTGCTGCCATTTCAGTCAATTTTCTCCAATAAATTCAGCAGAAGTTACTGAGCAATGGTCCCCCAAGTGTATTGTGCAAATCTCCCCCTTTTCCTGCAGGTTACTGTCCTGATCTCTGGCAGTTGGGCCTGTACTCACCGCAGACCCTGTAAGTATTTTTTGGAGCGTGCGGAGGAAGGATTTTGACGCTGCAAACTGGCTCCGGTGGTTTCTGTGGGCACACCTGCAGCTTTCTTTGTACATCCATCCCCGTCTGTGGAGAGTTTTCCCAGTTATCACCACTGTTTAGAAGTCTCTCCTATCTCCCCTGGCTGTGCCAAAAATGTTAGAGGAATGTATCGCCTAGGCATAAAATGGAGAGCAAGACAAACTGGAGTGTTGTCTAGGGAAACTCCAAAGCTCCTCAGAATCAGAGCTCTGTGGGCCAGATTCTCCCCTAAGGTAAATCAATCTACTACACCTACTAAAGTACACCTACTTTGAAGGCTTTGTTTCCTTACTGCCAAGGTGGGAGGCTGCTGTAACGTGAGAACCTGACTGGTGGAAGTGGGGCAAAGGCTAAGGTGGATTCGTCATCTAGGAAGGCAGTTGCTAATTAGCCGGCTGACAGTAACTCTTGATGCCTAGACATGTGGATGGGGAAATTTCCTCTTGCCCCAAGACCTTTCCTGCCCATCTGCTGTGCTCCAGGGGATAACAGAGCAAAGGCCGGGGCCAAGGTCTTGAGGGCAGCCCAAGATCTCGCTCGTGGTGACTCTGAAAGCAGGTTCTCCTTGGCCCACCTCGCCGCAGCTCCCCAGGGCATATTAAATGGTCAGCACAGCATGAGCACCTTCAGCAGCAGCACAGACATGTCATCACTGAGTCCAAGAAAGATGTTAATGAGGTCTGAGAACAGCACAGGAAACTCGGCAGGCTGTAGTCTGCCTGTGAATTCAGCTGCTGCGCTGACTCCACCGCAGCGGTGCTAGCTGCCTCCCAGCACCGCGCGTATCGCTTTCTCGAGGCCCGAACGGTGAAAGCGAGGTAAGAAAGGTTAGGCCCCTGCCAAGACAGAAGGAAAAGCGGAGAGCGAGGACAAAAGCATTAGGTGTGACATGATTCCTTCAGCCTGGGTGTTGGCTCCCCTAACCTTTCCGTGTTCAGGGTGGAGAGAAAGAAGCCTGAAGGAGCTAAAATTTGGGCCAGCTTCTCGTGGTAGCTGAGGTGGGAACAATTATGTTCAGCTAAATCAATACAGGGCTACTCGGGACAAAAAGGAAGGATCTATGAGCTGTCATACATTTCTTCTGCAGGAAGAGATCGGGATCAGATGAGCTGGAAAAGGCACAATGTGATTTCACTCCACCTCTTCCTCACAGACAGCGAGTTTTGTGTTTGAAACGTCAAAAAAAAAAAAAACAACTAATGATTTTGGGTGTCCAAGCGTTTTTCAAAGGGCAAAAGTATCTCAGTGTTGCACGAAAAGCAAGGTCTTCTAAGGCATCTAGGGCTTAAATTATTAAAGCTGCCCATAAAACATAGGCCAGTATCAACCAAAAAGGGACGGGCATGGCAGGGCTGGGCCTGTTCTGCTTAGTCCACTGGCTTTCAGTGACCTCCGACAATTGCTTTTTCCAACTGTGAGATTACAGTATGGCTCTGCACTCCATGTGAAACTTCTTTAAATATCTTCAGAAACAAAATGTGGTGCATTATGCACTCACTTATCTTGCCAAGAGCACATTACATCCCTCGCGAGTAGAGGAGTATTATTGTTTTCGAACTGAGAGGCCTGTGTCCAAGGTCACAGGCAGGGGACCTGTGACAGCCTAAGGAATGGGAGACAGCTCTCCCGGGACTCGGGCTGGTTTTGTAATACCCGTTAACCCATCCAGGCCTCGGCAGACAGCCTCCTCCAGACACCAGAGCGAGCCTGAAAAGGAAATATTGCAGCAATTTAGGCCCTTTTCCCAAGAGGAATGTTAAACCAAGGGGAGAAAAACTAAGCTGCCCTTCCAGGTGAGTCTGCAGCTCCTCTCCCACGAGAAGAAATCATCTTGTCACTTCCAAGGCGGTGAGTGCTGCTTTGCTCAGGATTATCTTATCCTCTTTTCTTTATGTGACTTCCAATTATGGACACAAGCGCATGAGAACAAACCCATGGCAACAGAGTATTTTGTTCCACAGCTAACACTGCTTAAGTTCATCTCCCGTTCATACTGAGGCAACCACATCGAAGCTTGGCAAAACAGCAGGTTTACAAGTGCCATATGGCTGCACGGATCCTTTATTGACCCATCCTGTAAATAGAAGCCAGTTTTAGTTTACCCAAAGCTGCTGTGTCCACTCCGCTGAATCACTGTGGAAGTACAGCCTGTTAGCACCAGCATCACGTAAATCCTGTGGACAAATCAAAGGAGAAGATGGCTTTCCAAGAAATCTTGTTTGAAACACATCTCGGCACCAAAAAGAGTCAGATTTGACAGCCCATACTGCGGCTTTACCCTCAGCAAGTGAGGATGTCCCCTGACTGCTGGCAAGAAGATCGGACGTGGTATTTTAAGATGCGGGGGCAGATGACCCCAAAGGGGCATTACCCCACCCCGAGCACCTTGCCACTGCCAGCTTGATCTTTGGCTGAGGGCTATCTCGCACTCTTACATTTGCTTGTGCAAAGGTTTCCTCCCCTACCAGAGATCCCTGTCCTTTAAAGAAGGAAGGGTAGGTGGGGTGGTGAAGGGGGATAACGGCAGCAGGGAGGTCGGAGGAAACCAGATGTGACAAGTGCTGAAGCAGAACTTTTCAGCTATGTGGTGGCTCCTGGCCAGATGAGATCACAGCTCCTGCAGAATCTTGTCTCCCTTTATTTCCTTAATATTTGACTCCTGCTTCCTTAAGAAGCAGGAATTGCTAATCTTCGCGTGCTTGCTTTGAATACCCTCTACGTTTCAAACAGCAGTGCAAACAGTGGCGGAGTGGGGTAGCTGACAAACGCTGGTGTTTATGGCCTGCAAATGGAATCCCTCTAAGCCTGTTTGGAAAACTAACTGGGGATGAAGTCTGGATTAGAAGAGACTTTTCCAGCTCTCATCCCTGTGAATTTATGCTAAGATTATTTAAAGGGGAGGTGTGGGGAAGACATGACTTGGCGTGTCTCCTTTTTGGTGCTCAGCCTTCACTGTCGTAGGTTAGCCATGGGGTCTGGAAATGGGCGAGCACCCGCCTCCCAGTAAAGGGAACCCTTTGAAGGTCTGAAGTTAAGCATCAAAATCCTTCTTAAGAGCAGAGACCCGGGCTGGTGCAGGCTTTGTAGGCATGCTTTATGCCTGACTGATATTAACCTTGCAGCAGCAGGCTGGCAGACTGCATCAAAAAAAGGGGATCCAATTGCTTTGCATTTTGGGGTGAGTATAAAGACAGGCAGGCAGCAAACATGCAGCTTTCTGTGCCCTGGAGAGACAGAGAGAGACTAAACATTACCCGGAAACATGTACGTGCTGCATGCAGGCTCTGCCTGTGGGAATTAAGGGAGACAATGCGACAGATAGGGAACAATGAGTGTCTGTAATGTACAGCAACAAAGCCAAAGTAACCCAGTGTGCTGCAGAACAGAGGAGACTGTGAAAACAGCAACCCCATGAGGTAGAAATCCTGCCAAGCCTGCTGAGAGGACAATCAACGGGCCCTCCTCAGCTGGAAGATGGCTCAGTGCGGTGGAAAAAGGAGTAAAAGAGTGGGATGGAGGAGGGAAAAAGAGGCATCCCCAAGGGGCCCTTTTACAGAAGAAGAAAAAAAAAAAAAAGTTATCTTCCTTTTCATTAATCTCTTCTTGTGAGTGCATATCTCAGTCAACACAACACTTTGCCCACTATAACACAAGTAAATGAGGCTGTGGAAAGAAAGGAAACCCTTTCTCAAAAACAGACCAGAATCCAGGTATTTTGCAGAAAGCCTACAGAGTGTTTCACGTTCACCGGGTGAGCAGGGGCCTGCTGTGATGTCTCCTGTCACTGCCCCTCTGCCTTTCAGCTTCAGCACGGGGTGCTGGGTGCGAAGTGCCTGCCTTAAAGAACAGGATACGTATGGCTCTGGAGCACTTGGCTGCAGAAGATGCTCTGCAAACATCCCAGTTCTCCAAACCTCCAGTTTTATTTGGAGCAACCCTTACAACAGCAGCTGGCTGCCTGGATCTGGGGTACCTGTCCTACAGATGTGGCTCTACCTCTTAATGAGAACACGTGCCCCGAGCTCACTCCCAAAATCGCAGGAACTTCATGGGCTGACACAACTGCTAGCAGTAAAAAGGGCACGGCATAGTGCTCCTTCTGCTTACTGCGCTGCAGCCTCCTGCATGTGGGAGGCTGTGCACAAGAAGCCAGTGGGAGCGGGGAAGCAGAAAAATGAGTGCCTGGCCAATTTGATGGGGAAAAGAAAGGGAGCCACAAACCAAAACTGGAAGCACCTGGGATAAGAGAGGAGCAGGAGCTGTGGAGCAGCTTGGGGGGGGTGAGCAGGCTGCCAGAGCTGGCTGTGCCCCAGCTCAGAGGTCTCCTCTGGGTGCTTGTGCCCTGCAGCAGCTCCAGGGCTGGAGCCCCAGTGCCTGCAGCTCCGCAGCCTGAGCGAGCAGCACCCTCTGCTGCTGGCACGCTTACCTCCAAACCACCCTTCTTTTTCTTTTTTTTTTTCCGACACCTACTTGCTTCCAGAGGGGAGCTCAAGAAAAGCATCCACAGAAATATCCTCCTGCAAGTCAAAACACTGCAGCATGTGGGTGGTTTGTTTGTCAGACGCTTTGGTCATGCTGCTGTTGGGAAAGGCGATGCCAGGCAGCATCTGCTTGCAGCAGATAATAGCAATGAGGACAGGCCCTGGCTTCGTGCTGAAAAGATTTTGACTGCTGCTGCTCCCTGGCAAGTACTCTGCCTGATATTATTTGATGAACGTGACTCGACACGCACAACAGGGACCCTGTCAGCTCTCCGTTCCTCCAGTAGCCTTCCTCCAGCCTCTTCCAAACCTCTCGTATCCCCACGGGGCAGCTGATTTACTACTGCTGCACAGCGAGAGGGAAGGGGAACTCGGGCAAGCGAGGTGACTCACCCGCAGTGAGTCAGGGCAGAGCGCTGCCCGCGGCTCCCCGCTGCCAACCGTGGACCAGCGGGACCACGCGGGAGCCACGCAGTCACGAGAATCCTAGTCACCTACGGTTTTTCCTTCCTTTTTGCTTTTTGTTTTTCCCAGCTCAAGCTGCTTAACATCAGCTCCATTCCGCAGACACGATCCCAGGTGGGATGCGCACGCCCCAGGCAGACTGAGAGCACTGGGGCTCGTCCTCGTATTTCCTCCCTCTCCCTGCATGCCTGCTGCCCTTTTCCCTAGCATCTGACCCCACATTTCCCTCCTTCAGGGAAGGTAAGCTGCGTGGTGCCAGCTGCAGCCCCAGTCCCCCATGTCCATGTCCCCTGGCTCAGCAAGGGACATAAATCTGACCTCCCACATCCCCTCCATCTCACAATCCTTTTCCTTTCTGCAGGCAGCAGGGGGGAGCTTCCCCAAATCTTCAAGCACACAGTACTGCGTCAGCTCGTAAAATCCGCCCGATGCAAGAAAAGCAATGTACAAAAAAAAATTGCCCGAACCCTGTTAAAAATAGGCTGGGATCCACCGAAGAGAACCTGCTCGACAGTTTGTCTCTGTGTGCGCAGGTCTCATTTCAGCAACACCGCTCAGAGCCAAACACCATTCACACAAGCCCCAGATTGTTTTGTGGATAAGGAGATGCCTATACAAAAAGGGAGCCCTGTTTAAGGAAAAAATGAGGCGATGTCTGCTCGGAGCGCCACCAGGACATAGTTTCTGCGGGAAATTCCTCTCGGTAGAGCAATTTGTCAAACAGAGCCAGCGTGTCCCGCCGCAGGGAGCAGCGTGAGGGCACGGCCGGGCGCAGTCTGCAGCGATGCTCGCGGGAGAGCCCAGTGCTGCATTGCTACAGGACGGCGTGCCAGCCCTCTGCAGGGGAGCGGCTGGAGCGAGCTGCATCGATTCACATTACCCACAGACATCTCACGAGGCAGCTTGCCTCAGGATTGCTCTGCCTCCTGAAATGTACTGTTTTTCACTCCCCATCGTCTCCCTTACTGCCCCTTTTAAGGTCACCTGTTTGGTGTAAGGAAGGCAATAAAACAAGTCCCTGCTAAGGCAGGCACAAATCCTTCTAAGGGTTGCCCTTAACTGTGGCCAAAGGAGAAGTCAAGCACAGCACCGAAAATTTTGTTTTGAAAAGCATTAAAACCCCTGCCCGTACTTGCTGTGTCTGGGGAGGATTCAGTGATGCTGTAACTGCTCTGTGAGTCTCTCTCTTCAGTGACGTGCACGGATCTCTGAACTAGAACAAAACTCTCTCTAAACTAGAATTAAAACATTTCTGACCTGGGTAGGAAAACATTGTCACAGCCCTACGACATGACTGGTAAGCCTCCTCACCTGCACGTCATCTCCAGATGCATGGGCTGCTTAGGCAGTTCAGCATCACTCCCTAAGAACATCTCACAGCACCATACATATGCCATAGCAATGCACCCAGATACCCCTGAGAGCACTGGAGAGGATTTGGACAATGAAAACACCGCCATGGCTTGGTGCTTCAGAAATCCTGCTACGTTAGCAGCCCAGAGACTCCACTGAAAACCCACAGGAGTCTGCAAACAGCAGCACATTTCAACTGCAGTCGGAGGAAGGAGCCTTTGTGCATCAGCAGGAAAACATCTCATTTAAATCCTCTTGTCAGGGAAGGGGAATGAGGCCTCACCTACTGCCCCGGGGCAGTGGGACAGAATTGCTAGCTTCCCTTGCCCAGGGCACACACCGTGCCTGCATGTTTTGTGTCGGGGTGGCGCCAGGTGAGATTTCCTTTCCCTGGGGAGTGGGATGGATCTGGCCAAACAGGAGACGTGGCCCCGCCTGTGACGCCAGCATCGTGCTGGAGTTCAGCAGCATCACTGCAGCTGGCAGATCTTGAGACGATTAGTTCAAACTATGGCTTTACAAAGTTTATGTTATTAAGCAGCTCTGTACTACGGTGATAGTATCTACGGAAACGCAACGGAGACTTCCCCAAGGCGCCATGGGGGCGGCCATTCCAGCACCCAGCGTTGTGCTGGGAGATTCCACCTGGAAAGGGCTTTGGCTGCTCTGAAAAGCCCTGGTGTTCAGGTGACGCATACACCAAAAAGACTCAGTGACCAGTACAAATGAACATTTTAGGCTCCTGGTTTTAAACTACAGAAAATTCAACATGGTCATCTTTGCACCACTAGAGCTTCACTCACCCAAAGGAAGCGGGGGGGAACGAACCCACAGAATAACCACCAATCTTTGAAAGAAATTAAAAGACACTATTGTTAAAAAATATTTTTATAAATATAATTCTCTATTCATTACACAAAACAAAAGGAATCACAAAATTTACTCATGGAAAAATAAGATTTTACAGCTCGATTTATAAAAGTGAGAAAAAGTGAATTCCAGTGTTAGTTTTCTGTAAAACAGTAAATATCAAACCGTTGAATTACAGGAATGCAATGAAGAAATTATTTGCCATTTCAAAAAAAATAAAATAAATTTGTTATCAATAATCACTTATGGGAAACAAACAATAAGTAGTTACTCCATGGACCTGCTTCTGCAAAGAAAGGTTAATACTCAAGCTCTCAAGAAGGTGCACATCTCCTATTAATAGCTTTTAGAAAATAAAAATAGCACTGCTTCCCTGGCCTACAGCCCAGTGGATTTCTACCATTCTTCTCCAACAGATTTGTTAATAATTTCACCCTTCTTCCCATCCGCAGTCTCTCCCTGTACCAGTCACAATTTTTATACATTACAAAATAGTTATTTCTCATTTGGCAAGTGCTAAGTAATAAAGAGTTTAAAAGGAATGTCTGAGGACAAAAAAATAAATATACAGTGCTAGAAAAACACAAACAACCCAGTCAGCTATGTTCACTGAGGAAAACATGTACGTTTTAACTGGGTTTTCATAAAATCCAGGATGAATTTGGGGGTGATCTATTAGAGACTTCCCAAACGAACCCTATTTTTTCCTGTAAAGAACAGCTGCTCTCTGAGGAAAAAAGAAAAAGCTTATTTAAGAGTGCAAATAACCCCCTTCTAAAGAAAAAAAAAAGTGTTTATTTCAAAAGGTGCTGGACAATTATTAAAAATAGTGTGCAGAAACAAGAAAATACCAATGCCACAGTTATCTGTAAGGTAGGAACAAGCTGTCACGTGTAACAATAAGCTTATTCTCACGTAGGTCACTTTTTCCTTAAAACTTGTTCCCTCACCCCAAACACCCAAGAACCAGATTGAAGTTTACATGGCTACTTTTGTTTAAAGAAGAAAAATGCTGTTTAAATTTATGGACATACCAGACCTAAAACATCTTCCTCTGCACAGCTGTTTCAGCCACTGTGGTATATTTTGGAGCCAGTGTCTGCTAGCACTCGTCTACAAAAAGAGTTATTCCAGAAGAGTTATTGCAGTTAACTCCTCAGGCGCGGGCTCTTATTCCAGACTCCACTTATCCAGCAAGTCCCGCACCAAGGAGCCTGCAGTGCTCGCCTTCCTCCTGCTTTTCCATGCCACCTTCTTCCCCTGCTATTTATTTTCACCCTTGGGTGTTTGTGCTGGTAATTAAGCCTGCCTGCAACTGAGAAACAGGCAGCAATGAACTTATCCATAAGCACACACGTAAAAATGGATAACCAACTGTCCCCGTCTGCCAGACCAGACCAGTTCAGGCACTCGTGTCTCTTCTCTATGTGAGCTTTTGCGGCAGCCACGCCACCACAAGTCCCATTTCTTCCCATGCAAAGCGATGTGCATCACTGCAACTCAGCTCAGCTTAGTCAGATACAGCATGCAAAATGCAGTTTTGCTAGACCATCTGAACCTTGTGGGGCTGGGGGCGGCCAGAAATCGCAGCTAGTCCCTGAGAACCTGGCCTTTTCCTGCTGCCCGTAGCTTCTGTCAGCTTGTATCTCCCTGGCCCTGCTTTCCTAGGGACTGCTGACAAGCAGCAGGCTCTCTGGGGCTTGCTCACTGCACTTTTATCTGAGCAATTAGTAGAGAATAAAAATTCTGATTTCTCTGCATTAAACTGAAAGGCAAGGACTCGAGAACCTGGGAGGAACACAGGTTGGATGGACCTGTCCGCCTTGCTTCATGTGCTGCCAGGCCACAGCAGCTATTTGCACCTTGATTTGCATCCTCATCACTAGGATTCAGCAGATCCCCCGTGTGGGGGATCTGAGGCCAATGCCCAGCTGTCTAAAGCAAAGTCCCCTTCCTTCCCCATCCTGCAGACTTGCAGGTCCATGAAGGGTCACCAGGCCCGCAGGCCCAGCTCCTGAGGACCCTACTTTACCTCAGCGGCCTGGAAGGGCGGCCAGGCCTGGCACCAGCCCAGACCACACAGCTTACTGCTGCTCCTTGGGGTCGGGGCGCCATCTCGTGTCAGCATCCAAGTCCCTGAGTCACCCCCAACCCATCCAGCAGCTCCTTCTCTGTGGAAGCAGGTCCAGCATTCACAGGAGGAAGACAAAGATCCCTTTCGAAGTGGCCTCTGCTCCTATGCCGCATCCTCGCTGCTGGGAGCCAGGACCACATCCACGCTCCAGCTTCCTCCTGGGGCCACTCCGTGTGAGCAGGTTTGTCTCCAAGCCTCCACATGGATCATCAGCCCACGTCCTCCCATCTTGACTTCCTTTCTACAAGCTGCACTCGGGCATGCTGCAGCAACTTACCCATTAGAGAAGGTCACGGAGTACTTGGGGATATCATGAAAGCAGAGACAGCCTTTGTTTGTGGCAGCATTCTGGGAAAGTAAAAATTAGGACGAAAAGAGCAGGGTCTCTAGGTAGGACTGGATGTCTCCAACCCTCCTTCCCGTGAGCAGCTGCACTACACATTTCTATAATCACTTAACCTTGTCCTGTCCACACAGAGATGCAGCATGTTAGTTCTGTGTGCCCAAAATAGATGTTCGGAGAAAATTCCCTCTCCTTGTAAGTCAGCGTCCTTGAGCTGAAACCCCAAGACCACCATCCCCAAACACCATAACTACCTTAATGTGTGCTGTAATGAGGGACATATGGGTAGTTTTTAAAGCTGCCTCCCACAGAAATTTTATAAGCCTCTGAATGGCACTGCAAGCTTCAATTCTGTGGACAGAGAAAAATTGTTTCAGAGAATGAAACAACGACAGAGGACAATTAAGGAAAAGACCATTCCTTTGCTGGCTAAACACAAACAACTACCCTGAACAACAAGCTTTTCCCCCAGTAATTATTGCACTGCAGGCAACTAACAGCTTTGTGAACTGCCATGTTCCTCAGCCTGCCCCCATTATTCTAACAGCCTAAAAAGCAGTGTGGTTTCCTTCTCCATCCCCCACGATACCAGCTATCCACTTAAGGAAAGCAGCAAATTACTGTGTATAGACTCAGCCCCTGCTGCTTGGCAATTGGTGAAGACCCAGGACTACAGCGAGCTCACAAATCGGTGTCAGCATTTAGGGGCCACAAGCCACAAAAGCTCCAAAAAAGCCCAGCCAAGGCCAGTCAACACGACAGGCTGCATGGACAAGACTGCAGACCCACATTCACATGAGACTCATTTTGCCGAGGCCATGAGCGTCCCAGGCAGAGCCGGGCAGAGGACGGAGATGTCATTACTGTCTTCAAACCTGAGAATCAAAAAACAACAAAAAAAGAATTGGCAGGTACTTAATTTAACAAGTCTCCCATTGTGCCTGCGAGGTAGTTCAACGTTAATAACCATAAAGTCCTGAGAGGGGAAACTGAGGCACTTCAAGGTGAGGTAACGTGTCCAAAGTCACAGTCAGAGTCTGGCAGAGCCAGCAATGCTGCCTGGGCTCCTGCTTAGCTCTGCACACTGAGCCGAGCTCAAGTGTCAGAGGCACCACAGGCCACCCGTTTCCCAGAAGGTTACAGGAGCCCGTCAGAGATGAAGCTGCTGCTGGCAACAGGAAAACATGGACGTTGTGTAGGAAAATCCAGGCAGACGAGGGAGGAGGGACACGGAGGACATCACCCAAGCAGAGCTTCATAATCCACATACCACACCAGCTGGCCAGAGCTGGGGCTGACACCCGAGATAGGCCACTTCCTTGGCTGACGGCCCACCCTGCTGATCTGGGTGGTGATATCGTGCTTGCCCTTCCCCACAACCAGCACGAACACCTGCCTGGCCTTGTTGATGAGGAATAGGCTGAAGCTCATCCTTTGGTGAGGTTTGACGGGGCTTTCGGTCAGCACCACGGCCTGAGTCCCTTCCAGGCCGTTTTCAGAGTCGGGGAAGAGCGAGGCGGTGTGCCCGTCAGTGCCCAGCCCCAGCAGCACCAGGTCAAAGCTGGAATTGGCCACCAGGGCCGCGATCTCCTTGGCATACAGCTCCGTGCCTCCGTCCTCTTCCACGCAGAGCCGCTGGTTCAGGTGCACGGGCATGGGGTGGACGTTGAAGTAGGGCACCCTGATGCTCTGCAGGAGGTGGTTGTGCAGGCTGAAGAAGTTGGACTCCGGGTCAGTGAGCGGGACGCACCGCTCATCCACCAGCCAGACGTGGGTGTGCCTCCACGGGAAGGCATAATGGTGTCTTGCCAGCCGCTGGAATAGGGCCACGGGGCTTGAGCCACCAGACAGGGCCAGATGGAACTGCCCAGAGCCTGCCACAGCCCCGTTTGCTGCCTTCTCAACATCAGAAGCCAGCTGGGAAATCAGGTCCTCGGACCACGCTGACACCAAGGGGCTTTGCCGAAATTTGGACTGGATTGTCTTGAAATCACTTGGCATCGACCTGTCGGGGTTCAGCAGTTCCACTGGCTCTGCCGCTGTGAACGCCAGCTCCCCGCTCACCATCTCAAAGTCCAAGAGGTTCTGGTTCTCCACCCCACCAGGGTAGAGGCGCGGGGGCTGGTGAGAAATGCTGTTGAGCAGCGGTGTCCAGAAGGCCCAGGAGGCCAGCAAGTTCTCAGTGGTGATGAAGAAGTCCTTCCTGCCATGGTATATGTTGGAAATGAGGACAGAATAAGCATCTCTCTCCTTCACAGGGCTGTACACGTAGTAATCAGACAGCGGTTGTCCAAAAACATGCAGGTCTGGCTGACCTACAACTTCTCTCCAACTGCTTTTTGGCATGACAGGCCTGAAAAGGTTCCTGCTCACAAGCACTGCAGGGGTGTTGAGTGCGCCATGTCCGATGTAGAAGATGATCTGCTTGGCTTTACACTGGCTGTGCCCTGCATCCCGCAGCGTCTCGCTCTGTGTGCAGTAGGCCCGGTTCTTGAAGAGAACACGGACGTAACCTACCCGTTCATCCAGGGCTTTTCCAGAAGTGAGGAGGAAAGGGACCCCTTCCCAACGCAGGCTGTCACTCTGAACGAGCACACCTGAAATGACAAAGTGATCTCGGCTACCAAATTCAACCTGGAGCCTGAACAGCAAGCAGATTTGAGGGGAACTGTCATCTAGCCATCCCTCTCCTTCTTTAGAAATCTTGGCATTCGCTGTGTCTCTTGCTCCACATTTTGCTCTTTCATGACAGCACAGGACTAACTGCTCTTTAGCTACCCTGCTGTGCTTCCTCCCAGGTATCCTACTTGCTTAACCGCCTTTCGTCTCACAAGAAACCAGTTTCTAAGCATGAATATCATTCAGACAAAACCTTTGATGTTCAGAAAACACAGCAGGGCCAGAGATCGCCTTGTCATCTATCAACCACAGAGAACTCCCCATGCTTTATTCTCCAGATACAGAGAGCAACTCAACTTTATGAAAAGGTGAAGGGGTTTACAGGCCACTCCTGAAAATAGTGCACAGGCCTTAGCAAGAATAATGGGGCTTAAATCTTATGCAATGCTCTACATCTATAGGATCATTAATTACCAGACATGACACTAGTATTATTTTGTTACAGCTCCCAGCTACCG
The DNA here is from genome assembly GCF_964211835.1 of Anser anser. NCBI lineage: Eukaryota > Metazoa > Chordata > Aves > Anseriformes > Anatidae > Anser > Anser anser. Next base: position 4,352,850 of record NC_139738.1, on the reverse strand, counting down.
TGCTGATGGACGCCTGGAAACATCCCTGTGTCAGCAGTGACGTCCAGCATCGCGGCGTGAGGACTCCCATCTCCTGCTCTCCTTGGCTGTAGACTACTTCCCCTCACCAGGGCCCAGACCCAAAATCTCACCTGCGAAGGTTGGTGTTGTGCTGACGTAGTCCTGTCCCTTCTTCAGTTCCTCCTGCACGTGGCTGGCATATGCCTGATACTGACCCAACACAGCACTGTGTTTCTCCAGGCCCCGCAAGGACCGGAGGGCCTGCAGCTTGCACCGCAAGACTTCTTCGGTCCTGCTCAGGTTGGCTGGGAGCTCCATGGTCAGGAACATCAGGGCCTCGGTGAGGTGGTTCTGCAGCACATCCCGGATGACTCCGTACTGCTCGTAGAAGCTGGTGCGGCCTGCAGACAAAGAGGAGGTGAGAGACTGATAAACTGATGCGGTGTCCTTGCAGCCCTCTCTTCTGCTTGTGTAATGCATGTGCCAAGAAGACCAAATTGGTTTGCACTGCTCTTCCCTTCTCCTGGCCCAACAGTTACTGTGAACCTATCAAGCCTCTCCCCGCCCTCCAGAAGGGCTTCTGAAATGTCTCTGCTCCTAAAATGAACACTTAGCCCCGGCAGCGAGCACTGCTCTTCTCTGCCTCTTTTCCCCCAGTTTTCTGTTCTTGGGAGGCTCTGGCTGGGCCATGCCCTTGAGAGACAAAATTTTGTGCACAGAGCCCTGCTGCTCTGCTTGCCTGACTTCTCACGCAGGGGTGTGTGTGTGGGAGGTGGACAATCCACTTATTAAGAAAGTGACTCAAACAGATGCCTTTCCGTAGTCCAGCAGCAGCAGGCTGCACACTGCAGACTACATCGTGGCTGTAGGCTTCCCCTATCGATTGATACATTTATCTCCTTTGCTCTAATCCAAAGGCACATTCATTAGTGTAATCAATGCTGCAGACTTGCTGGGAGCCAGGCTGCAGCTGAAGCCACACAGGGGAAGGAAGATGTCAAATGAAAAATGACAAAGTTTTTCAGAGAGGGGAGGGCACAGGGAGCGGCTGGGACTACGCACAGACAGCACCGTTCTCCCCAGACCTCTCTGCAGTAACTCCCTCTCCCAAAATCAGGTCCAGCTGAGGTCTGGGCTGCCAAACCAAGAATTACACAAAGCTTGGTAAAATTGCATTAATTGAGTTTGTGGTAGCTGGGGGCAGGAGTGGGAGGGAGGGAGAAGAGGAGGTTAAGGGAGTAGAGCAGCAGCCCTGATGTTGCAGAACTGAGGGCGCCTGACATCCCGAGAACTGCTGCGGGTGGCAGTCCAGCCCAAGTGCTTTATGCTGAGCACTGCAGAGCGGATGCTGCAGCATTGCAGGGAGAGATTGCAGCCGTGTCCTTCAGCAGGAGACCCATGCTAGCAACTCTGGGCTTGGGTTTTTCTCTCTGCAAGGCTTTCAGTACTGAGAGGAAGGGAATGAAACTGGCCAACACAGACTCACCTGGGTACCTGGACAGACACTGACTGGCCAGTTTGAGTCATGTCCAAGCAAAAGATACAAGAGCATCTTCCAAAGAATACCGCAAATGTATACTCATTGCAAGCTTGGTAGCTAACAGGACAGGAATAAAAAGGGGACTCCAATAAAATGGCCAGATTGTCACAGCACTGAAGCGAGGTGGCCTTAGATTGCATCAACTCCAAATGCAGTGTCTCTTACCAAGACCTGGCATCTCTGAACTCCAAAAAGCTTAACGAAATGCCTCCAAAGCTCTATAGCAGAAGAAGGTGGGGCTTCTACCCCCACTCCCAGTTGAATCCAACTGGAATCTTTTCTTGGAAGCAGTAACACTACCTGGAAGGTAATTCAGTCCCCAGCATGGGAAGTATAAGACAGTCCCTCTCCATTTCCAGGGAGCAGCATACCATCCACCTGCACTTTTTTGTTTCCATACCAGCACCGGCTCAAGGGCCACTTTCTCATAATTACCAAGCCTGCCAGTTCTCCCTCTCACCTATTCACCCCAGTTCTGTACACTTGCTTCACCAACCTTTAGCATCCACAGTCTCCTTCAGGACAATCTCCACTCTTTCCACATGATGTCGGTTCCAGATTGGATCCAGAAACTGCTGGTTCTGGTCTCGAAAAGGCAGGATATGGGCTACAGCCTGTGAAGGGAAAGTTCAAAAGATCCAAGAAAAACCTCACCATATTTCTACGGTATCTTCTCCTCACTTCCCCACCCAGCACTGGGATGTGGCCAGTGAGTGGCCACACTGGAGTGCTAGCAGGCATGCCACATAGCAGAGAGCAGAGTAGGTAAGAGAAGAGAAAAAACTGCAAGAGCCCGTTATGATACACAGTGGAGTCTCCACTGACTGTACATTAAAGGCCTTGCTGAAGCACCTTGAGGTTTCATATGAAAAAGGCTGAAATGCAAACTACAAGGCACTCAGTTTATGTCCCTCAAAAGACAAAGGTCTGAGTCAGACCGTCCTGGGATTAACATACAGCTCTGAAGTGCTTAAACAGATCAGATCAGATGCTTACACTACTAAAGCCATCTGCTTTTGGGGAGGGAAAAAAGGCAAGGAAGAAATCCCCCCCTCTTGGCAGAGATGCTCTCCTTACAGCTGGACATGCACCTTTCTGAGTAAAACCTGGCCACGGTGCCATGGCTGGTACAGGCTGCTCTCAAAATGTGGTATTACATTGCTCTAAGGCAAGGATGGCACGTCCTTGAATGCATTCCCTCTGGGACAATGCAGCTGCTGCATGTCCTGAGCTGCCCCTGCAGCAGCCAGGCCCCACACCCTGCCTGCGGTGCAGGGCAGGAGGAAACCTTCTCCCCAGCATCCCACAAATCTAACTTCTCATCAGCTCTGTATCGTATCGCATTGAAAACCGCTTCTAGAAGCCACTGCTAGCAGAAAGGCCTGCGTGTAATGAGAGGGGAGAACGGTGAGAGGGAAAGGGCATTGCTTACTCCGTGAAATCAGAGCCCTGACCTTGGCAGGAAGACCAGATGAATCTGCACCTCTCCCTCGTGCAAGCACACCACTCACCCCTACACCCTGGCTTCCCTCGAGAGAGGGGACCCTCGTCACCAGCAGAAGGTCCAGCTGCACATCTCCCCTGCTCTGCAAGAGGATGGACACCAGCACAGCACAGGGCATGAACAGCACAAGGGCCCCGTAAGCAAATGGAGGCTTGGGACACAACCAGGAGCACCGCCCAAATTTGGGAACAACACCCCCATCAGATGCAGGGCTGACACCCAGCGCTCTCCCAGCCACCGAGTCCCTCAACCTGGCAGGAGGCTGCGCACTGCAAGCTGCTCACCTGCTTGCCCAGGTAGTGGTCCACCCGGTACATCTCCTCTTCCCTGAAGAAGCTCGTCAGCTCTGCAGCCAGCTGCTGGGCCGACTCCAGGTCGTGGCCAAAAGGTTTCTCCAGCACCACACGCAGCCAGGCGCCCGGAGGGGGTCTGCAGCTGCTGTTGATGTGGCGGGCGATCTCCGTGTAGGCAAACGGTGGTACCGAGAAGTAGAAGATCCTTCCAGCCTCCTTCAGGCCCTCCTGGCGAAGCAGCACCTCAATCTCCCTGTTGAGCACGGTGTAGTTCTCGGCGGTCTTCAGCTGGTGGTATTGGCTCAGCTTCAAGAATTGGTCCTTCAGCACAGCACACCTGTCTGGAGCCTCATCTGGGGGACAGGCCAGCTTCTTCAGCACGTCAAACATCAGCTTCTGCCCTGGTTCCAGAGCTGTCAGCGCAGCCCCGTGGAAAGTGAAGCTGTGGCCGCTGCTCACTTGGTCCATGTAGAGCTGGAATAGGCCCTGCCACAAATACTTCTTGGCCAAATCACCTGTGGCTCCCAGCAAGACCACGGAGATGTGGCCCTGGGACATCTCGGCTGGTGATGGGAAGGCTCCCATGAACAACATGGTACACAAGACTCTTCTCAGCATCTTGGGAGAGAGGAGGCAGACCCAGGAACACTTCAGAAGGCAGGATTAAGAAAGAAAATCTGTCAACCCATGTTGTAATACTGCAAAACACGGCCCAAGGTGCCTGCTCTGCCATGACTCAAACCTGAGATTTCTGCCTGGATCCTCCATCCAACCACGATCCCTCTCCCCTCCATGATTTGAGTCATGGTAGGAACTAGGGCTTCTCTTTCTGGAGAAGACTGCAGCTGCCTTGTGCAAACCAGGAACTGGAAGACAGCTCACGTAAGGTCTTTCAGTAGCACAGGAATTGCTCCCAAGGCTGAGTTAATGAGGGGATGTCAATGTCTTTAGATTGTGAAACTGAAATCCATTTTAATGCAAATTTCAGAGCTGGCTACAATCGAACACTTGCTGGCAAATTCAGGCTGCTGCTTTCAGCAACCTCCCGTTTGGGACTTTGCTCAAGTGGTATTATGCTGTCTTGGCACCGCTTCATGTCAATATTGTCACAGCAGCTCAGAGACAAGCACGACCACTGGCAGTTCCAGCTCACAGGCTCTTCTTTAATACACTGCACTTTAATGACTCATGTGCACCACCACTCTCATGAACACAGCTGAATTAGGTTCTAACAAGCTACCGGGAGACAAATGGTCTGATAAAACAACACAGGGGAAGAAGTAGTTTAGTCCTTAAAATCAAGCCCAGACATAAGCCAGTCGAGATGCTGTCTCATGATGGTTGTGTACGCGGCCAGGAGACAATGCGGGGCTTGTGCTCTGCCGACTGCAGCTTTCCATCAGTGAGGAGAGCGTGTGGGCACCCACTGACTGCTGCAGCCAGCAACAGCTGGTCTCCTTAGCCAAAAAAACCCTCTCCTTGTTCTTATTTAGCCTTGTTTCGCTAATCTGAAAGAAGGCTGTTTTTAAGGGTAATAACACACCTAGTTCTTATATCTAGAAACAGGGCAAAGATCTTAGATCACGAAAAATAATCCAGAATCTCTAGAATGCAGAAAGGGTGCTGCCCGAGCTCTGACTGGTTCTCCCACTGGAAAGCTCCCAAAAAGTCACTACTCCATCATCAACACTGAATCTAAACCAGCTAAAGGATGAAGATAACTAAAAACAAGGAACTCCTGAACATCTCTCCCTACCTGCAGCTTGAACTGGTTGTAATAACTCGTACATTTCTCTCCCCAGCACCCACCTGAGTAACACAGAAGCTTTACAAAGGCTGCAGAGGCAAAAGTAGCTGGAAAGTTGTCTTCTTCACAGCCCCCTGGGTTCAGATCTCTCTTCTCCTGTGACTGAGCACACTGCAGAGTCGCTGATCAATGGTCAGGTGAGCAAGATTTTGCAACCAAGATAAGGCAGGTTGTTCCCTTTCTGTAAATGAGAGGAAAGACCAAATAACAGCAGAGAAAAAATGACTGCCTGTGCCAGCAACATCCCGGCTCTCGGCCCATCCATACCGCCTGTGCTAAAAGTTCTGGCTGCTGTTTGCGAGCAGGCAAAACGTGGGCGCTTTGTGGCAACTCCTGACTCCTCCGCCATGCACCCCAGCGCAGCTCCATGATGGAGTTTGGCCACCAAGACCCTGGTGCACGTCCCTCGCAGCAGCCCCATCCCCAGTCCCCAGCTTCCCAAGCCTACAGTGAGCAGGGGGTGGTTTTAATGAGCCCCCTAGGGCAGCAGGATGGCACTCGCATGCTGCAGCTCTTGAAGGCTGGCTTGCACTGGTTTGCTCCCTGCCTTTTCCTTCCCCCTTTTCCTGCATGGGGACAGGGATGATGCCACAACAGCTGAGCACACCTGCATCTTGCCCTGCGCTGTGGTTGGGTGAGAGGGCCTGGGTGCTCCCACATCACCCTCTCAGGAGAATCCAGGATCCGCTGCTTCCTCTGCAAAGCTCCGCATCGTAGCTTGTCAATCTAATGCTCATCTCTGCCCAGCCTTCCCTCCCTGCCTCTTTGCTTTATTTAACCTCCAAGCACCCACTTACCAAACCCAGAAAAAAGCACTGGCAATTGCACAGGAGCAGCAGCGGGGCTCCCAAGTTTTACCCGCACTAGAAATAATTATCATCTCAAGCACAGGTTTGATTTTCTTTCCCCCACTGTGGCACTACGGCGCAGATGACAGCTCCTCAGCACAATAAGGTAATATTTACACTTGCTTAAGCAACCTTTGTTCCAGGAACCCGGGAGGTTGGGCACGCTGCCCGCTGGGCACAGGGGGCTGCAGGTACCAAGATGCTGCAGAGAGCCCAGCTGACAGCAGGAGTCTCCCAGGGCAGGGAAGGATTTGGGCGGGCCGTCCTTTTCCACCTAACCAAGGAAATGAGTGAATTAGCCAAGCGGCTTGCTGGCGAATTCAGCTACAGTCACACGCATTTCCAAGCCAACTCGAAACTGGTTTCACAACGCCCCCAGTTGCAAAACAGAGTGCCCAGGAGAAGCACAGCAAAGCCAGGGCTGTTTGTTTGCTGCTCTTATAGCCCCTAATCACCAGGATTCCTGTTAAAAAGGATTATTCTTTACGAGTTTCCCAACCAAAGAGAACTCCATCAGCTTTCCCCGTTCCTACCAAACGCGGGGAGAGCTTCACCCAGGGCATCCCCTGCAGCTGGCCAGGAGCAACTTTCAGCCCCTGCTGCACGGAAAAGGGGAAAAAGTTCTTTTTTTGGTCCTGCTGCACCCCCCCCTTATAAAAAAAAAACAACAACAAGAGATGCACAGCCAAACCTGGGGACCTCCTCGGCACCTTACCGGGGACCTGACGGTGGTAGCGCTGCTGGGGGCAGCACCGGGGTGCTCCCCCCGGGGATGTGAGACCCTGGGGTACGGGGGCACGGGCACCCCGAGCCCCACGAGGGGGGGGTGGTTCTCCAATCCACCCAGTGACCCTACAGCCCCGCTGCCAGCCCCAGGCTCGCCCCCCGGCGTCACCCCCGTGCTTTTTGGGGCACCCCACATCCACAACCCCGGATCCGGAGGGGTTACACGGGGGGGGGGGGGGGTCGGAGCCAGGCTCGCAGCCCCCCCCCCCCCCCAGCCAGCGGAGGGCTCCCTCCGGTACCGGAGGGTGGATCCAACCCGCTAACAACACCGAGGCCCCCCCGGTGCCCGGGGAAGCCCAGCAAGCGCCGCCTGTTGCCGCCCCCCCCCCTCCCCGGGGCCGCCCCCCCGGGGCCGCCCCCCACTCACCTCCCGCCCCCCCCAACCCGGGCAGCGAACGGGGCGCGGCGGCGGCGGCGGCAAAGCGGCTGCGGGCGGGCCCGGCACAGCGCCCCGCCTCGGAGCCGCCCCCGGAGCTTGTGGTTGGCGGACGCTCTCGCCGCGTTGTATCGCGAGGGAGGGAGGGAAATCGTGGCGCTGAGAGCGGTCGGGGTGCGGGGGTGGCGGCCTAGAGAGGGTTTTGGGGGTGCAGGCGATCCCTGGAGAGGTTCCTGATGCGCCCTGAGACCAGGGCTTTTACTGAGGGCAGGAGCCTCAGGAACCAAAGGAAAACTCGTCTGTTTTCTCCAGTTGTGCTGGCCGGTCTAGTTACACGCGTACGCATACCTACGTGTATCTGGATTTCATACAATAGAATCCTAAAGTCATTAAGGTTAGAAAAGACCTCCAAGATCATCTGGTCCAACCATCACCCTACAACCCCTGTCACCCACTAAACCATATCCCCAAGCACCACGTCCAGCCTCTCCTTGAACACCCCCGGGTTCGGTGACTCCACCACCTCCCTGGGCAACCTGTCCCAACGCCTGACTGCTCTCTCTGAGAAGAAATGTCTCCTCATTTCCAACCTGAGCCTCCCCTGGCACAACTTGAGGACCCTCTAGTCCTATCATGGGTTACCTGTGAGAAGAGGCCGACCCCTAGCCCCCCACACCTTCCTTTCAGGCAGTTGCAGAGAGCAATGAGGTCTGCCCTGAGCCTCCTCTTCTCCAGACCAAACACCCCCAGTGCCCTCAGCTGCTCCTCACAGGACTTGTGTCCCAGGCCCTTCACCAGCTCCGTAGCCCTTCTCTGGACATGCTCCAGGGCCTCAATGTCCTTCTTGTAGTGAGGGGCCCAAAGCTGAACACAGCACTCGAGGTGCAGCCTCACCAGAACTGAGTACAGGGGGACGATCACCTCCCTGCTCCTGTTGGCTGAACTATTCCTGATACCAGCCAGGGTGCCGTTGGCCTTCTTGGCCACCTGGACACACTGCCAGACACATGTTTACCTAAAGACTACGTTACGTTTTGTCCTGAAACGCTCGTGACTGCAGTGTCCCTCCTTCTAACCACAAGTGCACCCACACCTCCAGTCCCGTGTTTTCTGAACAAAGTCTGTTGTGGACCTCCTGGGGTATATTGCAGCTCAGCTTGGCCGTGCTTTTGGACACATCAGGTTTTGGGAAGGAGGAGAGGCAAGCGAAGAGGAGCAAAACTCTGCAAACTCGTTGCTCTTGGAGGTCTTTCCCAACCCTAATGATTCTATGATTAATGATTCTGTGAAATGACCCACCCGACGGGTCACACAGCAGAGAGCTCTTACAAACTGTCCTGGTGCAATGCCAAGCTTGCACTGGAGCTCAGCTGTTGTCTTCAGATTCACGTGGGTGAACAATGTTCTAGGGATCATTTCCCTAGTTGGCTCCACTAAGCACACAAATTTTCCTATTGCCTTTTTCACTCAAAGGTCTCAAATTATGTTATGCAAGTAGACACACTTTACCACAACTAATTTACAGGTGGGGAAACATAGTCACATTGGCAGAACTGAGAACAGATCTTGGAGATGTTGCTGCTCAGGCCAACAATCTGGCAATTGTGTTACATATAAGACAAACCTTGCTTTCTATTTGTGATACAACTCTGAATTATGCTTACATTATAACTTCTTGGTGCCATAGCCTGCTTTATCATCGTGTTCTGGAGGTTTGTCCATCCTTCTGCATGCCTGCCCGATCCCATAAAGACCCTTTATAGTATTGCAAAGGTGTTGGAGTGACAGAGTTAGCACCTAGGTTTGTCTGTAAGATGCAGGTCCAAATTGTGGGTGAGGGAGACAGCAGTCTGCCCTGCTTCATGTTGCGTATTGCTTTATGATTCCCTCCACATCACTGATGCATCTTTGGACTGGGTAGAGCCTGAACGCCTCTAGCAGTGGCCATATTTCTGAAACCCAGCAGAGGGTGGATCACAGGCATAACTCAAGTGGTGGAATTTCACAAATTAAACTTGGTGAGGGGGTAAATAACTCATCCGAAAGAGCCAGCTAGACAAAATAATCCAGCTCCAGAGATCTCCCCTTACCACTCTGTGCAATGTTACTACACGGAGCATTTAGCAAGAAGCTTGGGGGAATCAGTGCTATATCCCATAGCTGTGTGTTTAACCCATCGATGGCCTGACGACAAAGCTTACTTAGCTTGCAGAAGCTAATCTGAACCTGGGTATAGCAGATGGTGGGAAGAGGCAAATGGGAGTCCCCTTTACAGTCTGCTCTCTGCCCTGGAAGAATAAAGAGGGGTTGCTACGTACTCTGGCAGAAATGATTGAAGTGCAAATCTCCCTGCTGCATGTTTCTGGCACACTGAATGAGATGAACAGCTGAGGCCTTGGTCACTTGAGCCTGTTATTATAGACAGAGCTGGAAGTTGGGAGTAGTGACAGTTGTTTAACATCCTCTGTTGAGAGACCCTGTCTCTAACTAGTTACATGATGCCAAACTTTAAGTATTGAAGCTGAAATTGTATGTGGGGGGTCTGCTTTATACAGCCACTTTTTTTTCTTTTTTTTAATCTGAAAAAAAAAATGGCGAAGCTATTTCTGAGCTGGAGGGCAAGATAAAATAGGTTTTTTGACCACGTTAAAAATATCTCAGCTGTTTCATTAAGGAGCTCTAACATCTCATAATTTGGGGCAAGGAAGATTTTATCAGGATGATGGTTTGGATCAGAATGTACTTTTGTCAGAAAAAGTGTGCTTTTGTCAGTGCCTTTTCAGATGTGCTCAGCTGCATGCTCCTTGAAGGGAAGTAGGTCCAGTGTGACAGCTGAGACATGTGATGCCAATAAAGAAATAAAAGGTTGTTAGCAAGGGATGAAGTATTAAGGAGCCGGATGTTGTACAAGCAAATAACAGTTCTGTAGGGAAGGAGGCGTTGTGGAGGAGGAACCATTAAGCTGAAAGGAGTGGCCTTTCAGTTGAGAAGGTCATACCTATGCGCTGTAGGTAAAGGCTGTGTTTTGGTATAGCATTTGAAAGTGCCTTTTATTTAGGAGCAGGGAAAATAATATAAAATGAGAGTTTGACATACTGGGACTTTGCCTTTTGGTGTTGTGTTCACAGGCCAGTTTCAAGATGCAGAGAAGCAAACCTGGTCTAGCGTGGTGTGGGTACTGCTTTGTAAAGCTAAGGCATGCTGCAGCACAACAAGCTTGTGGTGCTGTCGTCTGGAAATAGACTTGAAATTTGCCCCATTGATTAACTTCTGCAAAGATGCCTACTGCTACTGACCTACTGATATGGCTATAAATGATTGAGTAATTTCTGTGGATGCTTTATCCTCCATCGGTTCTTCTTCCCAAGCCAGGAGCCCTGCTTGGTCATGCTGCTGCAGAGCCTGGTGCAGCCTCATCCCCCTTTGGGCTGGGGGTGCTAAGCTTCAGGAAAGCTCCGAAGTTTTGGACCATCGAGCTCCTATGATTTTGAGAAAGGCAGTTAACTGCTGCTGTGAAGCAATAAAGAACAGTTGTATAGCAGCTGGGGTTCTTATTAGAAAATAAAATTAAACTGGCTTCTGGAAAACCAGATTTAAGGTAAAAATCATAACAGCAGTTCCCTAACTGGTGTGGGAAAGAGTAAGAGAAAAGAGGTTTGTTATGGCTACAGGGGCAGGTCAGTGACTTCCCTGCTTCACGAGTCCTGGCGCTGCACTTGCTCTTGGAGTCGGCATGTGATTAAACGTGCTGACTTAAAGCCTTGGATATCCCTGAGAAAGAGAAATCCCCAAATTCTGCTTTAAGAAGAAGTTTGGATGGAAATGTTTGATATTAATCAAAGCTATGCTGAGAGGCTGGAGGGCTGCTCTTGCGCTGCTCCCAGGAGCCCCGTTGCAGTGAGGGCAGGTGATGTTCCCAAAGGCCTCACTGCTCTGCTGTCCTGCCTGGAGAGCTTGGCTCCTAAAGAGCTTATAATCAAATAAAGCTGAGACACTCCAAGGTGAAAGAGCATTAGAGTAATACTGCCCCCTAAAAGCTCCTGTTTCTATTGCTTGTCTGCTTTCCTTTTTTAACTGTGGCTTTTAAGCCACAGAAATCATGTCCAGTGTATGGCTCACAGGTGTGCTGCTTGAGTGGGGCAGGGAAGTGCCTTAACACTGCTGACTTGCTGTGAGGCTTGAGTAAATGGCATTACTAGCTAATGCAATTACCTCGCTGCTGCTGTCCCCGAGCAGTCGTGGGGATAAAATACGATTTAATGCCCCTCTGTAAGCCTCTGTCACAGAGACTGGCGAGTCCTCCGGCAGCGATGCAGCACTGCTGCAGCGAAGATGCGGTCTGCATCCCTCAGCAGCCAGGATGTAACTGCAATAGGAGTGCTCCACAGTAGCCGAGGCAAGGGGAAAAGAGTCAGGGGTGGGGATGGGGAGAGCTCATCTCCACCAAATGCTCTAAGTGAGTTGGAACCGAGCTGATCGATCAGTCAAGCTGTGCCTACTTGCTGCCTTTTGTTCTGACAAAGTGATGCTCTCATCACCTTGGCCATCAGATGAAAAAGTGCTGGCAGCTTCCCCAGGAATCCCTGCGCTGGGACAAGCTGCCTTCAGTCCCCTGTTTGGTCTTGAGCTAAATGAGGAGGGAAATGGAGATCTGAATTTATAGCCTAAACTTTTTTTTTTTTTTTCATTGTAACGTAGGCGGGTATTAACTTCCTCTTGTGCATGAGGACAGAGGAAGTGAGGCAGTTTCACTTAGAGCTTTCGGTAGTAGACAACTTCCTCCGTGGCTCCCAAGGATGTGTTTGTGCTTTAACTAAAGGACTACCTTTCAATCTGCTGTCTGAGTTCCAAAAAATATCTTACAATCACTACAGATTCCTATTGTTGCAGGCATCAAAGGGGAAGATGGACTAAAATCTGTCTGCTAAAATGGACAAAGGAAGCTTACTGATGAAATGATTCCCTCCTTTCTGTGCTAGGTGGTAAGAGTAAACATCTTTCCTTGTGATTCAGAGCCCTAGTGGTTTTGGGTCTGTATCCTAATGGGTGAATGTACTTCAGAAAGAAGCACTGGGTGTCTGCTGTCCCTGAGAGCTTCTGGGGTGCTTCCTGAAACTCCGAACATCTGAAGACCTGGCTGTGCTGTGGCAATGCTTTGTCTGCTGTCTGCTGGTGTTCTCCAGACTCGTCAGGGCTGAGTGGCAGAGAAATGACACTTTGTGGCTTGTGATGTAAAACACGGACAGATGACTGGCACGTGGAGAGCACTGTAATCGTTGGGCTGCCAAAGATCCCCAAAACGTACTTGGTTAGGATTTAATAGTTAAGGTAACTGAAGTAAATATTGAGTAGTTGATAAAGACTTAGACACTGACCTTCTGAAATCAGTAATGGATATAATTGTGCTGGTAATCAGTTTCCTGACTAATTAGTATTCAACATTGTGTCAGTTTAAAAAAAAAAATTGCAAAAAGAGTATTATAAAAGTAGCTCATCTCTTATGAGAAGAAACCTCTACCTGCATGGAGGCTTCCTAGTCTAGGCAGAGCTTAGCACAGCCCAACACTTACACCAGTGTCCCCTCTTGTATCGATTTCTTACTGAGTGACACAGGCCTAACCATAGCAGTAGGGATATTTCTCCCACCCAGGAGGCTTTGGAAGCAGTTTAATCAAGGCAAGAAAACCCTGCTATCTATGAACTACTTTTACGGTCTAATACGAGTAGTGGCCCAGGCAGCATCTGATAGCACAGTACAGCAGGGGAGCTGTGCTGCACTGCATGTCAAAATGCTGATCAGCCCAGCACTGCTGCACTCAGAACAGCTGAGCTGCAGGAATACGGCTGAGGAAAGCCAAAGGTTGTCTCTGAGTATCTGAAAGCTGCATGGGAAAGCAAAGTCTAAAAGATACCCCTATGCTCTTATCTGAATGCAACGTTACGAGTAGATTAGGATTGATAAAGTTTAACAGCGAAATCCTTCTTGATTATGACATCTTTGTCCTCCCGTACCGAAGTGAAATGCACCAAAATGCACAACCATGGTTCTATTAATGGGCTGTGTTGCAGCAGAAAATTGGTGCAGGGTTTGGGATGATGTATGCTGTTTGGTGCATTCCTTGGCATCTCGCAATTGGAGCTTTATTTCATTAGAGCTGTGCTTTCTCTCATCTTATCCACTACAGATTAACTATGTGTTTCTGGCTTGCAGAGTGAGTGGCCTTGAAGTATTGTGAAATGCTTCAGTAAATCAATACTTTCAAAGCCTTGGCAGTGCCATGTAAAATTTCAGTAAAAGAGTTGGACAGTCAGGGGAGGCTCTTGCTGCTGGTTTTAGCTTTCCCTTGGGTCTCTCTGAAGGCCTTTCTTGGGCTTCTTTACACTCAGGATCTCCTCCCTGTTAATGCCAACTCTGCCATGCAGTAGTAAATACTGATAGCAAGGCATAAGTAACTACGAATACCAGGCTGAGCAGCCAGCGTTGTCTCTTTGCCCTTCTGCTGTAAACCCAGGAGTACTGAGCATGTTGCTTTATGCTGGCGGTATAAGAAGTGGAATGGGACCCAGTCCCCTGAATCCTAGGGCTCAATGACTCTTAGCGTGCTGGATGCGAATCTCCATCTGCGTGCAGTACGTCTCACCTGGCAAAGCACAGGTACCCTGTGCTTTTGGGTTATGCAACTGATAGGCAGGTGTAAGTGGCCCAGTCCAAAACTAATCTCCAAATGGAAGAGCAGTGATGGTGAAAGGGAAGGGAAAGGCTTTTCAGTCAGTGCCAGGACTCTTTTGGATGCAAATAATCAGCGTATCTGAAAACTTGATCCAAAAGCTTTCAAGGGTGGTATCAAAAGGCAACAATATATTTAGTTTGACCCTGATGTACACTTGGCATTCTGCTGTGGTACATTGGAGTATGTGGATGAAAAATTAACATGTTTCAAAACTATCAGTCTGCAACTGTTGGTTCCAGGGCCAGCTTGATGTAGGGCTCATGCCCACGTATTACAAATGCCACCTGGTTTAGTTGTGTCCCCCAGCAAAATCCTGCAATAACCTTGAGCTTGGATTTTCTCTGTCTCACTAAACACTGGAGCCTGGAATAGCAGAACCAGAAATCACTATAACTGGTACCTCCAGGATGCAAAGTGAAGTCTCTTCTCTGGACACTGTTTCTTTTGAGCTACAGGGCTGACTTTCCCATCCAAGCAACAGAGGAGAATGGAGCAGTGCGTCTTGTCTCTGCAACTCATTGAGTCTCTGCAATGAAAGCAGGGGGCTGGATCCGCTGTGAAGCAGGGGTCTGTGCAGCTCCATTGGATGTACTCCTCTGCTGGCTTCATCAGGGGAGTAGTTGAGGGAGGAACTGCAATCAGTCAAAGCAGTAAGAGGCAGGAATTAAATGCCTCTTGTACACAGGGCAAAAACCTTTCCTGGGCCTGAGCTGGCTGAAGGCAGCGTGGCTTTGCTGAAGTTAGCGGTAGGTCTTTGGATCAGGCTTTGCACTGTCCTGTGTCTCAGGAAGAAAATCAGACTAGTTTAATGTTTGTGTACGGTGTGTGCTTTTTTCCAATGCAATACCAAGGAGAGTGAGATTTCTCCCTGTGTTTTGACATCTCCTGTCCTTACTGATCCCAGTTCAGGTGTGTTCTCCCTGCATCTCTCCAGCTTGTGTTTGCCTGAGCAGGTGTGCTGACTTGTGAGCAAGTTCCAGCCTGCCCCCCAAATTTAGGCTGGTTTAGGTGGGAGCAGAGCCTGTTAGGGAGGCTTCTGCAGATGTCTGACTTGCTTTTCATTTCTTCCCTTGCTAAGAGTAGCATCACCAGGTGAGAAAACCCAGCAGGCAATCAAACGGCTCAGCCTCCACCTTGTCGGGAAACAAGGCTGCGCCGAGAGCGAGCGCTTGCTTTTCAGACACGATCCTATAGGATCAGGGTTCTTGCAGTGTCAGGGATTTAAGATTTTTGAACTCCCCATCCCCTCCCCCCTTTTTTTCCCTGCCTGTCTGAGCAGCTCTGGGCTCCCCCGGCATCACTTCAGCGCAAGGACCCGTCTGACACTACTTATGCCAGGTCCTGCCTCCCGCGCAGGAGAAGCAGTCTGCAACTTTTGCTGCTCCAGGCAGCACTTCATCTCTGAGCAAGCAGAGCTCTGCAGAGTGGATTTGGGGTAAGAGAGGCAACTTCTGAGGGAGGGAGGGTTTCCTAGCCTGCTTTAATGGAAGCTTGTTCTCTGCATGCTTTTTTTAGGAAGGAAGCATTTTAAAGGGAGGCTGTGGTCCTTCCCCCCACCCCCCCCCCCGCAGGGCTGTCTTTTATAATTGATAAAAGATGAAAAGAAGTCCAACTTCTGGTGGGTGATTTGCTAATTAAACTTCATCCAGTTTGTGTCCTTTCTGCCTTTTTAATTCTCCCTGGGACCTGCATGAGGAGGGAGGCTGAATCAGAACCAAGTCTTTTTTGATCCGTTTTTTTAAATGATAACGAGAAGGGGGGGGGCAAAAAAGGCAAACCGACCCCCCTGAAATACCTCGCCGGGAGCTGCGTTTTTGCATCCTCTCTCCTGAAAGCTGTTCCAGGCAGGTGCTGGGCTCTCGTGCCGCCGGGCTGGTGCAGTTGTGCTGCAGTCCGAGCCCTGTGCTGAGCTGCAGAGCCTTTGCAGGAGCGCATCAGGACGCGCCGACCTGCTGCTGCTGCTGGTGCAGTGCCTCGGCAAGGGAAACTTCTGCAGCCCCCCTCCAGCACCCCCCACCCCTCTCAGCGCTCCCCAAACCACCCCAGCACCCCACCGCCACCCCCCTCCCCCCCAAGACCTTTGGGGGAGCCTCCCGGGGAGGCCGGCGGAGAAATGAAACCCTGCGGCTTTAAGGGCGCTGCGCTCTCCGCTTTTAGCCTCCTGCGGAGCCCGGCCTCGACCGCGGCCTCCCCCGGCCTCCTGGGGGGGGGTTTGGGGGTGTCCGAGCTCGGGCCTCGCCTCCCCGCAGCCTCCCCCCCCCCCCCCAGCTCCCCCTGCGCGCCCCCGGGATGCGCGCTCCCGAGCCCGCGGGCGCTATCGCCTTCCCACGGCCTCCCGGAGTCCGACGGGGGAGGCTCGGTGCAGCCTTTACTCTCCCTACCCGAGCGGAACTTGTGTTTTTTTATTTTTATTTTTATTTTTTGGAGGCCCCGACGCTGCTCGTTAGCGGTGCGGGCTGTGATTGTGCAGCCGTGAGGCACGAAAATTCACCTGGATGCAAACGTTTGGTGGCAACTTGGCTTTTCCTTGTATGAAAACACACGTCTTTAACCGAAATGTGCCTTCCTGCCCGCTCCGCAGGCTTGGTAACTGAATGAATGAATGGGGCAAGGGGGAAAGACTGCAGTTTGTGCAATTGCCGAATCTGTCGAAATAGCAGTGAAGTCAGCGGGGCTGAAGTCCCTGTAGGTCCGGATTTCAGCTCGTGCCCTGCGTTGGGGGGAAGCTGCTCAGCCCGAGTCAGATCCTTCATGCTGCTGGATGACATTAGCTGGGTCTGGAATGGCCAAATATTTGACTTCCCCTTTTTTTTAGCGATGTCTCCTGACAACAGGAGGGGTGTTCTTGTCCCCACTGGGGCAGAGGCAATTACTGGTGTCTGCGGTTCTGTTTGAGTAGTCATGTATGTTTATGTTGATTAGATCTATAACTGGGGTGGGTTTTTTATCTTGTGCTTGCACAAGGACTGGGAAAAGTCAGCCAGGTCAGTAGGAAAGGTGAGCGTTGCCCTCGTCGCAGAGGAGGGAAGCTGGGACCAGAGCTCGATCTCTCAAGGTCACGCAACGCAAGGTGGTGGTAGAGGCGAGCCCCTCGCCACCCTCAGCTGCAGAGGCTTTTTTATATTCAATGAAACCTGCAGATCTTCTGTCAGAGCTCTCTGGCCTCGGTCCTGAAGACCCAAGAAGAGTCACAGATGACGTAAGGACCAAGCCTTTAACTTTGCATGATGTAAATCAAGCTCTAAAGTAACAGAAAGCCTCAAATGGCTGCGATGCAGGGACTTTTTGCACCCTGCTAAGGCTGTTGCTTGTTTTCCTTATGTCATCACATTAATGAGCAAAGAGACTTCACTTCGTTTTCAAAGTACTTATGCATAAGTTTGGCATTTATAAAGGACCACTCAAATTGGTAGAATGGGACCAAAACCAAAATAGCTGAGCTAACATCAGGCTTGGTGTAAATTGCCAAGGGATAATGAGTGATGGGGTGTTCCAAAATATGGGCACTGTGAGGGCAGATGGCAAAAAATCAAATCATTCTCTGCCTTTAAAACTGCTGCTTAAAAAACAGTGAAGTGCTCTGGAACTGAACAGGAGAACAGGCTTCACCAGGGCTGGTACAAGTGACAAAAGCATGAGAACTGCAGGCACGCAGCTAAATTTTCTGGAGTTTGGCTTTCTGGAAGTCAAGAAAGACTGCCAGGCACAAGAGCCTATTGGAAGGGCTTGCATTGATTCCTTGCAAACTTAGCACGATAACTGTACCAGATATAGAAAATAAGAGTGATCATAGGGGACAAAAATGAGCCAAATTGAGGCTTGTGCCTTTCAAGTAGGAGTCCCTGTACTGAAGTGCCATCCTACCGGTGCTTCTATTCAGGTGAAGTGTAACTGATTGCATGCTGCCAAAAGCAAGTTAAGGGCAAAGAACCTTCGGTGCTGAGCAATGGGAGGAGAAGTTGCAAAAGATGAACCAAGAGGAGGGGAAAGGAAGGGGGATGTGCTTGATGCTCTGTCCTACTACATCCTATGCTGCTCCAGCAGCTTTTGCTTTATGTGCCTGGGGAGGGATCCTCAGCACACAGTAAGTCTTATCTGGAGCTCACAGCACCTCGAGCACCACCCTAGACTTATGCTGGGTTGCTATTGGCATAGCACAGGATAGATACCTAAAAAGAATGACTATAACAAGTCAATGTAGTGAAAAGCCTGACTCAGTGTCTAGATTGTGCTTCTGGAAATCTGAACTCAGCTGCAGCTAGTGAAAGACTGCCTTGGTTGCTTTCCTCCTTTAATGCTGGTCTCTCTTCTGGAAAGCAGCTCAATTTTTTTTGACTGCCATGTTGATGCTGGAATGGGTTTTCACATTTTGGGCTGCCTGGGGTATTTGCCACTGCTAGAGGTGTCTTTATAGTAGCATGAAGAGCTTTGAGAAAGTACTGGCATTATAAAATGTAAGGAAGATTATTCCCAGTGCTTGCTCTTAGGGCTCATGAGCTTGCATAAAGATCTGTCATACCAAATTCTTTGTGGTTAAGGCCAGCTTTGCTACTGGAGCATCGGATTGCTCTGCTCTACTACATGCTTAATGAGTGGGACTTAAATGATGGTTTGCTTGTGGATACCGATTCCCCACTATCTATTTGCAGTGGCTGGTATCACAATAGTTAAAGGCTGAGTCAAATGACAGCAGGTATTTTTGGAGGAGAAGGTCATGGGTTCTGAGTGGTGCCCCACTGCAGAAAGCACACATCATTTAAATAATTGGAAATGTCTACTTTTTAACTCTCGCTCTTGATGGTGCCTTAAGTTAAATGCAGTATAGTACAAATGTTGCCTATTTCCAAGCTGTATGTGCTTCTTCCCCGGGCCCCCTAATTAATGATATACTTCCCAGGTATTGTGTGGCACTGCAGCAAACTTGCTGTAAATTATTGCCTTCCAAGAGGTCTGGGTTGGAGCGAAGAAACAGAAGTGTTGTGAGGAAGGGCCCGCTGTATGTTACTAAGGGGGATTTAATAATTGCTGCAGGACCCCAACTGGAGAGCCACTGGTGATGCTGGTTTCGGTGAGGAATATGGGAGATACACTTGCCCTTCCCAAATAACTGTGTCAAGCACTTCTGCCCATTTTCCCACTGACCTGAAAGGCTTGGAGTGGGGCAAGGGAGAGAGGCTGCTGCTTGCAAAACCTCTGCAGATTCTTCCAGTTGGCTCTTGCACTGCAGAACCCGGAGCGATGGGGAATGCAGGGGGCGGAGGGAAGTGTTGGCTGTCTCCGTTGTGCAATGTGATGCACCAGTGTATTAAAAAGCCTTACCAGCTGCTGTAAATTGCTTTCTGCCCATCCCCAGCTGACATGTGAACACAAGAATTCCCATGTGCCAGGAATCTTAATGGTTTTTCCTCTACTTCTGTGCCTGGGCATAAATGTCCTTAAGATGCAATTTTTCCAGCTAAACCCTTAGAATTTCTAATTATGCTACGAGATCAGAGCTGCAGCAGGCTTGCCATTCGGCTGCCCTCCTTGTGCCTTTCCCCTGCTTTTCAGACAACTGATCTTTTGAGAAGGAAGAGTCCCTGCTGCTGAGTGAGCAAGAACTGAAATTTGGCAAATCTAAATGGGTTTTAATTTGCATCAATATTCTGCTGCAAGTAACTGTTTATAAACTGAGGGCAAAGCTTACCTCATCTTAAAAGCTTACGTGTGATGAACAGAAAGTACTCTGTCCTTGTATTAAGATCAAAATCGAGAAAGGTTGTACTTATTGAAGATGCCCTTCATTTGGCTCAGCAGTGTTTGTATTGAATCCTGTGGAAAAAAATAAGGTCCCTGCCCCATAAAACTCAGTTGAGAGCATATTATATTCAAGAGAAGCATGGAATTGGCCTTGAATGAGCTGTTGACCTTGAATTGTTGGTGAAAAATTTGAGGCCTAAAATACATGGATTGTAATTTAGCACCAGTCATAACTTGTCAATACCTTTGTTAAAAGATGGGGAGTCAGCTGATTAAATACACTTTGATTAAAAGGGGGGGGATTAAGTGGAGAGACATCTTCAGCTTTGAAGGTCACTGTCAGAACAGGGGGAAAGTTCCTGGCTGGGGTCGTCCCCAAAGTGCTGCTTTGGCTCCTGTGGAGCTCCCAGGCTCAGAAATGCTTCCTCACACATCCCTGCTCCCAGGGGATGCCCGGCTGCAACTTTACAGATAGTGATGAACACACTTTTTTTGGTAGAAGTCACTGCTGTGCTACTGCAGCAGTGCTGTCAGCGGCAGGGCATGCAGCAGGAGCCTGTGTCTCCTTTGAGCAGTTTCTGGAGGAGCTTGAGAGTGCTTGCTGTGCTTCAGAGCAACGTTTGCGTGGCTCCAGGCAAAGAGGGGCTTGGAGCAAATGTCCTTGAGCTGGAGGGCAGGAGGAGGCTGGGCACTGAGACCTCTCTCTGGATTAACCTGGGCTGTGGACAAGCTTGTAAGTTAGAACAGCGGGTCACAGCCTTGAGGGGATGGACCTCGGGGTGCGTAACAGGACATGCTCCTAGCTTGAGGCCTTCTTACAGAGCCAGTAAGATCAGCATCCCTCAGGGCAAAAGTGCTCTGCAGAGAAGCTGCGTAAATGAGGTTACGGCATACCGAGGGTAAAACCGAGCAGGATCCTTGTGTACACCTGGTTTAAAGGAGGGGTGGTGCAAATGAGACCAGCTCCTCCTTGGAGGCTCGGTCCTATGGACAGGCGAGGCAGTCTGTCAGTCTCCAGTTACTGAGGATCAGCTCCAGGGCCCTGGGTAGCTGGGGGAGAAGCGGAGAGGAGGGAGCACTTGGTGGTTTGCTGGCAAGTCACCCGCTCTTTGATGCACTGCAGCAAAAGCCCTATCTGAAAACTCTTCAGCGAAGGACATTGCAGGGAAGGGGGGGTGGGAGGACTGAAAGATGCTGCTGCCAGCACTGTGACAGCCAACCCCTGTCCTCTGCTCCCCTCGCAGTCATTTAGCAATTGAGTTGGCCAAGTCCGTTGCCCTGTGTCTGAGCAGGATGCAGTGTCCTTTCCCTGGATGTCCTTCAATTGCAACGAGGGATGGTCCTGCCTGTAGGCATGTCCCGGGGCTTTTATTTTCACAATTCGGGTAACAGCCGGGATGAGGGAGCAGCAAGGCTCCAGTAGGTGAACTGAACTTGGGTGACGAGCCACCACTGCAGCATCTGCTCCGCGACTGCCTGAGCCAGGCTGTTACAAGGTTCTGGGGACCGAAGTGACGGATGTGGCGCGTTACGTAGCAGCAGTGCTGATGGAGAATGAGTGTGGAGCAGGGGAACGGATAACTGCTGATGCAGTGCAGGTGATATTTGGACTAGTGTTGCTGCAGCATGCGCAGGGTGTCTGGACTGCACCGAGACAAACAGCAAGATAAATGGCAATTCATGCGTCGTATCTGCTAGGGACTGAATCTCTTCAAGTGGTAATAGCTTTTTTCAGACCCTCCCCACCCCACCCCAACAAATATATGGCTGCTGCAGGGGAGGTGGGAGCCTGCAGGCCATGCTACCAAATGATCTGTTCTGCCCCTCTTAGGAGAATTGCACCCGGAGCAGCAACCCAAGGGTGGAAGAAGACCCCAACGCTCTGTTGGCTGGCTGCTGTCTGACGAGGGCTCTGAAGTGCTCCCGAAGGAGATGTGAGATGTCCTACATTGCTGCTTCCACGCTGGACCCCTCGGCAGCATAACCTGCTAGCTGAGCAGTGTTCGGCCACCTTGCTCTGGAAGGAGTTGCAAGAGAGTGTGGTAAGGGCTTAACTCCTTATACTATGCTCATAATACGGTAGAGGCGGGGGGACATTTGCTTAGATGACCTTGTGTGGAGTTTCTGGCAGTGCAAGTGAACTTTTTTATCATGGGAAAAGCAAAGCTTGGAGGAGACCCGAGCTGTGAGAAAACTTGCAGTGGTAAATTTTGCTAATTCTGATTGTTCCTGTACAACACCCGAGTTGAACACATCACAGGATGAATGTGTTTCTGCTGGTAGGTAGCATTCACGATATTAACGCTTAGCTGATGTTTATTTTCAGGCTCTTTATTTTAAGACACTTACTCAGCTTTACATGTGATGAGTGCTTCTGGTAACAAAGCTATTAATGCAGAGCCCGGTTACTGGCAGTGTTGGTGTGTTTGTTGTCTAAACAACTTGCGTGGCACGATATCTAAAAACAGCCACTTGAACTGTGAACATGGCATTGGCATTCGTGTGCCTGTGCAGCTTGATTTAAAGCAGGGCTCTTTATGTCCTGAGGGGCTGCAGCAGCAGCCAGGAGGATGGGGAGACCTCTGCTTGCATGCTTTCCAAAGCTTTGCTGCAGTTCTGGTCTCGATGACTGCTGTGTGCAGTGCTGTCTGAATGGGTTCAGAGCTGCTTTTCACTCGGCAGGAATGGGAGGGGAATTTGGAGCAGGATTGATTAGGAAAAGCATTTCTTCTGTGGCAGTTGTGTCAAGAGGAATCACAGGGCTGCAGCAGCGATAGAGGAAGTGTGGCGAGGCTGAAGAGCTGTCTGTTTTCACTGTGCTGTTTGAACCTGTGCTGTTTGTTCCCTGTGTGCGAAGGCAGATCCTTGCTGCTGCTGCTGCATGGGCTTCCCTCCTTAGGCAGCTGTGTGTGCCAGGCACCTGAACTGGACCCTTCCTGGCTGGAAGCTTCATTGGCTCTACAGTTCTGAGGCATGCAAGAAAATAATGAATACCCGCGATCTGGTTATCTTAAAAAGGGGGAGAAAAGAAAAACTGATGGCAAAAAGCCCACTGTTGAACTGCTTGGGATAAGTGACCCATTGTCTCGACCTGTGTACTGATAGGAAAGAAGTGGTGAGCTTCTCCCCGCTGCCTCTGAAGGACTCTTGCATCTGCACCCATCCTGCTGCAGCCCTGTGCCCCTGGTGCCTGCAGGGACCCTGCTGGAGGACATTGCTGGAGGAGGGCAGGGCGCCCTGTCCCCAGGACGTGGTGACATCTCGGGGGCTGCTGGCTGCCTGTCCCCGGCAGAGGGAGGCAGCAGCACACCGAGTCACAGGCATGCAGCCATCAGCTGCTCTGAGCTCAGTCAGCCTTCGTCTAATTAAAAAAGAAAAAAAAAATCACTCACTGAGAAAGGCATTTCTCTTGCTGCTTAACGATAAAGCCTTTGAATAGCAGGGATTTGCTACCTGTAATTGCTCCGGCTAATCCTACCAGCAAGCTCCGTCCTTCACCTCAGCTACTGCTCTTAATTCAGTCCCTGTAGGATGTTTGACAGAGCAAAAGCTCAGGCTTGGTCTGTGCCTTTGGAAAGATTAATTGAATGAGTGAATTTGGAAGCGTCTTCCATCTCTTTAAGAGGCAAAGGCACGCAGGAGATTGATGGAAACCCTACTCTCCTCCTTTTCTGAGGGAGGTAAGTCAGATATCGATGTGTACACTGAGAAAGTGGAGGAAATACTAATGAACTCAGCGGCCTGCAGTTAGCTCTAACCCTGTCCAAGGGAGCTGACTGAATAACTTCAGTTTCTTGCACCTCTGCTCTCATGACTTTAGGACAAAAGTCTGCCTTTTGGCATCCTGCATTTTTTAATTCTATTGCTGCGACCCTGGCTTGCTGCTCTTCATTTGCTCCACCAGCTATCGTGCAGGATCCCTGAGCCATCCAGGCCCTGCCCTTGTGCGTGGGTGCAACACTGGGGAGGGGAGATGGTCCTGGAGGAGATTAGAGGCTGTTTGAAGAGTTGTCTGCTTCTCAGAGGAGTAACGTGGCTGCGTCCTCTGTAGCTTTCTCTTCTGAGTCTGCAGGGACAGGATTTTGCATTGCAGAAAAGTAGAATATGTCAAAGTGCTTCAACACTGGTCTTTTGCCTGGCTGGGAGCTTCAGCATCTCAGTCCATCTGGTACAAGTCCTTTCTAACAGGGAAGATGCAAACCATGTCAGTGCGTTGAGGTGTACCTGCACCTGGCACTTATTTCTGCATGCCTTGCCATGTGCAGCATATGGCGAGCTGGTGTGTGCGTGTGTCCTTGCTTTAGTTCGGGAGGGAGAGAAAGAATCTTAGAGGAAAATGCTTATCTTGCAGCTGGTACATGTCTGAGCAAGGCCAATGAGTCTGCCGGGGTGGATGGGGAGCTTGAGAGGTCAGATGCTTCAGTCGTCACTGGGAATGCTCAGTGGCCCGGAACTTCATCCCTTGCTCTGTGCTTGAATTAGTACAGTTCCTTCTGCTAAGCGCTCTGCCTCCGTTTCCTGTTTCTGCCAAAAAAGGGAAATGTTCACAGGCTGTTGCGAGGCCTAATTACCCACAAAATGTGCTGGGGGAGAGTTTACCGGCATCCTTGGAGACCAGGAGCCTCTGGGAGATGATGCTCCTGGTGATGTCTAAATAGGTTTTTAGCTATATAATGAGACAGTGCATGGCTGGAATGGGCCTGAGCTGCTGCACACTGATGGGGAAGGCTAATTGGCACGTGGCTTGCAGTGGTGGTTGGTATTAGACTATCTGCGAGGTGTTTATTCAAAAAGAAATCTCAAATATTATCTTTCTCCCCTCTTAGGCAAAATATGCCTGCACAAATGAATGCTGAGATATCTATAGATATATTTCTCTCCACCACCTTCATTGGCTGCTCGTCTCTTCAAACCCAGCGCCTCTGGCAATTGTGGAACCATGAGCACAGCCAGAGTGCTGCCAGCCAGGACACCCCGCCAGCCACGCAGGGCTTGGGAAGATTCGCTGAGCTCTGCAGGCTCCTGCCTCCTCATGGCTTTTCTGTTCTTCTTGCCAGAGCTCCAGCAGCTTGTTTTGTTACTTTCTCCTTAAATGTGAGGCAAGAGAAAACCCAGAGTTAGCAGGTGTATTTATTCTGTGTGACTTTTTTCCTCTGCTCTGAAGACTTAAGTTGTTTCGTGATGGCTTTGTTCCAGGGCAGTAGCTGGAAGTTGTGTTCGTTTTCTGCATAACTTAGTCTTTTAAGAAAATACTTACTAGCCCTGAAAGTACTGAGAACTCGACAGTTGCTGGCATGTTTTTGTCTGTTGGTATACAGCTAAAACTTGCAGAGACCTGGAACGTGAACTTAAAACTTACAGCAAAACTGTGGCTGGACGTGATGCTCTCAGGGTGACAGAAAAGCAGGGATGGCCTGAGTGCTAGAAGGGGGAAAAGCAGAGCACTGACCTCTTTAGGGGCTGCCCTTCTCCACTCAGTAACCAGCTGATTGGGATGTTTGCTTCTTATGTCAGACTCACTGTTAGCTCTCCAAGCTTTTCATCTGGTTTGTTTTCCACTCCATTCTTCAATGAATGGCAAATAAGAATGTGTTTTTATGCACAGGACATGGGAATGTATCCAGTGTGTAGGTACATGTGATCCCCACTGGAGACTTCTAAGTGTTCCTTAAACTGCACCAAGTTCTCCCAGCCTTGCTTTATCTCCAAACCCTTGTAAAATGCAGTCTCTGGTCACCTACTTTATCCTCTTTTCTGTCTCTGCACCGGTAAGCAGTGATTGGGTTGCTAAACTATTGCTTTTTCCATGCAGTTATTCATATTGTAAATCTGAATTAGCAATTCTGCAGCCACAGGAAGGACCCAGGTCTTCCTAATCCTGAATGTAGTTTCTGTAGTGTTTGTTTGTTTGTTTGTTTGTTTTTTTAGCTGTCATTCTGCAAAAAGGTATAAAGGTATGGGGATGGGAAGTGTATGTGATGGCTTGTGGGAAAGGTTTCTTTAAGCCTGCAAGAAATGTGATGGTCTAAGTAGAACCGATCATTGTGCTACCCCCATGCTTTTTCTGCCATGCTAACTTAGCTTTGTGCTGCAGTGTAGCAGACAGCTTCACTTTGAACAGACCTCTAACATCCCCAACAGATGCTCTTTGTAGATTGAAAGGGTTACTAAATGTTTCCTCAGCTTAAAGTAGACTTCACATTCGCAGTGTTTCAAGGGTAGTGGTGGGGGCTGTGCCTGCAGCACGCTTGCTGAGTGGCAGCATGCTCACTGATGCCACTCACTTCGCTCTGGATTTATGCCTATGCAACTGAAGGGACTTTGTCCCCATCTCATTAGCTATAATTAGCCTCTACAAAGTATGCATATACAGGCGTGTGCGTCTGTGGCAGCCTTACTAGAAGACAGCTTACGGAGAAGTTATCTGCAAAGGAGCTGAGGAGAGCTGGACTTCTGAGTTTTCAAGACAGTGAGTCCATGACAGCTTGCATTGCTCTGGCAGCCTGAGAACTGCTTTGGCTTGTGTTCAAGTTCCAGGTGGTTAATGTGTCTTAGTCTCCAGCCCTTATCCATCTAGCTGCCTAGGTAGTAACTTTAGCAGTGAGATCACTGCAAGAGTGAAGTAATGACATGCTTAGACTCTAGTTGTCTCACTTCAAGTTCAGATGATAGACGAAAAGTGCCTTTGTACTTGCAGACTATGGCAAATAAGAGGCACCTGACTCAGGCTCGCACTCCCTCTCTGAGCTGACACTCATTGGTAACTCCTGTGAACGCAGGCTTGGAGCCTGTGCACACAGGCAGCTAACGCAGCTCTGAAGCGTGGCGAGCTAAGCTGAGGGAACTTGTTCAAACATATGACTCTAGTTAGATGCCTTCCACACTTACTTGCTGCTGAAGGTTCCTGACTTAGACTCCAACCAAGCTATTTCCCCAAAGTAAGATGTAAAACAGGTTATTGAGGTTTGTCAGGTTTGTATGAAGACCTCTGGCTATGCTTAGCCATGTTTCACTTAGCCTCTGGGAAATGCTCATGAGATGAGGCCAAAGGGCTTGTTGAGTAGGCACAAACTCTTTATATAACAAATACAGCTGTGAATACAATAAATGCTGCTTTATATAGACTATTTATGTCCATTCCCAGGCCTCTGCTGCAATTAAGGAAGCTGGTTTCTCTGCTTGGCACAAGTGGACAGCTGCACTCGCCCGCACTGCTCAGCTGCTCTTGCAAAGGAGACCTGGAAACACATAATCTGGGGAAAGTCTGGATTCTTTTATCTCTTTCTCAAGGAATTTGCCACCTATATGTTAGTGATGTTTATTTAAGGGGAGAGAAATCACATATTAGTGACTTGTGACAGACAATTTGCGTCAGTGTCTGTGGATCTGTCTCCATAGTGGTACTGTTGGTGGGAATGGATGGGGAGCGGTTGGGACTTTAAAGGATACACTGAAATTGCTGTAATCCTCCACACTATCTGATGATATTGTTTTACCCTTGGTAGGTGAAGTGGTAATATGGTGCACTATGATGTCTCGGATGTAGGACGGAGATCAACAAGCTGGCACTCAGCAGAGAGGGTAAGTAACTTCCCTGTACATGTATATTTTTCTCACCTGGCATTAAAACCTACTGCCAACGTCTGTACACAATACCAGTTTTTAATTAATGCATGATACTGTGATCAAGGATAACTGAAGGCAAAATATGAGTTTAAACAAATCCACATTCAGATCATACTTCCCTGGAGTTTGAGGATGGAAGGGATCCACTCTCAACAAGAATAAGCAGGGCTGAAACTGCAGCAAGAATAGCTCAGCTGTTAGTTGCTTTTCCTGTGCTCTGGAGAGCTTTCATCAGCGAGACCCATCCTTAATGAACTTTAGGTGTAATCACGGTTCTGAAGTGGTGACGGCTCACGTGGTGTAGAGGCAGCAGTCGCCCCTTGTGTGGCAGGGTGCCAGTCTGTCTTCAAAAACTGTTCAGTCATGGTGCCAGCATGCCTGTGGGAAGCCTTGGATTGTTGGCTTCCAGATATGTGCCCTTTAATGAGGTTGTTCAGTTTAATTTTTCCATTCAACTATCAAGTCTCAACTGTCTGGGCAGTGCCCAGAATTCCCTTGTCCCTGCAGTAGTTGTGAATAGGTGTGTATTTACAGCCGGTAATCTCCTTGGGGTATGTCAGAGGAATACCCACCTGTGCTTGCCAAATCTTAAGCATTTGGCTCAAACCTCATGTTTAGAGAGAATTTCCAGGCCTGCCCTAACCTGTGGTGTTACCATAAGACCAACCCAAAGGACTTGATGTGCAGTGTGGAGCTGGCACAGCCACAGACGTGCACCTGGGGATGCTCCTCTCGAGCTGCAGCCTGCATGCTGGGGAGTGTCCCGAGTCAGGCGAGCAGCTGTGCGTTGTGCTGCAGGGGTGTACGGCTGCTCTGAAGGGATGGGGGGATCCAGAACACAGAATGAATGGGGAAAAGTCACTTCATGCACACGAGGGTAGAAACTCGTCCAGGCTGTCTCTGTGCAGCACGGCTCCCTCAGGCCACTTTTCATTTTCCTAGTTATTGTTCCCTTCTTTAAACCTTTGGTTGGTTGGGTTATCAAAACCAGCCCTGGCTGGACTCTCTTGCTGAGTGGGGGCCCTTGATATCTGGTGGAAGCTTAGGAGTTTGTAGTACTTCGTAAGTTGGGGATACAGTCAATTGCTGTTTGTGAATATGCCAGCAAGTAATGACAGACTTTTCATGCTTTGGCAAACCATAGCCTTGGTAAAAATGAGACACTGGTTGTTTCTGGTAATCCAGGCAGAAGCCTCCTTTTCCTTCTACATTCATCCTTTTTCCTGCGCCCAGAACAGAAGTGTTTTCCCATCCTTGTCACTCCAGCTAAGAGAGCTCTGATGAATCTAAGGGACAGTAGTAAATGTCTAGGCTGCAGCCTGTTTTCTAAACTTTATTCCTGCTTCTGTTCTCAGAGTAAGCAACTTCCCATCTTTTTTCCTAACTTTCAGATACAGACAAGGAGGCTGGGCAGCATTGTATTCTCTAGTGTTGGGGAAGTAGTAGCTCAGTTAAGCTTGACGAAGTTTTAGTTTAGCTTGCTAAGGACACTGCACACTGTTTCTCTGAATGCTTCTGAGATCTCAAAGCCTTTGCATTTTTTTGAGCAACTACAATCATGTCTACAGCTTCTTCAAAACTACAGCAAATTTTGAATCTCCTGACAAAAGCTCAGACTTCAAATGCCTGCATGACACATCTCAGAGATAATTGCTCCATTTGTCATTAGATCTAATTACAATCAAATTTGCATCATGAGTGATCTCTGTAGGTATCACTTGGATATCAAAGTTATATCCCAGCTGGGTCAGACACTGAAATTCCCCTAGATCATCTTAAATCTAAAATAGTTCTATGTTTTTAGTGTTCAAAACACTTCTCCAAACCAAGAAGCTCCACTAATGTTATAGTGAGCACAGTAATTGTGTGGCCTTTTAAGACTTCTTTCTTTTTTGTGGTCATGAAATGTTTTTTTCCCCCCTGCTCATCTCCCTTTCCAAGTCTGCCTTGTCACCCTAGTGCTTTGACTTATTAGATCTATTCTTTGTGGCCTGGCTTTTCTCTTTGAAAGCTGAACAATTCCCTTCTTCATCTTGGTAGCGTTTATAGACTCATAAAACATCCTTCTTGCTCCTGTCATTTTCTTTGACCTAGAATGTATGTTGAAGGTAAATTTCTCCAGACCCTCTAATTACAATTTCAAGTTATACCTATTTTTTATACTGTATATCATATTATAAACTGTATTTCTAGTGACTGAGCTCTTTCTAATTTGATTTTTGTTTCCAGTAGCTCTGTCTCAGTGAGTTACAGCTGAGGGAGTTGAACTATTTTTATAGGATGTGGCTGGGGGGGGAATCTTGGACTGGAGACTTGAAATATTGCTAAATTGTACTAAATGAGCCCACCTTTGTATCGCTCTGAATATCAGGAAGTGGGAGAATGTGAGTGCCTCTGAGCAGTGTTTAGCAGGATAAAATCAACAAGGTAGTGTTCTTTTGAATATATAGCTATATACATCTTGGTAAAGCTATTATGTGTTGCATGGAGATTTATTAGCCTCCCTGGAAAATCACGCTGAAGATCTCCCTCTGCAGAAGAATAAAGCTGTGGTTGTGAGGGGTGGTGGGTGGAAAAGCAATGTTATTTCCTGGGCTGAAAAGAGCTCTCCTCTCTCACCTTCTAAGGAAAAGAGGCTGTTCAGTTGTTTCTTATTTGAGAGTGCTCACCTTGGTAGTTTGAGTAAGGTGGGAATAAGTGACGGAGTCGCTCGCAGCAGCCCTGCTGCCTTCCTGGGCTTGTGCTGCCCTGAAATCAGGATCTGGCCCTGCAGCTTCACTAATACAGAAAAATAAATGTGATCACCCACTGATATGAAGAAGAGTTTAAAAAAAAAAAAATCTGCATTATGTGAGAGGGGAGGAGGCTGCTGCGGTTGTCTCTGAAGGGCTCGTTATTAATTAGGTGTGTGCTCAGCACGGGCTTCTCTGGAGAGGGAGCGAGGTACCCGGGCCTCCTTCCACAGCCTCCCTGCTGGTGCCCAAATCGGTGCTGGGGGCGAGGGGACACATTTTGGGGTGGGCGGGCTGGCACGAGGAAAGCCTCCAGACCCCGACAGCTGGGTTTGCGTGCTTCAGACCTGACTTTCTGGTGTCGCTGCCGCAGCACGCATCTCAGTGTTTTTTCCCCAAATACTGGAGCCTCCGACGTGACTGAAGTTGTGGGTTACATTCCTTTGCCAGGGAGAATCCCGGAGAAATCCTGCGTTCTTCCTCACGTGGGCTTCCGCCAGAGAGAGATGAAATGCAGCCCTCGCAGCGCTGCCGACGGGCGCGATCCGTGTTGGCGGCGATGGACGATGCTGCGATGGGGGATCCAGGCCCCACCTGGTCCCGTGGAGCCCTGCCGCAGCGTGTGGGGCTGCTGAGGCTGGGCAGGCTCGGGGAGAGGCTTCCTTGGGGCTTGTCTGGGCTTGTCCAGGCCTGAGCCTGCCTCTAGCTGTGTGATCACAGGATCCCAGATCACGGATCTGCCCCCAAAGCTTGCAGCAGGCCCGGAGAGCAGTGCCCTGCTACATCTCGGCCCTCCTGGCCGTCTCCTTTCCTCAGGTGAGCGCAGCCCGATGTCTGTTTGTGCGTTGTGTCTGTCTGTCTGTCCTCCGGTGCTGGCTGCCTGCTGTTGGGTGCAGCCTGCCTGTGGCTGTGTGGGGTGGTGGGGAGGTGGTGGTGGTGGTCTGTGCAAAAATAATCTGAGTTTAGTGTCCAGAGGTCCTCGGGCTATGTGGGAGCACCTTCAGGAAATGCCCTCGCTGCTTTGTTATCGGGGTGTGGGGGTGTTTCCTTTAACTTCTCCTGTTTCCCCTTCCATAGCCCCTTTCCTTCCTGCAGGCACGTAGGTTGGAGCTGGGGATGCTGGTGAGTGCCTGGGGTCTGAGGGATCCCACAGGAAGATCCAGCACCCCAAAAAGCAGCCGTGTGCTCGCGCTGCCTGCGTGCTGCGGCTGTGCAGGGGAAGCCGAGGATGCTCCATAGCAAGCAGGGGACTGGACGTGAGGCATGAGCACGCAGGGGGTCTGGGAAGTTGCCTGGCCTCTGCATCCAGGTGGCAAGGTAGCTGAGTTTGTGGGGGACGAGCTGCTTGAGCTGCCTGTGGTTTGCCCAGCACTTACATGGGGGAACAAGGAAGCCGAGTGCTTTATGCAAGTGATTTTTGCTGTCTGCAAGGTGCTGGCAGCTGTGTCCCTTCCACTTAGCACAAACTGTCCTCTCCGTCCTATTTCCAGCGCTGTTACCTGGCTCAAAAGGTTGTCTCCATTCATTTTGTAACGGAAAGGATAAATATGTGGGGGAAGAAAGCTCTTCTGCTGTCTAATTTTGTTCCTCCCTGTTCACGCCTCCTGAACACTGACAAAGCGAAGCTGGGCTGTACCTGTGCCTGGGTGCCCTGTGCATCCCTCACCTGCTCACCGTGAGGTTTCAGGTGTCTGTGCGAACTGCCAGGGTGTTGTCCAGTATCCAGGTAGCGATTGTGTTACACGGGAGGTGAATGCATGTCTGAAAGTGCTAGCTCAGGTAAGAGGTGAAGAAGACACGGAGTCATTTCAGATCAGAGGTAAGCCAGTACCGGTCCATTAGAGCTAATTCAAAGCACACCCGTCTGCACCAGCCCAGACCTGGGCTCCAGGGTTTGGTGTTTTCCCCTTCTGCCTGCCAGGGGCACCTTAGGTGGGGTGGATGGGTATGAAGTTTTCCTCTGTATTTTGAAGACAGGATCATGCTTTCCTTTTTCATCTATGATATAAAATTTATTAATTTGTAAATGACTTAGCCCCTCATACGTACTTACGGTCTGTTTTGATATTTTATGCTGTAAATGCCAGTGTTTTGGAGTTTCTACTTACTGAGTGAGAGTGTTACTGAGGGTGATTATTGACTTCAAAACTTTTATGTTAGGTGCTTTTTAATTTTTTTCCTAAGTAGACTAGAGATAAGGATTATTTTTCAGGACCTGAAAGTAAACACGCAATATTTGGTTATGATTGCCATTCTTTTCTAGTGACTGCTCTGCTTCTTACACTGGCAACCAGTAATGTTAAAGATGAATCATCCCAGCAAAGTTAGTTTGCGTGCAGACTAACATACGCAGGCAGGCAACTGCAGGGAGCTTCAGATTGGTCCCTGTAACCCTCTGACACTGGCAGTACTGGTGGGGATGTTGGTGAGACATAATCCATGCAGCTCTCCTGTTTCTTGAGGAGCTTGTAGTTGAGCAGTATAATATATCTCGGGAGGGGGGGAATCTAGGGCTCTGCTTCAAGCCTAGCAAAGCCACATGCACTGTGAAACTGTGTTGGCTTTGTGAATTGACCTACTCAGCCTAAATCCCAAATGGGGCAGTGGCAAAGGACTCATAGATAGTAGGAGGCTCCTTTTCTCTCGGCCACTTGCTGTCTCTGCACCTGACCCAAGGATGCTGAGTGCAGAGAGCTCTAGTGGCCACGCTTCACTCTAGTCATTTCAGTGGCTTGTCAGCAAGAGAAAGCTGGTTCACTTATTTCAAGTAGCTTCAGAAAGCTGAGGCACCAAGGAAAAGAACAATTGAGGGATGAATGATGTTGGAGCAGTAACATGAGGTTAAAAGCACTGCCTGGGAAACTGCACTGACTTCGATGGAGAAATGCGAGGGATGCTTATTGCTTTGTCCTTTTGACTTCAGATGGAGATTCTCTAGAACTAGTTTTGTGGGTTTGTGGGACTCTTTACCATTCTTCACTTAGTCTGACAGAGATATCTGTGTAGACACAGAACTACAGATAGGCTTTAGGTAGGGAGTTTGAAACTATGAAAAATCTCTCCTTATCTATTCTGATAAAACTCATTTGGAAACAATAGCTTATGAATTGTCTATTGCTGCTAACTGACCAGTTGTGTTCTCTAGTACTCTGTTCTGTTTTGAACTCTTTTGTATCATGGAGGATGGACAAGCTTGTAATGCAAGTGACAGGATCATACTGTCAATGAGAAGAGAATGGGATGTCAACAGGCCAGGCCAGAAAAACAGCACATATTTTCTTGTTTTGAAGCATGGGGGAACTAGAGAATTTGCTTTTAGTATAGATTTTGAAAAATCTTTTCCTTGCACTCACTCTTGCATTGGTTAAATGAGAAATAAAACTGCTTTCTTGGTGAGATTTCAACCCTCCTTTGTATTAAAACAAGGTTATTTCTATCTGCTCTCTACAGCTGGATGGAGAAGACTTCTCAGCAGGATTCCTTGTGTGACTGGGGATCTTTTTGAGTATATGAAGAAACTTGCTAGTCCATTATATAGGCACATCACTTTTTTCTTGAGTTTGGAAGGTAGAATACCAGTAATCTTCCAGTGACTGGTACAGACCATCTCTTACTGGAAACAAATTAATAACACACAAGCCATTGTCTGTTTCCAGAGAGACTCAGCTGAAGGGGCTTACACAACTGTGGGGCTCTAATCCCAGCCTTTAGTTTATGTGCTTTTTTTCTATTTGCGTTTGAATGTGTTGTAGGAGCAGTGACCAGACATCAAAACTAAACCCAGTCTATCTGAAGCCATTTTCTGCCTGAAACAAGATTCCTTTACCCAGATAACAAGACAAGGCTTTGGTAAGAATTACTGTACACAATTTTGCTGCTGAACAACAATAATGACAATATATTGCTGAAAAGTGAGTCTGAATCTTTCACTGGAGTCTTTCTGTAGGTGTTCTCTGTTAGTGATATGTGTCTGGTGTTATTTCCTTTACAAGGGAAGCAGCTGAGATGCAAGACTCATACCTTGAACAGAACATTGCAGTGCATTCATGATTGACATGCGTCTTACAAGGGATGATGGTCTTTAGTGCAACTGTGTTAATTCCAGATAGTCCATGCCAAGTGCTGCTAAATGCAGGCTATATTTATCTCAGAAGCCACCTGAGGACGAAGCTCGATGCAGGAGCAGTGTCTGGCACTGCTTCAGTGCCTTTAAGCCCTGGGTGGAGGAAATGTGGGGCGGGAGGATGTGCTGCTGGGGAGCATGCTGAGGGTAACTGCCCTTTCACCAGCCTTGGTGTCAGCATGCATCTCATCTGCTTGTGCAGATGGGAGGGCCAGAAAATGTGCTGAATATAATCCTGAAATTCACATCTTCTTCCCCTCTGCCCCCCATGCTTTGGCGGTGCGTGGGGAACACCTCTCAGCACAGAGGATGATGGCAAAAGCAGCCAGTGCGTGGGACTCTTCTGGAGTCCTCTGGCTGTTGTGGTGAGAAGCTGACTGGCCATGCTCATCAAAATCTGAATTTCCCTAATGTGGCTGGGCAAGGTGAGAAGCAGTGCGGGCAGCAGACCTTGTTCTGACACTCAGCATCTTGCCCTGAGGCAAAGATACACAAATCCCTGCCTAGACCTGAAGAAAGTAAAAAGGCAAGTCCAGAAGGAGTTTCTTTAAAGATCCATCAAAATCCTGATAGAGGAGGAGCTTAACAAGCAAAAAAGGCAGAACTGCTGTGACAGTAAAATCTGCTATGAATCATGCTGGCAGTGTCCCCTCTGTCCCAGCAGATTGAATTGCAGAGGAGGGGCAGGTCAGGAAGTTCTTGGGTTCAATAACCTCGTCTTTCCCAGGCCCATCTGGGCTGTAAAGCCACAGGCTTTTTTGCGTGGCAGTGCTGGGGTAGACATGGGGCTGCAGATGGCTGTTGACTCCAGGTTTATGATCTATGGCTAATGTTTGTGCACTGCTTGGTTAATGACTCATGCATACATGCTTAGGTGTGGCGTACAGTCCTGAGAGCTGCGGTGCACTGGACTCTGCCCAGGTTTCTCCTGCGGTACTGAATCAGCAAGACCCCTGAACAGCCTGCTATGCTTAGCTGCTGCAGAATGGAGCCAGTTAGGGAAAGGAATAACCTCGCTTCCAGGAGCTATGGCAGCGTTGGACAGAGCTATTTTGTCCAAGTCACCATCGAACACCTTCTGTGGCATGTCTCCACAGAGATTAATGCGGCTCATGTAGATGTGGGAGCTGACACAGCTGCTAGCAGAGCTGTGAACTGTTTGTGTAAGCTCCAGAATGACAACTTCTTAAAGCCCTTCTCGAAGATGCTAGACAGGGAGAACCGATGTTAATTGCATTTGACAAATGACTGCAGAGCAGGTTTAACAGAACACTTCTGCCGTTAACAGTGCTTCTGCTTAAGCCTTTGGGTGATGAGGTTCAATTTGTAAGGGTTTTGTTTAAGTTAGATAAGCTTTGGGGGGAGCATTGTTTAAAGGAAAGCAGTCAGATAATATGCAGAAAGTTTAATGAGTGAAACACGAAGGTGCATCTGCTCTTCTCGTAACAATTGCTAGCTGCTCTTCTGACCGGTGAGGCTGGACTGCCTTGAAGAGGTTGCAGTCAAAGCTAAGCTGTGGCTGTTGCTCATCTCTGAGCTTGTTTGGGAAAGAGGAGGTGGGGAAGAAAGGTAATGAAAGCTTCATTAAACGTTATTTGCGGGGGGAAGAACAGGATATACTAGAAGGCAGAAATCAGTGAGCTTTTTTGCTTCATGTAAAGATTGAAATCAAAGGGAAGCTGTAATCAGTCACAGAGTGGTTTGGCTTGGAAGGAACCTTAAAGCCCATCCAGTCCCATGGGCAGGGACCCCTCCAACTAAACCAGGTTCCTCAAAGCACCGTCCAGCCTGGCCTTGGGCACTGCCAGGGACGGGGCACCCACAGCTTCTCTGGGTAACCTGTTCTAGTGCTTCACCACCCTCTGAGTGAATAATTTCTTCCTAATATTTAATCTAAACTTACCTGTTACGAGATTAAAACTGTTACCCTTTGCCCCATCACTACACTCCCTGATAAAGGGTCCCTCTCCAACTTCCTTGTAGGCCCCCTTTAGGTACCAGAAGGCTGCTGTAAGGTCTGTCTTTAAGCAAAGAATGAATTGTTTGCCTCTGTTGTGAAGGAAGGCACAAGTCTACGGTATTGCGTGCGGATAGGGTGAGAGGGGTTCCACTGCACAGTATGTAGAAAAATTCAGTAAGTGAGGTATGTGTTAATTCCACGGCTTTATCTTGTTTTGATGTGAAGGTTTAATATTGCATGAGCCAGTGGGATTAGCCAGGCCCGGTGAGAACTGCAAATAAAGATTCATTTGGGTGAGATGTGGTAGATTTTAAATGTCATGTTTCTTAAGGTGTGGGAGGAGATGGTTACTACTAGATTTTCTTCAGAGTATCCTTAACTGCACTGTGTTTTACAGCATTTGTGTCTGTATTTCTTGATGGATGAGGTGATTTTGGCCGACAGACACAGCTGTCCTGTAGGTCTTGGTAATGTAATAACCTGGACTGCTGCCTCAATTTTCCCTGGTATATGTGAGAGTTTTTGCACTTCTTGGAGTGCAGAGAGGTTTGTGGAAAGGAGATGCTGAGAGCAGATCTGGCTTCTGTCTGCAACGTGATCCCGGGGCTACAAAGCTACTGCTTTTCCACTTGTCATCTGCAGTAAGGCCAAGCCTGCAACCCTAAAAACTGTTCCTCTGAGCTGAAATTAGGAGGGTCAGGCATGCAGCAGGCTCGGACTACTTTATTCCTGTCACTTTATCTGCTGCTTACCTATCTTGTGCAATTTTTGCCCGTCCTATTGTGTTTTACATAAGGGAGCTGGTAGTGTTTGCCTCTTCTTTTTCCCTTAGTTCTGCTTTCTTTCAGACAGCTCGTGACTCACTGCAGAGGTATTGTCCCATGTCTTTATTAGCAGCGAGGCTGGCCTGCAGGAGTGGTGGCAGGAGGTGGGGTGGAGTCGCAGCTATATCAGAGAGCCGGAACTGTCGGAGTTTGCAGCGAGTCGTAATTATGAAGCAGGTGCTTGCACCTCCCTGGGACCCGTGCTCACCAACCCTGCGGTGTACCAGCCCCGGCATCGGGAAGCTGGGGTCACTCGGGAGCTCGGATGGACTGTGGGTGCCACTGCCAGCTGGACCACCTACTGCAGCACTGCAAGGAGTCGGTAAATCTCTCTCCTACCTAGGGTCCTATCAGTGCATTTCATAAGGAAAGTTTTTGCTCTGTGTTGTTTTTTTTTTAAAGGCAAATGGTGGTTGTTAAGCAGTTTTTGTACTTGGGAGATTAGCTTCCTATGGGGTGTTTGAGGATGGGAGGAGAAGGAAGTGACAGGAAATGTATGATAATGCTGAATAAGCATTGTGGGGACTCTGTCTAGAACCCTTTTCTGGCCAACTTGTTGGCATACCCCAGGTGTTGCAGTAGGAGATAAGATAATCAACAGTAGTTTGGAAAATTTGACACTAACCCAAAAGCCAGGATCTGCATATTGTAGGACACAAATCAGACTGAATTTATCAAATGTGTTATCTTAAAAAGGGAAAACCTTTAGGTTACGAGTCAGGAAAACTACTTGGAGAAGCAAGATACTTCCTCCCGTACCTGAAGATTCGTAGTAAGAAATCCAAACAGCTTTGGGAGAAAGGAGAGAAATTGTTTTTGTTCTGCAGCCACTGCTATAGTGCTTTATATATAGCTTTAAGATTTTTCTCTGGCATGCCAGTTCACCCGAGTAAGCAGAGCAGACTCAGCTAGACATAACTTATGATTCTGTGGTGTAGAAACGGGCAAGGTTGATTAGAAGAGCCTGCACAAAAGTGAGCATCCTGATCTAGTTTTAACTTAGCCTTTCTTTAAATAGGCAGCTGAACTGGCTGATATCCAGGAGTGTCTTCTAACCTAAATCTTTTTGAAGTTTGGAAACTGTCATTTAATCTTTTTTTTTTTTTTCCTGTTGCTGGGTTTCACCCACCAATTTCGCAGACGAAGCTTCAGCTGTGCTTTGCCTTAAAACAAGAAGCACTTGAATCGCCCAGTGATAGGATCTGCTTGCATCAGGCTTCCAGCAGGAGAGGTTTCAAAATTCAGAGAAACCTTGTGTAATTCTTCACGTAGTAGCTCAAGGCTTGTGAGTGGGTCAGTTGCTGCTTAGAACTCCCCTTGACAAAAGGATGACAATGCTGGGAGTGAATGTGAAATAAATGTGCCTGGTGAAACGCAGCTTATGGTATCACATAGTTCAGTGATGACAATGATTTCTGCAGATCTTACCTGACAGGACTCTTTACCTTTCTTGGAATGCAGTATTTCCGTAACAGGAGAGAATTTCTGTCCTCCCCACCCATCAGCTTGTTTTTATAGCAGAGCTTTCTGTGTGGGCTAACTCCGTGTACTGTTATGTGATCCACCAAACTCATTTCCTGCTGCTTTGTCACCCGCATGGTGACAGTGAGATCACTGTGAACTGAAACAGGTCTTGTGTTATCTTCTCTAAAGGGAAAAACCGCTTAGGAGAAGCTGGAGATAGCAGGACAACCCCCGGCTGAGATCTCTGGGTGCAAGGAGCAGGACTCAGTGGGTTAGACCTGAGAAATTTGTGTCTAAGATGCTGGCCCCAAAGCATCTTTCACTGGCCCTGTTGTGCTTAATTTTTAGCGGCTGAAAAGGGTTTTACAGTCCCCGGATCAGGTAATTCTGCAGTCTCATTTCTCCCCGGAGGAGGATGAGATGTGGTATCTTCCTCTTCTGTACCTGATTGCTTTGGTCTCCTGTAGCTGTGCTTGTCCCTGACCTGGTAATTGCCTTTGAGATAGTCTGGTTTGTTCTGATCCTGGTGGGAAATGTTGGAGGGACGATTAGGTTATTGTTTAAACAAGATAGCTAGTTCCAGAGTGGGACGGATGTGTTTTCAGGGCAAGAAGGTAGGGACTGCTGTCAACTCTTGATTTTGATGTTTTAGAATTGTTTGCTTTTTTCCTCAGGGTTAAAAGGTTTACAGTCAAGAAATGATTTGTTAATTAATCGTTGCCATCTCCTGGGAAGCAGGGAACGGAGCCCTTGTTCTGTTATCACGATGCCTGGTGGGTATCTGTTCTCTGCCGTGGTGTTTGATTGGTGTGCAGTTACTGCACTTCATTTCACCTTTGTTGGTCATCTCTGATAGCATATAGAGGGCTTGAGCTCTCCGTTACCTCCACTGCTGTACTGTACAACAGAAGCCACTGAACTTCATCCAGCGACTCTTGCAATAAACCCAACTGGTCTGTCCTGAGTTACTGTATGCTTCCCTGGAAGACCATGTGCTGCAAATGCTGGCCATTCTGGAGACTCAGTAATAGCCAGGAGTTCAGGGTTTTAACGTCTGTTTCTCACTTGGAAGCATTTCTGATCCTTGCCTTTCAGCTGATGCTGCCTCCCTTTGCAAGACGGCAGCTTTGTGATAGCTGTTGGAAGATGGAATGAGAACAAGACAGAATTTAGTTTCTTGGTGCTCTATCTTGCTATCCAAACACAAACCTGTCCTGTTTGAATTTCTGGTGTTCCTAACCAGATACATTAGGAAGGAGGGAAGGCTTAGATGTCTTGGACCATGTTAGAGGCTGATGAAAGCCAGTGAGCTTCTAGTCATGCAGCACGCTTTACCTTTATATTGCAGTGTTGCACAAGAGACCCTAGGAGTAATAACGTGCTTTTGAGGCTATGATGCAAGAGTTGAGGAATTGCTTTGCCCTGAAGGCTGCCTTCCAACATGTTCACATGTTTCCAGGAACTGAGGACTGCAGGAATGCTAGATAACACCACGTCTGGTGCATCTCAGGCTGTTCCACATGTATAATAGGAAAGTCAAATGGCTTTAATACAAGTGAGTATTGGTTCCCTTTTTTCTTTTGTTTTGCAGATGGTTGTGTTTCCAGAGAATTCTTCCCCTAATACCATGCATGACCTAAGAGCAGAGCTGTGCATTCAGGTGAACCCACCTAGAGTTTAAGCAGTCCTGTGTCCCTAAACTATTAAGCATCTGGAAACACTCTAGTGGTCCATTGTCTTGCCTGAACAGTGTTGTGTGAAACTTGGGAACTATTTGAGATAAGGAATGCAGACACATAAGCTGGGTTTATCTTGTTAATATTTGTAATGCTTAGAGGTTTTAATCAAGACTGTGGTTAAAGAACAGGGTATCTGTCAATTCATGGTTTTGAGACTCTTCTCCCTGGAGAGCTGTTTCCTTTAGTACTGCTGCAGTTACCTCATTGACTCCTTGTTTGTCCCCAGACTCTTGCCTTCTGTGAATGAGAAGAAAGGAGGAGACGGAACAGCCCACCCTAACTTCTCTCCTTGTGTGATGCCAGCTGTGAGTGTTTCTTTGGCAGTGTCTTAGCTGGTTGTTGTGAGCAATAGTTAAGGAAGCAATCAGCAAGTATACTGCCCTAGAAGTGCTACACATTGTTGGGCCTGCTTCATATCTCCCTGGCTTGCGAGGTGGATGGGGATCCGGGCTGGGATGCTGCCCAGATGTACTGTGTTGCATTGGAGCTTGGGTTGCCTGATGGAGCAAAGAGCTAACATGAAAAATGCTGCGGGATGCTTAATGTGGTGACTGCATCAGAGAAGAGATGAAGAAAAGAAGATGAACATGTTGCAAGTTGCTTTTTTCTTCCTTTGTCCTTTCCACATGTATTTTCTTTAAATAAAATTCCAACTGTTATTAGTAATGCTGCAGAAATATAACATTAGGTACTGGGAGAAGAGCCTGCTTATAGGAAGAACTCATCTGAGTAATGACAAGCTGGCTTTAAGCCCAGCTTGGGGAAAACTCACCTGTCGTCACTTTCTCCTGGCTGCTGGTCGGCAGCTGTGTTGCAAGTACATGCATTCAGGAGCCCAGAAATGTAGCTGATCTTTCTGGGGAAGAGTTAATTAGGTTTTAATGATGCAATGAGACATTTGATCTTGCATCCTCTGAGTAGGAGGGAGAGAAGGAGGATTTATGAGGGGGGGAAAAAGCGAATCTAGAATATCTGATCAGTTCTGTAGAAGGGAATGTAAGAGCACATCCACCTTGGAAGAGGGAAAGATCTCACCCAAACCTTGTTTTAAAATTCCAGTATTCATGTAGAGGATAAGCTTTCATTAGTTTTGATTAAATTAGGTTGGCTTTGTTTTATGCTCTGTGGCCCTCACTGACTTGCCTGAGCGTCGTGATCCAGGGGCATCGCAACTACAGCCCTTCTTAAAACACTGACTTTGCCCACGCTTCTGTATACCTTCTTTTTTTTCCAGACACAAACATAATTGCACCGGTTGCAGGGAGTTATGGAAATCTATGAACTGTCTGGCAAAGCTCTGCACTCAGAAGATAATGGATGGCCAGAAGGGAGCAGAGCATCCTTCTGTTGCAAGTCTTCTGAAACTTCATCTCAGGCCTTTGTAGGGTATTTGTCATGAGACAAATGTTTTGAGCAAGTACATCAGCTTTCCTGATTAAACTACTATTTTTGATGGCTTTTCACTTCTAGGTTTATTCTTCATAGAGCAAAGGTAGCCATCAGCCCTAGGATTTTTGGGAGAATAAGAGGGTTGTTTTGCTTTTTAACTTAACTCATTACAGGTAATAAGAGCAGCTTAAAAAAAATATTAAAAAAAAAATAAAAAAAAAACAAGTACTGAAGGATTGTGATGAAGGTTGCTGCAAAGAGTTCCTCTCAGTACCCTGCTCAAGTGCCCTGTCCCAAAGTGTCACTGCTCCTTATTGTCTGAGCTGGGTGCTGGCTGGGTGGGAGTGATGCAATGAGTGGCTGGAATGTGGCTGGGTCAAATACATGGTCCTCGACCTGTCTCACCATATAATTCCTGAGCAACTTCACTTGTGTTAATAAAGTCAGCGGGCTTGAATTCCTGTCTATTGCAATGTTCTGTATATAACCTTGGTGTGCCAGGGCTAAAACCAGGATGGG
This sequence comes from Anser anser, assembly GCF_964211835.1. Lineage (NCBI taxonomy): Eukaryota > Metazoa > Chordata > Aves > Anseriformes > Anatidae > Anser > Anser anser. Next base: position 4,310,850 of record NC_139738.1, on the reverse strand, counting down.
TAGCAGTGATTGTCAGAAAATGTGGGCCTTGTATTTCAAATAGTTCTGTTAAATGTGCTCTTTGCTACCTGGGAAAGAACCATATGATGCAAACAACGCAACGCCAAGTGACACCAGCGGGGATGTGGCCATGGCTGACCCCTTGGTTGGGCAAATTGTAGTAGCTGTGCACAAGTCTGCTGGGACCTGAGCAGTCAGCATCTGCGTGTGGAGAGAGAATTTGTGAATTGTTTAAATGCAGACATTTTGTCTGTACTCACTGAGGGAGGGTGAAGTGTGTGGCGTGTTTTACTGCATGTTTTCAGGGTGATCTTTGGTTTCTGGACATTAGGGGTTAAGTGTCCTCATATCAATGAAAGAATTAATCTCTTGGGCTCTGTTACACCCTTTCCAGGAAGGAGAATTGTCTCTGCTGCTGTGCACTTTATCTGTTTCAAATGACTTGTGTGAAAACGTGAGGTTTCTGGCTCAGTGACCAGGGAAGCCAGCAAACTTCATGACTTCTCCTGCTTCAGGGGTCTCATTATTAGCTTTTATGTTCCTGTCTCATGTGCGTTAAAATTGTGGGATGTAGGCAGAGCTTTCTGTTGCAAAGTACAGTGTAAAAGCTGCACCCCAGAATACAATTATTTGGCCTATTTTCCTGTTACTAACTGTAAGAGATGCAGTCCCTACATTTTTCTTAGACCAGATCTTAAAGGTAGTATTGTTTGCAGCATACTGTTCAACTGTGAACGTATAATATTAATACCTTTATTTTAATCTGTGCAACCACAGCGTGAAGGAACATCCCATATTAATCTCCTAATTTAAATTTGAAATGAAAAAAACTATCCCAACGCTGGGAACATAATTCATTGATTGTGCTGGCTGGATTCCAGCAGTGTAACTAATTACATTCTGTCTGCATTACATTCTCCTTGCTGCTGGTGGCTTTTTTTTTGTGGGTTGTTGGCTCGAATTCTTGTGCGGGCTCCGCAGCCTGACTACGCGTTTTTAATGCAAGTGGAAAACTGCTGGAAATGACTAAGCATCTCTCCCCGTTGAACGGAAAGCCGTGGGGTTGCTGGTTAGACCCAGTACAGCATGATGTGGGTGGGTAACAGGTGTGCCCTGTTTCAGCAGTTGTGTGCACGCTCCTTGCTATCTCCTCTCCCAGCTGCAGGGCTGTTTTTGGGGTGCAGGTGGCAGCCTGCTGGGGCTGGAGCCCCAGAGCTGCAGCCATGGGGGGAGCATCTGTTAGGTGGTGGCGATAGGAAAACTTCTCTGCCTGGACCAGCAGTGACCTCTTGTGGGTGGCGGGGCTGCCTGGGTGTCAGCAGCCAGTTCTCTGTTGTAATGAATGCAAAGGTGGGGAAGGGAGTTTGGATTTTGTTGTCTGGGTGTTGGAAACGCACAGCTATACCTGGTGTCAGGCTCTTGCCGTGCTGAAGCTGTGATGTGGTGGTGTCTGAATGGTTGTGGAGCAATTCAGACTGTTCTCTCCCCTTGGTGAACCCACAGCTGGCTTCTGAACCCACCAGAGGAGCAGGAAGGAGTGAGAGCAGGACTTGGGCGCAGGTACCTTTTCCATGACAGCTCCTTGTTTCTGCCAAAAGCTGTCTCACTGCTCTGGCACAAAATTGAGAGTTATGAAGTACTATGCCAGCATCGTGGTTGTGGTATGCAAGAAGGGCTGGGGGGTCTCAGCCCCTAGTAATCACTTAAAAACCCTGAGGCATAAAACAGGTTCCCAGTTAATAGAGGACTATGCCTCAGCCCACCTTCCTGGCCAGCTGCAAAGGCAAAGTTAAAACAAAACCTAAAATCTTGTTGAAGCCTTTTTTGCAAATGTCAGTACACTACGTCTTGGTTAGTGGAAGTGAATTTGTCATTACAGCTCAACTGATGTTTTATAAGATGCAGGGGGCAGCCTGCGTGTCAGAAAGCTTTCTAAGTAGCTAAAAAAAAAAAAAAAAAGAAATTGCCCTTCCACCAAGTAGCAGATTACTTCACCACCCTGTGACTTTGACTTCTCCCTGCTCTGAGCTACACACAATACTTTCTTAGAATTGTCATGTATTTTTAGGCAGTTTGCAAATCTTTCTGTTCTCTGGACAGCTGCGGATTCCCTGAGACTGACAGGCAGACAGCTGCACCGCTGCCCTGCGATTAAAGGTAACGACACCAAGATTACAGGAATGCCACAGAGATGCTGGCGGTGGATGGATGCCTTGCACATGCAGAAGTCAAAAAATAGAAGGTAGTCCAAGTCTTGAAGTTATCTGCCTTTTATTACTCAGTTTTGCAGCATTACCTCTGCATGCCCTGCTGCTGAATGATGACTTGTGTGTGCAAATTAACCATATTCCTATTTTCAGGAAGCAGGAAGAGATCCTGTGCCTGTCCTATTAATTTCTGATTGCCAAGGGCAAAATACATCTCTGTAAAACTGGACAACACCAAAATTTGCAGCTCTGCTAACTTGTGGTTGCAAGTCAGGTATTCCCTGCTATCCAGTTCTAAACGAGTTTAAGTCAGGCCATAAGCTGTGGAAATAAATTGTCTTGCAAGGCTTCAGAATTGAGCTGTATTGTAGAGCTACATCAGTCACACACACACACCCTCCCTCCCTCCCTCCCTCCCAAAAAGCAACTTTCAGGATCCAGGGCTGGAGATGAAGTGGTTTGTCCGGATGTTTGTGCTAGGTGGGTGAGCCTGTCTCCTTTCTTTTGTGCTATAAAAGTGGGGGAAGGGAAACCAAGGAACAAGGAAGAAGCCAAGAACAGAAGAGCGAGCACTGGGAATGCAGCCTTGACCCAAAAAAAAAAAAATTTTTTTTTTGGAAGGTCAGATGGTAGCTAAAGCAGGCCTGGAATAATGATTAGTTAGTGCTATTAGTGTCAGATTGTGTGCAGGGGAAACACAAGTTGCTGCAGCTTCCTTTTTCTATAAAGAACATACAGAAGGCATCAGGCGCCACAATAAACTTCTAAATGTACTTCTAAATGTAGAAGCCTGCTTGATGGAAGTTAACTGAGTGTTAAAGGTCAGAAAGGTACGTAGAAAGATCTTGTTTCTAAACAGTGACTTTTAACACAGAGCAAATGACAGATGCATCAAAGTGAACAAGAAGTATGCCAAGCCTGTATATTGCAGGAGAATCAGCAAATTGAATTTTAAAATGTGCTGAAGTTCCATCCAGTAACTTCTTGGAAAGTGCTGGTGTGGCTTGTACTTGGATGTGGATCTGGGGCAGAAGGGATGGGTTTGGACAGCACAGGAGAAGCAGCTCCGAGATGGTTTCCAGTAAAATGGTAATAGTGGAAAAAAACAGAGTTAAGTACTGGTTATCCTGAAAAACTTGGTTGTAAACTGGTGTGTTCTTAGTGTAAGGTGGCAAAAATACGTGATTTAAAATGTTGAGGACCCCCTTCTCCATTTGGAAGATGGGGATGTAAAACTGAAACAGCATCGTGGCAAAAAGCACTGTGTAAATAGAAGATGTTTGTTAGAAATGGGGTTTCTGGGGTGTGTTGGATGGCTTCAGGTTCCTAGGAGAAGGTAAGGTGTGGGATAAGGCACCTGGCTTTGTGGGTCAGATAAACCTTGCTAAAATCTGAGCTCAGCTGGGATCCTCTGTTGCTCCTGCTGGGGGAAGGATTAAGCTGTTTTAGGGTGAACAAGAAGGATTAAGCTGTTTTAGGGAATGAGACACCTGAACCAACAACAAACTCCACTGGAAACTGAGCACATCGGTACCAGAATCAAAGCTGAGAGATACGAGTTACCTGCGGGGAAGCCAAGGAAGTATCAGCAAAGCGAACAAGGACACCGTTCATTAACGACAGAAATACGAAATGTGCTTAACGTGGTAGTGAACCCCCTTTTAGTGCCTGCTTAGGGGTGTCTGCCTTGCAGGTCCACAAGCTACGGTGTGAGTCGAGGGTGCTGTGGAGCGAGGAAAAGGTAAAGATGGGGAAAGCAAAAAGGGGTCGGGGGGCTCCCGCTGAGTTTGGGGGGCTCTGCTGGGCTGCGGGCGAGCTGCGCGCTCTGCTTGCAGAGGAAAGGAAGCAAGCATGGCTTCGGGACGACGGTTTAAAATAAAAAAAAAAATAGAGAAAATAAATCGAAGGGCATCGAGCCGGCCCTTCCCCTTCCCTGCCGGCAGCTGTGCTCCTCTCCCTGCGAGCAGAGCCGGCTGCGGGCTGGGGGGGCGCCGCCGGGGTGTCCGGGGCGGGGCGGCGGCAGCGGGGCTGCGGAGGGAGCTCCGCCGCTCCCGGCCCTTCCCTTCCCTTCTTTTCCCATCCCTTCCCTTCCCCTCCGACCCTTTGCCGGCTGGGTGCTCGCCTGGCTCCCCGCAATGCCCCGGCCGCTGCCCCCCACGGAGCTGTACGCGGCGGAGCGGGCGGTGGTGCTGGCCTCCTGCCTGCTGTCCTGCCTGGGCTCCAGCCTCCTGCTCTGCACCCATGCCCTGTGGCCGGAGCTGCGGACTCGTCCCAGGCAGCTCCTGCTCTACCTCTCCTTGGCCGACCTCCTCTCAGCCCTCTCCTACTTCTACGGGGTGCTGCAGGACTTCGACAGGACGTCGTGGGACTGCGTGCTGCAGGGCGCCCTGTCCACCTTCGCCAACACCAGCTCCTTCTTCTGGACCATGGCCATTGCCCTCTACCTCTACCTCACCATCGTGAGGGGCTCGCCCACGGGGGCCGGCTTGCTCTGCTGCTTCCACGCGGTGAGGTGGGTGCCACCGGCCGCCCCGGCGAGGCGCGGAGCCCGTGGGTGCCCCCCGTGCGGCACGCTGCGCTCACGGTGCCCGCTCGCTCCTTGGGGATGCCGTGCCCTTCTCGAGTTGCTTGAGACCAGGGGTTTTGCTGCTTTGGGACTAACCAGCCCTGCTTGTTCCCCCCCCCCCCTCGCCGCGCCCTTGAGAAGAAATAGAGACGTGGAAAAGTTAAAACGGGTTGCTTAAGTTGCAAAAAAAAATGTGCCGGTGACTCAAAATCCTGCCTTCTCCCCCTCCGCAGCCTGCTCTGACATCCTAGCAATAATAACCCGAAAACTTGTGTTTGCACTCCCTGCCTGCTGCTGCCCAAGCTCCCGTGTTTGGGATCCGTTTCCCGGATTTCCCGTGTCAGCCGGGTCTGTTTGTCCTACCGTTTCTTAGCAGGTTGCTGTAACCCAGCGCTCCTAGGGGAACCCAGACCACAAGTGAGGAGGCTGCGAGAAAAGCGCTCTGAAGGTTGTTTTGGCATGTTTGACTGAAAGCGAGACAAAGCAGCCCACAGTGTAGCTCGATGTCTTGGTTGCTGCTGGTTAGTGAGCTGATTTTCCACATCATGTTTAGTAAAAGCCTTCATTATGCAATTTGAGCTTGTGTGATCATGTGCTACCTCCACGCCGAGCAAAACAGTGATCCCTTAGTGCTCTGGGCTGCCAGGCTTTTGTACTAAATTATATGAGGAATGATTTCTTAAAAAAAAAAAAAAAAAAAGCATTAGGGCAAGCAAAGGAATGGTTTTTATTCGGTCTGTTTCTCAGTGAAATATTTGTCACCTCTTATTGTCGACAGCGTGACTTGGGAGATGATTGAATTAGAGCTAAGTAAAGATGGGGCAGTGAAAGACATTAAAGTTAAGAGGGAATCAGGGAGGACAGGAATCCTGCCCCACCTCTTTTAATTGCTGCTCGATGGCCAGGTCTGCCTGCGAGCAAGCCCGAGGTGCCTGCACATGTGGCTGGCTGCACCAGCACCGCGTGCGGGAGATGAAGTGAAATGCAATGAGACAGGAGGCAGCTTGTTTTCTTTTTTTTCCTTTCAGTTGAGGATGATGTTGCACTGGGTGACTTGTGAAGAGGAATCGCTGGTGAAGAGCTGCTGGGGCTGAGGGAACAGAAACAAGGAGCCTGACTTCTTCACGGGCATGCTGTTTGCATCAGGCTGCATCAAAGAGCTGCTGCAAACCTGCCCCACTTGTAATTTCCCTGTCTGCTAATTGCTCTGAGCGTGAGCTGGGTCTGTACTTAAACATCTCTGCCTGGTTTAACGCTGCTCAGCCTCATCAGATACAGGGTGCAGAAGGAAGCTCGGGGAGGCTCAGCGAAGTGCTGCTGGCCCTAATCTGTGCGCTCCTTCACAGCAGTCAAATCCCGAGAGCACCGTGGCGCTGCGAGAGAGGAAGGGAGTGTTCAAACTCAACTTCCTCCGGGTGAATTTGCTAGGTTTATTTGCAGGGCTCTGCAGTCAAAATCAAATGCCATCTTCTGCTCTAGGTGTTGCTCAGCTCTGCTTGCCCTGTTTAAAGGGCAGCGTAGATAGCTTTCATCCAAGTCCTATTTCCAGGTTCTGCTTCATAAGTGGTGACTCCCATTCTGTGCTCAAAGCGTCTTCTTGCTTTACAACCTGTGTGCAAAGCAGGGAAAACAAGTGAGGACCTGTCCTCCGCCCAGCCCCTCCTGACGCGTCCTCCTTCCCTGCATTTCTGTCGCTACCTGAGAACTCCATCATAAGCACAAGTTCTGGACCTTGTGCTTGGCAGGGGCTCCCCCCAACACTTTTCAGTGCTTCAGAGTCCTTCTGGCTGTCTGCTGTGCTTTGGCCAGAAAAATCTTGTGCCATGCATGTAGGAATTTTTGCAGCTAGTTTGGAAAGATCCCAGTGTGTGCGTTAGCTGCAGGGGATGGGTGAGGGAGAGCAGCTGGGGGCAAAATAAAAGGGGGCAAAAGACAGGTAATGCTCTAAGGATTTAGAGATAAGTTTACGTATTTTTGTCTAGGCAAGAACCTGGGGCTTCTTTTTTTTCCTTTTATCACTTCACAGGTTGCTGACACGGTCATGCAGTGACCGCCATGCGAAGAGCTGTGCTGAGATGCGCGTCTGGCAGGGATGGAAGGCAGGACGGGGTTTGGTCGTGCACGAGTTTTCCAGCCCTCTCAAGCAGCTGCTCATCCGGGGCGAGTGTTTGTAGCAACGCATACTCCTTTAACATTGAGCATAACCAGAGACTCTGTTCCTTAGCTGAGCAGAGCTGGCTAAGCCGATGTTGGAAGTTACTACCTGGAATTTTGTTTTTAGGGAAATCAGGACGTTGCAGGGGATGAAACCTGATGAACGGGTTTGTTCCTCATCGAGTTGAGTCATGGTAACACATGCACCTCTTTTAGAGCTAGACTGGGCAACTGCGGGCCCTGGTTTGTTTCTAAATGTTTGTTGAGCTCAGATGAGCTTTGAAAAGAAGCTTGCAGCTAGCTTCGAAAATATTTGTAGTACTTGTAAGCTGCAAGTTCTGGCATTGGGAGTGTACGTTTCCAGGCTACCTCACTTGTTCTGGGTTTCTAAATGTCAAGCATCGTTTGGTCAGGCAATGGCTTCTTTGCTCTGAGAGCAGCTGATCCAAACTCAGGGCAAGAAGTGGGCCAGATCCCACCAAGGGATTGCTTCTTGCTTTGTATTTGATAGTGGTTGATGTTGACCTCTGAAGTGTTTGCATTTCATGAAAGGGCTGTGCAGATGTTTGTAAGTATATATATATATATGTATATATATGGAATATAAGCATATATATATGGAATACTTGAGACCCTTTCATGTACTATTTATTGTATTGTGCATCTGAGACTGAAGTACATCTGTACTGTCACGACTGTGCCAGTGATGCACTTCAGAACTGGACAGTCGAAGTCCCTAAGCCTTGCCTGTGAGGTGCAGGGATCTCTTGGATGTTGCTGCGGCTTTACCTCTCTGTTCAGAAAAGGCTGTAGGTCAGGCCAAGCCAAGGGAAACTGCCTGGCTGCTGGTGTCTCAGCTTTTAAATTCTCTGGGAGGAATCTCTGTGTGGTACCAGCAGCTTGGTGCTTGGGTACTGCAGACTCGGTTAATGTTTGGGTAAGAAAATGCAGAAATTAAACTGGGAGTAGATTTGGTCTGGAGTTCTGCTTACGGCGTGTGCTTGAACCAAGTTGGCTTGGATCTCCAGAAGCCTGATATTTCTCTTGAAGAGTAAAAATTCCAGTTCCCATCAGGAAGCAGCTGCAGGTTGCTGTAGGATGGCTGCTTGTCTGACCTGTGCAGGCCAACAACTGCGAATCTTCCCTGCTCGCAGGAGCCAGTGGGGGAGGAAGCACCTGTCCAGAGTAAATCAAAGTGTGGTGGTAAGCAATCCGACCTCAGGCACGCTGAGGACAAGAAAACCAGCACAGCGTGAGTCCTCGCCTCACCTCATATAAATGCAGAACTTGTGTTAATCTGGAGTGATGTGCTGGATTGGATAAATTTGTATTAATGGATTGCTGGGTGCTCTATTAGGGAAATAAGTGCAGTTGTATCTGCCTGAGGGATGGGATTGCCTCCTTTTATCTCCTGCACTGATGGCATTTAGATCTGAGAGGCCCAACCTACATAATTACACTGTGGGGCTCAAAGGAAAATTTCTGCCTCTTCGTGCTATCTTGGATCCCTTTTATTCCAGTCTTCAAACTTGCTTTGGGTGTGTATAATGTATTATTTTCTGGCTCTTCTAGATAAGTATGAAGCATTGGTATTTTCCAGTCCTTGGTAATCTGTTCTCTAGGGGGTTCTTAAAAATAATTTAATCATAAGTCTCAGTTCTCCTTTCCCCTTTTCTAAAACATTTTCAAATAAGCTGGAACTGATGAAGTTCCTTGAAATGTCTGATTATTTTCTAGATTATTTCCAATTTCACTTTGGTTTTGTAATCCTTTGTGCTTAATGTTAGTTGTGATAACCTTCTGATCGCAATACACTCTTTCTGTGAAAATTGAAGCATAAATTAGGCTCCTGATGAGTGGCAGTTTTCTTCCCCATTCTTTCTTTTATTGGTTAGGTACTGGAAGATTTCTTTTTTTTCTGTCCCTTGCTAGTGAGCTGTTAGTTCATACTGTAGCCTCTCCTTGTGTGTCTGTATGTCCTCACACTGTTCTTTTATATTTATAACTAGTAATTTGACCCAGTTTGATCTTCTCGTATCATTCTCTTTCAGTTTCAGGTCACCATGGAGATCATTATTTAGGCAAATTAGTTCCTTAATACACTTCCTTTGTCCTGCTGCTGGACTCATTTGTGCTTATGTCCTTTAATATGGTTTCTTAAGGAAGGGCCAGTTCTCTTGAGCGCTTATCCTTACCTTAGTGGTCAGTTCTTCCAGGCATTGAAATATGAACCTCTGAGCCTAAAATCCTTGTTCTTGGGCCACTTCGCCATTTTTACCAGAATGAGAAGGTTTTGAGAGGCGTAGTAGGAATGTTCATGGTGGCGGTGATGCCTGGTGTGTGTTCAGAAGGCTCTGATAACAGCACAAGGAGGACTCCCTGCAGCAGAACTGCCCTTAAACACCACCGCCAGCTTGGGTTAGCACCAGCCATTCTGAACACAAGAGGGCAACAGGATGTTCCAGGTGAAAAAGCTGGAAAAAAAAGCTGAAAATTTGACTCCGAATTTCTTATACCCTTCCATTTACATTCGTTTTGTGTATGTGTAACTGATGTTAGGAGCATGATCCTGTCCATGTTCCCTGCAGCTCCTCCAGGCCACCAGCAATATAAGTATGAACCAGGAAGGTGATGAGACTGGTACAGTAGCAGCTTTGTTTTCTTCGCATCTGGTGAGAGCAGGGCGTTCATGCTGGAAGCTCAATCTCGGCTCCCTGAGGCATTTGTCATTTTTAGAGGAACTATCCCTTGTAAGCTTCCTCAGAAACATTTTCTGAGGGTGGATGTGGGAAGGGCAGGTGATGTGTTTAGCTCCAGTGTTTCAGCCACGGAGTGACGTGTGAGCTGTACATCGTGGGCTGGGGCAGCTCTGTGAAGTCCTTGTTATTCACAGCCAACGGGAAGGGGCTGGGTGTTTTTACATCTGGGTTGGGGGAATCTTTCAGTTCTTGCTCATGGCTTTTTGTGGGCAGCCCGAGCTGCTGAGTGACTTAGTCCATGTGTGTCACCGCAGTTATTTTTCTGCTAGGTGCTTCCCTATATCTGCCTCTGCTGCAGGACAGAAGCTGAAGTCAAAACACAGCTCCAAATGATGTGAAACTGACTCCTCTTTGCTACCCCAGTTTTAATGCTGTTACAACCAGTGCTTTTCCTTGGGAAGAAACTTTCCCTTGGTCCTTGAGAAATGACTCTTGCTCCCCAAATATTGACTACATCTCCATCAAAACAACAAAAAAAGCAAACCACCACTACTACTAGCACCACCTTCAACTACAAAAACAGAAATGATGCAATGAAATTATGGATTTCTTTGTGTCACCTGTGCAAAGTGTCACGTAGGAATCAGTGTGAGGGTTTGGCTGCATGTGTTTTGAAAGCTGTGAACGGGCCAGCCTGCTCTCGAATGGCTGGCTCCTGCAGGATGGGCACGTTGTACCCTGCTTTTCCTGCCAAATCCTGGACCTCTCCTGCTAGGTGTGCAGGCCAGGTTCCAGTTCTGTGCTCAGGCTGGCGCATCATTATGTGTCTGTCCTTTATGCGTCCTCCAGGCCTGAGGTCCCAAGTTCCTAGAGTGGATCCCTGGGAACTGAAGTGGGGTCTGCCTGGGTTTGTGTTCCCCACGGGGTGCTGTCAGAGGCCTGCCTGTCACAACCTCTTCCCTTAGGCCTGGTGCAGGAGTGCTGGCATCCTGCAGGAGGAATTGGCATCCTGTGTAATGAAGGATCCCTTCATCCGTCACACATTTCTCCCAGGGAGTTTGGAGGGACTAAACTGAGCGTGTTCTCAGCTTAAACTTGCTTCTTTCGTTCTTTCCTCAGCTGGGGAGTACCCCTTTGCATTACGGTTGCGGCTGTTGCTCTGAAGAAGATTGGCTACGATGCCTCCAATGTTTCTGTGGGCTGGTGCTGGGTCAACTTGGATGCAGAGGATCGGCTCTTGTGGATGCTGCTAACGGGGAAAGTTTGGGAGATCCTGGCCTATGTGACTTTGCCGGTGCTCTACATCCTCATCAAGAAGCACATTAATAGAGCGGTGAGTACTTTGCTGCTTTCAGATCACATTACAGGCTTGCTGTGTGATTGTATCCTCCCACTCTCTGAAGATTTCGCTGTGTATTAGCAGCTACACAGGCAAGAATTGCTTCATAAACTGCTGAAATACGTCCAACTGCTGGGAGAAGCAGTACCGCTGAGTCAGCAGCCCGTAGCATCATTGCACAATGACTTAGCACCAGAAGAATGTGAAAGCCTCTTGAAAACTTAAGGGGTTACGAGATGAAATGTGAGTCCTGCACTAGGAATTGAGACAGTGTGTGAAGGACAAAATTCAGCTTTTATCAGTCATCCATACAGTTCCACTTGTACCAAGCCTGAATTTGGCCTCTGGTCTGACTTACCTAACCACAGTCATTTTAGGATCGCTAATGACAGCTTGTGTCTGAGTCCCTATTTGTACTTGCAGGCTTCAGAGGTTTCTTTGCTGCTGTTTATGGTGAACACAAAGAATCCAGACGTATTGGACAATACTTGCATAATAGAAATGAAATCTAAGTTATGAGATTGGCAGAAAGAACAACACCTAGTTAGTTGCATTAGAAAAAGAAATCCGGATAAATGTCCTTCTGGAAAGTGTTGCCGTGCACACCTGCTTGCTGTGGTGAAGCTATGGCAGTAGTAGTAGTGGATAAACACAACTCTGGTGAGGGCAAGGTTTCCCAGATGAGCTGGAAGAACAGCACAGTCTGTACAAGTCCCAAGGGACCCGGGGAAGGGAAGCTGGGAAGGGTTTGCTCGTGCCAGTCACCACTACGGACACAAGGCAGACAGGACTCAATGTTCCAGCAGCTGTTGAAGATAGCAACGTGACTGCCTGGAAAGCCGATCCCCCTCCTGCTCTGCCAGGGACACATGGCTGCTCTGCTCTCCCGTCCTGCTGAGAGCCACTCGATGCTCGTAGCAGGGTCGGAGGAGCAGCATGTGGGGCTGGGTGCATGCGAGGGTCTTTCTAAATGAGAGCTGAGGAGTCAGGGCTGGGAGTACCGGAGCACAGGAGGACACTGCATGAAAGCTGTGTGTGTTCAGTAGCCCTGATGGCAGGAGAAATAGTTTTCAGCAGGTCAGCTGTCCTGAGTTTTAATCTCTTCACCTACATTGCCATCCTGGTATTCATGATCATGTGTCCCCGCAGGTGCTCCATGGGTTGTGGTGACCTGCTCTCCCCCATCCAGGCTGCTGCGTCCATCCAGCAGCTTCCAGCATGGAAAGGTCCCGGGGCCTTGTACCTCCAACCGCCCTTATCCAGGGCATAGATCCCAGAAACTTTTTTCTGCCTGTAGTGTTACAGAGGCTTGCCGGCTTGTTAAACCTATGGAAGCCCATTGCTAACAGTATGCTGTCAGAACTCAAGCACCAGGTCCCTCACAGGGACTGCTGGAGGCTGGTGGGATTGCTGGATCTGTAAAAGTGCCCAGCCAGGCACCGGGAGAGCAGGTTCCTGCAGCAGTGATTTGTTTGTCTGACCCAGCAATGTAGGGCATAATAAAGCTCTAAGAAGGGCTGGATCTCCTTTATTTGCAACTCCTTGGCTTTAGCAGGAATGTTTGCAATAGTGAGGGCAGAATGTGTCTCAAGACCAGTGCTGTGTAACTGTGTCCATCAGCTGCCCACAGGATGCAAAAACTGGGTTGGCTTTGGAAAGAATCCCCAGAGCTCAATGTCTGGAGTGTGTAGCCTTTTTGTTCACATTTTTGTCTCTCCTCCATCTCCATGGAAGCATGCAGCGCTCTCAGAGTATCGCCCCATTCTCTCAAGAACACCGCTTCAGCCCCGGACTTCCATAGCAGATAAAAAGCTGATTCTCATCCCTGTCATCTTCATCATCCTCCGCATCTGGAGCACTGTGCGATTCATTCTGACGCTCTGCAACTCCCCTGCAGTGCAAAACTCAGTCCTGGTTGTCCTGCATGTAAGTATTGGCCAGGCAGTGCGTTAGAAGGAAGGTCTGGAAGGGAGACGGAGCCTTGTTGCTCTCAACATCACTTTCTGTGCCAGGATGCAGCTCAGGCTGGCACAGTACATGCGCCTTGCAAGAGCATCAGCTCCCTGGGATGCTCAGCAGTGCTGTTCCAGCATCATCTAGCGGACACTGAGAATAACTGCAGTGGGAGTGCTGGCTACAGGCAAGCTGCTTGTAGGAGAAGCTGGGTGCCTGTCCTGGAGCAGGGTCAGCCTGCTGCACACCCAGACCAGGCTGCAGGAGTGGCACAACAGCAGCCTGTGCCGTTTTGGGGTGTGAGACTGGTTTTTCCTCTGTTTTCCTCACTTAGGTGGGAGCTGCTGACAGCACTCCCTGACTTGATGTGACTTGGTCTGACTTGATGTTTGCTGGTTTGGGTGTGGGGGGTGTCGGTACAAACAGCACTGGTTAATTCCTTTCTTGCCCCCTTGCAGGGAATCGGTAACACGTTCCAAGGAGGTGCCAACTGCATTATGTTTGTCCTCTGTACGCGCGTGGTCCGGGCTCGGCTGCTCTCCTCTCTGTGCTGTTACCGCTATGATGACTCGGGTTGGCCTTCACCAAGGTCGAGCAGCAACCGGCAGCGCCCAGACCCCGCTGAGAGTGAGAACGTGCCAGACCCCGAGCGGACGAAACCTCTGCTTTCCAGCACCTGAGCCTGCGCTGCCCACGGCTCTGCACTGACTTCATCTCTCTGGGTAAACTGCCTGGCTTCGTGACCCACTGCCAGAACTGGGGAGCTGCAGCTGGGGAGGACTGGGGTGGAAGGGCTCCCCTGTGGGGTAGGGTTCTGCTCCTGCTGTGTGTGTTCCCTGCCTGACTGCAGGGATGACATGTACATCTCTTCGGTACTGCACAGTTCAGATGCATTTAGTGCCCAAAGTGTTCCTCGTATCGTAATGCAGCCCCTGCTGCCATTTGTCACAACAGGCGCCTGGGGGTTGGTGACTCCTGCAGGTTTATGTAGGAAACCTGCAGGAGGCCAAGCTTGGCATCAGCTCTTTGTGGCTTCAGGTACAAGGTTTGACACTGGATGATGTACTTGATTTCATCTGTGTAAGTGTCTTGATTCCTTGGGCTTGACCTAACGAGTGATAATTGCAGAACGTGCAGGAGTTTTGGATTTAATCCATGCAGGAGCCCCTGGGGCTGGGGCTCTGTGTGGGCTTCTGCCTGCAGATTCTGATAGCGCTCTTGTGTAGCTGAAGGTAGTCAAAGCCCAGCTGTCCTGGCAGCTTAGGTTAATGTAAATGTGCTGGGAACTGCAGTCTCTCCAGGAAGGGTATGAAGCCCCGTGTCCTCCCACAGTTGTGCTTAGCCTGCAGGCCATGCTGAGTGAAAGGGCCAAGCTGGGAGGCAGCGAGCTGCTCTGGGGCGTGGGCTGCAGCAGGGGCTGAACAGCTTGGAGAGGAGGCTTAGGGGGATGTACTGCAGGTCTTTGTACCTCTCTCACGTACTTCTGGTTTGGTCTTCCCAGATCACAAAGCCTGAAGGGGGGAAAAAAAAAAAAAAGGCAGATTTTTTTTAAATCAATAAACAATTCTTTTTAATCTGTATAACAAGCTTTTGCAGAAAGAGCAGAAAGCTCAGGAATTGCTCGGGGAGAGAGGGCAGCTGTCAGGCTCCCACTGCTCCAGGCACCCAGCTGTTCCAAACCTGCTCGTACCACTTTAATTTTAGTCACCTTAACAACACGCAGAACAAACTGCATGGTACGGTGACCTCATGGGACTAGGCAGAGGCGAGTCCTCTTAATGCCAAGTCTTCACTTCAGGGAATAACTTTATTAAGATATTAATACATCTAAGCCCTCTTGTACAAGAGCTGTGTAGGCTTGGGAAGGTGGAGTCCTCAAGGGCTCATTAACCCATTTCATGGGGCTGGAAAGGGGCTCAGTTCTTTAGCATCCCCAGAGCCTTTGAAGGATAGATGCAAGCATCTTTTATCTCTGGTATAGATGACTTCAAGAAGTTTTGCCTGCTTTCAGAAGTTGTTTTTTTTTTCTCTTTTAAAACTTCTAACAGCTAAGTAGCAACCTTGGTAGCTCAACCTTGTGTTAACCCCGCGTGGCTTTAAAAGAGGAGCTATATTAAAAACTGTTCTTGCAGAAAGGCAGGATAGTAAATCTTAAATGTTACAAGACTTAGAATTGTGCTGTGTTCGCTTTTTTAGAGCCAGCCCTGAAGAGACAGTAGAATTGTCACCAACTTGGCTAAAGGAGCAGGGGAAAGCAAAGCAAACAAAATCAAAAAAGACTCCTTGTTCTCAATTTCCCTTTTTCCATAACAGCAGAGTGCTGAGAAATGCTTTTGGAACAATGTGCAGCTTGACAGAATAACATTCCCTGCTCCTTGGGGTTCGGGGAAGCATGCTGGTTCGTGAAGATCAGCTATTGGCAGCAGCACCTGTGCTGATACAAGTGGAAAATCTCTGATGACAGAAGCCTTCACGCAGGCAAGGCCAGGGAAGTAAAAACGGCCAACAGAGAAGTTCCTAGAAGTGTCTTTAGTTTCTAACGCTGCAGCTGATCACAGCCTAAGTAGTCGCAGGGATGGGATAATGGGAGAGGAAGGGTCTGTGATGGGCTGCAGAAATGTGTGGCTGCTCCCGGCAGGTCCCCTTCAGTCTCTGGCACGAAGTGCAGGAGCACAGTGCTCCCTGCAGCATCAGCTGTCTGTGGAGATGTCTGAAGTCTTCCGTGCCAGGCACGGGCTGGAGCAGTTGGACTCTGAGCCTGTTTTCCCCCCCATGCCTCTTTCCAGCTTCTGCAGGGTGATGCCCCCTGCAGCTCAGGCTTCAGCAGGCCTCTTGTCCTGTCCCAGAGCAAACCGGGGCGCCCTGGTGCAGGAAGAGGGGACGGTTCGGGATTTTTAACTGTGCTTCATGTTGTGCAGGTGCAGGATCATCCCAGAGTCCCACAGAGGGAGCTAAAGGCCGGGGAGAAGCACCGCTGGAGTGGCCGAGGAAAATGAAGATGTCCCAGTCCTGGGCGTGCAGATCCCAGCTGCGGTGGTCCTGAACTTTGCTCAGGACCTTCTGGAAGATACTGTTTGGCTGCGCTCCAGCCTCTTGGGTTTCTTCCCTCCTTCTCCTCTCCTTCCACCATAAATTTTAAAATTGTTTGGGGTTTTGCTTTTCTGTCCGACAGGGCAAAGATGTTGTTGTGAGTTCTGGGGTCAACAAATACGGGGATAGGGAAACTTTAGTAGCAGCTGGACAGGACTGTCCTGGGCATGGGTTTCAGTCCTGAGGTGTGAGGTCTCCCGGGGAGCTCTGGCCTGGCTCCCGTTCTTCACTGGAATACGGACAACAGTGTGCAGACACACTTGTTTGGTGGCGAGGGATGGTTCCTCTTCACGTTTTATTCCTCCTTGGTGGTCAGGGGTCATCATCATCCTCAGGGTGCGTGGTGGCTGCATGCTTATTGCCTCCTGGGGATATCTCAACTCCGCAGACTCCCGGTGCTGAGGGGCACCTGGGCTCACCAGCCCGGCCTTTAGCAAGGACAGCCCTTGCCGTCCGCAGGAGGATGCCTGGCACGTGCTGGCCTCGTGCTGGCCTCCAGCCAGCCTCTGCCAAAGCACAGCCCATGGCCTGCTCCTGTCCCGGGAGTGTTTGTCCCGGGAGTGTTGTATCAGGGCTGGGGAGGGGACAGTTTGTTGGTTGGAGATACTGTGTTAATTTATTTACAGCTCCTCACTTGCTTGTGGTTTTTTTTTAATATTTTCTCCAACTTCTACAAAATAAAGTTCTGTTTCTTTACCGAGATGTTGTTCAAGCATGTTGTGATGGACCCGTTGGCACCTTGAAGAATTTGGATGGGGAACTGTTGCGAGGTCAGTCTTCAGGTTTCTTGTGTGTCTGGCGTAAAGACTGGCCAAGGCATGTGCCAGAAGACAAATCTCTTCTACTGATACGTAGATGAATATCTCTTCCTATCATTTTATATATATAGAAACGTAAACTGTTGATGAGTTCGAGCAAATCTGTTCACCGGTTTGCATTATTATGTCTAGTTCCCCCTGGCCTATTGCTATGATCTGTGAAAAGAACAGTGTGTGGGGCTTGTTCCTCATAGGTTCTGTTGACCTTATGGACTGTGGTGCCTCAGCTGTGTGAGATTACAAATGTTGCCTAATCATGAGATTACCAATTGAATTTTCTCCAGATGAGGCCACACTGTAAGGTAGGTGGGACTAATTCTGGGCAGAGCTGGAGCTTTCCCAGGGCTTGCCCAAATAGAGAAAATTCAAGTCTTTATGGAAAAAATGGGCAGGGTAACAACAGAGTAGTGCTGTGTAAGGTGCCGTGCATTCACAGTTGTGAATGAACTTTACTCAGATTAAAACTTTGGCCATTTTACAGGGCTAGAAGCAGCCGGGGCCCTGGAGCAAGAAGTGGTGCTGGCCCATGGTTATATTCAGAACTGATTGAGCAACAGTGTCTGTTACTGATTGCACAAGGCTTCCCATGTGAGATATCTGCTTTTCTGTGGCTTATAACTGTGCCCCATATTTAAGTGGTTGATCCTAAAATGTTCTCTGCTGGAGGCCAGCTGCACCGCAGGCGAGGAAATGAGCCTGGATGCTGCAGAGAGCAAGCAGAGGGAAAGGTGTTTGTTCTGCAGTGTTAGAAGTGACTGAAAGCCCCTTGAGGTATTTTGGCTGCTCTGTCAGGGGGCTTTGCATCAATGCCCTGCCTTGTGTCTGCATTACAAGCCTTTGAAAAAAAGTTATCTTGTATGTCAAGGGTTGTCTTTTAGTTTATCCTATATACTGCGATGTCTTTTTGCACCTTGGAGCTCCTGTGCTCAGTGTGCTCCCGTGCATGGACCTGGGGTTGTGGCAGAATGAAGGGCAGGAGCTGTGTGCTGGCTTCCAGCAACCATCCTGGGGGGTCTTTGAAGCTCACAGAGGTTCGAAGGATATCAAGATGGAAAGAGCTGTGCTCAAGATGGGTGCTGGCTGCCTGTTATGGACTGTAAGAGGGGAGCCAGAGGAGGGGAAGAAAGAAAAGTTGGGGCTGCAAAGAGCAGAGCTTGTTAGACCGACAGAGCTGAAGGGCAACCAGGCAGGAAAGATGAAAGTGACTTGAGGTGGTTGGAAGGGGAGGACAAAAAGCTCTTAACAAAATGTTAAGACTAACTGGTTAGAAAAGGACTAGCCTGCAATGAACCCTCAGTGTGGAGGAGAGTGGTCTGTGTGGAGGAGGCAGGCGTGGGATGCAGGGACAGATCGGGTGGAATGAGAGAGCAAGCTTTGAAATGAGGGCAATAAAGAGCAAAAGGCTGTAGTGGCTGCAGGGTGCTTGCCCACACTGTTTCCTGAGGCAGGAGTGAGTTAGAACTTGGTGAATTCACCCCTCACCGTTACATTCGTCTGCTGATACTGGTTTGGTCACTGCAAAATACCATTCCTCCTTTTATTTTTCTTCTTTTCGCGAGACTTGAGTCTATCAGCGCAAGGTGATCCCTGGCTCCAGGAGTGAGCCAGGGCTCTGTAGTGTGGGAGGATTTAGGCGGTCTTTTACTTTGTGAAATGTGGAGCTTGTGGGTTTAACGAACCATCTGCTTGCAAGAAGAGGATGAATCCTCTTGTTGCCGAAAGCAGAAGAGCTTGGAAAACTAATTTCTGGCTGTGTCACTATTATCTCCTCTCCTCAAGAGGAAGAACTGTTCTGGAGATGAGACCAGAGTGCTCTAATGCTGCCAAACCGAACATTTGTATTGTACAAATCACTTCTGCTACTCGGAAGCAGCAAGAATGTCTCTTGTGCTGTGCTGTATTCCCCAAGTCTCGTAGCCCGTGCAAACACAGAGGGAACCACAGAAAAGGATGCAGGGTGGCATGAGCTGGTAAAAGTCAGGTCTTGGCTGGCATACTCAGTACTTCTGGATGGAAAAGTGAACCCACTGAGGTCCAAGAGGGCAGTGTGGGTATTTTGAATGGTCGGGTGCTTCTGCTGAACAAAGTGCAGATGGAGCTTTAATGTCCGAGCATTCCAACGCTTCCCAAAGCATCTGCTGCATCACACAACCATGCCAATGGAGAAAGGACCGGACAGTTCCCAGCCCAACTTATCAGGGCGCGATATGGTAAGTTTACAGACCTGCCTGCTCCTCTGTGCTTATCTGGGGGATGTGTGTGTGACTGCAGCTTTTCTGGGATGGTCTTTGACAGTAGCTGTGGAAAAGGAAGAAGGATGCTACCCAGTATTGCCTTTGTGCAGCAAAACCAGGGTCTTGATGACCTCTGAGTAGCAGAGCTTCTTGTGTGTCCATGTTTATCTGCAAGATGTGCCTGTTTAATCCAGCACCCCCCTCTACTCTGGGTAGGCATTCAGGCTGCCATGTCTGCCTCTTGCTTAATTGCCTGGAAGCCACTGATGCAGCTAATAAAGCAGTGCCTGTATACATCTCGTTTGCAGGCAAATCACTTGTTACCTAAATTACGGTCTCACCAGTGGTAGCTCAGGGCTGCGTTTGATATTGATTTAGCCTTGCTACACATGCAGTTCCTTCCCAAGTTGCAGGTGAAAGGGCTGCCAGTGTCAGTCCCTGGACGTGTTGTGCTGCGGGGTGTCTGCTAATGAGTCTCCTTACCGCAGGCATTGCCACCAGCATCACCGCCAGCCCCTAACCTAACCACAGCTTTTCCACTGCTCGCTGCTGATGATCTCAGCTGCATCTGTCTCCAGCAGATTTACTCTCCTGGAAACAAAGCCTCACCTCTAAATTATCCTTGCCCCCTCTTGCCAGAGATGGTAGGGCTCTGTAGGATCCAGGTTTGAGCACAGACAGTTGAGCTGGTCGTAAATACTTCTCTGCGTACTTGCATGGGAACTCATCATGCAGTGGACAAGTGCAGAGGAGAGAAGATAACAAAGCTGGGTTAATGCCTCCAGGCAAACACACTCCGTGCACTAGCAGATGTAAGAAGCTTAAATATGTGCTGCAGCTGAAATGAGAAAAGTGCCTGTAAAATTCCTGTGAAGTTGACTCTGCTCTTTGCTCAAGTCCAACGGGATCTGAGCAATTGGAGGCAATAGTTATTCCCCTGCAATTACTGCGAAAGTTCAAGGAGAAGTTTGTTCACAGTCCTGTCATCCTTCATTGATATCTCCCAAGCTCAGGGCCAATTACCACCTTAGGGAGGTTGTTGCCAGACTCTTGCTGCGATTGGCAAATATTCAAAGTGTTCTACTGTCATAAGCAAATATTTGTTCTCTGATGAAGGATTTCTGATGGCAAATATGCGTCCTGTTTGATTTCTGTCTATAACAAGGTTATTTCTTCAAACTCAGGGAAAGAGTTTATAAACCGTGACAGATGTCTTCTTTCTTATGATTACTGAATATTGGAGTGGCTGCCTGCCTGCCAAGAGCTCCCGGAAGAATGATACTGGCTTCAAAAAGCAGGGATTTTTCATGAGAAGCTTGTCCTTTAGAATTCCCCACCTGTGGGGCAGAGCAAGTCACGTATGAAGCTTTTTCCCTCTTCTGACCCAAGATCTATGAGTGAGCTATAACCTGTCCCATTTATTTTGGGGTACTTTGAAGGGTTTTGAAGGCAACGTGAAAAGCTGACTTAGCTCCAAGTGCCTCTGTTGGTGCCAGCTAGCTGCAATCCCTCAACGGGAATGCTGAGGTAGGGTGAGGGTTTTTGAGCTAATGAATATTCTGGTTTGCATCTCTGTTCAGTTAAGACCCCAGGGGATATGTAGGGCCATGATGCAGGAGCAACCTTTTGGGAGACACGGGATGTGAGCCACTGAAATAGTTTCCACGAGAAAACTACTGAGTGGGTTGTGTGAGTCCTGTAGGTTCCAATTCGTCACAATATCCAAGCAAACAGTGTCTTTGAGGTGGTTGGCTTACACCAAATCCGGGAAGGGACAAATGACGAGACTAGGGACCAAGTCGCACTGCCCTGAAGCAGCAGGGCTCTGTTCCCCTTCCTATTTTTAGGGCAGGCTCTCTTCCCAATTTGTCTTATGACAGGCTTTGCAAGCTGTGCTTGCAGTTTGAGCTGGCACCTAGTTAGTGTGTCCGCCCCTGCAAATGGCTGCACAGATCAATTCCTGCTGCCAACAGCATCGTAGCTTTCACATAAGTAGCTGTAGCAAGTAGTTGTGGAAGCCCGCAGTGGGAACCTGGCCAGCATCATCTGAGCAGCTGGACCATTCCTGACCAGCGCTTTCTGCTCTGATTCATCTCATCTTTTACAACACCTCATATAAAAAAAGTGAAAGACATTCAAGGACTTAAAAAAAAAAAAAAAACAACAAAATGCTGAGCGCAGGATGACTTCACCACACGGGAGGGAGGCTGCGGCCACTCGAGGCATGCATGCAGGTCGCGTGAACACCTCTGACTCAAGGGATGCGTTTTTTAAGCTGGCTGCTGAAGACAGACCAATAACAATGCGGTTTCGTTCTAGTTGTTCCTGCTGCCAGAGGTATCTCTGAACTTTGCATTTTGCTGATAAACTCTAGGAATTGTAGTTAATTGTTAACTAAGTCCTGTGCTGTTCGAAGTAGCCTCCTCGTGTAGGTGGTTAATACTTAGCTGGCAGCATGGTACACCGTGTGTGGAAAGAAAACTAGTATCATTTGCTGTAAAAATGACATGTTCTGTGCACTGTCAGAAATAAACCTGAGAAGGAAGAACCTGCAATCTGCTCTTTTGGCCATAGGGAGAGGGAAAAAAAAGAAGAAAAAGTATGTGTTTAGCTGCCTTTGATTTCTCTTGCCCCAGCAAAAAAATATGAAATAATATATGTAAATAGCAGCCAGTACTATTCAGCCACTGTTCAGTGGTAATGGGTTGTTCTGTTTTTATAAGGGCTATGTGTGATTTTAACTGGAATCAGTCAAGGTTTGTGTAAAACTGAATGTTCCTGATGTCAGTGCCTGGCGGCGTTCTTAGCCCTCGCTGAGCGGGCGTTGCCCTGGCTGCCTTGCTGGGTGCGGAGCTCCTGGAAGACAAAACTTTTGGGCTCGAGGCAGGGCAGTACACCTGGTGGCATCCACATAACTTGGTGTAACTGCAAAAACAGGACGTCTGCGTGAGCCTGTCAGGGCAGACATCCTTCCCATAGGGACCTCCTGTGTAATCCAGTAGTGCGGAGAAGAAGCCCTTGTGCTCTCCTCTCATATACACGGTGCCCACAAATCCAGGTTTTAATGTGGAATTCTTCAATGTTTTCTCTCGTCTTGTTCTCTAATGAGCCAAAGCAATTACCAGCCCTGGCCAACCTCGATGTTATTCACCGGGGTGCTTTATTATGCTCACTCTGGCTCAGTGAGCAGTGTTTGCACTTTCAAAATCGCACGCTTAAAGGTGTTCCTTAAAGGTGTTCTGGTTTTGGTCCTGGCCAGGATTCCTCTGGCGGAGGTGGATGTGAGCTGCAGGTTCTTGTGATGCTCAACGAGAACCTGCAGCATTTTTCTCTCTGAATCCATTCCTGCTCTCCACTCTGGTCTCTGCATTAATCAGTTGCTGAAGGTATCTTTTTCCATCTCTCCTTCAATCCTTGTTTCTCCCTGATTTTTTTTTTTATTTTTTTTAAATATTATTTGCATTGTGGCTCATAAATTGGATTACTTTACTGAATTTCACCTGTCAGTGTTATAGCTGATCAACACTAAAGGCGTTTGATAGAACTGCTTGTGAAGCACTTGGCTTTTGGGTGTTAAGCTCTTACTGCATTTACTTTCTTTGAGGCCATGACTTAGATTAATTGAGAAGAATTTCGGAGTAAATAATAACAAAGGGATTTTGAAAGCAAAAGATGATCCCCTGAGGTTTGGGGGGGAGGATGTGGAAAAAGCAAAATCTATCAGCAGCTGTCACCTTGCTGTTCTATTTCTATCAAATGGTCTTTGTCCTGCAAAACTTCTTCCCGGGAAAAATTACTAATGGGTGCAAAAAGACATTCAAGGACACGCAAAAGAGAAAAAAAATGCTGAGTGTAGGTTCTGTGTGTGATGACTTCACCGCACAGGAGGGAGGCTGCAGCCACACGAGGCATGCATGCAGGTCGCATGAACACCATGGACTCAAGAGATGCATTATTTTTTTTAAGCTGGGTGCTGAAGACAGCCAGACCAATAACAGTGCAGTTTGGTTCCAGTTGCTCTGGCTGCCAGGGGTATCTGTGAACTTTGCATTTTGCTGATCAACTATAGAAACTGTAGTTAATCATTAATTAAGTCCTGTGCTGTTCGAAGCAGCCTCCTCGTGTAGGTGGTTAATACTAAGCCGGCAGCGTGTACACCTTGTGTGTAGAAAGAAAACTGATAGGCTTTGCTGTACAAACAGCGTTTTCTGTACACAGTCAGAAATAAAACCAAGAAACAAGATCCTGCAACCTGCAGGAGTGCCCCGAGGGAGCTGGGCTGGGTGGGGTGGGACCAGGCGTGGTGTTTCTGCTCAGGGGTAGATGTGCAATTGTGGCTGCAGGAGGGCTCGTGCAGTCCAGGTTTATCACTGTCCTATGGCAAAAGCCCTCTCTGGGGGCCCTGCTCCCATGGAACACCGATTTTTTTTTATGGAACACAGTGGTCACCAGGCAGTGGTGTGGCTACAACAGTGCTGGAGCTGTAGCGTGGAGCAGCAGCGGCTGTCCTGCCACAGCCCCATCTGTTCCACATACCTGCGCTGCAGCGAACAGCTCCTCTAGCAGCTTTGGCGATAAGCCTGCTCCTCCTCATTGGGCAGATGAGGATGTTTCCCCTGTAGCT
This sequence comes from Anser anser, assembly GCF_964211835.1. Taxonomy (NCBI): domain Eukaryota; kingdom Metazoa; phylum Chordata; class Aves; order Anseriformes; family Anatidae; genus Anser; species Anser anser. The sequence continues at coordinate 4,287,166 of NC_139738.1, read as the reverse complement.
GGGCTCTATTTTGAGTCTGGAGTTGGCACAGGAGCACCTGAGAGTGGTGACAGACTTGAACGAGGGAAGGGAGAGGAGACAGAAAGGAGACGCGCAGGATTGGAAACCCAGCAGTCAGCTCGGACTTGGGCTGGTGTTGCTGGCCGTGGATTGGATACTTCCTTGAAAGTCACGGGAGCGATTTTCTGTCCAGGCAGGGCGTTTCCATCCCCCGTGTCATCTGTTTTGACTATAAAAGCCCGTACTCAGCATCTGTGGTTCAAAGCCCAACATGGAGCCGAGCAAAGATAAGCAGGAGAGCTCCGACTCGGAGGGAGGCTCGAAGGGGGTAAGTGAGCGGACTCTGCTTCCACTGCTGCCTCCCCTGGAGATGCAGAGCGGGTTTGGAGAAGTGAGGGTTTGTGGTGGAAGGAGAAGACCGGGATCTGTTGGGCTACATATCCACAGCTGGTCTCAGAGGGAGAGCAGGGATGTTTGTGTTCCCGAACCCAGTTTGTCTGCAGCGTAGCACTGCTCCCCTGACTCGCTCCTTGCAGCTGACCTACTGTGCAACTTCGGGGTGAAATTCCCTTTCTGTGTGCAACTTTTCTATACTACTTTTGCAAGTTTTCTATCCTACTTTCCGATCGCTTTCAGGCTGCGGATGTTTCTGCGTAGGGCTGCCTCCCGCAGCAGCGTGTCTGTGGGTTCTTGCACAACATGGTGCTCCTGCATGCCAGGGGCTTTCCTAAAAGTGCTGCATGTGTATAATTAACACCAGTGGCTCTTCCAAGCTCTGGGGATTTGTTTAACGACAGCAAGGCAGTCTGCTTTTCATTGCTGTTGCAAGAGTGTCAACAGTCTGGTACTAGAAAGTGTTGCTGGAAGCCTCAGCTTTCTCCTGATCCTGACTTGAATTTCAGTCTCCTGCAGTCCCTTAACATGCAGATCTCTGCAGGGGAGCTGCTAGAGCTTCTGGAGAATTTGGGGGCTATAAGGAGTACCGGCAGCTATTTGGACATAGCTGTCATGGTTAGAGCCATGTCAGATCCCCCATGTCGGAGCCGGGCTGAGTGCTGGGACATTTAAAAACCTGCAAGTGTTGCCAGAAAATTGTATGCGTCTGAACGAAAAGCAGTTTTATTGCTGCAGCAGATATGAGACACATTAGTGAGCTATAAAACAAAAAAAAACAGCTTAGTCAATAAAGTAGGGCCAGCTCCAGCCCAAGGATGGAATTACAACTAAATTGCTGCAGAAAGCTCGCACGGCTTGTAACCCTGAGGACTGTGTGTCTACAGACGTGACTGGTGTGCAATTCTGCTCGGGGTGGCGATTTCGTCCTTCTGTTTGGCTGCCAAGCCCTCACCGAGCTACTTGGCCAAGTTGTCATTGGCTTCAGTGGCGGCTGGATAACCAGCTCGATCCTGACACATGGCAGGCAGAGCAATCCAGCGTGTGAAAGCAGAGCAAATGACCAGGAAAGGGATTTTTGCCACTTCATGCGAAACCCCACCTTTTTAAAGCTTTCCTGAGCCAGCATCCTGCTTTATGTCACTAACCAATTTGCATGTTGCAAACAAGAATAATTGCATGCAATTTCTTTTTTTCCCTGCGGGGTGGTATTTTAAGCACGATAACGTCAAAATTATTTATCATCCAAATGATCCATCAATGCCGGGAAAGAGCGGTAGAATGAATTACTGTAATGACTATGTGCAAATCAAGCAGAACAAAGTGAGTTATAACAAAAACAACCCATTGGGCTTTCTTTGAATGGTAACACGAAGCCAAAAACACAGAAGGCGGGTCTGAAGGTATTGCTGTATGTTTACAGGGGGACATTTATGCCTGAAAGCCAAACCTGATTCTGAGGTGCTGTGCGTGCGTTCTCTTGTCTCTCTGCAGAAAATGACACTTTCACTTGCGCTGGTAACGCTGATCTCTGCCTTCGGATCATCTTTCCAGTACGGCTACAACGTGTCTGTGATCAATTCTCCAGCCCCGGTAGGTTGGACTGCGGACCATGGCCTAGGAGGTTTATAAACAGCAAAGTGGAAGAGGAACTAGATTACAGGTGTTTTGTGGGCAAATGCCCAATGTCTAAGGTGCTCACGCTTCTCCACATGTTGAACCACCTGGAGGTGGGCGTGTTAAGGCTGTAACGTGGCTGGTAGGGCTCCGTGCCCAGCAGTGATGGGGCATGAGGAGTGTCTTCCCTTCTAGGAAGCAGACAAATCCAATCAGGCAGGTTAATTTGTCTAAAATCTAATAAGGCAGGATAACTTGCGTTAACTTTTATCTAATCTAGGCTTCTCCGTTGCAACACTCTCTTGCATTTGTTTTCCAGCTCAGCCTTTCTGGTTTTATCAAGACATTTGTTTAAGGCTTTATGGCATTGATTGTTTGACATTGATTGATCTGTGCTTTTACAACACGGATGTTTTGCATACTGCTAAATATGCTCTGTATTTCGTTCCAGTACATGCAAGATTTCTACAACAAAACGTACACAGACAGGCATGGCGTCTTTATGGACAAGAACTTCCAGACGCTGCTCTGGTCTCTCACCGTGTCCATGTTCCCTCTGGGTGGCTTCTTCGGGTCCCTCATGGTGGGGCCTCTGGTCAACAACTGCGGCCGGTACGTGACGGAGCTGGGGAACGTCCTCCCCGGGCAGCGCGCTGGGTTCAGATAAGGCTCGTCTCACCGGTCACTCCAGCTCGCTGAGCTCATCAGAAGCTCAGCTGCATCACGCCACTCCGGTCCTAAAGCAGATGGGCTGGTGATTAGCAGCTTGGGAACGTGCGGTCTCACGTGTAGAAGAACTGATATGGTTTCGGGATGGTCAAGGCCACGCTGGGACCTGAGCCAGGTGGACAGCCACAGGGAAAGCCCTGGGAGCTGGGTGCAGCTGGGTGCAAGTCCAGCCCTGGCTGCTCAGGTTTCCTGAGCTCGTTCTTCATTCCCTGCAGGGCAAATGAGACAATCCCCATTTTCCCCTTGCCTACTCTTTAGGATGGCAAGTCCTTTGAGTTTTGGGCAGCGTAACCCAGGGGAGGGTCTATCTGCTATTGGCCCGGCAGCTTCCGTAGAAAAATAAACTGATTTCTGTCTCTGTCTCCATGACTTTGCAGAAAGGGCACCCTGCTGATAAACAACCTCTTCTCCATTGTCGCTGCAGTCCTTATGGGAACCTCAGAGATAGCGAAAACCTTTGAAGTAATCATCCTTTCACGTGTTATCATGGGGATTTATGCTGGTAAGTGAGAGGTTGGACAGCGAAAGGAGAGCAACAAATATGATATTCTTGGCTATGTAAAGGGTTTTTTCCCAACAGATGGCTTCACAGGTAGCATATTTTAGCCATACAGTTGCATAGCAGTTCTGTACTTGCTTGAATAATGGTTCTCATCTGCGTGTTGCAGAAGTATCAGAGATCTCTAATAGGCAAGGGCAGTGGGACTGGGGTTTGGGCTGCACAGAGGAGGTGTCTGTAGCTGCAGCTGCCCTCCACAGTCAGCATCTGCTTGGCTCCGGGGCACCATCAGCCAGGAAACCTGCTGCTGATAATCTGTTTTCCCAGACATCTTAAAGCAGATAGGCTGGCACTTTTTTTTCTTTTCAAACATAATAGAAAACAGAGTAATCCTTCCAAACCCAAGTCATTGAAGACAATGCCAGATCCATTCCTGGAACTGGTTGTCCTTCCTGCAGGAGAAAAGAAATATTTGGGGGAGGGTAAAGGGTGCAGGGCCACAGGATTTACTGCAAGGCTCCTGGGGAGCCAAGAGGAGGGCTGTGAGGTGCTGGAGCTGCGGTAACGTGGACCAAAGAAGTGCCGAAGGGCTGGTGCCCCACACGCTGCTGTGCTGGGCTCCTGCCAAGGCAGGCTGATAAGTGTCCTGACAACATTCAGACTCGAGTAATTGGTTTTGGCTTAGCAAGACTGACATGCTCCATGATTTATTAGTGAGTTCGGATATCCTGTGTGGATAAAGTGAGAAAACAAACTGGCACAGGAAAACAATGCTATCTATAACACGCGATTGCAACCGGTGAGGTAAGGCAGGAAATGTCTGGTCTGGTTGGTTTTGTTTTGACTTCTTGCTCTCGTAAGCCGGACAGCTGCTTTTAGCATTGCTTTTCCAAGTTGCTACAGAGGGATCTGCAAAGAGGGATCCCTCCTTTCAGCTATTTATTGCTGACAGAAGAGTTAGGACTGGCTGTCCTGATCTGTGCTTTGCAGCCTTGCACTGTGGAGGATGCATATGGAGAGGGAAGGGAAGCTGCTGGGCCAAGCCAGCTTCGGGCTCTGTCAGGATCCAGGCACGGTTCCTCCCAGCAAAAGGTGCAGCTCTGGTGCTGGGAGCACCATCGAGAGCCCCTCTGTGGCAGGGCTTGATCAGCATAGGTCTGAACACTTAGAAAGCCACCATTAATTGAATGCACCAGACTACAAGTCACTGCTAGCGTGTTTTGTTTTATTTTATTTTATTTTTTTAGGGAATTTAAAAGGATGGTTGTAGTGCCAACATCAAACACTACACCTTGTGAAGTCAGTTTTACAATGTTTTCTACCTGCATTAATATTTCTTTCTATGACTTTTGGCCTTCAGATAACATCTTGATCTCCTTTATAACCCAAAGTGTGTGAATGCTAGGAACTTTGTTAGCAATGTAAGATAAGAGTGGTTTGGTCATTTGACTTCTGGAGTTTGGGGTTTGCATGCCAAGATTTACAGCCTAAGTATGGGAACTGGCAGCTTGCAGGGTTACTGCAGCTAACAGTGCTGTGTTCCATAAAACAACCGGTCCTCAGTGCGCTGGTAGACTAGAAATACTCCAACATGCTACCGGTAAGAGAAATCTCAGCCCATCAATGCTCTCTGCAAACTGATACAGAGCGATTAATGGAGTAGTGAATTTCTAGGAGCAAGTGAGAGTCCCATCCCTCTACCCTTGCATCAGCTTGTTTGAGTACTGATTTCTTACTGAAAGGAAGTAGAAATTCCTCCCTTACCTTTTGACTTTGTTTCCAAATGGGAAGCAGCACACACAGTTTCTCTGCATGTCTTCTATGGAAGTCCTTTGCACCCCGTGTTGGGAGGGAGCTGCTTTGAGGAAGGTGAAGAATGGACACTGAGAGCCCACAAATTGTCTGCCAGCTCTGCAGGCGAGCTCCTGCCAGCCTTCTCAGGCTCCTAAAAACACTTTGCTCAGTGTGCTTAGGTCGGGCAGCTGCATCACTAACATTGCTCTCTAACTACCAGGTCTGGCCTCCAACGTGGTTCCCATGTTCCTGGGAGAAATGGCCCCCAAAAATCTGAGAGGTGCCATTGGGGTAGTGCCCCAGCTTTTCATCACCATTGGGATCCTCGTAGCTCAGATCCTTGGTCTCAACAGCATCCTTGGGAATGTTGAAGGTAAAGCCCTGGCTTGGGAAGTTTTCTGTGGGCTCCGCTGGGGAAAGATTTCTCCCAGTCATCGTCATCTTGTCACCTTTGTTGCAGGCTGGCCTGTGCTGCTGGGGCTCACTGGGATCCCATCAGTAATTCAGCTCCTCACATTGCCATTTTTCCCTGAAAGTCCCAGATATCTGCTGATACAGAAGGGCAATGAAGATCAAGCACGACAAGGTATAGCACCATCCTTTCCTGGAAGGGGAGGTGGAATGGGATAGGTCTGGCTGTGGGATGTGGCTGGCAGCAGCCAACAATGAAGCAAGAGAGTGTGAAATTATTCACTGACGTGTTGCTGGTGGATGGGATTCTTGCTCCTTTCTCTGCTTGTGTGAATCCCTGACTTCCTATCCTGGGAGCACTGCTACTGCCCATGGTTTGCATGGTGGTGTGTCTTGCTTGGAAGCAGGAGAGCTTTCTGGGGGTCCGTAACTCACCTTCCTCTCCCAACTAGCTCTGCAGAGACTGAGAGGCTGGGATGATGTGGATGATGAGATAGAAGAAATGCGCCTAGAAGACCAGTCAGAAAAGGAAGAAGGACAGCTGTCTGTACTCACCCTCTGCACCTTCAGGGGCTTGCGGTGGCAGCTCATCTCTATTGTCGTCATGATGATGGGCCAGCAGCTCTCGGGGGTTAATGCGGTGAGTGGGAAGGCAGTGGGGTGAGCAGTAATGGGATGGGGCATGGATGATGTGGGACAGCACTGACATGGGAGCTAGAACCTGGGAGACACGAGTCTCCCTTCATCAGGGACATTGGTTCTGTAAGATGTTACGGGAAGTTCACCCTGGCCAGTACCAAACCAAGTACGCACATGGTCCAGAGTCCAGCATCCTGCAAGGATGGTTTGGACATTTTTGGAGTAAGATGCATGTGCCTGGATCTAAACACCAACATCTTCAGTACTGAAATAATGTGGGAGTTCCTGTGCACCAGTTCCAGGAGGTAGAAGCAGCCAAAATGGGGTTCCTGTGCTCTGCCTTTGGCCACATACAAACACAGCTGTGGTTTTGCTGCAGGTCTTCTACTACGCGGACAGGATCTTCCAGTCAGCAGGTGTGGAAACCAATAACGTGCAGTACGTCACCGTGTCGATAGGTGCCATCAACGTCGTCATGACTTGCCTCGCTGTAAGTTGCTGTTGGGGCTCTTTGAGTTCTCACTTGTCTGTTCTCACTACGTGTGACCCAGGTTGTCACTTACACCGCGAGATGCTTTGTGCAGTACATGTTCTGCACTGTCCCTTGCTAAATACCACCTTAATAGAATTTGCTGGAATGAAGTGCTGTGCCCCGGGGATCTGGTCTCTCACCCCCTTCTGTCTCTTTCAGGTTTTCATCGTGGAGTCCTTAGGGAGGAGAATCCTGCTCCTCGCCGGCTTTGGCTTGTGCTGTGGCTCCTGTGCGGTGCTGACCTTGGCCCTCAACCTCCAGGTGTGTGGCTGGGTGGCTCGGTGGGCCTGGCCAGGGACTTTCTGGGGAACAGGCCCTTGGTGTGTTTTGAACTGGTTTCTGCACTCTGGAAGGGGGGCAGTACGGAAGATCTCAGTACTTGAAGATCTACCTAAAGTAAACCCAGCAAGAGCTACAGTCCTGCTTGGCTGGGTACCTCTCCCAGCACGTTGTGTTCGTACCTGTTGCACCCATTTGTTGGAAGCAAATATTCTACACAGACTATGTGCTATGTGGCTAGGTACGTCTGCCTGGACGTAGCTGGGAACAGAGGAGGACACTGCTTTAGAAAATCCCTCAAATCTTACTGTGAATAGTGCCTTGAGTGTGTTGCTGACTTCCAGGCAGGAACCAGCTCTAACCTGTGATTAAATTCTTTGCAGAACACCGTCTCCTGGATGTCTTACCTCAGCATAGTGTGTGTCATTCTTTACATCATCGGACATGCTATTGGAGCCAGTAAGTACACATAATTTTGTCCAGTCTCCTCTGCAAGTTGGGTAAAGCCAAGTATTATGCTGAACTTCTCATCAAAAGCTTTGTGGGGCTGATCCAAGGAGATTGCATTTCCCCTGTGCAGCCATGCACCTTCCTGTCAGCTAGGTTTATGCTCCAGTGGGCCCTGTGCACGGGTAGGGGAGCATCCAGCTTTCAAGAGGAAAAACCAAAAGCACGATTGTGCTCATCATACCTGGGATGCACCCGGTAAGACCTGGAGCAAAGCTGTGCTGAGATGCTGAGCCCTAGCGGCTGGGCAGAGATTCTGCATGCTTGCATTTATGGGCAACAAATCAAATTAGGAACAACTCGAAGTACATGTGTGGCACTACAGATCACTTTGCAGACAGGAGTTGGTATTGCAGATAGATGAGGATATTGGAAAGGCTGTTGCCTGACCCGGCAGCTTCTTAGAGCGATTGAATTGCCTGCTTAGTGTGGAAAGCCCAGCCAAACCCTTGGTGGATGCAGCAATGCAGTTTTGAGACTCCTGTCAAGGTTTCACTGGCAGATGGAATTACATTTAACCTCTTTTTTCTCCATGTATGCCGTCAGGCAGACTGAAGTGCCCACAGGAGGGATGTTGCTGGAGGGAGAACACCAGGCCAGCTGGAAATGTGGCCTGACCCCTGTTGTGATAACGTTTTCTGTATCTGCTTCATCACCTCACAGAGGAGGCAGTGCTGTGAAGGAGCCTGGTGGCTTGGTCCACCAGCACCTGTTTTCCCAGCACCTGCATATGTTGTATTTTTTTCTATTTTTAAGAAGCGATGCTTTGCTTAGATGCTGCTTGTAGGATGCTCTCTGGAGATGCATTTCACATTTATCAGTCTTGACAATCTTTTTGTGGTTAAAGTACAGCCATAGGAGAGAGAAGAGGCTGATTGCTGTGTGTGAGCTTAGGCAAGTCAGTCAGTTGCCCAGTTTTTTGTTTCATTTCCCTCTTGGATTTATCAGACGTTTCTAAACACAAGTTGTTTAATAAGCTACTGAAATAAGCGATGTAATCTAGGAATTCAGAGTGAGGGATTGCCTTTGGGGTTTACAAATGTGTGACTCTCTTCCAGGCCCGATCCCCTTTGTGATGATCACCGAGATGTTCCTGCAGTCATCCCGGCCTGCTGCCTTCATGGTCGGTGGGTCCGTGCACTGGCTGTGCAACTTCGCCGTGGGGCTTCTGTTCCTCTACATGGAGGTAAGAGCAGGGGATGGGGCAGGCCTTCAGCTTAAAATCAGTATCTTCACCCCTGTGTTCCTACAGAGAGCCTTTTTAAGCCTGGTCACTGTACCTGCCCAGGTTGGTTGCCAGTACCTGCGAGCAGGATTACAGATATTACAGATAAAGGGCAACAAACTGATGTTAATCAGCAGTTCTCTGATCACATCTGTTGTGCAATAGTTTAAAATAGTTATTTTTCCATATGAACGTCTGATTCTCAATTCAGGGCCATAGCAAAGACAGCAAATTCCCCATCTTCCATAGTGGGGTGGATGTCTCAGGGAGCCAGCTTTAGCTTTTGACCGACAGGTCACCAGTTCAAACTGATCCCAAGTAGTAGTGACCCATAAATTGATAGAGTTTAGCCTGAGCAGGGGGAGCTGGTGAGTTTACTTTGACTCGTGTAACAGACCCTCATGCACCTTTTCCATTAAATCCATGGTGGTGATATCAGAAGACAGAATCTAGAAGCACCCCTGGCTTCCAATTGCTCAACTTAAAGTACATGCACACCACTGTGGTCGCCTTTCATAGATGATATATGGTTCAGCATGTCCAAATCATATAATGTATACATCTGGGGTATTGCCCTGGCCTTTGCTCACTCTTCTTTTCTTGCTCCAGGCTGGACTGGGAGCCTACAGCTTCCTCATTTTCTGTGCCATATGCCTCATCACCATGGTTTACATCTTCTTTGTTGTTCCTGAGACGAAGAACAAAACCTTCATGGAAATCAACAGGATCATGGCCAAGAGGAACAAGGTGGAGATTCAGACAGAGAAAGAAGAGCTCATGGATATCCACACTATCCCAGCTGGGCAGGCAGAGAAGAAGAAAGAAATCTCCAACAGCGATCTGTGAACACAAACTAACGTTTGGCCTGGCCCAGGCACTTTTCAGGATCTGCTCAGTGGGAGAACGTGGCTTGATGCTGATCTTTCATCCAGACTTTCTGCACACTTCCCACAGCAAGAGTTTCTAAATAAGCCATTATTGTGTCTTAAGAGTGTTCTCATTGTGAGTGATTAGCAGGACCGCTCTGCTTCACGGCCCAGCACTGCTGAGGAAAATTCCCCATTCCTGGTTATTTGTCACAAGGAAAGGGCAATGCCCGCAGCCAGCTCAGTTCCTGCCATCAAGGAACTGATGTCACAGTGTGATGCATGTCCCTCACGTCCTGACACATCTCAGCTGACACAAACCAGCACCGGGGCTGGGTTTTGGTCAGTCACGTGCAAGGAGTGCACCATATTCCTCTTTCACGTAGCCGAGGGTCCAGCATGAGTGATGGCAGCTCTTCGGTGCTTGGTGTTCTCTGAGTGGAGAGGAGCAGTTGTGCTGAGATGCCTTGTTAGATGGGTTGATAGCAGTGTTTATCCTGTCCCCTACTGTCCTTCTGTGTGCTTCAAAGGACCGTAAAAGTGGAAATACACATCACTCAATCTCACCCCTGCCCTGCTTACCAGACTCTCCCTTACATCTCAGCCCTCAGCTGTTGCTGATGAGTCCTTCCAGAGCCTTATTCTTGAGGTTAGGAGTCCTCCAGCGGTCTCGTGCTTATTCACGGATGGTTGATAACCATTTGTTCCAGCGGCACTCCAGTCTTTGGAAATAGCTCACTTCACTCTCTGGTGCTTACACTTCAGTTGCCCAAGGGTGGCAGTCTCTCTCTTAATCCTTTAATAATCCCCAGATCCATGCTGTGTATGCATGAGCCAGGTGCACCTTGTTCACTCCCCAGAGGTGGTCCTGAGCTCAGTGAGAACCTCGGTGCTGTGCTCCTGGGGTCAGACTCAGGCCGATGGATGCCTGCGCAATGACTGTAGGGCAGGGTCTGCTTCCAAGCACGGCCAAACCTGTCTTTAAGAAACTCAATGCGAGAAGCTAAAGTTAGTTTTCCAAAAAAATTCATCTCTCGGGTACCTGAACCTTCTTGAAGAAGTCTTCAAAGGGTTTAGAGCTTGGTCCTACTACTGGTTTCTTTCTGTTGTTTTCCCTAAGGGCACAGCTCCACCTGAAGGCTAAAATGGTTTGCAAAAAGCTGAGTCTGAAGGACTGGTGCTGGCCCACAGAAGAAAGCAAATTGCACGCTGATAAAAATGGAGGATTTCTTAAGGTGTTTATTTAAGGGGTTTAACGGTTAATTGCTGCATAACTTAACGTGGAAATTCACACAATTGTTGTGCAAGGTTGCTGCCCTCCGTATGGAAAAAAACAGAATTGTTCGGCAGCCTGGCACGGACTTGGTGTTGATGCTGGCGATAGTCCTTCACGTGACGTACGTCTTTAACCCCAGGAGACGAGTGTCCTACATGCCCTCAGTCTTGTCTTGTGATGCGTACGTGTCAAAAAAGAAGCTGCTTCCACGCTCAGTCTCACCATCCATTTACAGAAAGGACACGTCACCGAGCAAAGCGCAACGACTGCGTAGGAGCCGCGCTGTCCTTTGTGTACCCTTTACTGTCTGATACATCTGCAGCGGAAGGGGTGGTGATTTGACGGTGAAAATAGGAATAAAGGATGCATGCAGGGAAGACGGCGAGACATGGAGGTGAGGTGAAGGATGTGAGAATAGTTTTACCTGAGAAAGGGTTCTTTTCACCAAAGAGTGGCACTTTGGCATATGAGAAGAAAGTCTGTGTATGGGGACCTAAACCAAACTCCTAGGAGGGATGTGAAGATGCAAGGCATTGGACTGCCCTGAGTTGTTCTCTGGTTTTTTGCCTCTATCCGAGCGATTGATAGAGGCGTTGCCCCTATACGCCTACTTGGAAAAACTAAGCAAGGTGCCTAGTGAACCTATAGCAAGCAGGAGAAACAAGCAATCTAAAACAATAAATGGAGCAAACTTCCTTTCTCATTTTCCCCAGAAAGTGGTTTGGATTCTTTTGTTTGTTTGTTTTTTAAAAAGTGGGGGGGTGTGGGGGGGTCACTGACAGCTGGTGTCAGACTCCAGAACCACCCCTCCCAAGAGGGTCATGGAGGTTTCTCCCCATGCTACGATATCTCCCTTGGGGTGCCCTGCTCTGCACAGCGCAAGTGCCCGAATGTCTGCGGGACTGAGGACTTGGCTCCACAGGTTCACGTGCGTCATCCACCCTGCAAATCCATTGGAGAAGGCCCCGAGAAGAGTGTCTCTGTCTTTCCCAAGGACAAGCGTCCCTCCAGCCTGGCTCACGTACCCTTTCTGGATGCTCTTTGCTTTACCGGCGGCTCCATTGAGCCATAAATTTGCCATTCCAGACTGGGAGGCCCACGTCATGCAGAAGTGCAGCCAGTCCTGTGCCTTGTGGTACAGGGGGAAGCTGATGAAGTGGCCTCCTATCCACAGCCCCACATCTGTGCCCACGGTCAGCACTAGCTCGTTATCCCTCTCCTGCGTGGAGTAGGAGAGAACGGTCTGACTGCCAGCGTGCTGGGCTTTTGTCCAGAAGCATAAGGTGAAGGCTTGGAGAGACATATCATGGAGGGGATGAACAGTCACAAAGCTCTCAATGTTTTCCACGGGGAAGTAGAAAGCTGGGAAAGAGCTGGATTTAATACCTGAAATAACCAAAAAGCCAGCTGTTACGTTTTTTTACTTGTTTATAAATCAGCCCAAACCCTACAGAGTGCACCCATGGGAGCTGGCAGGGCTGTTGCAGCTTTGGCTGTCTCGAGCCACAGTTACTGGCACGTTGTACCAAGAACAGAGGGGCTTGAAATGATGAAAAGCTCAGCTCCCACACCAAACTGTTTTGAGAAAACCACTTTTTCCCCCTTTCTTTTTTCTCGTCTTTTGTAAAATGGAGACATTTATCCTGGGGGAACAGTGAGCTTGAAATCCTCCCTGTTTTTAAAAACATGCTTACAGGTTGCAGAACAAAAATGCGGTTGCTGTGAGAGTAAATAGATTTGGGCTGCATGTAATGATATTGTACCTCATGGAACTTCTCCAGTTGGCCTTGATATGGAGCAAAATTCTACTTTTATACATCAGCAGCAAACCTGTTAATGATTTAGGCCATGGAGAACAGCAGGCATGGGCTCTTCATCCTTGGAAGGTAAGCTGGACCTGGGAATAGACGTTTTTCTTACCCACGTGGCTCACTCCATTCAGCAACTCTTTCTTCATGTCCTGGAGCTGCGTCTGGATCTGTTCCAGTCTGAGGCTGAGCTCTTCTGGCTGGCATTGTTCTAGAGCAATCAGACAGCTGGACTTACCGAAGGCCAGGACCTGCACGTGGCAGCTCCCCTGCTTTCTGGTTTGTAGGAGGTTTGGGGAAAAGCTTTGTTTTAAAACATGGTGTATCTCAGTACACCAACACAGGGGGCTGGTGCATGACCTACAGCCACCGTGCTCCATGAGAAGCAGGATGTGTTGGCAGGATACAGATCTCCTGCCCCCTGGGGAAGGTTTGGGGGTCCCGCCTGCTGCCCCCAGTTACCTGGGGTGGGTTTGGCTCGGAAGGAGGCCTCCACCAGCCGGCCGTGCAGGGGCTGAGCGTGCCGGTAGTCGTTGCGCAGCGTCTGGTTGTGCCAGTCCAGCAAGGTGTTCTCCAGGAGGCTGATCTACGAGCAACGCAGCCGTGTTAGGGAGGGCAGCAGGGTTAGTGCTTTGGCCTGGAAGTGCTTGGGGTTAAACCCAGCAGCTTGTGACAGGGGGACCCTGCAGGGTGTCTCGCTGAGCATTAGCAAGGGAAGGGAAGAGCCTGTCGAGGCTCTTATCAGCTAAGTCATGGTGAAGATATTTTGCCTGAAGGAAGTTATTTTAACTCTGACCCCTTGGTATGCATAGATGTAAGTGTTCTGTGGCTTGCTGCTTTCTCACAAGCGCCCACTAGTGCCTTCCCCACCAAAAAGTATACTTTTTTTCCAATGCAAGCACAGTGATCCTGTACTGCTGTAATCTGCACTTGACCATGTTTCATGGAAGGAAAGTTTGTGCTTCTTTTTGGTTATGGAAGATGAACTACTCTGCAAGATTCACCGGTAAGCTCATTTTACTAGTGTTATGGAGCATGGCTGAACCCTCTGCCACGCAACCAAACAGCAAAAAAAAAAAAAAAACCACCACAAACCACTTTTCTAAAAATCTGCCAAATATTCTGTAATGATTTTAACACTATGAATGGCTCTTTTATGTCTTTTTTTTTTTCTTCTTCTTCTTCTTGACTCTCTCTTTGTGGTAGTTTTTGTGTTCTTGACTCTGGCTGGTCTCTTTTTCTTTATGTAGTGCTTCTGTATGGTTGAGTTTAACTGAGCAGAGAGCTTTGTTATTGCTTGCCAGAGCTCAGGTCCTACAGCCACCGGTAGCTGCTGTTGCTCTGGAGTCTGTTTGAGAAATGCCCCGGTGGCAGTTCTGCCGGGCTGTTCTCCAAATCACTGGAGAATGGAAAAGGAAACGGGTGTGGAAGGACAGCATGAAGGAAAGAAGCTGCTGTGGCCGGTGAAGGGCCGCCACGTGCGTACCTGCGTGTGCGACAGGACAATGGGAGAGTCGAAGATGGTCCAGGTCACGCTCTCGGAGCAGGGTGGGGTGGTGAGCGAGCCCTGGTACCTGTAGAAGTGCGAGAGGTTTTCTGGCAGCATGGCTTGGATGTCCAGAGAAGTGAGCTTTGTCGATTGACCTCAAAAAGAAACAGAGGCAGTGTTAACAGCTCACGGTGACCAAAGAGAAGGGGTGTCCTGCACCCCACCCTGCCCTGGGGGCTGCTGCTGTACGGGCAGGGACAGCATGATGCGAGTCGCTGAGGATGCCTGGCCACGTAGCTGCAAGCAAAGCAGTGGCAAAAAGGCTGAACCCAGGCCCAGGACATGCGTACAGGCTTTGGGAAGATCAAGGGTGGAGAAAAGCATCCCCAGGACTTACCTGCAAACTTGATCTTTGCCAGTTTGGAAATGAATTCACTGTAGTACGTGTTTTCAAAGTGCCCCTCCTAAACACAGCACAGAGAGTAGGAAAAAGGTCGGTGACCTGCCTGTCCTTCTGCAGCACTGGTCAGCCTGGGGACTGACTGAGCCTCGTTACCCTGTAGGCTGGACGTGCAGCCCTAGACGGGACCAGAGTACGGCTGTGGGACAAACTGACCATGCACTGGCCTTGCTCGGAGGTAAAACCTACCGCATACAAGAATGCAAGCACAGCCAGTCCATTCGGCTTGTCTTTTGCATCTTCAAAGCTTGAGTACTCGGCAGAGTTGTAATGGACAATGTGCAGCTGCCGGGAGAGAGACAGGGCCATTGAGCGAGAGGTGACAAGTGCCTTCCTCACCCTCAGCACCCTAAAGGACTTAACTCCAGCTGAAGGCAGAGTCCCCCTTCCTCCCTCCAGCCCGCCTTTGCAGGTACCTCTGCGACGTATCTCATCCCGTCCAGTGTGTGCTCAGAGCCGCTGGTCTCCAGGTCCAGGCCCCCCCAGTGCAGATGCATCTGCACCGCCGTGTAGAGGCTTGGGAGCCCTCGGGCGATGCGCAGGGTGGGTGGCAAATCGATCTGGACTGAAAAAAGCAGGATTGGAGACAGCAGTGAGTGCAGAGCTGATTGTGCTAGCACTGTCTGTAGCGTTTTTCCCAGCTGGGCAGCTCTGGCTTTTTCCTTAGGCACCAATAAAAATGGTTTAATGCTTGTGCCTGGCACCGCACATCACATCTTGCAGGGCTCTGCATGCATTTGTTCATCTCGTTATTTCCAGGGAGAAAAGGAGGGGGTCAGAAATAACAAAGTGGCTAGCCTCACCTAACTCTTCACCATTATTTTCCATGTTCTGGGCTCTGTGGCTGCGAGGGATGGGCGTGCTGGGCCAGAGCCCTGCAAATCTGAAATGGCTGCGTTTGTGCTGGGGGGGCTGAGAGACAGAGCCCTTTGTCTTGCTTTGCTGGTAGCATTCACACCAGGGCAATGAAACATGGGTCCTCCTGCTGGTGTACTGCCACAGATTATATATTAGGGTAGTAAATATGCTGAATTTAGGGCTTAAAATGGAGAATTGCTTCATCCTAGTGAAAGCCCAGAGCATGTTGTAAAATAAAATAGCAACTCTCATTGCTAAAGGTAGCACCGTGTGTGATTCATTAGTCAGAGCTTGGGTTAGAGGAGAGAGTTTCTTTTGTTTGTAAAGTGTTGACAGCCAGACAAGATGAGAACATGTTTCCTTGTGATATCCCAAAGCGTCTACAGTGGGAAATAAACACCTACCTTACTTTTTATGTAAGATCCCTGCTGACTGCCTTCCATAATTAGGATTATTTGCCTCAAGTACCTCATTATGGCCTCTACCTTCTGCAAAACACAGCCAGCGAGCTGTGTTCTGAGTCTAGGGGAAGGTTAAATCTTCCGAAAGGCATTTTGTGTAATTGCTTTGCTGCTAACAGCCCAGCTTCTTTCTGCTTCTTGCCCTGGATCTCCAGGTAAAGGGGGAGAGAGTTACTGCTCTGAGCTGGACCTGTCTTGTGGCCCCACAACGTGGGTTCTGCAAGGGAACAACAGCACACGGGGCTGGGGTCTTCTCCTACCTCTGGCCTCCAAGGGGTTGAGGTAAGGAGTTAATGGAGGCTGTACATCAGGTGCCAAAAGCGCGGCTGGTTTCTTAGGTGAGAAACTTGTTCTTCAGCACCTGAGAGCCCGAGCAGAGATTCCTGTGGATTAATCCATTTGCTGTGCCTTTCACATAGGCTAACCTCCTTTAGATGTGGCGCAGTGGGAGATTTTCCTCGTGGGGTATTGGCACCCTGTGCCAGCCCCCTGAAATCAGTGGGAAAACTGCGCCTGTCTTCGCAGGAGCTGTGAATGCAGGCTGTCGTTTTGCCTTTGTGCTTTATTAAAATACCCCGCGTTAGAGCATCTCTGTTTTGATGTTGACAAAAGAATAGGGAAAGGCACACGTGCAGAGATGTGAAAGCTAAACCTGCAGGAATTGGTGTGCAGGCTGTCGGGGTGGCAGCGCTGATATGACAGCTTCCAGCTGAACGTCAGGCTTACGTGGGGGACAAACAGGAGTGCTTATTCATGATGATTTTTAGAAATACAATCACAGCACTCTCTCTCTGAAGACAGCGTGTTTCTCATCGCTTCAGTTCCTTGTTCTTGCTCTATATTCTTTTCTCTCTGCTGCAGAGAGACGAAAGGACTGGTGTGGGGGATTAGAGAGCAACCAGGCTCTTCGTGTTCAAAATGCCTTGAAAATACTCATCCCCCTGCAGCAGTTATTGGGAAATTCTTCTCTTGCTGCTCATCTGTAGTCTACAAGCGTTATCCCAGCAGCACCAGCTGATGAATTATTTAGATAATGAATTACACTGCAGCAGGAGCATCCAGGACCTCCTAAAGGAGAAGCCTTGCTCTGAGGCTGTGCAGCCAAAGGCAAGGCATTTAACTCAGGCTGTGCTTCAGCTTTCCTTCCTGAGGGCTGTAAGGAGGGCTCATCCTCTGCCTTGTGTGACTACGGCTAACCAACCATCGGCTGCCAGCTCACTGCTGAGCTACGGTTCTCCCATCCCATCACTTCTGGTTCTCGCTGCACAGGGTCAAAAGATGCATTTTGTGAATGCGGAGACGAGTCAGTATGCCTCAAACGTCACTTGCTCCTAAGGTCCTGCAGTTGTCAAGTACGCTGAAAAAGGAGCCAATCTGTCATGCTCCTGCTGCCTTTCATCCCTTTTCAATGTCTAACAGAGAAAATATCTTGCAGAAATGTAACTAATTCTTATTTTTCTGGTTTACATGTGGGTTTCTGAAAAGCCTTTCTGTGTGACTGGGGAAAACAGCACAACCAGGAGAGCAGAATGAAGTGAGATGGCAAAGCAAAGTGTGTCAAGTTAGGAAAATAAAAAGGACATTGTCTGTGAACAGCATTTCAATCAGCTAAACCCAATAATCTATTCCTGCCATGGCATGAGTTTGACATCCTCTCAGGGCAACTGCTCAGCCAGGGAAGAAGAAAACTTTCTATCCCTAAGGCAATGCTGGCTCATTCACCCCCACTGGTGGCACTGGCCTTGACTTGGTGGAGGGGTATGTGATAATGGCAGAGTGCAGAGGTGGACACGTGGGAGGCATTCCTGTACCCTGCGTGTGCTGGGAAAATACATATCTGAACTCATAAAGTCTCCTTTGTACTCCGGTAATGAGTGCATGCTGCGCTGCCCAGACAAACCCTCCAGAAGACAGACCACAGCCTGCTTTACAGCTTAAAAGCAGGATGCTCTCAAGTTTTTATTACTCCACTGAATGCACTGTGGGTTGGTGCAGGGTGCTAACAAAGAGGCATGGACAAAAGGCTGGGGTTTCAGGCCAGACCTACCATTACCAACATCTGCACTTCAAAAATGTGAGGCTTGGCTTTGCTGCCAGCATCGCCCGTGGTCATGGCAGCAGTGCGTGGGGTCCTGATGCTGCATGAGCAAGGATGGTGCATGCACCGTGCCGTGGGTCAGGGGCCACTGAAGCCTGCAAAATGGGGCTGAAGGGGGCTGTATGAGCTGTATGTCTGCTCCTTTGCCAGCAATGAGCTCTTCTTTTTAGGCAGGAGATGAGCAGGCTCCCCCCAGCCTTACCTGAATGGCCGTTGTTGGTCATCGTGAAGTCCCCCTGCAAGGGCTCGTCGTAGCCACTCAGCTCCAGCTGCAGCAGCTGGGGGTTGTGCACCACTTTTTTCCTCTGGATGTCAATGGGAGACTGGCGCTTGCCAGCGCAGGCAGCAAAGTGCTGCCCCCAGTGCTCTTCATCCAGCTCGCCCTCTGTGCGGAGGAGAAGCAAACCAGGTCATTAGGATGGGGCGGGAGCTGCTGCTAGCTCAGCAGTCAGAAAATATACATTATTTTGTCTGCAGGACAACTGTGCTGCAAAACATGAGACCTGCATTGCAGTAATAGCCCACTGCATTCACCTCCTGCGCCTGTCTGTGGAGGAAGCAAATGCAGAGGACAGCTGGCGTGCTGGATACTGTCCTTTTTCCAATGGCTTTAAACCACTTAACCCCAATTTGAATCTTTCCTGCAGAGGTCTGAGTGCTCCTGAAACTGCTAATTGCTGCTTGAACCCATCAAAGCTATTTGCACTCTCCCTAGTGCTATATTTACAACTTTAAGGCTAAGTAGAAATTTTGATGCCGTCTCTGTCATGGCTGTGACTGACAGTCACCATGGAAACCTTTTCTTCTTTTTACATTCCCCTCAAACTGCAATATATTGATCAACGGAGACTTGTCTGCCTGAGACAAACAAAGCTAGAGCTGAGGAATAACCAGCACGTGACTGTTGCACTTGCTGAGTGCAAGCCCTGCGGAGATGGTTTGGAAGGAGAGGTGAGCGTTTTAAAAAGAAAGTAGATCAAAGCTATTTCATCAGCCCCCTAATTTTCTAATTACTATAATCACAGCCACAGCTGGGGATTTGTTACCATTTGCCAATTCTTTTTATTTTATTTAAGAAATGAAAGTTTGCAGGAATTTTGTTTCCTGACATTGATTAAATATGGAGGGCTTAGGCGAGGCAGAAGGAAATCCAGCAAGGAGTTCTGCAAACAGCTTGGTGGGCTAATTGCAGGATTGCATCCACTCAGCCACAGCCTTTCCTTCAGCCTGAGTCCCAGCCCACTGAAGAGTGTAAAAGGACTGCCATTTACTTCAGCAAGTTCTGCAAACAAGCTCCTGAAACAATTACAAATCAAATAAAGTTTCATGGGATCTATAAATACATAGATGAGCACTTTTTTTCGTGACCTGTTCTGAATAGGATGCAACAATAAAACAATGGACAAGCAGTATTTAAAGGTTTTCCTTTCAGGATCATCCAAAGGGCAGCTTTTATGCTAAGACATTGCAAAGATTTTCCCCTTTGTTCAAACCTTTTGGGTCTGCCAGCCCTGACAATGCGTCCTCACTGCACAGGGGAGCACAAAGGGGTGGCATTGGGGAAAACCATTTCCAAGATACGCAGCCATCAATAAAGGGGAATAAATCAGCTGCTCGCTGGAGACCTCTCACTAACAAAAGCAGTGTCCAACTGAGTGTTGCCTCTGCAGCACAGAAAGAATGCGTCTCAGCAACTTGGCAAGCAGCAGTGATCCCAAAGCAGCCTCATTTTTGTTACCTTTGTATGTCCAGTGCACGGTGTGAGAGCAGCTCAGCTGCAGCAGCAGCAGCAGGCGCAGTGGGGCAGCCGGGACGCGCATCTCTCCCTGCACCTGCAGGACCAAAGCAGGGAGCACATTTCTTTAAAAACCCTCAGGAGGCATGAATACCACTTTTCTCTTGGTCTGGTCTCTCCGGCACCCATCCTGCCCTGCTCTTCACCCATCAAAAGCTATAGCTAACAATGCCACAGGGATATTTTGTGTGGGCGCTCTGCTCTATGCGCAAACGAGCCAAGGCACACAGTGTTTAGGGACCAGTTTTCCGAAGTGCTGAGCTTTCCCAGTCTTATTAGAAGTCAGAACTGTAGACACTTGGCTCCTTTGAAAGTCAGGCTTCTGAGGCCAGATTTCAAGAAGCTCCACACCCACTGGTCTAGGATTTCAAGGTGTTTTGCTTTCAACACCTTCCCTCATCTCTGAAAACCTGGGTTTGGGTGTGAGATTTGAAACCTTTGGAAAAATCAGAGCTCTGAAAAGCTATTTACTCTGCTGAAAGACGCAGGCAGGATGCAAGATACTGAAGCCCTGATTTTTAGAAAACTTACAGGAATTCATTTCAGAGCTAAGAGGTGTCAGATGTCTGAAGGCTCTCGTGGGTTTCTGTAGCTGCTCTATACACCATCAGACACTTGATTTCCTTGAAAATGTGTCCCAACCTATGAATTGGCCAAGAAATACCAGCCTTAGAAGGCCTTTCCTGGTTTGTTGTTTTGTGCAGTGTGTGTTTAATGTTTGGGAACTGCTGTAATATGGAGTTAATTAAGCAAATGCATATTTCTCCTTCTCTCGCCCAAAGAAGTCATTTATCCTGACAGCTGCACTGAACTGTGGCAGGACTGAGCTAACCAAACATGCCCTGCAATGCACTCCATAATCCGTGTGGATCCAGTTGGGTAAATAAGCCTTGAAATTAGCTGAGGGAGAAATTTTGGGGGTTTAGAGCTGTTTGCACACCCGGATTCCAGACAGCAGCACACGAGGGTGTGAACAGGCATCAGGAACCGATGGTGGCCCCTGCAGCCGCCTGTCACCCTGCCCGCATGGGTGGCATTGGGGACAGGCTTTGTCCCTTGCCTGCACTTCAATCGCATCAGCCTGTGCTAAGGGGTTGAAATAAAATCCTCCTGATAGCGTGCTGGTGCCAGCGAGATGGAGATGGCAATGAATTAATTTTTAATGGAGCCTTTGCGACACGCTGCAATTAGGGCATTTCACTTGACATCAGCAGGGGGCTGCGGGTGCTCAGCACATCCCCACACCACATCTCTGTTATCTCAGATTAGGCATCACGGGAGTCGGAGGCAGAAAAGCCAGGATCCCTTTTCTCCACACGCTCCCTCGAGGCCTCGTTCCTCTCGTACAACATTTTGGTGTGCTTGGCGAAACCCGCCTTTCTCCAGCATCCATCCGGGCACGCTGGCTGCTTCTGCTGAAGCTCTGTGACAGAAACGGGCTTTGAGGTGGCCAGAGGTCCCCACCTGAGCTCCTCAAAGTGGGGTCTGTCACTTGAAGAGCAGACAGGGCTCCATTTCATGGCCTCACAGCTCTCGGCACTACCTGCAGTTCATTCAGCCTAAATTTTCTTTTGTTCACCAAATTACTCTTAGCTGTAGTCTTTGTGTTATCTTGAAATACTTTCTCCTTTTCAGTGTCCAGTGTTGTATCTTCCCTCTGCCTTTAGTGGGAGGCAGGCAGGGACTGGACCTGGGCACAGGCCTGAAGGGTGCTGGCAGGAGCGTTTCCATCGCACCAGGGCCCGTGGCACAGCCCGATGGAGTCAGCGTCAGGCCTCCAGCAAGGCACACAAAGGTGCTGTGGGTGGGATAGAGAAGGAACCATGGGGTGACAAGACAGCTTGGCAGTGTGTGCAAATGCCTGCTCATCTTCAGAGACGCTGCGTTATTAATATTTTATATGTATCTGCACCTCCTTCCTTAAAAACACTGGCTGTGCTCCTGATTTCCTGATGTTATACCATGCAGAGGAAGCACGTTTGCTGCTCGGTCTCTCTGGAAATCAATATTAGTGTGGTGTAGACACTCGCAAAACCCCCGAGCCCCTTAAAAAAGCACTCTCCATGGAGCAGCTCTGGCAAGGCGGCCGCTGCCCATCGCTGTGCAAGCACTTTTCCTTCCTCCTTTCCACTGCATGGTGCGTTGAGCAGCTGTGACATCCAGCGGCCAAACACAATACGGTGGGGTTTGGTGCAGAGCCTATCCTGCACAGCAAGAAAAACAGAGCCCCTTCACGTCTTCAAAGGGCTGTGCAAACATTAATTCGTTAACCCTGCACGGCTCAGCGGGGCAGATGAATGTAGTGATGCCGACAGCACACGCGAGAAGGGGAAACATCACTCTATCCATAAGCAATAACGAAGCATGGAAATCAGCTGGCCAGCTCTCCGGGGAGGGGATGAGCCCACCCTAAGGCCTGAGTGCAGGACCCTCAGCACCAGCTGTGGTGGGGTCATCAGGAAGCTGCAGCTCACTCGGCCTCTGATGGTGAGGCCACAGCTGAGGGCTGTGCTCGTCCTCCCCAGGGCAGAATGGCTGTGGTCAGGGTTTGGGGAGCTGTATGGGAGGGCACAGTGGAACCAGAGCTGGTCTGGAGATGTTTCATCAGAGCCTGGCTAAAGGAAGAGGCTTCAGGGGGATTTTCTGAAGTTGTGGGAAGCCTTTGTTGGTAGATGTGAAAGGTAAGGAAGGCAGCATGGATGTGGATTTGGGTTATGAAGTACAGGGGTGAAATCAGAGAAACAGGACTGTAATGATATCCTCTGAGTAAACGGACTCCAGCGGTTAACTGGGATTGCTGTTGCTGTGATAGGTGAACAGGGAGATAGAGGAAACTAGAGAACGAAGGGGTGAGAACGGGGAGCTGGGGCTCCCCCGTGGAGCAGCACACGGAAGCTGGCAAACCTCTGTTCCAGGAGAAAAGAAAGAAACAGACCAAGAGAGGGGTTTTCCACAGCTTCACGTTAACGGGGAGGAACTGTGGGCATGAAGTCTCCAACAGAGGCTTAGTCACAGCGGTGAGCGCGTTTCAGGCTTGCTCAGCGTGCTGCCTGCACAGAGGCACAGGTGGGAGGGCAGAGTGCATCTGCCGAGGGACTCGGAGCTGCACAATTGCTGCTGTCCAAACTGCTCCATGTGAGCAACAACCAATGCTTCCAGCCCATGGGAGCTTGTTTTTGGTGGGAGTTATGGCTGCAGCTACTCCATATGCCATAGGGTATAGGATCCAGGAGGACAAGCTGTGTGTCTACGTGTGAATTCATCGCCTTAAGCTTCCTTTCCAGCCCCTGCAGAGAAGCAGCCTTGATGTAGCTGCTGCATGTTGTATGGGTATCGTTGAGATCAGTCGTGCAGGGATGCTCAGCAAGAGCAAGACCACATGCACCGCAGGGGGCAGGAGTAGGAGCTGAAAGTGTTTCCCACGAGAACAAAGTTGATTTTTAGGGCAGGAAGACAACAAGAAGGAAACATAAAACCCTGCTGTCTGTGCCGTACCTGTTCTGCGGCAAGAGAAGCCTGCTTGATAGCCCTCGTGCTTTGCATAAGTCTTATTCACTCGTTAAGAAAACAAACGAGTCATTATTTGTTTCACCCCTGTTTTTTGGTTTCTATTCTCAACCCCCCTAACTACCAAACGTAATTTCTGGCTGGCTGGCTGACCGCTCGCCCTGCTAGCAATGTGTCCAAGCGAGGGGGTGAGGCCTGCTCGGCACGGAGGCACCGCGAGGCCCACAGGCCTCCATGAAGGGGGGTTACTTCACGGTTTGGGCGAGCAGCGATGGCCACAGAGCTTGGCAATTAATATCCAGCTGCATTAAAAGCTTTCGGTTTCCCCTCGGATCACGGTAGCTGTTGCGAAAGGCGCTCTTTGGTAGCAGCAGCCTGCCTCGCGTGTTGGTCCACATCCAAATAAACCTCTACCACCACCTGGAAGTGGATGCGGTGGTTTGCAGGCAGGTTGGCATCTACAGTAGTTAAAAAACAGTATGTATTTTCCCTGTTTCAGCCATTCTATGTTTTTTTTTTGATGTTGTCATGGTTGTTTTAGAGTGATGTTGTATTTTAAATATAATCTGTTCAGAGCATTACGTGCCTGACACACTCCTGTGCGCTCGTGGGGGCCGATGATGGATCCACGCCACGTTACACGCCTCCACACAACCCAGTGCCCACAGCATCCCTCCCTCAGACACGGGCAGTCGGTCTAACATTACCCATACCTTCAGCAGCCTTGACACCTCCTTGGGACTGCACAGTCGCCAAGCACCCTTCCAGAGACCACCAGGTACGCAGAACCATGCCTGAGACCCGCTGGGGTTGGAGAACGTCTAAAGGCGGATGGCTTAGATAGTTTCCAGGACACTAACCAGATGGGAGAATTAGGAGAAGAGGAGGAAGCTACAAGCTTTGAGAAAGCCATCAGGTCTGTCAACTCCAGTCATTTCATCATTCCCATGCCTAAAATCTGTGGTGTTCAGTCACACAGAGGCCGCAAGCCAAAAGGGGGCTGAGAAGCTTGGAAAATCAGAGGAAGTTTTGATTGCCTGGAAGAGAACATCCTACAAAGGCATGCAACAATTGTAATAGGTGCCCAGAGACAGCGTTAGTCAGGCTCTGCCGTTACCTTTCCAAGGACCGTTCCTCAAAGCCACCAGGACCTGCAGAGCCCACGGGGAGAAGTGGGAATGTCTCCTGCCTCCGACCTTCCCCGGAGCCCTCGCCACGGTCAGAAGCCTCCGTCACGAAGCCACTCGTGCTCAGGACTGCTTTTCGGAGGAAACCCGTGGAAATAAGGAACCCGTGGAAAAGGCTGGCTTGCAGGAGCTTCGGGACTGAGCAGAGGTGGGTGGTGCGCAGCCAGCACCAGACACTTGCTCTTCAGCTGTGCTCTGGGGAAGGAAGAGAAATCCCTGCAGCCTTAAGGAAATGCATGCACAGAGCAAAAGCGCACGCCCTGGAAGGCAGCCTGCTCTGCCCCGTGGTTTTTAGGTGTTTTAATGCCCTGGTGAACAAGTCCTGATCTGCAGAGGCTCTGCTCCCCTGGCATCCTTGGTGGTTTGAACCAGCAGCTTCACACCGCTCATGAGTTATTGCAAGCAATGAAACGAGCTGCATGGAGCACACTTTTAATTTTACCATGACCAGCAAAGCTGTCCTGGTTCCAGTTAGGACAGAGTTAAGTAGCTCATAGTAGCTGGTAGGGTGCTATGTTTTGGATTAGGATGAGAAGAGCGCTGATAACATGCTGATGTTTTAATTGTTGCAGAGCAGTGTTTACACCAGGCCAAGGACTTTTCGGCTTCTCGCTCTGTCCTGCCAGCGAGCAGGCTGGGGGTGCAGCAGGAGCTGGGAGGGGACAGACCCAGGACAGCTGACCCAAACTGGCCAAAGGGGTATTCCATACCATCTGACGTCATGCTAAACAATATATAGGGGTGGCTGGCCGGGGTGGGGGGGCCGGCTGCTCGGGAATAGGCTGGGCATCGGTCAGCGGGTGGTGAGCAATTGCATTGTGCATCACTTGTTTTCTTACACATTATTATTGTTAATACTATTACCATTATCACTATTATTATTATTATTGTTATTATTATTTTCCTGTCTTAATAAACCGTCTTTATCTCAACTCACAGGCTTCACTTTCCCGTTTCTCTCCCCCCATCCCAGAGAGGGAGGGGGGAGGGTGAGCGAACGGCTGTGTGGTGTTTAGCTGCCAGCCGGGTTAAACCACAACAAAAGCACAGGGCACGAGCAGGCCTTGCAATGGAAGGTGGGCTTTGCTTTCTGCTGCTGGCTGGGGGTGCCCGTAAGTCAGAGCCGTGTCCGTGGTTTTTTTCTCCAGCTGCTCCATCAGCGTGCTGCACCACTGTGTTTGTGTGGCTCTCTGGGCTGTCAAACCGGATTACAGCTGCAGCGGCTTTATGCTTCCTGAAACTCTCTGTTCCCAGTGTCTGCCCCATTAGCCACATGCCCCCCTGCCAAAAATTATATTTGAGTATTTGATTAACTGGTAACAAGCCCAGACTCCCACAGGAACTCGTGCCAGCCAGATATCTCATAGCCTCAGGGATGCTCAACTTTTTCTTTAAAGAAAGAGAGGATGAAAAGACACACGAGTGAGCAGGGGCACTCTTCATACCAGCTCGGACTTCTGTTTGATTCCTTGTGGCACAGAACAACTTGAAAAAATCTGCTGACCCAGGGAAGGCTATACCAACACCTGAACAGTGCCAGGCCAGTGCCGCCTCCAGCTACTGCACAAAGGGGATGCTGTGCTAAGCTTGTTGCTTGCACGCTGCTGGGGTCAATTTGCCTGCTTTGCACGGGTTTTGCATTTGCAAGGAAAGAAGGGCCTGGCCACAGGACGAGTGGCAGAGCTCTGTCTTTTGGCAGGGTTTGGGTGCACAGGGGGTGCAGGAGGGTTTGCTTTTCTGCATGCCCCAGGCTAATCACGACCTCTCCTGCTGTCTTTACTTCCAGAGAGCCCCTGCCATGCTCCGCTGTCAGGCTCAGCTACTGCAATGCTGAATTTCCCTTGCTTTTAGGATTAGGATTCCCTGTGCTCCGGCTCTATTACAACACTCAGCATGATTTTCAAGGCACTTTTACAAAGTCACTCAGGAGCTTTTTTGCAAGGACTTCTACCCTCCTGCACCCAGCACCAAGCAGGATAAGGCCTCGGGGTGGTCAGTGGCTGCTGCCGTGACCCCCAACACAAGGGCAATAACACATAGGTTTGGGGGATCGGCACCCCAAAGAAAGATTTACCTATAAAGCAAGTTAACACCTCACTGCAACGCAGCAGCCTAAATAATTATCAGTGACTAATCTGATGCTTTTTTCTTTGCAGATCACCCGTGGAAAGACTGGAGCTTTTCAGGAGCATGCATCACAGCACCCATTTGGGAAAATAACGTTGTGGCCAGCTGCTGAGCTCCGATTTTTTTATTTATATATATTTTAGATGCAACATGGTCTTCAAGCACGTGCCTTGGGGCACCAGTTCCCTTGTGCAGAGCTGAGCTGAAAAGCTTTTGTTTGGAGCTGGTACCTGAGGAGTGGTACCGGTGGCATCAGTGCTCCTGCCGCCGCTTCCCCCCGGAAATCTGAAGGGCCTTCACTTAAAAACCCAATAAAATTTTATTGTACGTGTGACTGATCGTACCCTAATAAAAATTCCCTTCTGCCCAGCCCTCCCCGTGTCCACCACGTGCTGCTGCTTGCTGCTTTTTGTTGCTGCTTGCTGCTTTATTTTTTTTCTGCTTTTTTTTTTTGCATTTTGCTGCTTTTGCCTTTTTTGCTTATTTTTTGCTTTTTGCTGCTTTTCTTTTTTTTTTCTGCTTTTTTTTACATTTTGCTGCTTTTGGGTTTTTTGCTGCTTTTTTGCTCTTTGCTGCTCTTTGCTGCAAAGCTGCAAAGAAAGGGAAGGAATCCCTTGCCTTGCACGCCCGCACATGCAGAAAAGCCCTGTGGCTGACCTGCAAGGCTCTCCTACAGGAGGACACCAAAACCCCGGGGTCTCGCCCCAAAACTGGGGCTCGTTCCGTTCCCCCCCGCAGCCCCGCGTGGTTTGCTCCGCGCTTCCCCCCTCCCCGCAGCCCTCAGTGGTTCGCTCCGCGCGGCCCCGCCCCCCTCGCCGCGGGATTTTCCATCCGTCCGCGGCACGTAGCGCACGCGCCCGGCGCCGCCGCTGGCGCGAGGCGGTGCCAGCCAATGGGCGAGCGGCTCGGCAGCGCGGCGGCCAATGGGAAATGGGTGGGCGGCAAAACTGGCGAATGGGGGGCGAGGGGAGGGAGGAGCAGTGGGACGGAGGCTATATAAGCGGGCGGCGGAGCCACGGTCCCTTCCCAGTCAACGGCGGAGCGGAAAGGGTGCGGGGTGAGTGAGGCGGCGGCGGCAGTACCTCACGGGACCCCCCCCCTCCCCCCCCGCTCCCTCTAAGGGGGTCCCCGGTCTTGTGGGGGCTCGGGCAGCCGCGGCGGGGCCTGGACACGGTTTAACGTGGGTGTTTGTATCGTTACACAGCCGCCGGGCTGGGTTTGGGCCTTCCTAGCGGCGGCAGCGGGCGGCGTCCGTCAGGTTCGGGGGGAAATGTTGGGTGTTCGGGGTCAGCGCTGGGAGCTGGGTGCTCTCGGTCCCCCGGTGGGGTTGAATTGTGGCTTTATTGAGGGAGAGCGGGCGGGGAGCAGCCCCCTGTGGCTCACTGCGCACCTCGGGGGGGGTGAAGTGGGGGAAAAAATGGATTTTTAGGTGGCTGGCCTCGCGTTGGGCCGCGTGGAGGCTGTGGGTGCCCCGCCGTGCCGTTACACGCTGCTGAGTCACAGGGCTGGGGCTCGGGAGCCTGGCAGGAAGCGGCGGAGTTGGTCACCCGAGCCCCGGGCGGAGGCGAGGCGGTGCGAGGCCTCCTCCATCTTGCTGGAGGAGGAGAGGGAAAGCGGCGCAGCGCGCCCCGGGCTTGTTTCACACACCGTGCTGCCCCTTGCTTCGTGCTGCGGGGCACGGGCGTGAGTTAACACCACGTGGAGCACCGAGGGGGAGAGCAGGAGGTGCCTCTGGTGGTCCACACGTGCCTGGTTTTTAGGTGTGCTTCCGCACTATGTTAGGAGCTGATGCAGTGAAGTCAAGGTCTGAGGTTATTTTTTTCAGCGTGGTGATGGTGTGAGACTCAGTCTTACAGCATGTATGAAAGCTATGGCAGTTGGGTAATAAGACCTCTCAACTAACCGGGGTAGTTCTTTCTGGCCAAACTACTGCTGGTTTTTATTCTCTATTCCAACCCTCTTAACACATGGCTAAGAGAAGCGTGGCTGCAAAATACCTCCTTTGAGTTCAGCTTTTGCATTGCTAGTGCTGTGTTTCATGCGTGGAGCACAGCATCAGGTAGGAGTGGATTTCTTGGGCCCGAGTTGATAGTGAAGGCAGTTCTCAGATTTGGGAGTGGTGCTGCGGGCTGTAGCTTAGCCTTGCAGTAGGTAACAGCGTGGGCGCCCTTGGGAAGGGCAGGGAGCTGGTGTGCGTGGCTCCTCACCCAAAAGGAGACACTGACCTTGCCAGCAGACTAGCACAAAACAGGGTTTGAGGCAGTACGTGCATAAAATACCCCGCTCGTATTTGCTTGTGTTTGGCTTGCTCCATCACAAAGTACAAAGGTCTGGGGCAGGCAGTGCTACTGATGAGCTCTTTTCAAGCTTGTGTACAGTTAGCACTTCCACAGCCAGACCTGTGCAGGGGCAGCTCTTGCTTTAGAGCTGAGTCCTCTGCAGAGAGGGAGGCAGAACGCTCCTTGCTCAGCCTGTGAGGAGCTAAACGCCATCAGGTTTAGGAATTACTCAGTGGGAAAACTGTTTCTCGAACACAGAAGGGAGGGGGCTTGCAAAATGAGCCAAGAGAAGTGTGAGGAATTTCTGGAACAGTGTAGTGCTGTGAAATGCCTCCCCCTAAAGAAAAGGGAGGGACTGTGGGGGAGGTCGTTTGTCAAGGACACTTGGGTAGTGTCAGACCTGGGGTATGGATGGAAGCTCCAGCAGTGTGTGCTGCTGGAGTGACCCCTGTATGAAGGTGAGGAAACATGACTGCATTGTGCTAAGCCTTCCTAGGGAGCTGCCTGTGCTCTCAGAGAGTAGTGCAGCTCATGCTTTGTAGCAAATCTGTGGCTCTGAAAAGGAAAGTGAGGCGTAAGTGCCAGCCTAAAAAGCTGTGAAAGCCCTCTTCAGATAAACTGAAGGCTGTTCATATTGGGCGTTGCTTGGAGCAAGTGCAGAGATGTCTGCGTGGATGGGACTGATAACGGGGGAGTTGCAGAGATTTATTGCGAGCTTGCGTATTCCCCAATTAAAGCAGCGGCAGCACGGAGGCCAGGTTGAACTGGCTTGCTCTGCTTCTTGTGGCAGTCATATCATCTGTCAGCACGTGGGTCTTACAGTAAAGCAGATGATACCTAAAATACATGAACTGCCTTGCGTGATCTGCTGCGAAGAGGCACTTTGAATCCAAGGGGGCGAACAAATGGCTGCCCGAGCCTTTAACATGGGGAGAGGACTTTGCAGCGCAGCAGGAATGAGGGTAGGAAGCTGCCCCTGTGCAAGCAGCAGGCTTTCTGAGAGGCTCTCATCGGAACTTCTCAGTAATGAGTTGATTCGTGGCCGTTCCCGTATGCAGGGTTTCCACCCACACAGGCTTGCCAGAAGCCAGCTTCCAGATGGTTCTGCTTCTGAGGCTGAGCTCGCTTGTCTGCGGATGAACTAGTTTGGTGCTAGTCCATGGCTTACAGGCATTTGTCTGACTTGATTTTTAAAATGTAGCTGAGCTTACATAAGGCGTTCCTTACTGCACTTTTATTAAGTAAAAATATATAGGTGGGGGGGAGGGAGGGTGGCATTCAAAGGACTGTGGTGACTTTTTCTTCTCTTTAAGAGGAAAGGCTATTCCTGTAGATGTTCTTCTCAAGAAAGGGCATAACTTGCTGCTTAGTTAGAGCTGTGGCCGTCTGTTGCTATTTCAAGATAGGTTACATTCGGCTCTGAACAGCTGCTGTGCATACTAAGAGCTGTTGCCCTCGAGTCTTTTATCAAAAAGAATTCTAACTAGCTGCAGAAATTTCCTGTGTTGGGATTACTTGGCTGCTTTTATATGGTAAGCGGTGGCATTTCTTTAAGACTCTGGAAACAAGGCTTCTGCTTTTTGATGGCTCTTCCTGCCCAGGTTGAGATTCCTGTCCTCCTAATGAGAGACTCCAATCAAGTATTCAAAGTTTTCCTATTTGAAATAGTGTGAAGTGAAATTTCTGACCTGTTCTCATAACTACAGATGATGCTGCAGAATATAAATTAATACTGCACTCTTTTTCAGGTGTTCAAGATGTCCATTCTCAAGATCCATGCCCGTGAAATCTTTGATTCCCGTGGGAATCCCACTGTTGAGGTAGACCTCTACACCAACAAAGGTGAGTCCTTAGCTCTAAATCGTTTTGGTTTCTGTTCCAGATAGAACTGGAGAGGCAGTTTCACAATGGAATGATTAAGTGTGCTGCTTTTTGCAGTCTAAACTGTAAAGGTATTAATCCAAACAGTGCAACGTGCCTTCTTTCCCTTGTCCTGAGCTCAAACTGGGATAGCACTGGCATACTCGGGGTTAACAAGGCCTTGGTTCCTGTTCTTAAGTAACTGCTAATTGACTTAGTTTTTCTGTGATCACGAAACCCTGTATGACTGCACTTGAGGAAGTTGAATTTCTCAAGCGGTCGCTTTGTGTAATGAAACAGTCCTCTGCTGCAGAGCTGAATCCTGGGTAGGGGTTTCTTCTCTGCATAGGTAATCAGGCATGACTGAACAACTTGTCTAATTGGGTTTTCCCATATAACATCTTATATTTCTAATTTTTGTAGGACTTTCCTTTGGTTTTTGTTAGTTGTTCATCCCATATCTGATGGGATCTGACAAAGGCATTGTACAAACACATACCAGTGTGGTTTGGTGGAATGAGCACACACAATAGCTGTCATACACTAACTAAATAGCTGATCTTTCTGCCTCAGAAGATTAATGCAGTCATTTAATGAGATTGCCCCCACTAAGCTCTTTGCTGTCGTGAGATAAGGGAAAGGCTGAAGATTGAAGTTGGCATCTTGAACCACAGGCAGCGTAGCAATTTGTTCTTAAAGTTCAGCACCCTTGACTGGAAAAATGGGCTCTCCGAAGGGCTCAGAGCTTGGATGGACGAAACAGGCCTCTCAATTGTTCCTTGTGTGCCTTTACCTTACAAGAACCTAGAAGCTCACCTGCTAGATAAATGGGGCTGAAAAGCAGATGCACTGAATAAAGCTACCTTTTAGGAAGGAGAATGGATGGCTTTCCAAGCTTACACTTGAAATATGGATTGGAAGAGAGGGATATTCCTGTGAGCGAGTCAAAACCTGGTGTAGGGAGATGCTGCTGTGTTGGTGACACTGTAATGGAGCAAACAGCTCACTCAGGGTCACTAAGTGACCAGAGGTTTGGTTTAGAGCTTACCTCTCCCATCTCTAGGGGTGGAAGTATGTGGTAGGCTGGGGTTGTGTGAGCGGGGAATGCTTCACAGGTTAGAATGTGCTAAGAGAATTCTTTTTCTGTTTAAACAGGTCTGTTCAGAGCTGCTGTTCCCAGCGGTGCCTCAACTGGAATTTATGAAGCTCTGGAACTTCGTGACAATGACAAGACACGCTACATGGGGAAAGGTAAACCTGAGATTCGGTGCCTGGCTTCTTAACAGTGGCTGTGTGTCTGCAGATGGCTATGCTAGTTAGCATTAGAGGAGACGTGGGCTTTTTTTTACTGCCTCCCGTAGTCTGTACAAGGCGTGGCAATTAAACAGAAGGGATGAAGGTGAACAGTGAAATGGTAGTGCCCTACCCACGTGTAAGCTGTGTGGCGGTAGAGGTGCGGCACGCTGCTGGGTTTTACAAGGGACACTGAGGAGAGGGACTGCTTCCAGCATCGCATTGTGTGTGGGGCTCAGGCACGCCGGCTGGCTGACCCTGTCCTAGTGCAGTGTGCTGAAACACGCTTTGTTATTCCACTTCTGTTGCCCTGTACGTGGTGCATGTGAGAGTAGGGTGTCCTAAGAGCATCTGAACTACCTGTTCCAAAAGGCTTGGTGATGCTGCAGCTAGTCACAAGATCTCTCTTGTAGCCCAAATTTGTCCAAGAACTATTAAGTGCATCTGCTGTGGCACTGTACGCTGCTCAGCTCACAGCATGTGAAGTCCTGAGCTTGAGGTTTATGCCAGCTGCTGACCACAGGTAACATGCAACTACACTAGTAGCAGTCACTGAAATGTTTTCATTTCAGGCTGCATTGTAGCTAAAGGCACTTGATCTTTGTCTTTCATTGCAGATGGTCCTAATACGTAAGTTTGTGTTAGTGGCATACTGTCTTAATTGTCTGTGGACTGATTCTAAGTCCTGAAAGGCAACTTGGCAGTAGTCATGAGACTGGCTTGGAAACAAGCGTGGAAGAAAATGAATAGCCGCATACAAGATGCCATTAACTAATAAACACCCTAATAGCAATTCTTAAAACTACTCTGGGAGCTTGGACAGTAGGTCCAAGAGCTTTTTAACTTGCGGCTGTAAAACCACTGGTGGCACTTTCCAAGTATGCGCGATCAATTCACCTTTCAGCTGAGAGAAGCAATTTTGTCAGTACTCCAAACTTTTGTCAGTCAGATGAAAGGAAGCTGAAATATTTTGTGCCTATTGAGAAAGTGGTCAGAGTGGATAGCTGCTGAACTGAACTTGCAGAGAGCCATGTCTGAGAAAATTCACGGTGGTTATTACTTCGATACAAAATAAACCTCAGATTACTCAGTATCCCAAAGAACAGAAGATCTTAGGCTATCCACTTAGGGCACTTTTCCTTGAGAAGAGTAAAAGTGTTCTTAGCTCTGTGTGCTAAATAGGTTTGTGTGCTTAGACCTGCGAAGTCTGATCCTGTAGACAGTTAACCGGACAGTAGCCTAAGCTTCTGCAACAGGCTATTACAGCTGAAGGTTTTTATCACCCAGCAAATAACATGAGTCAAAAAAATCACCGCATGGGATGAGTTGCAGATAGCTGGAAGGCCTTTTGTAATTTAAATCTGCTGACTTAGACTATTTGAAAGGCAATTAATGTGGTTCAGGGTGCACTTAATTAGCATTCACCAGGTTCTGAAGCCTAGGTCTTGGGAGACGCTTAAAAGCTCTGCAGGGATGACAGCATTCCTGAGGCTAATGGTGTAGCTGGCTAACGATGGCCTCTGCTGATGGGGGAGAAGCGAGTTCTTAGTGCAGCTCCTGGTTTACCTGGTGGTGGGCCACACAGATTAAACAGGGCGCTGTGTTCACACGCATTTCCCTCTGTGAGGCAACGTTCAACTTGAACACATGCATTCAGGTACGGGGCAGCGTGTAGGCTTTTTGCACTATATTGAGTGTCAAACATACTCTAAGGTGATGCTTTAGTAGTGTTACAGAATGACAGCATAGTGAAATGCCGGAGCTGCTGCATGCTTAACTAGCAGGGAAGCCCTTTTCTTTCCCCCTACTCATCCATTCTATGAGCAGATAGGAGTATCATATCCTAAAACCTTTACTCAGCCACTAAAGGTTTGGGTCCACAGTTTTGCAGCATGAAACCAGGGTGGAAAGAACAAACACAGCCTGGCTGGCAGCTGCACAATTTTTCTCTACCCTTTGAACCCTTTTGTTTCTGGTCTACAGCTCAGTATCAGACACTTGCTAACCCGTAGGTCTGTTGCCCTACTTGTGTCCTTTTCTTGTCCTTGCATGACTGATTTTGTCTTTGGCTGTGAGCCTTCATCTCTTCCTTGATTCTCTTGTCCATTTCGCTTCTGTCAGGTGTATCCAGAGCTGTTAAATATGTTAACGAGTTCCTGGCGACAGCATTGTGTACACAGGTAATGGATGTGCTTTCAGTGCAACCTTGTCACTTGGACAAACTTCTCCAGTGCATGGTCTTGCAAACTAACATTGCAGCAGGCATTCCTAGATGATGCTTATTTCATGCAACTTCCACTCAGCTGGGACAGGGTCTGTAAGTGTTCAGATCTAGCAGTAAGCTCAGGTTGGATTGGGGTTTGAGTAGCATGAGGTGGTATTTTTGAGGTTTAGTTGTTACTGAGATCATCTACTAATGCCTGCGTAACAAGTGTGGTTGACCAGTGTCTGATTTGCTTGTTCCTTCCAGGTGTCTCAAAAGCTGTTGAGCACGTCAATAAAACAATTGCACCCGCACTGATTAGCAAGGTAGGAGTGATCTGTCTTCTGCTAACATCAGCTAATGCCAGTCCAGTGCATCCTAGCTGATGTTTGTCTCTAGAGACAGTTACAGGAACCGTGTTACGTGGGGGATGCTAGCATGTGTACTGGAGTGCATGAGAACAAACTGACTTACAGTAATTGCTTCCCTTAATGACTGCGTATCTAACACTTAATCAAAACAGTCTCCAGCAGCCTTAAGCACCTGGGAACCTCAGTGGAATGCAGCTAAGATGCAAGCTGCCTTATGCTTAAAAGGGTGGCTGAATGGTAGGGGGGGGACTGGCTAATCTGGGGGGAATCTTAGGGGAACATTAGGTAAGTTGGCTTGAGTGAGATTCCTGTGCCATCCGTGGGCACTGAGCACTAGAAAGGATGGGGCAAGGCAGTGATAATACCTAAAGTGACGGCACATTCTTAGCCATGATTGCAAACATTGTGTGCTGAGGTATAAATGGGTTTGTGATCTGAGCATGCCGGTTGTCTTGAAGCTTGAAGTGAAGGAGCAGGGGGTGTAAATTGGAGCTTTCTTCCATGTCAGGCCGAGAGCTGTGTAACTGGCCCCGTAGTCAGGGAGCTAAAGGACGTGGCAGCCTTACAGCTCTGTCCGAATGTCTTCTGTCTGAAGAACAAAACAAGCTTTTGGTGTGCCCAACTTACGTCAGCCTTGGGGAAGTGACCAGAAGATGCTGCTGTTTGATAATGGCCAGAAGTAGTCGGCTCTGCTGTTGGGTAGTTGAGTTGCACTTCAGCAATTCCTGGTGCCTGCCAGTGAAATAAAGATGCAGTGGGTAGGTGAGAGTTCTTAGAGCCATGTTTTGCTTCATCAACGTTTTGCTTCTTTCTCTGCAGAATGTCAATGTAGTGGAGCAAGAAAAGATTGACAAACTGATGCTGGACATGGATGGATCGGAGAACAAATGTAAGTGGGCTCTGTTGTGGTAGGCACGAAGAGATAAAGGTTGTTTTTACAGAAGTCTTGTTTACCTTATCAGAAACACTGTGTACTGCAAACAGTGTGCAGTGCACGGCTTAGGCTGTGCGCTTACATAACTGAGACCATAATAGTGCTGGTACTGCTGAATCTCTTCAGGAAAATTCAGCATTTCTGTAAACAACTTCTTCCTATTTCAGCTAAATTTGGTGCCAATGCCATCTTGGGTGTATCTCTGGCTGTATGCAAAGCTGGTGCTGCTGAGAAGGGTGTCCCCTTGTACCGTCACATTGCTGACCTCGCTGGAAACCCAGAAGTCATCCTGCCTGTTCCTGTAAGTCTCCTGATAAGGCTAGCTAAAGGCTTGATCTGGCCAGGTGCTTCACGATGTCTCCTGGTCTCGGATCAAGCTTTCTTGATAGCGGAGTGTCTCTTGCTGTTGTCCGCCTACACTGAAACACTTCTCTTTCTGGTTACTCCAAGGCTTTCAACGTGATCAACGGCGGCTCCCATGCTGGCAATAAGCTGGCTATGCAGGAGTTCATGATCCTCCCTGTGGGTGCTGATAGTTTCAAGGAGGCGATGCGCATTGGTGCAGAGGTCTATCACAACCTAAAGAATGTCATCAAGGAGAAGTATGGGAAGGATGCAACCAACGTGGGTGATGAGGGTGGCTTTGCCCCCAACATCCTTGAAAACAAAGAAGGTAAAAATAAGCTTAGTGGGGTGGGAGGTATAACTGATCACCTGTTTCTTTGCTCTCCTTCTGTCCTGACAAGCTTTCTAAGATCCTGTTGTGATGCGGTGCAGTGTAGAGCTACTCTCCTCGAAATCAATTTATGTAGCTTGACGGGATAGCTTTCACTTCAGTGCCTCATCAGTACTTTGCTTCTGAACCGCTCTGAGGGAATCTAACCACCTGCCAGTTAAAGGGGTGGTCTGGGCATGTCTATGCATCTTGGGCTTCCTAGAAGTCAGCGGTCGAAGTTTAGTGGACTTATTTTTCTGCTGACAAAGGAAGAAAACAGTTTGCACTGTGCCTGCTGATGTGTGGGAGTGCGTGTGGGCCAGCCTGGGACACAGAGGCATTTGCTGTCTCCACAGCCCAACAGTTCTGTTCTGAAGGCTGCAGGGGAAGGGGGGCACAGTCTGTCTTGTGGAAAGTGAAATGCTTGTTCCTACAAAAATGATCTGTACCCAGAAGGGCTGTTTTATGGCCTTTTTGTGCAGAAATGGAGCTGGTAATAAGCCAGTACAGTGCTACACTCAGGTTGCTTGCATCCTTGAAAGCAGCTAGTTACAGTATTGTTGAAGTTGGCCTCTGAACTGAAGCTGCCTTTTCTGATACTGAGGCTAGTATCTTTTCTGATAATGAGCCAGCAGTGGAAATCCACATGTTCCCTGTATCCCACGGTTAAATGCAGATTTTGCTAGGTCTGTACCCCGAGACATCAACGGAGATGACCTTGGGTGACTATTACAGTCCGAGGAATCTGTGTTGCTGGTAGCAGCTGCTCTTGCAGTTTGTACAACATGAGCATCTTTAAAAAAACACTTTATGTAAGCTTCCTACTGTAAATAGCCTGGCTGACCTGGCTGGTTGGCTTGGAGTCAAGGATGCTTGAGGGAGTCTTCCTGGCTGTGAACGGACTGAGTTTCCTTGTTCGGACTCTGCCAAACAGTAGCATAGTGGGTAGTATCCCAAGACTCCTACTGAGCAGTTAAATTCTCTCTTCTCTAAATAAACGTGCAAGAGGAGAACAGGTAGATGGAAAGAGAGGGTGTCTTGTGCAGTAGCAGGTTGTGTATCATTGCATGTCAGGATTTTGGTGTTCACTTCTGTCATGGTCAGCACCTGATCTGGAGCTGAAAGGGATTCATGTGTGGTCACTTTCCTGCCCGTGTTCATAAAGCAGCAAGAAGTTGTAGTATCACCTTGGCTCAAGCTTGCTGGCTGACCTGTAGTCCTGCCTGAAGAGATCACAAATGCCGTAGAGGTGTCTCGGGTATTACAATCCAAAAGCAGTACTGAAGTAGTAGACTGTTTAAATTAGTGTAGAAGCTGCAGTGTTAACATTTTGTGCGGCCTTTGGGCTTTCTATAGGGGGTAACGGAGATTCCTGGCCGAGTGAATATACTGTTGTTGGTAACTGATT
Source organism: Anser anser (assembly GCF_964211835.1). Classification (NCBI taxonomy): domain Eukaryota; kingdom Metazoa; phylum Chordata; class Aves; order Anseriformes; family Anatidae; genus Anser; species Anser anser. The sequence continues at coordinate 4,249,546 of NC_139738.1, read as the reverse complement.
AGCTTCGTGTTGAGGTGTTGAGCAGGAACTCAGCGGTGCCTAACTGTGTTTCAGCCCTGGAGCTGCTGAAGACTGCCATCGGTAAGGCTGGCTACTCTGACAAGGTTGTCATTGGCATGGATGTGGCTGCCTCAGAGTTCTACCGTGATGGAAAGTACGACCTGGACTTCAAATCCCCCGATGATCCCAGCAGATACATTTCTCCTGACCAGCTGGCTGACCTGTACAAGGGCTTTGTGAAGAACTACCCAGGTAAGTCCTTCAACAAGGAAGCAAAATAGTTGTGGAGAAATAGGGGTTGATTGAAATAATTTAGGATGCAGCCTCCCTTGTCTGCAGATCACAAGCAGAACAAACCAGCTTTCTAGGAGTTGTAGCCATGTTTTTTGGGGTGGGTAATGCTTGTTTGAAAGCAGGGTTAGCAATGTGCTGCAGGCCTGACCTTTCATGGTGGTATTTTGTTAAATCTCCTTCTGTCTTCCTCCAGTGGTATCCATTGAGGACCCATTTGACCAGGATGACTGGGCTGCCTGGAAGAAGTTCACTGGCAGCGTTGGCATCCAAGTGGTTGGTGACGATCTGACTGTGACCAACCCGAAGCGTATTGCCAAGGCAGTGGAGGAGAAATCCTGCAACTGCCTCCTCCTCAAGGTCAACCAGATCGGATCTGTGACAGAGTCCCTACAAGCGTAAGTTGTTCTCCCTTCTTAGCCATGTCACGGAGGGGGATCCTTGAGTGCATGAGAGGGGGACTGTGTAATTGAGGGGGATGAACGTAGAGAACAGTGCAATAGAAATCTGATCGGACATTAGTGAGGTGACTAAAAGGTAACTCATAGAGGCTATTGGCAAGCAAACCTGTACCTTCATGGCCTTGAAGTCACATGGGCACATCGAACACTGCTTAAGCATGTGTAAAAGCAGCTTGTTATCACTGTTTTCACGTGATTCTAGCCCTGACATACCAAAGGGCAGTTCTGTCTTGCCAAAGCAGAGAATACCTGGCGCTTGGCAGCAGCATTAGAGCGAAGGTCGCTATGCAAATAGGGTGGTGTGACGCTTTGCCTGTCTCTCTTCCAGCTGCAAGCTTGCCCAGTCCAATGGCTGGGGCGTGATGGTGAGTCACCGCTCTGGAGAAACAGAAGATACCTTCATTGCTGACCTGGTGGTCGGTCTCTGCACTGGTCAGGTTGGTGTCTGTACCTGCTGTAGTTCGCTTCCTTGTCTGATTAGACAGTGCCATGGTGCATAGCAGGTGGGGTCTGCTGCGACTTAAGGCATGAAGACTTCCTGCTCCTACGTACAGGAAGCTGATCTGCCTAATGGGACTGTGACATGGGAGCATGTTATCTTGTGTAAACTCACCTTTAGCCATCAATTAAACTTCTGAAAGTGAACTCCAATGGGTGTGTCAGGATTTGATACGGAAGCTGTTCCAAAGTGAACATTCCTTATTGCTCCTGAGCACTATCATGTTTGAGTGTACGGGTATTCAAAGCCTGGTGCTGAAATCAAGCTTGTAATTGCGCTTATTACTCTAAATAGAGTAGTTTTGTAATTGCATTCATGGCCTTACTTCTGCTGTAGTTCCTGACCAACCTTCTGATTTCCCTTCCAGATCAAAACTGGTGCCCCCTGCCGATCTGAGCGCCTAGCCAAGTACAACCAGCTGCTGAGGTGAGACTTGAGATGGGCAAAGGGATAAGGGCCTGACATAAAATGGATGCTCCACTAATGCATTCAGGGCACAGCTTGCTCTTCTGTGCAGCTTAAGGACAAACTGATGCTAGTAGAAATGCTTTTGGGCTGGTGCCCTGCCTGCAGAGCTGGCAGTGGGATGAATGATGAGTTGAATGGGTTATGGTCATAATGGAGACACAAAAGGGGAGCCTCGCACAGTGTTCAGTGACATTGTCTCTGTGAAGTTGTCCTTCTGACTGCATGATGCAGTTGCCTTGGGCAAGCGTTTCAAATGTCTGAGCAGAGTTGGGTAAGATGAGGGTTACTGACCAGGGCAGCTAAATGTGTGATTGTTCAAGTTGCTTGGGGAAACTGACTGGTGACCCTGATGGTACCCTCAGTGCCTCTTAGATCAGGTGGTTTGGTGTAAGGTCAGCGGCTGTGCCAGTGCAATTCTGCTCACTCAGCTTTTTCTTCCCTTGTCTTCAGAATTGAAGAGGAGCTTGGCAGCAAGGCCCGCTTTGCTGGAAGAAACTTCAGGAACCCTCGCATCAACTAAGCTGCGTGGATCAGACACCCCTGTTCTGGTTTAAAGCACTAGTCACCTACTTAGATCACAATTACCCGTATTAGAAAGATGAGGGCAGCTGAAGGAAAAAGACCGGTTTGCAGGTCCTCTCCCTCCCTAGATGACTCCTTCACCTAGTGTTTCCACCAGCTCTGATCTGTTACTTGTAACAATCTGCTTTTGTAGAACAATCCCAGTGAGGTTTTGTGTTAAACATGCTCCAGAACCATGACCCGTTGACGCTGGGCATAAGCAATTCCCTTCTCTGCCTGTCTGGTTTTTGATGTTTGGAGCTGTTTGACTTGCAGGACAGCAAGAGGTACCTACAAACAGAGATAGTAGTGTTTTTACATGTGATAAATAAAAAGCATCAAACAACCCAACAAAGTGTGGCCTTGAGTTGCTTTGGGGGAGAGTGAGGAAGAGGGGTACCTGTGTCTGCATAAGTGTGTCCTGTTTCAGGCTGCAGAGTGAGAGTTGGACTAATCACTGTGGTTTGGGGGTGGACTTAAATTGCTTTGTGACAAATACACAAATAATTAGCTGTAAGTATGTGCCTGCAATCAAAAAGTGGCCTTCAAGGATGTTTTGTTGTGTGAAGGTGGGATGAGACATAGCTTTTGAACTATGAGATCAGTTACAATCCCTGAAGGAAAGAGAGAAGCTCATGGCCTCCTTAATTCAGCAAAGGTAAGCTGTGTCTGGTCGAGTGCTGTGATTGTTTATCGTAGACCATTGCAGATGTCTGCTCTGTCTTTTTATAGCATTACTGGGGGGGGGAAAACAGTGCTCGCCTTGGTGTATAGCAAGAAGCTGACAGTTAACCATCTTGAAGGTAATTTGCAGCCTCCCTCTTGATCTGCTGCTGCTACATGGTGTACTTATAGAATGTGAGCTGTGGGACAGTACTGCTCCCAAACCCTTCTGCTCGGAAGAGGAAACTCAGGGGAAGCCCCTGAAATCTGTTGTAACAGCGATTCTAGGAGGCTGTGATATTTTTCATAGAGACTTTTATGTAACAGTGCAGGGAACCTGGTATGAGTGGGATGCCATGTTGAATTAAAACCAAAACCTTAATTAAAAACTGCTGTATTTGTTTTATCATCACTAATAGCACTCTTAATACAAGGTGTAATTGAAAGTTGCTCTGATAGCTGCACTTAATTTTTGCCCTATTAGTAACCAGGTACTGTATTTCACAGAGGGGGAAGAAGAGACTTCAGGGGCTTTCCAGCTGTGTGAGAACAGATGGCCATAAACAAAAGGCATATGAGCAAATATTAGTTTTTTTTCCAAAAGCCTTTATTCTGTTCAGGTTGCAGCTCTGCTAGGAAGGGAAGGCGGTAAGCGCAAAGCGGCTCGTTCCTGGTCACTGCTGATGCTCTTGAAGGTGAGGAAAGAAGAACCCCTTGGCCTGGGGACCAGCAGGAGCCATGTTCGGGGTTCTGCCCCCAGCACCGTGGGGTTGCTGTCAGAGCAGCAGCATCTAAAGGGCAGCAGAGGTGTGATGTTAGATGCTTGCCAAGCAGGGAGAAACGAATTATTGCACAATTGAGGGAGGGGTTGTTTAAGCCAATTCCTACTGCTTATGGTTTTTTTCCCCATAATGGCTGCTTTGTGAGAAAAAGATGAATTCCTGATTCACTTCAGTGGCTGTTCTGCTAGTCTTTCGATTCCAGGAGATTAAAATATCCATGGCTGGAAATTTGTAGTGTGGGGAGCACAGCAGTGCCCCGCTGTGGCTGTTGCTTGTGTTGCAACGGTTCCTTGCATTGTAAATCGATTTTGTATCTGCTATGGTTTAAAATCAGTAAGCAGGAAATTAAGGCCAGTGATGCTGCAGAGTGTGCTTTAAGATTTTATTAAAATCAAATTTTTCAGTTTTAGACTGAAAAAACCCCCACAAACTTCAAAAGTCCCTATTGAAAAAATACAATGCTGTAACAGAGTAGTGTGAGGACTGAGTCATATCCCTAAATAAATCTGTGCATCAGAGGTTGAGGTGGGATCGTGCCCTGGGAGGAGTGAAGCCACAAGAGAGGCTGTGAGCCACTGGGAGGTGCTGGGGCTGCCTCATGCGAGCGTGAGCAATAGCTGTGAAAGGCTTCAGCACACAGGGCCCTGTTCACGGGGACGCCTGGCTTCTGTGGTCTCCCTTGATGGATGTGTTTGAACTAGAAAGGCTCAGCTGCTGTTGGCATTTCTGAAATACCTCGTCTCATAAAACGACTGGGGAAAGTGCACCACCCAGACTGCCAAACACCCCTCACAGGGGCAGGGAGTTCTCGGCATCTGTGCTCTAACCGGATCTACAGAGGGAGGAAGATAACAGGTCATATATGCCGCAGTGTATTTCTGATGCGAGTAGCCCCTGTACAAAAGGCTAAAGCCCATCTCAGGGACAGTGGCCACGGCCCTCTTCATGCACGGGTATTCAATGGAGTTATGCGGAACTCCCCTGGCCCAGGCTGTGTTTGTTTGGAGCCAGCGCTGTGTTTTGCAGCATCCAAATGGCCCAGCACCCGTCGGGGTGAGGTGAATTCAGCCCCCAGCCGTGGCTTCGGCTCCTCGGCCCCGCAGCCAGCTCAGCAGATGGGGTCTGAAAGCAAATGCAGGCACAGCTGGCTGCTGGAACAAACCTCCCTGCAAAGACAATAACTGGTGCAATGAAACCATTCCTGCTTTGTTGGGCAGCTGGCAACTGCTTCTCCTTATGAGATTTATCTCCTCTGTCAAGCCCTTCTTAAGAAGAGCTTTGCTATAAATACCAAATTTACCAGCCCCAGCTCAGCCTGTGGTAAATGCTTCCTCTCGCACAAATTTGTCCTTTCATGAGGCATTGGCCTAAGCTGGTTGCACTCCGTGCAAATTTGAAACCTGGTGCACTTTTCACACATAGCTGATCTCTGAATTAGACCTGTTAAATGAATAAACCAGCTAATTACACACAAATCCTATCAAGGGATTTTTCTTCTGTCAAAGAGGCAGGCCTGTAATGTATGCAAAATGGTTTGGAAAGCTTTCTGTAGCAGAACTGTGTCAGGAAGCAAGAGCCACGGTTGGTTTTCACCTGGTGCTTCAGCAAGGGAAGGCTGGATTCTCAACCCACCTTACCTGGGCGGGTAAGGCTGTGTTCACACCTGGAGGTTTTCTTTTAGGAAGCAGAAGAAGGGCAGGAAGGAGCTGGAAAGCAGATCACCGGCTGCTCTAAGGTGACAAAGCCCTGCCTGGCTGTGACACGGGGACGTGCACCAGCAGGGGCTGGCACCAGGACCGGTGTCCTGGTGTGCGGTTACAAACTGGGGGGAGAAAGAGGGGGAGTTCACCGAGCTGGAATCCTCTCTACGGGTGAATAGGTTGGTCCCAGCTCTGACAAAAAGCCTTCTGTTAGCAAAGCCCAGGTAATAATAATTCATTATCATTCACACCTTGTTGTCGGTGTGTGACGGAGAGCTGCCACGGGTACAGTTACAGACATGGTGTGTCTTACAAAAAATTGCACGTAAAATGGCAAGGTTAGAAGAAAATCAGTCGGGTTCTGAAGCCAGAAGCTGTTCAGTCAGATGCTGTCGGGTTGTACGTGCCTGCCTGCACCAGCGATACTGCCCCACGGTGTCAGGGGCTGTGCTCACCCCGTCCCATCAAACCAGAGCTATGTAAAGCTTTCAAGTGAAATCACAGAGAGTATTTGGGCCAGATCAGCGAGGTGCTTCCAGCTGCAGACAATTCAGGCTCCACCTAATGAGGCTGCAGTGTTGAAAGGAGTTCCTCGCAAAGGAAGAAAGGAGACTGGAATAGGTAAGTGCCGAAACGCGGGGCCCTGGTTTGTAGATAAGAATGTAAAGTGCGTTAGAGGAACGGGAACGATCAGTAATTTCGTGCGTGTGTTTGGAGTGAGGGGAATAAGCGAACAGGGAACACGATTTGATTGCAGAAAATCAAAACCTAAACCCGCGGCGCTGGAGAGGCGGAGAGCTGTGTCTGCTCCTTAATCAGGGCTCGAGTCCTGCTGCACGGCTCCTCACCTCTCTGCGCTGTCCCCACGGAGCTGCTGCTCGAAAGGCTGTGCTTTATACCGGAGTGCAAATGTAGCACAGCCAGTGTCTTTATTACTGTAATAATTTGCAGGGCTGGCACTCTTTGGAGTAGAAGGAGGTGTCAGCTTAGCAAACATGGATTGGGAGGCTATTCTGAGAATAGCAGGCAGCCTTAAAAGCAGAGCTGAAGCGAGAAGCAGGCAGAGGAGATGACTGATGAGCAGAGAGGAGAGGCAGGTGCACTTCGGGGAGCTATTCAGGTAACAGGATACATAATGGAGTGATGCAAAGGACTGGAGAGGGAGAGCTCTCCCATTACCCGCTGGCTCTATTTCCAGGTTCCTGGAGGTAGCTGCTTGGCCCTGTAGCCCAGCCCGCTCTTAGCGTTCGTTTCCCACCAATATCTTGACTTTTGGCTCTTGTACTGGCCCCATCTCAAAGAGCCCGTTTGGGCAGGAGGGAACGGTGCCATCCTGCTCTAATTGTCGAGAGGCCAAACGCGTTAAGGGTTGGCTTTCTCCCTAGATATCAGCCCCTCTAGGGAGCCAGCACAACACTCAGAAATAGAAGCTGTTAGAGCCAGGCATGGCTTCTGCTCCTCTGGTTACTGATTTTCCAGTTTTGTGGCGTCAGAACGGGGCCCTACCTGCCAGCTGCAGCACCAGCGTCAGGCCCAGCAGCGCTGCTGTAACCTTCCTGCTCCTGCTCGGCATCTAAATTCATCCAGCAATCACGGCGTCGCTTCTGGTGCGGCTGCTGCTGGGTGCTGACTGCCCGACCCCCTGCCTGGTGGGGACAGCAGGGGATGTCACTGGCTTTACGCGTGTCCATGACACACAAAATCACAGAATATGGAAGGGACGCACAAGGCTCATCGAGTCCAACTCCTGCGTCCCTAAAGCACCAGCCAAAAAATTCAGACCATGTATCTGAGAGCGTTGTACAAAGGCTTCTTGAACACTGGCAGGCTCGGTGCTGTGCCCACCACCCTGGGGAGCCGGTTCTGGTGCCCGACTACCCCCTGGGTGAGGAACTGTTCCCTAACACCCAGCCCGACCCTCTCCTGTCGCAGCTCCAAGCATTTCCTCGGGGCCCAAGGACACGGTGCTGGCCGGGGTGATGCTCTGGATTGCTCAGTGCCCCTGCTTCATCCCAGTCACTTTTACTCCCCAGTTTTTGTGCCATTCCAAAATGTCAGAGAGATTTTCCTCCCAGACAATTGATTTTAAAAAGAAACAAAACTGCAATTGAGCAGCACATCGATCTCGCTCCCTGCAGGAGCTGCTTGGCTCAGTGAAATCCTGAGACTCACTCTGATTTTACCACCTCTAGCATGGGTGAATGTTTTGGTTTTTTTTTTTTGCCTCCTGCTTGCACCTGGCGGGCCCTCACGCAATGCTGTCCCTGTCTCGTCCTGTACACCCAGCTGCAGCCCGAGCATCCCGGGGGAGCCTGTGGCAAGCGCTGCCTGCGCCGTGCCCTCCGGTGTCCCCATTAAGGGACCTCGGCCAGCCCTGCCACGTCTTTGTGGCTGCGTGCAGGAGCTGCAGGAGCTCGCAGACACAGAGACGTGTGTCAGCAGCCACGGAGACGCGTGTCAGCGTCCTCGCCAGCCGGCGGCTGCGGGAGAAGCCCCGCTGCAGCGCCAAGGAGCAGCAGGAGCAGGTGATGGGAGCACAGCGGCCACTTTTTCCCCATCAGGAGGGTGTTCGGCTCGTCCTGCACGCCGGTCAGGCTTCCTCAGGGCGGCTGGTGGATGCGGGGAGAGGATCCCAGCGGGCGGCCGGCCAGCCCTGCCTGCCCTGCAGCGGCAGCTCGGGCTGCAGCCTCGTGCTCCCTTTCACGGCGGGGTTTAAAGAACCGTGCCAGGCACCGGCTCGGTCCCACCGCTCCCTCCGAAGCGTTCGTCACTGCTCTCTTTGTATCGCTGGGCAGAATGATTTCCTTGTGGAGGCGAGCTGGGGGCGGCTGCGAGAACAAAATGCGAGGAGCCTTCCCACCCGCGCTCCTCTCTGAGCAGGTGGGGACCGCAAGGCAGGAAAGCACCAGGTCCTGGCCACCTCCTCGTGCCGGCCTCATTTTTGTAGCGCGCCTGTGGGGAAAATCTCCTGCCTCTAATACAATGCACAGGTTCAGCTCTGTCTAGAAACGCGTTTAACCATCCGGGTTGGCATTTACAGGCTGAAGGTATGGGGGAGAAAACGAGACAGCCCTCGTTACACCCCAGCCACCCAAAGAGGCCGGGGAGTCCCACAGTGGGGGTGCAGCCCGCCCGCTGACAGCAGCCGCGGGAGCACCCGGGCTGGTGCCTTTCACGAGAAGACGAGGGCTCTGCGTGGTGTCTCTGCCCCACGAGGGCCGTGTCCCCTCATGTCACCCCGTGTCACCCCGTGCTGCCCAGAGAGGGGCTTTTGGGGAGCAAAGGGCTCCTTCCCTGCCCGCTGCTGCCCTTTGGGCGGCTCAGCTCCTGCCGGCAGCGGCGGATGGCAGAGCTCCTCTCTGCCCACCTGGAACTGGTTACGAACTTGGCAAAAACGCTTTGAGCTCGAAATATTAGTTCCGTGCTGGTGTGTTTTGTTTCAGCCTTTAGAGAACAAAACGCTTGCCCTAACTTGGTTTGCTTTGAAGGGATGTTGCTTTTGAAAACTCCTTAATAAAGCTTTCAAAACAAACTAACAAGGAAACCAAACACTTCCTGCCAGACAAAACATTTTCTTTGCTGATGTTCCACATTGCTGCATGTCTTGGTTTCAGGGTGACCCAGCACAAGACGTGCATGGGCAGAGGGACAGGAACGGGGATTTTGTGTGCATTTAACTGCAGCACGGGAGTTGCCTGACGCCCTCAGCCCACAAAACCCACTCACGCCCCTGTTGTTGGGTCTCTTTTCCATAGCGTGTGTTTTATGACGGGTTTTAAGCCTACAGCTCAGCCAAACCCACCAGCTGACTCCTGCTTTGCTTACAACACGCCCGTGAACAGCGTCGCTCAGCGGGGCACCGAGGTCCTGCAGCAGCTAAATTACTCGAAGCAAAGGGCACGGAGAACTTCGTACGTCCAGGTGCCGATGTGCCTCGGCTGCTGGCTGTGGGCATCATCCGTGTCTCGTTGTACGTGCGTGTCCTATCTCCCTGAAATTTTGCAGAAGGGTCTTGAATAATATATATCGCATTAGGCAGGCGCTGAAAGATGAGGACTGACACTGCTTATTCAGCTAGCTATGCGGGTATTAGACCGAGATGCAGCTGAGACATTTGTGTTGCCTTTCTCTTCCTTCTCACTGTGACCAGAGTCCTGGCGGTGTCTGAGGCGGTGCCTGGAGGATGTGCAAACGCAGCCCTGCCTTGGTCCTGCACAATGTGCTGGGGATTTTTGTGTCAGAAGCCTACTGCACACGGGGCAAGGTTGGCATTATTGTGAGTTTTTGTGCAAAACCAAACAGATACCAAGCAAAAAGCAGTGCATGCCAAAGCTCCCAAGCCAGTGCCTTGGTGGGTAGGTGACAAATCCTGCTCACTGAGCAGAGCCTCTTGTGGAGGCAGGTTCCAGGCTGCGCTCCTGCCTCCACGCTATTTTAGTTTTTATTTGTCTCATTGTTGCGGGTCTGCGAACACCAGCTGGGGAAGAAAAGCTCCTAGGCTGCAAAGCCTGGTGCCTTTTGCTGCAGTTCCTCAGCTAAGTCCTTGCCTGGGGGGTTTGTGCTTTGCTGTCAGGTTCTGCTCCTGTCTGCTGCAAATAAGCAGTGACTGGAAGATGCACGTGGTGGCTTCTCTTCGGGCTATAAAGCCACTGGCAGTGAGAACAGCTGAATTTGGGGCTAAAAAGTGCACTGTCGCATCAAAACCCAGAGAGCAGGTGGTACGAGGTACCTGCAGCCTGAACCCATCTCCAGCCTGAGCAGGAGAGGTGCCTGTCCACAGGAAGGCGACTTCTTTATTAATTAACAAAACCTGGCAGCCTCTTGTCCGGTGGCACGGGGTAAAGGTGGGTGTTGAGAGCAGGGCTGCGGTCCCACGTGGGTGCTGATCCTCGCGGACCTGTGCTGGGACCTCGGGTTTGTCACCTCTCCATCGCTCACTTGTCCCGGGTGGGCACCATGGAGCAGCGAGCCGGGGCAGGATTCGTTCCTCCATTTTCTGCAGCGCTTTGAAGACATCGAACGCTGAGGGGAAAAGGGGGTGGAAGCAGGAACGGTGCTTGAAATGGAAATTTTCCCTTTTCCGTCACTATTTTTTTTTCTCTGCCTTTAGAAAAGCACATTGAAACGTGCCATCAAAGGTAACGGCCCCGCAACGCCAGGGAAGGAGCAGCCACAACGGGGAGGCGAGAGCCGGAGCCTCCTCCTGGAGGAGCGCGTCTGCAGAGGGAAGGGCGAAAATGCAAATCTGAAATCAATCCATCTCCCTCTGCCTCGCACGCTTTGGCCATCTATAACAGTTTAAAGTGAAGTCAGTGGCTGAGGACAAGAAGGGAGGCTTGTAAATCCATTTACTACTTTCTGCACTGAAGGAGAAGCAGCGAATTTATAGTGGAAACGCAGGGAGGGCACGGATGAGGTGTTCCACATCAGCGGTAGAGGATGGCTCAAAAATATCGGAGCAAACCTTTGAACAAACAGAAAGCCTCGGGATGCGGAGGCATCGAGCAGCTTTGTGGGCCCTTCCTCCCTCCCTGCCCTGGCTCTGAGGGTGTTTTTAGAGGCACAGAGGTGTCTGCACCACGGCTCCCCGGGGTTCCCCCTTTGCCTGTGGTCCCGTTGTGCTGACCTTGTGCCAAACGGGCACTTTCCTGGTGGAAAGAAGAGGGCGAGCATGCCTCTGTCCTTCCTGCCCGGGGCTGGAGAAGTGGATCTAAACATGCCCAAGCCTGATTTGTGGATCCTTTTTTGTGGATCCTATTTAGGATCCTTTTTGCAGCATTCTGCTTGAAAGGACCGCTTCCAGGGCGGGATGCTATTTAAAAGCTCTTTGGCGTGAAGAGTAAGTTTGTTATATTTCCTTTATTTACCAGGTTTTGTAAAAGCAGTAAATCATGGAACAGATTGCCCTGTAACTGTCCCCAGGTGTAAGGAGGACACAGCAACAAGCCCCGAGGGGCGACGCGATTAATCCCGCTCCGGAGGAAAGGCTGCCATTAGTCATCCGCAGCTCCGGCACCGGTGACTTTCAAGGTGTACAAATCTCTCGTTAGATACATCCCATGTTCTGCAGATGGCCATTTTGTCTTCTCGCTGCATGCACTGGAACATGCCCAAGTGTACAAAAATGAGAGGAGAGATTGTTAGGGCTGAATTTTTTTTTTGTTCGTTTTCAATGGGATTTTTTCCCCTTTGCATGGCGCACATCCTGGGCTTTGATAAATGAGTCTCACCAGACACTGTGGTAAGCCAACCTCTGCTAATATTCATTATGCAGAACCCACCAGGAAATGGTCTGAGTCAGGGAAATGGAAAAGCTTTAACAGATAAAAAGAAATATATATATATATTTTGTTCCCCGAGGAAACTAATTTATAACACTTAACATTTCTGGGATGTTTCAGAATATTTAAAACCAGGCGTTTCAGAGCCGTGTGTGCTATCAACGCTTCCAAAACTTCACAGCAAAGACACAGCGACTGAGCCACGTGCAGAGATACAGACAGGGTGCTTTTCGTCGATCACAGGAGAGGTGTTCAGGGGAGGCTTTGGAGCCCGGTGTTAAAGAATCGGAAGGAAGCCACCAAGGTGGATGCAGGCTGGGAACGTGCCGCGTGCCACCGCGGCCGTGATCTGCGGGGGGAACGATTTGCTCCTGTGATAACGGACTGGCAGCTTCCTTCTCTTCCAGCGTCCCTGAAGGCACCAAGAGCATCCTCCCCGTGGTCCCCAGCGGCGTGTGGCCACTCGCTTCTCCAGCCCTTCCGAACGCATCCCCTGGCTCAGGCATCCGTGCGGGCAGAGACCCTTAGGAAACAGACCTGGGTTGGCCAGCAAGGAGTTGTGCGGAGCGCCGGCTTCAAAGGCACGCGAGGAGAGCTCAGTGGGAAGCACGGAGTTGGAGTGGTTTGTTTTCAACTCTTTATTTTTCTAACAGGCAAATATTTTGGAAACACTTTGTCAGTTGTTACAGTAGTAAGTGTTCCAACAAAGGCCGCGCAGGACACAGACCCCGATTCAGCAGTTCATCCATATTCAGCGGGTTTTTTTTTTCTGAATTGGAGCTATAGTTCCTGCCCCAAAGAGCTTGTACCCAGGGGACAGAAGATAGCTGGCACGGGCTGCGCACATATCGCTCCCTCCCACAAACAACTGCAAACGCTGACAGTCACAACCCATTTCTGTAAAGTTTTATCAGATTAATGAATAAAATGATTCTTTTTAACAGATGTTGTCGAGCTGCTGGAATTTTATATGTGTTCAAACGTGTGGGAATGTGCTCAGATTGATTTAAATCTCATTTACTTTGCTTCTGCTTTCATTGCAACCCATGCAGGCAGTTTTAAGTAGAGGTGACTGCTTGGAAGGGGTTCCCACCCATCCACCCTTCGAGCACTACGAGGCTTCCTAAAAGTTCTCTGCTAATATAAATGAAAATGGGATCTGAAATTCCTGAGATTTCTACAGTAAACAAAACAAAACAGAAAAAGCCCCACAGCAAATAGTTTTCATTTAAAGGGCAGGTTTTCAGATATTACAAAAGGGAAAGAAAGAATCTAATCCTGTTTTGCGAGTGGAGTTAGGTCATCTGTGAAAGCCTCTCAGAATATTATCTTCCAAGCTAATCGCTGTATTGACATTTGCCTGTTTCATTAGAGCTGGGTTTTTACTGCATTGCTGAGGTTAGAACCTGACTCATCTGTCATGGTCAAGGACTGGTTTGTAATTTCATGACTGTGGAATAAAAAAAAAAAAATCTCCTCCTCTCTCGCTTGTTTTAACTGGCTGGGTTGAAAGGGTGGTGACAGATTTCTCAGGATTGGTATTTTTTTGACTCGATTGTTCCTAGTCAGAGTTTTTTTTTCTCATAGATTTTTGTTTCATTCAGTTGGCAAATAGTTTTTTTTTTTTTTTAAAAAAAAAAGAGCCACGTTAGAACACACATGTAAAGAGATACTTTTAAAAAGTTAAATATATCACATATAACAGATGCAAGACTAACAAAGGCAGAAGGAAAGAAATGTTATCTAAACCTGCAAGGAAAAAACAATCCAGGCCAGAACTAAGTCAATTATCCATGTAATAAACCTCTGTGGCTACTGACTGAACAGATAAGTTCAGACTCTCTGTATACGCTGACAGTAAACTTTGCAGCAAAAGGGAAGTGTCAGAAAAGTTTTATGCACACGCAGGAACCAGATCAGCATCTGAAAGGAGACAAAAGTGTCTGTGGAATCCTCCTTTACCCAGAGTAAGAGTTCTTCTTGCATCACCCTAATAAATCCAGAAATGCTTCGCATCATTATTATGTAAATGTATTTATTCCCTCCCAGAGTGTTTCTAAGGTTTGCTGGCTGCACTACAGTTACTTCTCTCCACCCACATGAATGTTATCTGGATTTGGCAGCAAAGTTGTCATGAAACACTTTAACTCTTCACGCATTGATGACCTATTTTGTCTGAAAGTGATTTTCCTTTTGCATCAGTGCCTGCTTTCTGCCCCTTTACGAAGAGGTATTTTGCCACTGGCTCTTTTTTATTTTTCTTTCCTAATGAAGAAGATGTTTGTTTAGGATCATGGAAAAGTAACAGACAAAGCAGAGCATGGTTTTTTCCATAACATAAGACTGACAATGCTAAACATCTGTAGTTTCCACCGTGCCTTTGCCTCAGTAGAAGCCGAAGGCACGACCGGCGGAGCACGACTCCGCATTGAGAGGCCCGAAGGGGAGCTGGCAGGATGGATTGGGACAGGTCTGTGGGAGCGTGGAAGATGGGAAAGCAGCAGATGAGGAAGGAGCAACACTATTTATTTTCTGCCAACCCCAAGGCACAATGCAGCCTTCTCCTGGCACACCTAGAAGCGTGCTTTTGGCCAAATGACCTCCACAACGCGGCGGCTGCGTGGATGGATCCCTGTGTGGGCAGCGGGGACACGCGGCCCTGCCATCGTTTTGGGAATAGCGATGGGGCTGTGGTGTGACCCTGCCTGTGGCCAAGACAGAAACATTTCCAGTTGGCTGCAGAAGCAGTGTTTCGCATCCAGAGTACTCAGCAGAAATGTTGCTGCATCAGATCTTTGGAAATGTCCAGGGGTAAGGAACAGGATTTTGAGGATTAACGTTTTCTGTGTAGGTACCTTCTGTAGCACGTTGGAATTTAAGTCTCTTTGTGGATTTAGCCAATTAACCTTCCTCTGCGTCAGCACTCCTGTACCTCCCAGGAAGGCTGGGGGACAGACACACGAAACATCACAAGGATGTCAGAAAATGCCTTGCTAAAGACCTGCTAGGATCTCACGTAGACAATCCATATGTATATAAAATATTTTACTTGTAGAACATGCCCAGTCATTTCACCATCCCTCTCCCTCCAGCAGGATGTGAACCGTGAATGTCTGCAGTCCCCAGATAGGGGGACAATGATCTCTCGCTGCAGCTTTTGGGTCTTCCTTGATCTCCCCTGTGTTGACTCAACCTCATGCTACTTTAGCTGGTAGAAGATTACAGGACAAGGTCTGTGGCTTTGTTTATTATTGTCCACAGGGAGGGCTGCCTCTCTGCCAAAGAAAACGCTTCAAGTGCTATTCCTGCAACAATCCTATGGTTAAGAAGCAAACTTATAATTGGATCACTTGTGCGTGGTATGAGGATGTGGGGCTGCCTGCTGTCACTGGCTGTGAGTAATCACCTGCTTCTGCACTTCAGCCGGCTGTGCAGATTTCAGGAGGTACATAGATGTTAGTTACGCGGCGTAAGAGGAAATCCCCCACAAATGGACTTGTTTTTTGCTAATGACAAAATACAGCATCAAAACGTCGCGAATAAATGCTTCTAATGCTCGTGGGGTGACGTGGAGGTTAGCGGAAGGGGAGAGGGAGAGACAGAGGGGGGCTGCTGTGGAGAATTTTTGCCATCACAGGGATGGAGACTGGAGAAAGCTGAAGGCACGCCCGCGTTGTGGCAATTTGTACAGTTTTTAAGGCATACATCCAGAGACCGAGGAACGTGAAATTGTAATTAGCAGAGAAAATAGGAGAGATGGAATCAGACTCTATCAAGGACAGCTAAAGTATAGCCTCCAAAATGGCTGTGTCAGACATTTAACTGATGTGCATTTTTAGACGCTTATCTAAATTAGTTATTAGAACACAATCAACTCTGTGTCTCAACCTCTGGTGATAATGTCCCTGAAGTTATGCTAGGGATAAATTTGTCCTGCATGCTCAGGGTAAAGAACTAAATTCCTCTGATGTGCAGACCTCAAATCTCCTTGTGTGTGCCTTTCTCTTCAGTGAAAACAGTTCCCACTTCCCTCTGCTAAAGGCAATAATGTTAACAGCCTCAAATGTATCTCCTGCGATACCGCTGGAATCAGCCATGAAGGCAGTTTATAGAGACAGCAAACAGTTAGGGTTACACAAGTGTAATTGAGGGCAAAATCTGTCCTGACAGATCCTAGTGCTTTTTCAAAAAGGAGATGTAATTCCACACGAAATTTCTCAGATCCCCAGGAAGAATGTGTGACTTTCTTTACGGCCATGTGATTTATTTTGCTGGCCCGTGTTCTGCAGATGAAAGCTAAGGTTAAGGTTAAATAACAAGTTTGCTCTATTTATGGCGCAGGTACCTCCGTGCTATCTTTCGTAACTGCGTGATAGCTCAGGGCTGAAGGAGCTTGAAAAGCTCCTAAGTGACCCAGCGCTTTATTAATTGCCACCCAGTAATTGGGAATTCTGCTGTTGTGACAACATCCTCACCGCACCGAGCGATAAGCAGCAGCCTCAGCTTTTTATCTAGCCTTGCACTTACACATAATCCCAACTTTCTGCGCCAGCTCAGCAGCTCGACATGAGCACCGTGGCCTGAGAGCTCTGAGGTGCCCGAGCCTCGGCGCAGACAAAGGCACAGCTGTAAAATTTTGCTCCGCGTCGCTTTAGCGCCTGCTGAGGAGACTCGAAACGCGTTTATGTGGTGACGCTGATAAACGTTTATTTATTGATGAGAACAAAACGCGGCGGAGGGGCTGTGGGAGGGCACCGTGGCCTGGGTGGCTGGGGGGCTCCGGGGGGGGGGTGGGTGGATTCAGAACGGGTGGGGGGCTCCAGGGTGGCTTGGGGGGGCTCCAGGATGGGTGGGGGGACGGAGGATGGGTAGGGACTCCCCCAAATCCTCTGCCCACCGCTGCCCCCCGAGGGGACACCCAATGGCAGCTCCGCCGTGGCATCATCTGGAGCCACCCCCGGGGCTGCTGCAGCGGGGCCGGGCCCCACACACCCCAGAGGGGCAGGGGAGAGCCCTCCCCAGGGCCGAGGGTCGCAGCGGGTCGCACCGGGGCCGGGCGCTTTTTGTGCCTACCCCCCGCCACAGGCGGGCCGGGCCTTGCCCAGCCCTGCCCGTCCCCCCCGCTCCGCCTTCCCCTTCTTCTTTTAAATCACTTCCATCCGCTCCTCCCATTGGTCCCGGCCTCCTGCCGGGTCACGGGGCGCGGCTCCTCCTCCAATCGGCGCGCCGGATACTGGCAGGCGGCGGCTCCGGCCTGGCTGCGTTGCTGGGTGCCCGCTCGCTGCGTGCTCCGTGTGTGTGTGTGTGAGGGCAGGGAGGAGGCAGCGCCCGGCCGCTGCGCCCCACAGCCCCCGGCCCCGCTCCTTCCCCTCCCCGCCGCCGCCGCCGCCATGCCCCTGGGCCGCCGCTGAGGCACCGCGAGGGGATCTCCGCCGCCAGGCAGCCCGAGGGGAGCCGCTCCCCGCCGCCGCTTTGTCCCGGCTGCGAGAACGGAGCCGCCGCGGATGCTGTGAGCGCCGCCGAGGTACGGGGGGGAGCCCGGGGGAATGAGGGGGAGGGGGGGAGGCCCTTTCCGCCCTGCCTGGCCGCGATATGTCGCGACGAGCCGACAGGGGAGCCCCCCGGGGAGCGGGGGGGGGGGGGGAGCGGTGGGATGGTAGGGCTGTAAAGCCGGGGGTTGTGTGGGGGGGGAGAGGCTCCGCTCGGCCGCTTTTTGCCCTTATTTTAATTATTATTTGCTCTCCGTCCGCACGCCGAGCCCGTATTTTGGTTTGCCAGCGAGTGGAGGAAGGGCGCTGAGAGAGCTGTGGCTGGAGAAGGAGGGCAGGGAGCGCTGAGCCCGCCCGGGTACACAAAGGAAACTGCCTCGGGGGGTAGGTGCGGAGCCACGGAGCGGGGGCACCGCGCACCCCGACCCCGTCACGACATCCCCAGTGCCGCGGGGAGGCCTTTTCTTCCCTTTATTTTTATTTTTATTGATTTTTTTTTCGTTTCTCAAGCGCGAAAGGAGACGCTCGCGATCGGAGAAGTGGTGGGAGGCAGGCAGCGGTCGAGGTGTCGCCGCCGAAACTGGCTGCTCAAGAAATCGCTGGGAAGAAAACAATGTGATTCATTGTTGGAGCGCCTTTCCCCTCAGACTTATTTTCGCACGCTGGCTGCAGTTATTTTTGATTTACTGACTTCTTATGCGGAGTTTTTCCTGGAAGCGGCAATGTTCTTGGGGGCGAGGAGCTCGGAATATTTTTATGCAGTCAGCGGGCTAAGGTCTGAGGTCTGTTTACTCCTGAGTTTCACTGACCAGTTACTGAAAGCAGCGGTGTTATTTTGCGTGCGCAGGGGTGTAACTGAAACGAGAAGCCTCATCCAGCAGTCCTTAATGCTATAATTTGGTAAGAATGATGGCTCTCGGAACAAACCTGAAGTGACACAATTCCCGTAGCATGCCCCCTCTTAAATGCAAATTTTTAACCAGATAAAAACAAACGTTGTGTCAAAAGGAGTACGGATTGTAAAAGGCGTGTGCCAAATATTCAGATTAATGGGTGATGTACGGTGGTTTTTGTAGCCCTAGTATTACCAGGCAAACATTTGTTTTGTGTACGCTGCTCCCTTAGAACTGAGAAATCCATGGTGGCTGCGAGGGGTGGCAGCATCTCTGTGATAATAAAAGCACTTCTGGTAAACGCATCTTATCTTGCCTTTCCTCCCTGAGCTCGTCCTGTAAAATTAGGAACCGGGGCTGGATTCGGTGGCCTGGTTTGGATGAGTGGCGATTGGGGAGATTTGTCTGGTTGGTTGGTGAGGTCTGGAGGGGAGAGAGGGAGGTGGATGCACACAATGCCCAGGCTTGCGAGCTCATTGTTCTTTGCCGTATACTCTGCTGTGTTTGGGACTCTGCTCTCACGCAAACACGATCTCTTTTTCCTTGGGCAGTGAAAGGCAGGGAACGGGAGGCATTTTCTACCTTTCCTCCTTCTCCGGAGTGGCCTTTTGGTAACCTCGCGGAAAGCCAAAATAGTAAATTAGAAGCTAAAGGATGCCAAAACGTTCTGTACGTTCTTCCCTCCTCCCCTCCCAGCGCTGGCTCGGCTTCTTTCTCTGTAAGTGAATGTATAAAGAAAGAGGGAGCACATGAGGTGAGACTCTGAAGCACACTCTTTTGAACCCCTCTCAACTTTCTTTCATGTTCTGCCTTCTCCCCGCACCCCCGGTGAAAAGCCTAGCTAGCCCGCAATAAAAATCCTTCCTCGTGAGGTCTGTGTGTTGGCTTTGGGATGTTTGGTCTGGGGGCACATGTAAAGGGAGACCGCTGCCAAGGGAGAAGGCTTTAGAGAAATGCGTTGAGATGATGAAAGTAAAAGGAAGCGTACAGAGCCTGGAAGGTGATTTCAGTGTAGACATAGTTTCCTTTCTTGATGATCATTTAATGACTTTTGTTTTTACAGCAGCATCTGTAAAAACAAAAACAATTACGGTGTGTACTGAAGCTGTGAAAAGCGACTGCTGCGCGAGGGCTTGAGCTGCTCCACAGATCATGTTATCAAGCCTCATGTAAAGCCTCCCCCGGCTTCCCGATAACTTTAACTGGCTGATGATATCGAGGTATGCAGAAGAGGGAAAGAAATAGCATGTGGGTGTGAGGAATAGATGCCAGTGTGTTAGATCCCTTGGAAAAAGTGTACTGAGAGTAGGCAGCAGTGACTGTCATAGCTTAACGGAGCATTGACTGAACGGTGAAGCTTCTAAGTTGTTTCTGACTCTTTAGCAGGCTTTGTTGTCTGACTGGGGTAAACGGCTTCTTTCTTCTGCTTCCCTACCCAAATAAAGCGTGCTGATTGCCCCTGGGTTGAGGGCACTTCTTTTTATTGTTCTGCCACTCGCGTAGCTTTGGTTGTGGCTACAGCATGATTGTAGGTCATTGTCTGCGCCGATGCTATGGCTTGAGCTCAGGGAGAGATCCAGTGGCATACTCGTGTTGCTTCTCCGGCTTTATGATTCCTTTGGCATGTGGATTTATGCTCTGGAGCGACCGAGAGGGGGATAACTCTCCGTCTGGACAAAGCCCTTGATAGCCCTGTGCGAAATGGCATGCGTTTCTCGGGCAGAAAAGGTGAGTGGAGCTGGGAGAGAAAGACCTGCCTTAAGCAGTAATTATGTAGCTGGGTTAAAAAGTGGTGATTTCATTGAATCTGGGAGTTCATTTAACTGTAGTGGGGTTTTTTGTATGCATGCAGAAGTCTGTCTGGTGGAGTTGTGGGTAGAGGCTCTGTGCTGCCGCAGCACAGGGCTAATAATCAACAACAGTCACGGTTGCGAAGAGCTGTGCTATGTTTAATTCTTGATGCTGATTACAGCTTAGGTGAGAAAAATGATATTCTGCCGTTGCTATTTTACTAATCGGTATTTTAAATAACGTGCTGTTTGTAAACTTAGTGTCATAGCCACAAAATGCGTCTCTCTGTCCTAGCCATACTGGGTGGTTGGTGTGCCCATAAAGAAGTTATTT
Organism: Anser anser; assembly: GCF_964211835.1. NCBI lineage: Eukaryota > Metazoa > Chordata > Aves > Anseriformes > Anatidae > Anser > Anser anser. Next base: position 4,229,334 of record NC_139738.1, on the reverse strand, counting down.
TACTTTTGGGAGTGGGAGGGGGAAAACTGTGCCATGAGCATACAGAATTTTGCAAGCCCGTGTTACTGGCTGTGTAATAGCACAGCAGAACCTGTGTTATCTTCTCAGCAGAGCTGTTCATACATTAAGATTGCCCGAGGGTAGCTTTGATTTCATTACCTGCCATATTTAAGGACACTGTAAGCTTCAGTGACACGCTGTGCTCCGTGGTGTTGGCATGTGAACGCGGTGCTGGATTTGTAGTTAATTTCTGATTTATAAGAAATGAGGATGATTGGGAAACAGTTAGGATGTTATACTGACACGAGTGAGCATCTGCACACATCTAAAAAAATAAAAGACAGTTCCCTAACTTTGTGATGTCCATTTTCATTTATTCATTAGGCTGGTGGCCTGGTTAGGCTGGCTATTTTTAAGTTTCAGCTATTTTTCACTCCGGTTCTGCTATGGAAATGTATTGTAATTGGTTCAGTTGCGTGAAGTCCACACAAATCATCTTTCTTGACTTAAAAGGGGTAAGTGGTATCCGACGGCAGCTGAGATTTAAATCAATACGCTCAAAAGAAGGCATGTATAAATCAAAACAAAACATCAACACCAAACTATCTTGTAACTCAGAGCACAAACAGTTCATCTGAGATCTGTTTGTTTAGTCTGTGTGTGTGTGTTCGGAGCTGCTTGAAACGAGCCTTGTGTCCCACTAACGTGGAGTTGGTCTGTTGCACCGGGGCAGTAGGAAAATACGTGAGGCTGGCACTGGTGCAGAAGGCATCACGAGGAGGTCTGCTTGTGGTTACGTGGGCTTTGGAGGTGATGTTGCTAGGAAGGAAACGGAGCCCCTTCGTGGGGCGATGGGAGGCGTTGGGGAGCAGGAGCCACAACGCGGTATTGTGCTCTTTCTGTTGGGCTGCCAGCAGCATTTTACACAAGCTTTTATAACGCTGGTAGCTGTGCCCAACTGCTCTTTTCAGAGGGCCTGATGTATGAACAAAGGAGCAAACAAGATATGAATACTGCGCTGGCTCCTTTTGATTTCAGAGTCTACTGAGGCAGAGAATTGCTGTAAGTGACTGAAAAAACAAACAGATTGAAATATTAGCTGACTATTCCCATTTCAGTAGGTTTTTTTAATACAAATGTCTGTGCAGTTAGTTCACTGAGCATCCAGAATAGTGCGCTGACCTGGGGAAAAGTGAAACTAGCGTGGGTGCAAACATCAGTTTTCTCTCGGTGCCTAACGGGGACGGTGATGGCCCTTTTTTGGGGGGAATTCTTAGAAAAGTGTGCATGAAATGCACTGTATCAGAGCTGGTGGTGCTTCTCTGAAACGGATGCATGAAGGGTTGTATGCATTAAGGATTTTTGGCACCTTAATTCTGGTAAAAGTGCAGCTCTGAAAGTATAGAGCAACATAAGTAGTGCATGCATTTGTTAAATTCAAAAGTGAATTTTACAAGTGAGTTACTGAAAACCAGGTAATTCTTTGAACACGTGTGTTGTCTTTTGTTCCTACAGAGCATGAATGAGAGGTTAGTTAACTGTTGGAAAACTGAAGGTAAATGGAAGAAAATGAGGGCTTGTTAATTCTGAGGTCTTAGTTACTTTAAGTATTCTACTTGAGTATATTTAAAAAAAAAAAACTGTTACTGTGGTGTTATTTATCCCCGATACTGAGTCAGTTTTGGCCTGTTTCAGCTACGTAGCGAGATTTCTTCCACAATTGTGGCTGTGATGTGGTGTTTTCTAGCGCGTGCACCGAAGGTTGCAGTGTAAATTTATTTCCCTGACCGGCAGTACTAATGGTGCTCGTGTCCTAGTAATTCTTCTTAGGAGGCAGAGCTTGCAAGTCCTGAGGCTTGCCCCCTCCATCACCAGTTCCTTCTTCTCTCTCCCCGTCCTTCGTAACAGCTGAAGGGGCCAACGGCCTCGATGTGCCGTGTACTGAGTAGTGAAGCTTAAAATGCCGGGTTCAGTCTGGGCCATGCCTTAGCGGGGATGTAATTAGAGATTTGTTTTCCCTATCAATTTGCTGGTTTGCACAAAACTTTGGGGAATGTCGGTTATTGCTGGGATGACTGTCATGGCAGGCTTGGTTGAAATTTATCGTGCACAAAAGTTACTTGCATGGAACGGGAGGATAAGGGCTTGAGGAGGGGGAGGAAATGAGGGGATTATGGAGGTTTTTTTCCTCCAAGGGACCAGAAAGAAAGAGAAAGGAAGTTGTCTCACCTCATGCTCATAAATATTTCTGTCCATGGCAGTTTCTCATTTACGCTCATCTTTTCTGATAGTCAACCATTTTGGGGTGGAAACAGCCAAGTTCTTGGGCACTTTGGCCCATCTTCCTGCAGATGGAGGTATTCTTAGTGAGCAGCTGGTCTGGGAGCAGGCATCTCGTACAAATGTTGATTGAGATACGTGGGGGGAACGTTCATGTTATATTACGCTAAAAAATAATGGAAATGATAGGGAGCAGAATTTCTTACTTGTGAGAAATCACTGTTAAAATCTCAGAAAAGCAAGCTTTTGTTTGGTTTGACGTGGCTCTGGGTGTGTTTTTATACCAACTCTCCAACAAATGACTTACTGTGAGCCTGACGCAGCTGAGGGGACAGAAAAATGAAGAGCTGCTAGATCCTGTTTGATCTCGGTTGTCTTGTAAGTGATGTTTAATAAAATTCTTAAGCAGATATTATGCGTTGAGCTCTTGATCCTACAGACAGATCTCTGTACATGGAGTCCTGCCAGTCCGAATGTGTGTAGGGGAATGGATGGAGGGAATCTCTGCCTGGGGGGACTGGTGATCATGCGTGCTGTACGTTTAACCTGTATCTATTTGTGCCCAAGACCTGGTAAGGGGTCATTAAGGAGCTCGCACAGAATAAGTTGCAGTGGAACTTAATGAATGTTCGCAGCTCTACAGCAAGCGCTGGCTCCTAATGGCAGCATCCGTGAGGTGCCATTTATCTTTCCCTGAAGGACAGGTAACTTCAGGCAGCCCTGTTTACTTCTTTCCTTCAGTAAATGGCTCTGGGCACTTAGCACAGAGTGGCTGTGACCCGTGGGACCTCGTCTGTGCCTTTATGCCTTGAGTCAGCAGTCTGTGTCATACTGCTCACACGTAACCACCTACGTGCTACGTGAATTGCCACATTATCTTGTTTTGGGTAGTATCCTGACAAAAGGTGATTGTCGTTTTGGCAACAGAAGCTCTAGAGGAGAGAAGTTGTAAGTTCCTTTAAGTGAGAAGCTGTTCAAAGCGTGTGTAGGCTGCGGGAGAGCTGCGATGTGTTGTGGCTGGTAACCTCGTGGTGTTCGAGCCGCTGCTGGAGGCGTTGAGGCAGACCTGTGATGCCAGAGATCGGTCGCTTCAGTGCTGCCTGTGAAATCGCTGCGGTCTAGCAGGAGCTTGTAAGACTACATAATACCCTGCTTTAAACCTCAGTACTTCTTATAGCTACGTGGCTGTGTCGCAATATAAAGCGGGATGAGCTAGGCTTGGCAATACTGGCGTGGTGGAATAGGCAATTGAACCAGTCTGATGGTCCCCGTAAGAAGCTCAGCATTTTAAGCAACAAGTTTATTCCCTGGTTTGAAGAGGGATGGCAAGTTCAGTTAGTTATTAACTACGTGTTATAGTATATTGAGGTATCAGAAGGTTAGTGCTGGATGTCAACATTAGTAAATATTTAGGAATTTTGAATCTTCAAAAAAAAAAAGTATGTGTGACATTAACCTGCAAACACCAGCAACCACGAGGGGCTGGAATACATGGTGTCGTTGTGAAAACACCTCTTTATTTCTTCCTTGATTTAGGAGTCTTCATCCATTCATGCACGTTAACATGAAAAGTGGCGTGAATGTGAAAGAAGAAAGCGACAGCACATCATAGAATTTCAAGTGCCATAAGGGCTGTGTTTCTTCAAGACACTCTGCCCCATGAAAAAGAAAATCCTGGAGCATAGGCAGCCAGGGCCTTCAGCTTTGCTTAGAATTCAGAATTCTGGGCATGTGAGAAGGTTCTGCAGAGCAAATGTTTCATGGTGATAGCGTGGACATGCACAGTTACGGCTTTTTCCCACACCTCTGGCTAAAGAGTGGCTCAGAGCTTGTGGAGCTTGGAGTTGAACTGAACTGCTTTTCTGTTAAGCTTTTCTGCTGTGTGTGGGGTTTTCTTGTTTGTTGGAAATAATGGTGCTCATCTGTTCTTTGGAAGGTTCTCACCCACAACGATGGCTTAACCTGTTTCTTGCAGTTCTCCCCGTGTTGCTTTATAATTCTTCTGTTGATTTTCTGTCTACAGTAGCCTTAAAGCAGATACTTCACTCCTTGTTCAGGTGCATCAGCTTCACTGGGATCATAATTTAATGTAATTTAGAACTTTAGCGTGAACTTCTGCTTCATAGGAGAACTTAGATGGGTGAAGTTGCTTAAAATTTACCTGGTTAAAGCTCAATATCTGACAAGATTCTGCAAAAGAAAGCTTTGCCTCTCTCCTTATTGTTAGTTCATTTTAAAATGGGGGAAAGACGACAGGTTCTTAAGGGGAACAAAACACACCCGACAGTAGTTCAGCCACCAACTCTTCTGGTACGTGTCTCTGTGCCAGAATGATACATCTTACGTAAAAATGAATGCGGTGCCTCCATTAGAGATCTTCTAATGAGGTCGGTGCAGGAAACTTAAACACTTAATCCTCATTTTTACAAACTGGGAGAGAGATGCAGAAATCTAATTTATGTCTCCAAGGTCATTCATTTTCACTTCACAAAGCTTAATAGACCTGCCTTTGACCATTGAATTATGGTGCTTGCCCTCTAACATGAACCTTTAAGATGAGAAACTTTACTCGATAAAAGATGAACTTAAAGGTACCTGTACTCCTGAAGATTTCTGAGAGTCGAATGCCCAGCTAGTAAGTGCCATCAGGGGATAAAACGGCTTACCTTAGGGCTGTTTTGAGCTGTGCTTTTAATTTTTGATGTATATTGTTTCTTGAGACTCGAGCTACAGACTTATTATCACACACAAGTTTATTTGATGTTACTGGGAACAAAATCCAAATGGTCAAGTGTTTAGTGAAGTAAAACCCAATTTTTTTGATAACTTGCTGTGATTTTACCCTGGTGTCTGTGGTTAATCAAGGTAATCTTCTCCCTTCTTGTTCTTCAGAGCAGTTTCCATGGTAAATTTTGTATTCCCTGATTGATTCAACTGAACCCTGTGCAGAAGCTCTGGAAGGCTTTCAGATGATGACAGTAGAGACACGGTTTATGGCTGATCTTGTGTTGGCTGGCCAAAGCTCGAGCAGGATATTGTTCCAGAGGTTAAGCTCTAAATCAAAGGGATTGAGAGAGAAGGACAAAATGTGGATAACCCACTGAAGGAAGAAATGTGGGTGGAGTGCGGTAATGCAAGTGGTTCTCCTAAGCCACAGAGGAAAATAAAACAGCATAACGTCTGAATAAAGGGAATATGGATTTAGGACTTTTGTTCGTACACAGTGTTGTGGTGTAGGGGGGATTTTGCAATGCATGCTTCTGGATGATGGTCTGAATAATGTTGGGATTAGAAGAGGGCTAGTCAACTGCTACCATATGCTCTTGAAAGAGAAGTTAGGCCGCATCCAGGTCCTCTTCTGACCTGCTGAAATGCTTGTGGCTACTGTTCAAATGCTTTCATCAAAGCTTTGAGGCCCTGTAGGTGTACAAGCTGCTAGTAGTGGCAAATCAACTTTCTTAATGGTAGAAATGCGTAGGGAGGAGCTAGAACCATCAGTGACACTTTGCTGGATACCAAATGCCCATTAGCAATTGGTATGGTTTGCAATATATTTGTTTTTATGGCTTTTATTCTTTCATAATTATGCCAATTTCCATGCTGTGGACTTTGGGATTCTAGCTGCTGTTAGTGTTTTTTGGCCGTTAGTGTGTTTGAGGACGCTCCTTTTCCATCAGTCTGAGTCGCTGTTACTGCTGTTACTGCTACCTTCGGCGGCTGGCGTCGTTAGGTGCAGCTCTGTGAGCAGCGTATCTGCTCGTTTTTCTGCTCGGAAAAAGTCATTTGATTCTTATTTCCTGCTTCTCCTCGTGTTGAATAGACTTAGTCTTTTATTGTTGAATTTTATTGTCTAACGGCATGCCTCTCTTTCCACGTCTGTAATATACGAAACAAATGGAACTGGCTCCACTTGTACTCGCATTGTATGTCGCTGCTCTCCACGCAGGCTTACTGCAATTCATGAGAGCCCTGTTCTCTTTCCTAATTATTCATCAAATAACTACTTGCATAGCTTTTTGTCCCAAAGTACAAGTTTAGGAAGTATTATGTGGAAGGTAATTACTTTTGTGTATGTATAGTGAAGCCTTCTGAGTCCTGATAAATTATATTCACGTTTTTCCTTGCTGGGATTTTTCTGAGGCCCTAGTACACGTGTTGGAAATAGAAAGAAAGGCTGGGAGGGCTTGTTAATGAATGAGGCCTCTTGTTTGTAACATCCTGTTGGAAATTTAACGTGTTTCCTGTATTAAATTCCACAGATATTTTAATAAGGTCACATATTTAATTCCTGGAGATGGTAAATGGCCGTGCTGCAAGTCGACAGTGAGAGAGGCTGGGAAGATTGCACGTTGTTCATCCACAGCAAGGATTTAGATGGTGTTGGTATTGCAGTATTTGGGTTGTGCTCCTGGCACTTCGAATAACTTGTTGCATGACCTTGAGCTCAACTCACAGCGCTTGTTTTTATTTTCTGCTTCTGAAATAGGTGTGATGATACACGGTCAGTGTTACCAGGAGGTTTTAGAGATGCTGAGCAGTAGAAAAAGGCTTGGCTTGATATTTCAGAAACGAGCAAATCTGTGCTGTGGCAAACCTTTAGCTTTCTGCCTATGGTATATAGTTTTTTTTAGGACTAGAAAGCTTTGAAATGATGAAATATGCTGGGAGTTACCCTTTCTTGCATTTGTTGCATCTTGGTGCATCATTGTTACCTACTGATACTTGTCTGTTTCAAAGCAGTGGAGGATCTCCTGCTAACAGGAGCTAAAGAAAACACCTGGTTCTCTCTTCTTGAAGGGAAGTTATTCTCCCTGGTTTATAAATGACTGTTCTGCTAGCTGCCAGATTTTAATTGTTTTAAAATTTCTAGCTGAGGCTCTCAGAAGTGTTTTAGACCACAAATCTTTTCCTGATAAAGTTGGCATTTAAAATAGGCTTTGTATGGATTACTGTAACTTCGTACTCCCTGGCTTATTTATTTGGTTTTTTAGCAGAAAATACAGGCCTTGATGCTTTGTAAGAGCAGGATGTCTCTCAGGTATTGCTAATGGGGAGCTCCTCTCCTTAGTCTCCCTCTTGTTGCTAATTGACTCTTTGCTCGTTCTGAATCAATACTGGAAATACGTTCTGAGTAACATTCCCTCCACCTCCTTCAAGCATATGAAATTGGGATTTTGCTTTCAGGTGTAGAGGTGGAGATATAAATGTTGGATGAGTTTTCTGAGATGGAAAGAGGTGAAGTCGCCCATTAGTAAGCTAAGGAAAGCCAGGAGGTTGTTCTCTACGTACGTTTGCTTTTGATGAAGGTGTTTTTTCGAAACGAGTTTAGTAGGAAGGCAAGCTCAATCTCATTTAAATGTGGTTCTTGAAAATCAGTATGTGGTTCAGTGGGTGTGTGGAAAAGCCTGAAATTCTCATTCTCTAGCCCTTTTTGATGGGGAAGGTGAAGAGGAGGGAAGGGCTCCAGAGAGGAGACTGAAGGAGGCGAGATGCTTGCAGTGCAGAAAACAGATCCTTCTGTGATCTGGGCAGCTTTCTGTCTGAGGTGCAGCCAGGCCTGTTCTCTGGCTGGGTGTGTGGCCTTGAGCTCACGGAGCCTTTCTCTCCAGTCTGTGCTTAGGAGAAGAGGTGGTGGTGGTGATCAGCTGGTGACAACTAAACATGAAATACTCGTTAAAAGAAAACTCGATGCCATACAAGCAGTTATCATGGAGCATGTCTGAGGGATGGGGAGAGGGTTTCTTTCTCTTTCCCTCATTTTCTGAAAGTATTAGGCATGCGTAGGCATGAGCTGTCCAATGTGGTTTTTCTCTGCTAGCGTCCACTGAAAGAAAAGGAAGATGATGTCCGTTGTGTTTGTGTTCCGTACTACAACAATGCAGAATGACACCAGACTTTACAAGATGCCTTAAAACTACCACTTGGCTGTGGCAGCAGAGCCCTTAGTTTCCTTTTGTACTTGGACTTGGTCTGATGCTTTCCTGTCTAAACTTTATGCTGTAACTAAAGAGCTGTTTGATTTCATTTAAACTTATTTTTTTCTGCACTCTGCTGTGCCTGGCTTCTACTATGTCTTAGCTGTATTTTTTTCTGTGCTTACTTTTCAGTGATTTTTTTTTGGGGTATGTGTGTGTGTTACTGGCTTTTATTTGCTTTCTCTCTGCTTGTTTTGTTCCAGAAGACTTTATGAAACTTGAGGGTTTTCCTGTAACTTGCAATTCCATTTAGGGTTGTTGCTTTGCAGCCGTTGTCGCCGTGTATTGCCCGTACAAGATCTGAAGACTCTGAGAGCTTCCTAGTTTGTTGTGTAATAGCGAGAGAAGGACCACTGAAAGTCATCTTCGTTGATGCATTTCAGTACAGCTAGTTGCCCATTAAAATTATCTCCCTTGGAATCTTGTTTTTAGCTGCTCCCTTCTTGACATGCTTTAAAAAAAAAAAAGGGAAGGATTTGAATGGCAGCAAGGGTTGAAGATAATTGATAAGCCAGTGTGTTGCCTTTGTCCTCATTGTGTACCTTTGGTACTGGCTGCGGTCCATTTCAAATCTGTCTTTTAAGAAATCATCACAAAATCTTAATCTCAAATATATCAAATTATGTCATTGAGGAAAAAAATATTTAACCGATCAGCTTGGCTGAGCCCCCTGATGTTTGATACTCTGCTCTTTGCTTTCTTCTCTACTGATGAAAATGTAGCAGTAGAAGGCTTTGGGTCTAGACTTTATTTTTAAAACCTTAACAGAAAGGTTTCCTTGAAAGCATCAGAATTTACCCTGAACGTGTGGTGGGGTCTGGACACATGAGGCTCTCTGTATCAGTAAAACCTTGTCCTACACCCCCGACTACTGTATGTATTTTGCATCCAAAATGCTTTACTCTGTAAGAATGATGCGGGGCAAGGAGAGTCGATCAACAAACGTGGCACTGGGAAGAGCCCCAGGGCCGAGCTGAGGCACCTGAACAACTTACGGACCAGCTGTCGAGAGGCCTTGGGGGAAGGACTGCTTCCTCCCCTCCAGCGGTTGTGTTCAGGCAAACATCTTCGTATAAAAGGTATTTGAAATTGAGAAAGTAATGGGTTTCTGTGAGAAGACCTCTCTGGGTAGTGTCACTTACACGTCCCTTTGAGATCGTTGCCCGCTTAGTTCCTTGATGCTAACAATTCTCAGGATCATCAGTTCCTGCCTGCCGAAATGGGACTTCAGGGGCCAGTCATCCATAGCACAGTCTGATTCCTGGAGCCGTGGAAAAATGTCTTCTGTTTCAAAGGACTGCAGACGCTAAAAGTGTTTGTCAGAAAGAGCTTGCAGAGCGTGGCATGTGGCTGATATGCTTGCTCTACTGATTTGATTACCTATGAATTTGGACTGTAGATAAATTGGCTGTCAGGGTGGGATGTAAGTGCTGTCTCTATAGCACAGTACAATTATATTCCTTTTTTTTTTTAAACCACTGGTATCAAAACAAACCTCTGCTTCTCTGGGGACTGAACATTGCCGAAGCTTGTATTGGAGGTTTTCACATTAGTGCGAAACTGCTCAGAGATAAGGGTGTGCAAAATGTCTGACATTAGGGGGTAGCACTGGGCAATGAAATGGAGCAAATCATTTAAGAGGAGTGATAGCTGAGATGGGCTATTGCAGTGCAGCGTGTGGAGAACTTCCTACCAGCTACAGCGCCCCTCCCAAGCCCTTCAGGAGCTGTGTATCCATCCCAGTTACACTTGTCTGTTATCATTTGTTGACTATATTCCTGAAAAGGCAGAGCCTTTCAGTAAGGTTTGCTTTTTTTGACAGCGCTGGTGCCCACATTTCTCTGTATTGGTAACTTGTATCTGAAACCTGATGATCTCGTGTAGGAGGGGAAAAATATTTGCTATGCATTTAATTCTCAGTGAAATGTCACAGATGAAACACACTTGAAGAAGTCTGCGTTAGATCGCAAGGTTTAATTTTGCTAGCTTGTGTACGTACATTTTTTTCTTCAGCATGGGATTTCTCGCTGTTTTCTCAGTGTGAAAAGAGCCCATGCAGTGCCTTTTGTCAGGGCACAGTCTAATCCAAAAGGAGGTTGTATGAAAAACTTGGTGGTTCGGGCAGCGTGCTTCTCAACAAGAATGTCATCGCTCACCTACGTGAGATGTTATTCTCTGTGTTAGGTTTATTCAGTATAGATTTTTTTTACTTTTGTGTTCAAGAGCATTTCTGTTGTGATTTTGAATAACGAGGAAGCTAAGAATTAGCTGAAATCTTTGAGATGAGAAATTATATCGGGTTTGGGATTCAGTTGGGTGCCCCTTGGGTACCAGTGAGAGGCTCGATTGCTAGCACCACGTAAGATGCTAGGCTGAAATCTTGGCTTTATTTTACCTTCTTCTAAACCCCGTTTGAACTGTGGCGATGATTACTAGGGGAGCGTTGTGTATTTATGGAAAAGAACCAACACTTCAACAAAACCGTATGGACCTGTCTTCTGATCAGGTTTTTAATGTGAAAAGAGCTCCCCTTGAATTACAGGGCTCTGGTTAAACGATCGCATGAGGTGTGTTTAAAAATAGCAAATGCATTTTATGTCTGGTCAAATAAGGTTCTTGGCATTCAAAACTCGAATGAAATCTATGCTGACTTGGGTCTGACAGCTCAAATTCTATGCTTCTTGGGAAGGAAAATTGCTTTCCCTCCTCCCCCCGTTAATTCCGTGGTGGCCTGTAACAATGAATAATCTGGTAGTGGATTTTCCTTAAAAGACTGGGATCTATAACTCCGTAAGCGTACTTCAGTTCAGCAATTTAAAAATAGTTTCTCTAGTGCTCAAGTTAAGGCAAATGATAATTTGTGGAAACTAATTTTTCAGTGTGAAATGGTCTGTTGAATGCTTCTTTGCCGCGTTTCTGTGCACTTCACTTTGCCAGATTAACAGAGCTATTAATAATAGCTGCTCTTGCCTTTTCAGCATGACAGAGTTGGTAAGCATGGAGCTATATGTAGTTTGTATTTTTAATTAAACTTGTACTGGGATTATCTTGTATTACCAGTTACCTTCGAGAAGATTATGTTCATAAAAGGTTCATCAGTGGTTAAGTGGAAGAGATTAAAGTGATTGTTGGCATGTTAGTTGAATTATTTGTTGCCTACGCAGCATTTGTTCTTAACTTTAATTTGCCAGTAATGGCAGACGAGTAAAATGCAAGCGTCTGAATTTTAAGTCTACTGTAGCTGAGAAAAGAGAGCTGTGTTTTTGGAGTGATCGTCTATTTCATTTTTTTATGTGATGTTTAGAAAAATTGAGGGGGAAAATATGCTTGTTTTTGGTGTTTCCATACAGTTGCTTTGCAGTGATAGTCTTAATGGCGTGATCAGGAAAGTATTTTATTAAAGAATAGGAAACCTTGCCCTGCTTAAAGCATGGAGGGCACAAACGGTCATAAAGAACTAATGAGCATGTTCTGGAGAAGATTGCTTCAATTATAGCGGGCTTGTAAATCCTTGCTGCTTGGGTCAGTCAATGTAGGGAAGGCAGAAGGAATCCTGTGCTTAGATAATGTGTTGAAATAGGATGCTTAGTATGATTGTACGCATCTAGATCTGTTTAGTATTAACTGTGAAATGTGTTGCGGCAGTAATAATGAATGCAGTGGGTGCCTCTGCTGTTATCAAAACGCATTAACAAGTTTTGCTGTGCTTGAATGCCTTTCATTGTTACGGTTTCTGGTTCATCCTAAAGCAGTAGAAGTAAAAGGCATCCATTCTGTGCCGATATAAACAGCTCCTAGATGCTAGACAAACAGGGACGTTAGTGTGAGTAAACATCTGTTTAGCTTTTAATAATGAATACCAGGCAGGTTGTAGAACTTCCAGCTACAGTCGCATGTTTTTAGCTACAACAAGGAAAAAAAAATAGGGGAGATGATCTAGCAAGGTTTTATAGCATCTGATTGCACACACATATAAAGGTAATGTGTGAGATGAATTTTGGTGTCGAGCAAGTTGTTAATGGCTATCTCAAAATCAGGTTCCTCTGTGTTCTGTGATGCTACAGAAATGCATTGCACTGTTCTGCTCTGTGTATCTTAAAACAAAAAACCTCCCATTTTGAGTTAGAACTTCCCTTGTAGCTCTTTGGGTTTGCAGGGGCGAAGGCAGGCCTAGCTGTGCATGGATAGATTGGAGTCAGTGCATCAGTGCTCATGCCAGCAGTGTGAGCTGCTAGCTGTAGGCCTGCTGCTTCAAAATGATGATGATTCTGAAACTGGACATCAGCACTAGCTCTTCTGTGTGCTAATACACTTATCTCAAATTTGGAGACATTTACGACGATCAGGAATTCTAATCTTAATCAATATTAGGTTGCCAAAAGTGTATTCTGTTAGCAGTACATCCAGTTCATCTTCATCTGATTTCCTGTTTGCCCCATGATGATGGCTGAAGTTTCTTATGTGCTGGGCTGACTGAATTTAGAGGCTGCTGGTTTGTGTTGTGGCCGTATTTAGAGGCCATGTATTGAGTGAGATGTGTGTGGCCTTACTTTGGAAACTTCATAAGGCACTGATCATTCGTAGTCTTCTGCTTTGAGCTGTGAAAACACAATTCCTGTTTAAAAAAACAAAACCCCTCCAAAACCAGGCTTTCGCTACAGAACTTCTGATGAATGTGTCACCGTGTTTAGAACCATAACTCTTTTCCCTTGTTCTTACAGCTGGGATATATATATACGTATACACATGCTAGCTAGTCACCACATGGTGGCAATTTCCTCTGTACAGGAATTTGTGTGGATGGAAAATGTGAACTTTCTTTACTCAAACATGAAGACCGCAAGCGTGCTTTAACTTAGGCGTATCGATTGTATTGATCGTTCCGTTTTCCAAATGGAGCAAGTTTGAGAAGAGGCATATATCAGAAGGGAATATAAAAAATTAGCATCAGCTGTCTTTTGGCTTGAGTATATCGTGAATTTCCAGCCTGTAAAATGTTAAATGTGATTTTTCAATTACAAAGGTTTAGCAAGGCTTAGAGATTATTTTCTGAGATTCTGAAATACGTACTATATTCAATACATAATGCAAAAGGAAAATCTGTTTTCTTAATGTAGGGACATGAAAATGGAAGCGGCTGCAACATTATGCTGCCCTGATGCAGCGCTGATGCTAAACTTTTAGCAGCAGATTAAAAATTGATACCTCTTCCTATTCTTCATCCTCCAGTACACTCTTAAAACTTCTGCAGTTTTAAAAAAAGTTTCTTATAGAACTGTTCAAGCTTCTATACGTATATATTTTTGTGTGTAGATTTTTATGGAATATTAAGAGTTTGTGGTTTAGGTAGGCGAAAAATGTGTGAGCAGTTTTCTTCTATAAATGGGTGAGTCTGTGAACAAGAGCACTGTGCAAGTTCAGAGGCTCAAATGAAATCTTTGATAAGGAGCGTGACGTCCCTTGGCTGCAGCAAAACCATACCTAGGATCAAGTAAACAATACATGAAATTAATCTAGTAAAATGGGAAGTAAATGTGTAATTATATCTCAAACGAAAGACAGATGTTGGGAACCCAGGGATTATCAGGGCTGGTATGAAAAGCATGTAACAGTCTGATGCTTGTTTGAACCATATGTTAGCTCTCAAATGTGAGTTATATACCACTGAAACGGTTCAGGATACTAAAAAAACATGTTCTTATACTTTCTCCTGAGGATTAGGAAAGTAGAGAGGTTAAGAGGAGATTTATAAGGCTGTCAGAATATCCTGCTAGGACTGGAAACATTTGAATTCAGTGGGACAATGAGCAGCTGACTACAGAAAATCCGTCTGCTCCGATGGCAGAGTGCAGGCAGTGCCTGGCCGTGGTGGCGAGGTGACAGAGGGTTCGTACTTCGTCACTGTTGGCTTCTGAGACTAAGCAGCTCTGTGCAGCTCTTGGAATGAGCTCAGCCATCCCCAAATATCTCGCACCTAGGCGCTAACGTGTATTTACGGAGTGCATTCAGTAAACGCTCTTGCCTCGTGATCCAAGAAGCTGAAATTTTAAATTCCTTAACAGAGGCTTTTCAGTGGGCTGAAGGTGGCCCTGTGCAGCACTCACCAAAGGGGGGAGTTGGAGCATCACTCACAGTGGGATTAGGTCCAGCCATAAACTCTAGTTTTTGTATATAAAATACTTTTTTGTGCTAAATTCTGAAGTTCTTGAGTTCTTCTTGCAGTAGAATTAAATCAGTAGGAAATGTGTTTTAGGACTGGTCCGTGCTGACCAAAAATAACCCCAGCAAACCGTTTTTTTGGTCTGAGTTATATTGCCTTGCTTTTTATTTTTGTAGAAAATGCTGTAGCAAACCTAATGCTTGAGTTGTCAACCCCAGGTTAAACAGACACGCTAAGATGACAACTGAAAGCTCAGCGCTTTCTCTTCTGGCGTGGTGTTTGCTCTCGGATGTATGCGTAGTTGTGTTTTTGCAGCTTTGTCTCTCAGCGAACAGTCAAGGTTCAAGGTTTGAGATGCACAGAAGGTTGCTCATTCTGTGCGCGTTGTAGCATATTGTAACTCAGAGACAGCAGTGAATTGAGTGATAGGAGATATTTGGTCTGTTGTGAAACATTTCTCCCTTTCTACCTTGTTGTTCTGCTCACTTTGTATCATGCGGTGGGGAAAGTGGGTATTGGAGAACTCAGCTGCAGTTAGGGTTTGCTCGAGTGCGTTTAAGCTTCGCTGGATAGATAGAGGCCAAACCAAGAGCAATCCTGGAGAACATGGGTTTTTTTTTTTAGTGGTTTATCTACCTGGCTAGATTGCACCAAGGAGAGGTGGGATGCAGATTTAAATACCTGCAGTAATAGTGACATTATTTCCATGTAAGGCCATAGTTCCAAAACAAATTGCTTGCGTATTGCGGAACCTAGTAATAGTGCTTGAACTTCGGTGTCGAGCGCTGAAAAGCCGCTCAGCAGGGAGGGCTCTTCTGATTTGTGGCTGTTGATCTTTCTGCTTAGTTTGTTTGCTGTTCTGCAAGCAGCTTGTACAAAAAATATCAATAGTTTTTCTTGGGTTTGATTTGATGCAAGCTTCCCCATCTGTCTTCCTAGTTTTTTGTTAGTTTGTGGTATAGAAAGACGGGCAAATACTTCTGGGTGGTCAGCTATTGAGTAGAAACTGAGTTATATTTTTGTCATGTACTTTGGGATTTTGAGAACTTTAACTTTTTCACTGATGTAGCGTTGTTTGAGAGCAGAACTCAGTTGTGAAGGTCTACATTTAAGCCTGCTGGCAGAACTCAGAGCGGTTTAGGAGTTGTTCTGTGTTGTTGAAAGGTCAGGGCTTCTTGCGGTGTAATCCGTGCACCTTTGAAAATGTGATAGGTCCTGTTTCATGAATATGAATTGATCGAATGCCCTTTTTAATCCTGCACAAAGTTAGTTTGAGCAAATATCTTGATCATTAGGTGTGTAAAAGGTAGGGTTATATTAAACGTGAATAGATGAGTTGCCTGCTATTTGAATATTTGGTGAGTACATAAAAGATTGTTTGTATATACGCATGTGTGTGTGTAATCCCCAACCAGCCAAAGAAACTTCCTTATTAGAATAATTAGAGATCCGGAAAAAAGAGACAGTTTGCCTAAGGAAAATGAATTAAAAGATGTCTTTTTAAAGCGAAAGGACTGGCCTGATGACTGTGATTACAGATTGACTGTCTCTTAAAGCAAATTTTGAGATAGCTATGTTGCCTTAAAAGGTCTAATTACGTTAGTGGGCCTTGAAGACGGAACATTTATTTAAAAAAAAAAAAAGGAAGGAAGAAAGAGTACCCATCTGGTCCTCTCTTCAGTTGTGTTTTGATACCATTATCTCGTGAATTGCACTGTAGGAAATGGCTGCAATGCAACCTAGTGTGTGTTGGCTGGCCTCCCACACACCCCTTTGAGGGATGCAAATGGAAGGCTTGTGAGCATTTTAACATTACTGTCTTGTGTCCCTGTGATAGGTTTGATTGGGGCTCGTGGTATAAAAGCAAGTGGCCTTACTCTGAACTGAAACTGGCCGCTTGTAAAAGCGTACTGAGAACTCCTGGTTGGAGGAGTTCTGTGGCTTTGTCCATTGGTTTTGGCCCAGTGGTGGGACACTGAAGTCAGTGATTCCCGTGGTGTGGTCATCTTGTGCACTGCTGTTAGTCCCTGTTAAAAACCGTGCACATGCTTTTTTCCCTTTCCCTATTTCTAATCTTTGTTGAGACTGGGGATTGGTGCATAATTACTGCAGTTATAACGTGGTAACACAGCTAGCAGTTCTTAATGCAAAGAGCAACAACTTTTAAAGCTGTGGAGGTGTTGGAAGTACTGGGTAATTCCCATAAAACTTAGCAGGTTTTGCAGTGACAGCCAGACTTCGTGCCTGGCGCCTTTCACGTTTATACAACTGCCAGCACTAAGTCTTCTGACCATCTTTTTCTAAAGGACCACAAACATTTGCGTGGTGGACAGGGCACTTCCTGTAAGGGTGGCTTGTTATCTCCAGCTGGCTTAAGGTTTCCTGGTTTCTCAGGTGCTCTTACTGGATAATGTGAAACCCCACGTGTGGTGGGGAAGAGTATCCCCCAGATTCGCTGGGATAGAGGAGGGTGGTGTGCTGTTGGAAGCGAACAAGTCTCTAAAGAAGCAGGGAAGGAAATAAATGCGAAGCCGCTGCACGTGGTGCCAGCTCCATGATGGAATGCTCTGTTCTGGAGCATCGCAAGGAGAAAATGGTCACAGCCTGACAGCAGCATCAATGGGGCCTCGGTGGAAACGAATGAGGACTTGTATCTCTCGAGGCTATTGTTGAGGGCAGACTGAAGGAAATGTTTAATGGGTTCATGCTTTTGAAATAATTCTATAACTGTAAGGGAGAGGAACGCGCTTTTAAAAATGGAGTGAGCAATTATGAAAAGGAGGTTAGTCACCACTTCTGTAAGTGGTTCCTTTTGTCAGAGAGTTGAGTATGTAGTGTTTGAAGAAGCATTGGGGAGTCAGGAGTCACGGTAATCATGGAATTCCTGTTCATTTATTTATTTTGTGATTTCAGACGTGGTGTGTCTCTGAACGGCTGTGAAATGTGGATATTTGCCCTGAAGAAAGCTTAACATACGCGTAGGGGTAGAATTTCTGGTTTTAAAGGGATTACCTCTGCAAAATTGAACTTCGTACAGATATTGTGTACCGTCATCTCTCTTGTTCTTGGATTTTGGTGCTTGAGTTGGACAAGCGTGCAATTATCAATGTGTTCATCATAACCGCAGCTGTACTGGGCTGGCCCCCTGCAGTCTGGAACCCGTGGTCAACTGCAGAGGGGTCCGTAAATATTCAGGAAGAGAAATGGTAACTTGGATCACCTAAAACACAGCAGTGCATGGGACTAGCAAGAAACTAGCAAGAAAAGGGTTGCTCCAGGTCTTCCAAGTGCAGTACCTGGTGTCTCCTGGTGCAAAGCAGGTGAAACAAGAACAAATGATTGAGCAGAACAACATTCGCATGCATGAGGCATTATTGTAAACAGGCTTTAAATATTGGAAAACTGTGATATTTCTGGCAGTTTATGAAGCTCTTGAGGGTTTTGTTTAGTACAGAAACTTGGGATGCGTGGATGTTCGGTTCTGTACTTTTGACAGAACAGTTCTGGATAAGATGGTTATACTGGTAGGCACGTGGCTCAAACTGTGGAAGAAGTGGGATTGTTTCTTGCTCATAAAATGTGTGTACACTGTCACCCCCCACCTTTCATATACGTGTGTGTTTTATGGAAAAAGGAAAAATGAGTACTCGCTGAACTACTAAGAATTGTGTGCTGTAGCAATGTATCCTAACCAACTAAAATTCTTGAGGTAAAGATGGGAAGTGTTTACTTACATCACTTGCCAAGTTTGGTACTGTTTTCTGCTCTTTTTAAAATGCTTTGAGTAGTAAAAGCCTTCGTTTCCTCCACACTCCCATTACCATATTGGGAGCTGGGAAAAAAAAGCATTTTCTTAAATTAATAGAGTAGGTTGAGTTCCAGAAATACTAAGCTGAAGTGATTTTTTTTCCCCTTTTACCTTGTCAAATTAACATGATTGCATGTTTCACTTTTTATGCTAAAGAGATTCTGATCTTCAAAGACAACTTTCAAAAAGACATGCTGGTTCAGCCAAGCAGACTAATATTTTAGAAGGAATATTACCGGTAATAAAAAAGACAGAGTTATGATAGTTTGATGCATTAATTTTAATAACTTTTTGTACAGCTCTTGAGTCAAGATGTGTGAAATTGAAGGGAAACATGGCTCTTGGTTTGACTGCAGTGTATTTATACCTGATGTACAGCTTTGTCTTGCTGAGACGTAAAAAGGCTGGGTAAAGGCTGCTGTAACAGAGGTGGGAGGTCATTATCTAATCATTGTTTAGGAATTGCATGACCTTATATCAGTATTTCTCCTGTTTGTGAACTCTGCCCTTCAAACGGGGCAAATCACAGTAAAAATTATCTTAAATTCCATTTTCTCAACTAACCCCAATGCTGTTGTGATAGGACGGAGGAAGCCTGTGGTCTGTGGGGCTGTACTTGTCCTTGCCAGCAGAGGTTGGGAAAGGCTTCCAGGCCTCTTCCATGGTGAAATTCATTCACCAGATCAGGAATATCTGCCTTGTACTGTACAGGAACGTGGCTGACATCAAATGCTTTCAGTTGTACATCAAATGCTGGTTGTACCAGCAGCTCAGTGGGAGCAGTCGGCTGAGCAAGGTCAGCTCCCTTGGCCGTAGGAGGGCAGGGACCATCCACAGCTTGTCCTCTGGTGGGCTGCTGCAGGAGCTGATGGGGTCTTGCTTCTGTTGGGATTCAGTGCAGGTGGGTATGAAAACTCGTGAGTCTTGATTTTTCTCAGGTTAAGACAATAATAAGTAAACGTGCTGGGCTCTGAGTTCTTCGGAGATTCCAGTTTTCCTCAGAATGGCTTAGGAGATGGTGAATGTAGCAGACCTAATCAGGTGCATACAAATGGTATTACTGAGTTAACCTCGAGTGAAAGCTTGTCTTGCTTCTGTCTTGGTAACCTAGCTTACAGGTTTTCTACAGTACTGCAAAGAGAAAGTAAAGGAGAAAAAAAGTCAGGACTTCAAAAAACAAATAAAAAAATATATTTTCTTTTTCCTGAAGAGACTGTTACTGAAATTGAGTATGAGAAAGAAAGAAACGCATCTGTCTTGCCATCTAATCTCTCCCATAAGAGTTCCAGCTCTTTGATGAAATATCAGGGCGCCTCCCTCCACCTTTTAGTGATGTGAATGTAGTGGCTTGTAGCTGGTGAGCAAGAGGGGAAGAAATGGAAAGCTGTCCCACTGCTTCCCTCTGCCCCATACGTAAAGCTGCATGGATTTTTTTTGTGTTCTGTTTAGCAATGAGAGTTCCTGCTACGTGTTCCTGCCTCTTCTTCAACAGATCTCAGCCACCCAATGCACGTGTTCAAAAGAGATGTGAAAATCAGCAACAAATGCAGGTCTTCCACTTTGTAAATATGGGGTATAAATAGGATATCTAACGTGTTCCTGGGAAATGTCAAACTTCATTTATCATGATAACCATCAATAATGCACCAGATGTTTTGACTGCATTTAGGTTTATATTAAATTAAGCATAAGCAGGGGTGCATGAAGTCCATCTGTAATGCTGCCAAAGCTGGCACCGTTGACAACTGCTTTTTGCGTTCTGTGGTTTTCATTTTTTCAATTTTTTTTTCTTGCATTGATTGTAACTGTGCTTGTGTGGCCTGTGTGTCCGTTCACTTGTATTTGTAGGAGGTGCCTTGCTTATAATAACAAGTTGTTCTAAAATTAGTTGGCTTCCTTCAGATAAGCTGATACTCTTAAGTTAATACTGCTTTGATCAAGAATTTTTGGTTCCTTCATGTCAATCAATTCTTGTCTTAATACTTGAATAAGTAATTACACTACCTCTGTCCATTCTATTTGGTGGAATGCAGCAAACCTAGAAATGCTAAGAATTAGATGCAATAATTCTGTTTATAAGAAGACTTGAGCTGGGTTGTGTTTTGTAATTGATAATATCTTTGCCTTAAGTGTGGTCC
The DNA here is from genome assembly GCF_964211835.1 of Anser anser. Classification (NCBI taxonomy): domain Eukaryota; kingdom Metazoa; phylum Chordata; class Aves; order Anseriformes; family Anatidae; genus Anser; species Anser anser. The sequence goes on along the minus strand of NC_139738.1, from coordinate 4,208,973 downwards.
GCAACGATTTGTTGGTGTGTAATACACAGACTCTGTAACTGCTGAACTCGTGCACGTAGAGTTCGTACTCCTAGGAGCTGGTACCAACTACGCTGTGGCTGTTGAGCGAAGTGCATCTGCAGCGTGGTTCTTAGCTCCGTGTGGAAGCAGCAGGGTAATTAAGATGGAAAACCTTGGAGATCTGACATCCCCTCCCTCCTTCCTTAGAAAATCAGCTGCATCATTGAAAAAAAGGCTTGAAAAGCATGCTCTAAAGCCAGAACAAACACCCTGAAATTTTTATCGTAATGTTGCTTTTAAAAGTCCTAAATGTCCTCTATTTAAAATGAAATTCTTTTGTATTAACCTGCTTTCATATGCTAGCTTTCACCAGACTGCAGAATTGCCTGATTTGACTTTCTAATGTAACTGTAATGAATCTTCTGGGAAATGGAGCGATTGAATGCATATACTCTGCAACTCCATTGTAAAATATTCTGTCAGAACTGGCTATATTTCTATTTTTTTATTTATTTTTATTTTTTTAAGGGGAGGGGGTGTCCCTGTCAGGTATTAAAGCCTAAACCAAACGTCTTCTCCGGGGAACTTGAGGAGTGTAGGCGCTACAGTGTGTAATATCGCCTTGATTAAATATATTTCCAGCATCATATCCGTAAATATGCTGGGTGAGGGTAGCACAGTTATATTAAACTCAGATGTGCTTTTGGAGAGAGAAGAATAAAGACGAAAATTATTGGCCGATAGTCTTGTAATGGGCACAAACAGAGCCGCCGTGTGTTATGCATGAGCAGATAGCAAGGTGAAATATCTGTTAGCCAGATAAAGGCTGTATGCATCTGTGTATAATAGACCATAAGGACACTTCTTCTATAGCCATGATTGTAATGTAAGCATTATATTCTCTGCTTTACTGTAGCAGCTGGTGAGCTTTTTGAAGGGGATTTCTGCGACTGGAGTATTTTTGTAACTGGTCTATCCATAGTGTTTGTAATTGTTATAATGTAATGGTGTTTTATCCGTGCGAAGGAGGAAATTGAACACTGGAGTTTAATAATTTAAAAATTTATTAGTTAAAACCTCATGTTATAATTAGCCAGATGCTGCTATTTTGAAATGGTTAGCCGCAATTAGCGTTTTTAAATAGAAGGGTCTCGCATTTAATGCTGCCTGGCTTTGACTTTGAAGATCTCATTCTTTAGGACCTACTGAAGTCCAGTGTTGAAGGTAGATTTTCTTTTTATTCTAAGCAAAGGCAGAAACCCTACTGAAATTTCAAGCTAGGTAAGTGAATTTGAACTATTCGATTTTTTTTTTAACCGGACTGAGGGTGGAGTGTGGTTGTGTGGTTTTGGGGTGTTTTTAATAATTTTTTTAAGCAAAATATGTTTCCTATATGCAATGTGTGTGTAGGGGCTTTTGTATTGCAGTGAGTTTTCTGTTTGTTTGGGTATTTCAAAGGTAGTAAAAGGAGAGCTGTGGCTGCATCGATTGTTCCTTTTCAACCACAGAACACAAGCAAATAGGCAGCCATCTGGTAATGGAGACATGGGACATGTGTAGGTAACCGGCACTAAGAATGTGCGGGACAAGATTTAAAAAAAAAAATTTATTAGTTTTTGTCACGGGCAAGCTTTTTTAATAATAGCAGCCTGAGTGGTGCGTTGAAGCATCTGATGGGCCCTCCCGAGAGAGGATGATTATACTGGAGAGATATCAAACTATGAATCATTTACACTAACCTCTTGTGAAGCACAGCTTGCATTTTTAATGAAGGATGATTGCATTTCATAAACAGACCTTTAAAAATTAAAATAATATTGATCTTCTTTCACTTAGCTCTATTAAAACAGTAAGCTATGCATCTCCTAATAGCTACAGGACAGATGATTTTTTTTAAAAATAAAATATATTATACCAAAGTATGCCCAAGCCTCTACATAGAGGGTATGTTTTTGTGCTTAAATGCCGCCTTATCCTGCAGCTGTACTTGCACAGGGTCTGACCTGCGAACAAAAGGCCATTTGAGAAGTATTGCACACAATGTATGTGAAGGGGAGGGGGACTCCAAGTCCCTGGTACTCAGCTTGGCACCTCGCAGCCATTCCTTTCATACTTCATTTCAGGTCTGAAATGCCTTTTACTTGCGCTCTTTCCAGTCTGCTCCCAGGGATGGCCGTACCCACATACTATTGTGTATTGTCTGTGTTGATACCATTAAAGGTGGTATGTGTAATCTTGATTTTTTGGGTCATAGCTGTAAAATACCCATCTTTGGGCTGCGTGCGTCTTCAGGACGGCTGTTGAGATAGGGGGAGACGGCCAGCTGTGTTCTCGGTCTGTTCTGAGCGCCACGATGTGCAGCTATCTCTTTGGGCTGTCACAATTTTGTTTAATTATGTACGTTTCTAGGTCAAAGTTATTTTAAAACCGTAGACTGATCTGGTACTGTCTATAAAATCCAAGAGAAGCGCTAGCCAGCACCATGTTAGCTCTTCATAGTAAGTGACATCAATTTTAGCTGTCCACGAGCTTACGAAATAGTTCCATATCCAGTAAGTCTGCTTGTAGTTGTTTGGAAGAAAGGCTCTTTCTAAGAAAAACTCTGGCTTCCGGATAACACAAGAGGGGAACTTGATTTAGCTGGAGCTCTCCATTGTTGGCATTTCAGATCATCTTCTTCCCAAGCTTGGAAGTTTCCCATGTCGTTCTTCTAGGAACTGAGGCAGGCTGAATCCATCGATGGTGGCAGAAGTTTTTATTAACTGTGAAGTATTCTCCAAGTGGTAAAAGGTAGAGGTTAATTTCAGGCAGAATTGAAAATGCAGATCTCTTGATTGCAGAAATATTAGGAAGTTTAAACCGAGGAAGTGGAAATACTCCTCTCCCCTTCTGTAAGGTAACTGAAAGGGCAGCCTTGCATCAGAAGAAGCAAAAGCAATGATGCTAATCTGAATAAAATATTGCTTTTTTGTTGGTACACATGGAAAATCCTATATATCTCTTATATATATATATCTCTTCATGCATATGTTACCATTTTCTGAATAGTACAAAGCTACCGAAACCAGAGCTAGTCTGTTCTGCTGCTCTGCTCTGTTTATAAACTGGGAAGTTCACTGGAAGCGTTGTAGAGATGTAAACTCTGATTGCTTCGAAGTCAGAGGTGGAATTTGTGAAATATTTTTGTTTGCTTTAAAATCCATGTTGTGTTTTCCAAGTTGAAGACAAATGAACACAAAGAAGGTTCTCAAGTCCTGGAAGATGCGGAGAAAATGGGCTGTAGGTCAGCTGGAGTCTTATTTTGGACTTCTGTTTTTCATGTAAATAACCCTTTTTTCTGCTGTCAGTCAAGTTGGGCAATTGAAATACAGGCTGATGCTGCACAGAGACGATGTTCTGTGGACTTATCCCCACATCGTGCCAGTGTTTTTTCTTCTTTCCCCTTTCTGGTTTCCTGCCATTCCTCGGTCCATTTCAGCAGACTGACGTGCATCTTCCTGTCTCTGAAACCAGTTAAAGCAAACCAGCCTTTTGTCAGGGCATTAGGGAAAAGCAGTCTTCGTTTTGAGTCAAAGGCTTTAAAACCTGCGTGTGTTACTGCTTCAGCATCTAGAATTTATTGCACATGTTCCTGTGTGGCGAGCGTACGTGCCGTGTTTATCTGGAAACGAAATTTTCCTGCCAGTTGTTGCCATTTTGCATTCTGCTTTTGTAATCGTCTTTTATAAAATGGCTTTATTGTTCACTGATCAGGTGCATCCTGACATAAATAAAACATTGGCAGTAATTGGCTGTGACAGATTTTCAGCACTCCCTCTTCTGCGGTGCGTGCAGCCTCTGACAGTTACAGAAGGCTGCTACAGAGCCCAGTCCTCACACAGGGAAGTCCCTGGGGTAATTGGCTTTGACGGGTACTGGTTGCTGCAATAATACTGATCCATGAGCTTGTGTGAGCTGCATAATGCCTGAAGGATTTTGTACCCATCAATACGTCCTCAGCTTGAATCATTTTTTTTCATACTCTTTCCGTGGCAGTTTATTAAAAGAAATACTTGCTACATTTACAGTGTATTTGGTATCTACACAACCTCAGCTGTCATGGTAGATGAAAACACTATCCTGCAATTCTGTGCATAACACCACTGTGTGTCTGCAGCTGATACAAAGAAAATTCTGCCTGCAATTGCTGGAAGAGGCTTGCAGTTCAAGCCTCTTATTTGCGTAGGTACCTCGATGTTTTAAAACAATCTGTGGCAATAAAACGTGATAGCAGTCGTGCTCTTGCCAGCGGACTTTTGTTTGCTAAACTGGAGCCGTGTGAGCAACCCCCAGAATATGAGAAGGCAGAGATGTAGATGTTAGAAACGTGAGGGCTGACGGTTTGCAGGTTACCACAGCTGAAGACATGATAATCTATGGTTTTTAAGGAACCAGCTTTAAAAGGTTCCAGTGGTATTTTGGGAAGCCCTGTGCAGCAGACCAGGGCTGCGATAGCTGAGCAGTACCTGTCCCTGAACTGGATCCTGCTGCTTGCCTAAAGTAAAATCCTGTTGGTGTGCACCAAACATCTCACCCATGCAATGGAATCCGCTTGAACAATGCATCTTTAAGAAGGGCAGAAATGCAGGGACTTTTGGCTCCGTTTTGTGCCAGGCTCTAACTCAGAAGAAGTAGTTGTTCAGATGTGACTGGGATAATTGTCCCTTTTGTGTAGGTTTGTAGTCGTGCAGTACCGGTGTGTTGATGACTCTCCTGGGGAAATGGCAGATAACTGATGGTAAGGGGATATTCTGCATCTCTATTTTTAGAAGGAAAACAGTGGAACGAACCCCCTGGCTTACTTGTCAGCATGGGGAGGTCTGGCAAATTTGAAGCTCCTTGCTTCATGGATCCAGCTCTGTCTTGTTACTGAAAATGAAGCTGTATATCTAATTACATATTATGGAGAAGCAGCTCGTAATCAGTGCCAGGCTGGGTGTTTGCCTTTGGTTCAGTTTTCCATGAGAACAACAAGTCCAATTTAGTACAGATTTTGAGGTGTGAGTGTGTGGTGTTTTTAAACCATCAATCTGTCCTGAGCCTGTTAGGCCAAAATCCTGAAGCAAGGTGTTCCTCACTGTATGGTCTTCCTCTTGGTGCTTTGAAGGAAAAAGCACCGAAATGTCATTCTTTTCACCAGATGAGCACAAAATGCAAATCGAAATTTCTGATACTGTATTTCCTTTGTTTTTTTTGGTTTCTCTCTCCTGGAAATTACAGTAATTATTTGGGAAGAAACCTTTCAGAGGCGGAAAGCTCACTTTCCTTCAGAAGTGCTCTCAAACTAGTAGGATTTTATCCTTTTGCCCTTTCAAGCTGTTCACACCGTGGCCGGTCGCACAAATTCTGCCCCATTGTGATGGGTAAAGCATCCCACGCTGAAAGTCTCGTCCTGTGCTCAGCTCTCCTACTGGCCTCCCATTTTGAGGCCAACTTGCTGCTTCAGTGTCATGGCAGAATCACTTTCAGTTGCCTCGTTGTGTTTTCCAGGTAGGCTTTAATTTGAAAACACATTGATATTTAAAATAATTCAGACTCTTTCGTAGTGCTATTGATTCTTATTTTTTTCTCCTTCCAGGAACCAAAGCCAGGGAGTATCAGATTTTCAAATTCACGCAGCTAAGCCTTGCGAGTCAAAAATTAAATTGTGAAATGCAATTCCAGGGTAATTGATTAATGTAATTACATGTATATTTGACTAAAATTGGGTTCTGCAACATTAGCAATTTAATTACAAAATGCATTATGATTGTAAACCCAGCAAAAAGTATTCTGTTGATAAATGTAGCTGCTGGTTCATATCCTGTTGGTTAGGGCTGGTCAGTTGGATTTCAACATCAACTAGTTTCAGCGGTTAGTGTGTGAACAAGTGAAGTACTCAAATTTGCATCAAAATGAAGCTTGCTCTGGAAATATGAGCACAGTGCAAAATTGCTTAAAATTAGACTCAAGCAAAGTAACTTTAATCCTCATGGCTTTAGACTCTTGCATGCAAATTAGATTTTAAACGTTGTGTCTTGTGCCAGCTAGTGAGTTTTCTTTATCTTGGATGTCATTTGGGAATGTTGAAGCTATTTTGGAGGAAGCATTTTAGCCTGCTATGTTTTTTCTCTCTCTCTGCTTCCACATCTGGTTTAGGTCAGTCTTTCACGAGTGTAGAGTGAGAATCTCAGGGCAAGTCAGTTCAGCAGCTGACTCTGCCTCAGTAATTTTTTAAAGCTATTTCTGAACTTGCTTTTACAGGCAAAAACCCTTGACTTCCAACTAAAGCAACTAAAATTCTAGTAAGAGCATCAATTGCCTGTTGGCACAGCTGAAGACCTTTGTACGTCAGAAGGGAAGGGCTGCACGCAGGATGGAGAAGACCAGTTACCAGGCTGTGCTGGTTCTGACTCTGGTGGTTTTTTGTTTGGGGAGTTGGGTGGGGGATTTCAGAAGTGCAAACACTTTAGAGCAGAACAGTTGCCTAAAGATAGGTGTCTGAGATAGGGTGGGTTGGCTTTTAGGTCTTGGGAAGAGGCGTGGATGTATTTAGAGGCAGTTTCATTGACTAAAGCAGCCTGTTGACCACTGCCAGCTTTCGAGCTTCGTTTGGCTGCGTGATCAGGCCAGTGGGGTGCCTTGCCTTCCCTCTTCTTGCTCAAGTGGTTAAGAATTTGTTTCCTGGGAAAGCTCTAGTGAGGTAAACCCAAGGGGGGGGTTAGATTGCACTATTATGGTGTGTATTTTTATGAAGGGCGCTTCGTGTGCTGTTATCCCAATCCACCCAGAAGCAGATCAGGTTAACTGGGTATTCCTTCTTATTTCTTTTTAATCCCATGCTGCTGCAGTGTTATTCCAAATGATTTGTCCATACAGATAAGCCAAACGTTTTAATCTGTTTTGGCTCCGTTCCTTTTTCTGCTTCCCTACATGAGAAAATTATCATTCTGCCTTCTGCCAGTCGCAGCGGCAATGAGGTGTGCTTCTAACTTTTAAAAAACCTCCTTCAAATTCCCAAAGCGAATGGCTTGTCTCCTCTGTTGTCTTACATCTGAGGGCTGACAAGTCCAAACCATATTTCCTAATGCCAAAGTTCTCGTAAATCAAGGTGTAAATCAAATTGACTTTGCATTCTGTACGTAAGTGCAGTTTTATTCCTGTTTGTGTGTGCGTGTGTGTGTATATATAGGTGTATGTATTTTTAGCTTTGAGTTCAAGAAGGGTAATGCTCTCATGCTCGTACCAGCCACCCACTGCTGAATTGTTTTAGCTAGAGGGAATTTCCTCCGCTATTGGTGTGTGTTTGAAGAGAAGTGATTTAATCAGAAGCGCTCACGTTCTGCTCAGAATTACAGAAAGCCCCATCAGTATCTTGAAGAAACTGCACAGTGACTCCAAAACCTTGTTTGCTCTGTCCTCTAAAGGAGGTGCAGCACAGCAGGACCCCTGAAGTAAGGGTTTGTTTGGTGAAGGCAGCTTTTGGTGTAGTTTGCTGCTGTTGTACAGGCAATGTGAATAATTGCTGGGCTTGATTCGTGTACTTTTTGATGCAAGCAAGAAACGAGCAGTGACAGGCAGGGGAAGCTAATCTGCATGGTATCTGTACCGCAGAGCATAAATGTGGAGGATTGTTGCACTGGCCAATGCTCCAGCATTTAATATTAGTTATAATAACTGTCAGTAGAGGTCACAGTCTTGCTGATCCAATGTGAAAGCCACACAATCTTGTTAGCGGATACTGCAGCACAGGAAAAAGGATTACATAGCAGCTATAGTTCAGAGTGTATCTCTTCATTGCTCTCCGAAGATGGTTCATTTATTTTTCAGGTATATGAATGACAAAATACGGAACTTGAGTTAACTTAATTTCTTCATAATATGTACCATGTAATACTTCAAATGTGCTCTTCTAAATAACCTCATAATGATCCACAAGCTTGTCTTGACTTAAGAAGATTAAGGAATTAATGTCAAATTACAGACATAACTGCAAATAGTATTTACTGTGCAGCATGCGGGAGAGGTGGACAGTTGACAAACACTGAGTATTTTCCAGATCCTTTTTTCTCTTTAAAGGACGAAGCACAGCTGTCACGGCTTCGCGTTGGTATGCCCTGAGCGTGCATGGGAAAGAAGATTGTACTGGCCAGTGAGCCTGTGGTTCTGTTTTCTAGAAGGTTCGGCTGAAAATATGGGCAGATCTGCTTCGAAGGGGAGGTGTCGGTTTAGTTCTACACCAGACATTTTTTTGGTAGGTCAGCAAAGTCCAGAAAGGCAGCAGTTTTTACAGGCAGAGCGTACGTGTGCAGCGCGCTGGTTTTGGTGTGAGATAGTGATGAAATGCCTAAGGAGATTGTCTGTTACATAATGCTAATGGAATTATGGTTGGATAAACACTTTAATATGAAGGAGGGAGAAGATGCACAGACTTCAGCTGTGGGAGGCATAAATGTTGCTGCTGAAAGCTGTGGCGGAATTTCTGAATACATCTTTAATTTCAGTGTAGCTAGTTAAAAATAACATGTAATAAGTCTTAGTCTTCCTGGCTGTAAATGGCTTGCCTTAGCTGTTCACTTTTGGTCAGGTGAAAGGGAAAAACGAGGTCTGGGAAAGGCTCTCTAGCAAAAGAGGGGGAAGCTATCAGGATTACGTTTGAGTTGCAGGTATTGTGTTTTTATCTGTGCGCTGGTTTGCTTATTTTCAGAACCAGAACAGTAGTGGCTCTATAGGAAAATAATAATAATAATAGAAAAAAGCTTTATGCTAAAAACTGTGGCCAGACTATTGATCCTTTTTGAGAAAGAAATCAGTACGGAGAGATGTAGTAAAGATTTGTAGTTATTTAAGACTCTAGATGTCTCTTTCAATAGATGCTATTGTTAGCCACTGGTCACAAGCTCTGAATCACTTCTTGTGCTAACGACTATTATAAAACTGCAAATCTTGTGTGTGTACAAGTTTGGAGCTGTGAACAGGAAGTCCAGTAGGTATGTTAGCTGTAAATGACATTTAATTTAGATCTTAAAGCTGGTTTTACAGTTGTCATGGCTCAAAAGCCAGGTTCTTTAGAAATGAAATGATTAATCCGGAAATGTGTTAGGTAGTCTGGCACTTGTTTCCATCAGAATATTGGTAGAGATGACATTCAGAATGATGGTATTAAATAATAAGCTTGGGAACTTAGCTTTAACCAGCGTAAAGAAACTGCTTTTGTTGTATATCATGGTTGCCCGCTGAGTAGTACGGTCCTGCTTTTAAGAAACATATCGGGCACTTGCTGTTTTGATTATCTTGATCAAAACCAAGAAAAAAGATGCGTGTAGAGTTTTGAAGGAAGACAGAGTCCTCTTCAGATTACACGAAACACCTTAGGGTGTTGGAGTGATGTGTCTTGCAGTCCAAGTAGCTTAGCCCAGTTTTGTTAGCGACGAGGTGGCTGTGAAGTTGATTTGCACTTGCATTTCTTAGGCAGTGGCAGGAGCAGCTGCTACTTTTGAACGCTTCTCTTCCAACTAGTATTTCTAGGGAAGATTACCTGTGATGGAAGTCTACTATATCCTTTCTGCAGGCTGCTTCTCTATGTTCCTGTTGGGGAAGGGAGAAAATCCCCCGTTTGTTTTCCTGGCAATGACTGCTTGTGTGGGAGAGACAAACCATTTTCTTCTGCCTCTTTGGCTTTGTTGAGCTTGTTCAAAAAACCTTGTTTTAACTCCTCGTTTCTCTTGTGATTTGTTTTAAAGGAAATGGTTGTTTGAAGATAGCCTTGAATTCTTACAGCCCTTAGAGTTCTTACACTTACTGCCTGTGTCCAAAAGCAGGGTCCTCAAGAGATCTTTTTGAATCCCCTTAGATGAAGGATGAATATCCTCTTCAAAGAAAGATTAGAAGGATAATCATAGATTTTCTGAAACAGAAGATATGTCTGCTGTATGAGATATGTGAGTAAAGCTCAAGAGCATGACCTTGCGTGTTTACCTGCTTCTCTGTTGGAGAAAATGTGGTGCTCGGCCTGAAGAATGGAGTGGGGGGTTATGAACTGTGGTTATGAACTGAGATTACTTTTGGAGCTCCCTAGAAATTGCTTGCATTGTGTAGCTTGCTTGCTATCCTCAGTCATCAGTTGAGTGTCTAGCAGCAACAGCTTAATCTGTAGCATTAAAACAAAAAGGCATTATTAAATTCTGCAGCCTGTTTTGTTTTGTCGTGTCCCCCTGCTACCCTGGGCTCAGATTTGCATGCAATAAGACACTAATAATTGTGCATTGATTAATAGTTGCTTATTAGATGCTCTCTGCGTAGCTCCTTTCTTGTATCAGTGTTATCATTTGCATGTACCTGCTTTAAGCAAATCCTTAGAATCAATGAGCAAGGATTTAATGATGTATTTCACACAACAATAACTTATACTCATTTGAGATTCAATTGGGCTTTCTAATAGTAGTTTAATAACCAAGTGGATTTTTAATTAAGTAACTGACGTCCTACGCATTAGAATCTTTCACTTAAAAATAGTAATTAAAAACTCCAGCTCTTATGAGTGAGAGGTAATCTCACAGATGTGACCAATGTTAAGCAGAGCAAGAATGGCTCCTTCACTCCACAGTCGGGCTGATGGAGTAAATCGGAGCAATAGCAGCTTCCCTGCTCACTTCATTAGGTCGCGACACATGAAGTCTTTGAAAACAAAATATAATCTTTACTCAACGTGAGCTAGTTAGCTATCTTTCCGAGTGACAGAGAAGCAGCAGTTTTTTGAATAGCTTTGTGTGGTAATTGGAGGTAGTATCTTACTTTGTCCTATCAGCGTGCTGATAGCAGATTTTTGGGGGGAGATTTTTTGCTGACATTTTAACGTTCTCCTGAATACCTAATAGCTTTATTCACTTCACGATGAAGGAGGCAGCCAGAGCTGCCAACAGTATGGGGCCAGTAATGAGAGGATCAATTTCTTGCTATTAATTGAGGGAATGGTAGCATATCTATTCAACTTTCCTATCTGAGAAAGAACTGTTCTGACATGGATGCCTGCATCACTTGATAAAATCAAAAGATTTAATGCTGCTTAGGTCTTTAAAGGGTAGGCAGGAGTCACCTGAGAGCCAGAAGAAACAACATCCAGAAGTACATGCAGAGTGTTCCTGCATGCCTCCTTTCAAAAGGGTTCATACCTAGGAAAAGAGATGGCGATGCTCATTTCCTTGAAGTTTCAGGTAAGAAACTCATGTTAGGAAGTATACACCCTTCTGTGAATTCTTCAGTGCTTTGGGGCATCAAAATTAGTAGCTCCTGTCATTATGTATTTTTGGTAAAAGGCTTATCTGGATGGAAAAAGCCATGCCTCTTTAAGTGATGAAAAGTGAGTCCTAAAAACAGTTGTTCTCCAGGATTGATTTATGCTTAAGGTAATTCTAAGAGCTAACCACATCAAATAGTTGACTTATTGGAATTTGTACCGAAAGGGGCATGCGTTAGGCTGTGTTCCTTTGTAAGACACTTCTCTTTTTGTTAAGTTTTTTTGTGCCTGTCAGTAGATAAGATGATGTGTTTGTCTGCAAACATGAACAATTATTTAGATGAGCTATAGAAATGCAGGAAACAAATATGCAAGTGACATGAAAAATTCAACATTGTTTTAGTAAAGTATGTTGGTAGCTTTCATTAATATGAATTATGTTGTTGATAGGAATTTTGTTATGACATGAATATAGAATTTATTCTGGGCTGTGCATATGTGGATGGGGGAGACGTTTCTGTTGTTTTAAAAACACACAAAACCCCAAACCAACCCCCAACACACCACAACTTTGTTCCCACAACAGTGGGGCAGGAAATAAAAGAAGGGAGGTGCTAACTCCAACCTAAGAAAAAACCTTGGTTAAGCTTTTCCTGGTCTGTGACAGGCTTCCCAATGACGAAATTGACTTGAGTACAGCACAGTGCAGTTCTTAGCTTTGCCAGTCCTTTTCCCTATCCGTTGAATTTTCATGGTAGAAAAAATTGTCAGAAGTGGAAGTAGTCGCAAGCCCTCTGGTAGAGGAAGGCATCTCCGGGAGCTGGGCTGGGCAGGCTGTTGCGACGTGGTGGTCCTCTATACACTGAGTAGTTCAGAGGGGGAGTTTGAGAAGGGCATTTGGAAATGAGACGTGTCAGCTGGGATAATTTTGGAGTTTGGTTAGTACTAGAAGGCTTTGTAACACTGGTCTCTGCTTTATGCATCCCAAGCATTCTCCTGGGTGTTGGTATTCCAGAGGAAAAGTAACGGCTTTTGCTGGGGAGAAAATGCTTAATCCAAACACCAGCAATGGGTGGAAGACGAGGTACAAGCGTATGTGCATACTGAGCGAGAAGCTTCGCTGCTCGGTGTCTGTTGTTGAGCAATATTTAGACCAGAAGCTCTTCTAAACGCTCATTACAAGGAAAACTGTAAAATTTTACAGGCAGAGCGTCCTTCCAGTGGACATTGTACTCTTCAAAAAGATTTCCTGTGTGTTGTAAAAGCACCACTCTTTCATTACTGAACTTTCTCCGAGTTTAATTTATGTCTTATTGCCAAACGGCAGAAGGTGGTTGATAATTGTGTTAATGAGAAGTGTCAGCGTGCACAGCTCAGCCCAGTGATGGTTTGGGTTTCTGAGCATCTTTCTGAGCTCTGTAAGAGGCATCCAGACCTCAGCATCCCTGTGCATCGCTGTGTTCGCTGCTGTCTGTATCTGCTGGTTAGATCGGGGCATGTTTCAAACCTATTGATGTTTGGCTCTGGCTTTCTAGTGGGCAGAAAGGAGTCTTTATTTCCTCTTCATCCAGTTTCATTTAAATTCTTTCTGCTTCAGACCCACCTCACAGTGCATACAGCTTGTGGGTATGTCAGATGTATTTTCATAGGAATGGGAAAACTTGTAAGTCAAGTTATGGCTTAAAAACAAAGCCACGTGCATGCCTGGTGACATAAAAACAATTGAAGGGATGTATTGCCTCTGGGAAAGGGGTGGAATTATTGTGGGGGTTAAACGACGGCACGGAGGTATAATATTGAACAAGAGCAGACTGAATAATGCCCGCAGAACTACTAAAAACCTGCTCAAAGGTGACAAAACAATTTCAAAAGGTCGTTCAAAATTTCAAAAAGAACTGGATGCAATGAGACACCCTCTGCCCGTGCTCCTTCGCTCACCTCCCTTCCACCTGGAGCGGTGGTGGATATCTAAGTGATGTATACGCTTTAGGTAAGTTCAGTAAATAGTGCGTGTCCCATGACATCTGAAAAAATGGTTCTGTGTTTAATGGCTGTTATCAGCCGTTGTGAAAAAAAAAAAAATTAAAAAAAAAAAAAGAAATCATACTAATTTTTAGAAACCCGTGGTTAGTCATTGGGGTGTGAATTCCGGGAGCTAATGAGGATGGTGTTGGTGACTTGCTGTCACTAAGGAGGAGCCGACTCCAGAGGGCGCTCAGAATCAGCAGTGCTCTCCGTCCTTCCAACGTGCCAAGACCACATTTCACTGAAAAAAGCAATAAAAGTCGCCGTGCTTCCCTTTTGTCTCTCTCCGCACCACCGCGTGACATCTCGGCGTGCTGGAAGCGTGAGTATTGGCTTGGGCTGGAGACTTAGAGAGGCCGATGCATCTGCATTGCTCAGCTCTGGGGGATTCCTCCTCGAGGCTTCCAAGGCACAGTGAGCTCCAGCATCCTGCCCATCGCTGTCGTGCTGGCTTAAATCATTGGGATGTTTGAAGTAGCTTTTCAGGCCTTTATAGAGCATAAATAAAAGGATGGATGGTTCCAACTTGACGGCGTTTTTTTCCCTGCCTTGGACAGGAGGTAAAATACTGCATTTTTGCCTCGAGATATTCAAAAAGCAAGAAGAGGTGGTTTGACCTGCTGTGATTTTTTAATACTCCTTTTTAACAACTAATAATAACTGGTAATAAAACATGTAATGTGCAAATCCCACACTGAGATATCATGTAGGGATTTTTTTCTGCTGTTTATAACTGCCCCTGTAATATTTTTTTTCTTTCCATAGTCCTGCAATCCTTCCCGAAACAATTCAGTAACTGTTCTTGGGAGGTTGCTTCCTACCTGAAGCTTGCAAAGCCTGAAGTTGTGAAAGTGAATGCCCTTAGTTGTAGGGCAGCAGCTTCCATCTCAATTTCCTTTCGGTTTTGGCAGTTGCTGAGGAATGTATATCCACGGGCCCGCTGTACGTGACTGAGGCCAAGTATTGGAAGCGCTGTGGCATTTCAGAGAGAATCTGTGTTGCTATTCTCAGTTACGGCTCTGACTTTTAGAGTAACTTCCTAAATTAAAAGTTGAGCTCCTGAGAAGTATTTTAAAAACTGAAAACATAATGTTGGCAATAATTACGTAATACAGCATATACTTCCAAGTAGCAGGTAGCTTTTCAGCAGATCTTCTCTGAGCATTTTCCTCTAATAACTAAGTATATGTATGAATCACTCTAATTTCAGGTCTTATATCAGGTTGTAGTTCAGGTTCTTGGCTGGAGAATATTTACATTGCAAATGTGCTGTCTGTTCTGATTGTTTTCCCTTTGTTGCTGTGTGACAAGAATGATGTGTTTCTCTTGCTCCTTAACAGGAAGTCTTGATAGCTTGGAATTAGGGAGCGAGGTGGTTGGCCATCCTGTATTTTCACGTTCTGAGTGTGCTTCACCTGTTTCCTATGGAAAAGAAAAAATGGCTCCCCTGAATATACATTCAGGTATACAAAACTGGTAATTTTGCTTCCAACTTGTGTGGTTATGAGCATAGTAATTGTTTCAGGCTGATGGAAGATTAAAACTTGTCTCCCATGTCAGTTATTAAATGTGGGAATAGCTGCGGGCTGTGGAATAAAATATTTGATTTACAGTGCAACTCTGTGAAAGGCTGTAATGCAAGAACTGTTTAGGTTTGTTTGGTATAAAAGCTTCATTTAAGAGGAGAAGAAAAAGCAGCCTACTGGAGCGTTTCTGGTTGTGATTTCTATTTTAGTAGGCTGAAGCCCAACGTGGTGATTTGTGTGGTATAATGATGGTAATTCAGAACTGGAAGACGAGCCGTCTGTAATTTTGAGCCTTTCTAAGTGTTACAGCTCCTTATCAGCAGAGCTAACAGGAGCTGAAGAGTCTGTAATGCGGGGAGCTCTCCTTCCTTCTCAAGTGCTAAGGTTAAAGTTATTATAAGCATGTTTGTTAGCTTTTGTTGGTATAGAAGAGTGCTTTGGACACTTGCATGTTGTTGCCGGGGATGTATTTTTCTAGTTAACGTGGTGAGCAGTTGCTTAATTTGCAAAGCTGTTACTTCTCTTGATCCTGACTATAGTAAAAATCAATGTGCTCTCTGCAGTCTGAACTAATAGGAATCAAACTCATTGAAGCATGAAAATGGTTTAATCAACAGAGAGCAATCTTAAAGGTTACTTTAAAAAGAGAAAAAGGAAGAAAAAAGAAAAACCGCCACCACCGAAGCTCAGAAACTAAAGAGCAAAGCACGACACCTCATGCCGTAAGGTAGATTAATGGAAGGAAGACTGAAAAAGGTTTAATTTGAAATAGTGATATTCTTAGGAGCTACTGGATTTCCAAGTATTTTAACAACCCCATCCAGCTGCTTATTATCTCTGGTCTTTGAATAAACTGACAAAACTGAGAAATAACTATTTGTTTCTCGGTGCCATGAAAGGCACTCAGTGAGTTCATTCCAGGGCCTGAGTCCAACAGGACACTCAGGCTTGCTCTTGACCTCATTTAAATAAGCAGGCATCAGTGAACAAAACCGATCTATGGCATATCTGGTTATTGGTATCCCAAAGTACAGATTTTATTGAGAAGGAAGAAGCAAGGGGAAGAGGAACAGCATTAAGTGACAACAGTGTTTTGTCGTCCACTCCTCCGGAAAAAAATCCGGATAGTGTTAGGGGTGGAATTTAAAATGTTCTGCTTTTGCTGTCTTGTGACCCTGTAAATTGGGTAATGGACGAAGCAGCTATTCCTACACACCTGTAAGGGGAGGCTAGGGAGTAAACTTGCGTTTTGCTTTCTTGAAATTGCCTTCGCTGTTAATATTTAACCACTACTAACAACTGTGCTTTACCACTGAGACTGCAAATAGAGGCTCAGATTGTAGCATAGCTCTCTGGTTCCCTCTCCTCTAAACTTTACTTGATGGTTTTCTGCTCGCTTCTGACAATTCCCTGTTGAATACACTTTCCAGCCATGCCTCGTGCTGCTGTACACTGGCATCCTCGTGGAAATGAAACAGCAGCGTGACCCTTTTCACACGTGGCTTGAGCGCTTTCACGCTGGAACGATGACTGGAGGTTATAAAGAGGGAAGGGATGGATAACCGGGTGTGTGTTCTGCTTAATGATTCTTTAGGGAAACTGAAATAGCAAGTGTAACCTTTAAATTATGTTTTCACATCTTGATATGCCACCTTTGGCACATTCAGATCTTAAAGTAAAGAAATAAAGTTTATTTCATGAGGAAGTTGCCTGCCAAGCTTTAATGCCAGTTGTCTTAATGGATTATTAATGAACTCGTGAGGTGTACGTGTATCCTTGTTACTGATAAAACACTAGCATTAAAATTCAGCAGTCCCTATCGCTACCCTAATCAAAGGCTAGATATTATGTTCAGAAGAGAATGAAATTATAGCTCAGAGGCCAAAGAAAGAACACCTTTGACATGCGATACGTGATATGTTAGAGGACCTGCCTGTGCTCCTCTGGATTTTCGTGTGCTTTCACGCTTTTTTTGTTGCTCTTTAGTTCGTGTCGGGATGAATTGAGTTGTTAGCTGGAGTGGAAACCACGTATTTTAACTTCCAGTGGTGTTGCTTACATTCATGCCCTGTTTTTTCTTTGTGCTTGCAGTTGGGCTGCTGTCAGCACTCAAGGGGAAAACTGAAGGCTTAAAATTTACAACTGCAAAATCAAGTCTGGACGTGGTCTTTGTGGCTTACTTGAATTTGCAGCGTTTCGGTGTTTGGTTTCAAATACCATTTGTTTTAGGAGTCTGACACTAGGTGGCATGCTGCAGCTTGACCATGCTGGTGATGAGCTGATTAAAAAAAAAATGGTCCTGGATTACTTCTGGGCCCTTTTTGTTGAAGGTTTCTTATGTTTCTATGCAGTGGCTCTAAAGCCGCTTATTTATTGTTACATGGGAAGCCCGCCTCGCATCACGTGAAACTCTTGCATTCCTTTTGTCCAGAAACATTAGCTGGTCATGTAAATTCAATGTAGAACATGTAAATATTTTCTTAAGTGAATGTTTGTTTTTTGGAAGTGTCCTTTGATAGGTACATATGCGTGTGTTTCAGTTAGGGTTTGATTTGCGATCTGCATGCAGTTGATTTCATCAAAGCTGTCATTTTTGGAACACAATTTGGAGGGGGAGGGAAGGGTACTTTGATGTTTGCAGTTTTCTGCAAGTACTTTGAAGAAATTATGTAGATAGCTCTCACTTACATCTGTCTTACCAACTTGCCTTGAAATTATTTGTTTGCCCAAGTCTCGGGATTATGTCTTCCAAGCTTTTTAGTCTTGGCTTCTGTGATGTCTTTCCATGCTGTATGAAGAGACCCCAAAATAGGAGACCTGGGATGCCTCTTCTGTTAAACTCTTTGTTAATTCTGGGCCATTGAAAGCACAGCAGCAGGGAAAAGCTGGCGTGTTGCCTTGAGAGCCTTCCTTGAAATGAGGCTGATGTGGGTGTTTCTGGAGGAGCTGCCCTGCACAGGAAAAACCAAGGGTGCCAGGGGGGCCACGACCGGTGTGCTTTTGCTTGAAGGAAGTTCAAGTCAGAATCCAGTCATGTGAATGGGATTTTTTAAGCTCTTGTGTGATTTGTGTTAAATCCTGGTAGGAAAACATGCCTTGTTTTGACAAGTAGCCCAGAACTGATTTACATTAAAATTTCCAGCAGGCTCTGTTATTTTCAGTGGAGGGTGTTTAACAAGTTAGTGTAAAGCGTGCTTAACTCGTTGCCACCTCTTCATCTATGGTATGGGAAATATTGTGAGAATAATTTTGAAAGGCCCTTTCGGCTGTTAATTGGCTGATAAAGGCTATCAAAAAATCTGCTGCTCCGCTTTGTTCGCTTGAAGCCTCTGTGTAGGTGGCTGAAGGCTGCTGCGGGAGAGGTGTTCCTCCTTCAGCTAATCCCGCTCTGTTTGAAAAACAAATCAAAACGAGCTGAGTGCGGCAAGCTGCTTATTGAATTTGCGTGCTGTAAGGCAGCTCATGTTCCTCTCTAAGCAGTACGGCTTTAAATTGGTCTTTATCAAGTCTTGCAAAGCAGAGGGAGACCTTTCTCAGTGGGACAAAAGGTCTCATTTCCTAGGATAGCAAACGGTCGCGTGGAGAAGATGGACACGTGCTAACACTGGGTTGCAGTTCTTACCCTAGTATAATTTTTTAATGCTCGTAGCAAGTGGATGGGCATGTGGTTGGGAAAAGAATTGATTTTCAACCAAAATAATATTGCTTCCTATGAGACAGAAGTTGTCTTCATTTGCTCTTGTAAATGAGTACGTAAAGGGAATAGAAAAGGAATAAACTTGGTCCCTTCTCATCATTCCATGTTACGGGGGATTTTGGAGGGGCGCGGTGCCTGGATGAGTTCCCTACTTGGTATCTTCTCCCATAGGTTTGGGAAATCAAGTGTTTCTTCTCCATCTAATGGAGCTGGAGTCGTGTGGTTCCAAACTGCTAACATATTTTCAAGATTATAGTAGAAACTTCCTGTTTTTAGAGCTTATCTGACCGTCTGGAGGGAAAGATTATTATAGCTATGGTCACATCCTGTGGTTATTGTCACTTAGAGAGGGGGAAAAAAAGGCCTATTGAATTTTCTGAAGCTTTTTAATGTGAAAGTGATTATTATACAAAAAACGTTGAGAGCTGTAGTCACGTTTTCTATCTCCACTGTGACTTCTACAAAAGACCATAAATCCACAGCAAACTTTACGTGTCGGTTAGCTCAGTGTCTGCTGTACTTGGGGTGTTGAGAAAATCTCTTGGTAAAGAATCTGTCTTATTCTGGAGAGATTGTAAAGGAAGCATTTGGCAGTCATTTCCTTTAGCTCGTGAGTATAAGCATGCTTTATATTATAATAGTTTAAACATACCACAGCCTGTTGATAGAGGTATCAAATTTTCCATTCCCAAAGTTACTTTTAGTTGAAACTGGAGGGAAGAACGGGCAAGCTTCCATTGTTTTACAACTGCTTTGATAGAGTTGAAAAAGATGTTTGCTTACTTCTTCCTTCCCTGCTTTTCTTTAGCCTCACAGCCCCCACCACGGGTTTTTGTATAAAAAACAGCACTAACTACTTCTACCTACTGAGGGTTTTATTTTCTTTGGTTTTACATACAGCTGAGAATAAATGTTTTCCTGCTTTGTTGATCCATTTCTTAAATTTTCATGTATGTTAATTTTTCCTTTTACATACGGCCCTTTCTTGACAAAAACCTTTTGTTCTCGTTATTTTAAGATATCCTCTAAACTACATTGTATATCACTTTGTAGTTAAATTCAAGGAGTTGCTGAACAGGTTGATGTATTGCTGTATGTGTACTGCAAGCTGGCAGACGCTATTGGCATTAGCTTTAATATTCTTGGTTTACCTTACGTTAGTCTGTAACTTGGAGTTTTTCAGGACAGGGATTTTCTGCACCCCTCCTCTCCCCTAACGAAAAAAAGAAAAAGAATTATTGGTTATAAAGAATAAGAGAAAACAGAGTAGAGAAAAAATACTGGAAAAAGTGATTTCTGTGATTAGCAGACACGCTCCTTTTCTGCTTAACTTTCCGCCTTGCCTGGTTTGTTTCGATTTCCTGATGTGAAAGCCATAGCCGGGTTTCAAGTTACTTGTCTCGCTGCTCGCTCCTTAGTAGCGTGGTCGCAGTATCCCAGCTGAACTTATTACGTTTTGTACTTACATACTTATCTAAGTACATAAAAGCTTTTATTGTAAACATCCTGCCAAGTCGCTGGGTTCCTCAGCTCGTTCATCCATATGACCTTTTTTCATTTTTCACTCGGCTCTTCCCAAAGCAAGCATGCCGTCCTGCTGGAATTTCCTCCTCTCGGAGGTGCAGCTCCTTTGGAGCACCGTCCTTGAGTTAAGCTTCAACTGTAAAGAGAAAACGCTGTCCCCCTCCTCTGCCTCGTCCTTGTCTTCATTTTCTCTCTTCGTTAGGCACGTGGAAGCCACAGAATCAGGAGGGACAAGACTCCACAGCCCCTCTGGGGGCCTGTACAGTGAAGCAGTGTTCCCTGGTGTTTGGGGGGAGCCTCCTGTGCTCCAGCATGCGCCCGTTGCCTCTTTGTACCTTCCCTTCAGGTATTTATAGGCACTGATGACACTGCCCTGAGCCGTCTCATCCGGCTCAGCAGCCCCCCATCTCTCTCTGATGGTCCTGAACCAGACCCAGCGCTCCAGGTGCGGACCCGGCGGTGCTGAGCCGAGGGAAGGATCCGCTCTCCACCTGCTGTCTGGCTTGCAGCGTTGATGTAGCTGGTGAACCGAGTCCTCAGCATTTGAAAGCGGAGAATAGGGAGGAGGGCACGGGCTGACACTGTTGTGATCACTCACTTAATTGTGTGGAGACTTGAGATCGCAAAGAGCTCCTAGTGGGCTCCACAACAACTGTTTATTTTTTCTTTTTTTTTTTTTCCTCGACACTTCTTCAGCTAGGCCTTTCTGTAAAATGCTGAGATTTCCAGCATGTGAAATTGCTTTAGCAGTCTTCACAGCTCCCTGGGGGAGCAACTTTTGTTTTCTCTCTTCCCTACTGTGACAGAAATGCTGCATGCATCCAAGATGGTGTATAAAAATAACCGAGCAGATTTTTTTCAGGCGTGCAGAATGGAGTTATGCAGGACTTTCTGTATGTCCTTGAAGTCTCTATCACCATTCTGCAGCTGAGGTGATGCACTGACTGTACCAACAGTAATTTTTTGGCTGCCTCACAGATTCTGGATGTGCTGAGAAAGAACCCGAGGTGACTTGTGATTTTTGCCTAATAACAAGCAGTAAGTACTGCCAGTGCGCGGGTTTTGAGGGCTAATTTATTTCTTGTTCTTCAGAGGATTTTGTCTGTGCTTGCGCTTTGCTCTTGACATCAAGAGAATTGTGGCCCGAAGGTGTCACCTGGTTCCGGGCACCCTGTCTGGGGTGCAGAAGGGGACGGATGATGCGGTTGCTGGTGACAGTTACAGCAAGGGCAGTACTGGAATTCTGGGGGCCGGGCGTTGGGGTGGTTGGAGGGGTTGGAGTTGGGGTTGGGGTTCCTCAGCCCTCGCTGTGCCTGGGGGGTCCTCCTCCAGAGCGTTGAGGTGGGGTTGGATTTTGACACTGACTTGTAAGGGCTTGAGATGTGACTTGAGGTCATATGAAATATGAATCTGAATGCTACGTAAGTACGGAAAAGAAATCCTAGTTGTTGAGCCATAAAACACGTGATAGAGAAGCCGTTCGCTTCAGCGGGATCCAGGTTAGATGCTGCATACCTACAGGCTTAAACCACAACCTACAAAAAAACCCTCCTGAACGCTCTGAAGTTCCATGAAGTTCCATAAAGAGTACAGATTCCGTTTGGGGGATTTAGAAGAGGCAAAAAAAAGATTGATCCAAATTTCAGCAGTTACACAGCAAATTAAAATAATTCTTCATCTTCTGGTTTGTTAGGACTATCGCATGCTGTGTATGTAAACTTGTGGGAGAGGAAGTGGGCAAGACTCTAATTGTGTTTAACTCGGCTGAGTTTACATTCTCCTTAGGCTTGGATTACAGAATGAAATGCCCTTTTGATGATGTTGAAGCAATAGTAATATTACACTGAATTTCCTCTTAGAGATGGCTTTTCGGGAGTGCGGAAGAGTGCCCCCATCTAATTGAGGAACGAGCTGTAGCTGAATCAGAGCTGGGGCACGAAGGTGCTTAGGACTTGATCGATGTTTCCTGTGGGGTGTTCAGGTGTACTCACAGGCCTCGGGAGTTTAAATTGTCTGCTTCAGGCTGCTTATTTCCATGAGATGCCATTGCTGTCTTGGCTGGGAATAAATGCACTGTCAGTGGCAGTCTGGAAACTTTTGATGAGGACTGGAATTAGTGACAGAAAAGCGAAGCGGAGCTGTGACGCTATGAAGCTGTTAGCTGGTTCTCCTTGAATCTATTCCTTTCCTCTTCTCCCCACCCCATTGCCAAATCCGAAGGGAGAGCCTGATTTCCATGAGAACAGTGTTAAATCCCCTTTTAAAAATAGGTTCGGCTTAGCAGGGGTTTAATGTGTTACCCTTCCCAGCTTAGGCAGGCAATGCTATATTAGCTTTTAGAAAGCACTTGTCATAATCACGTCTGCATGTGTTCTTAAAAGTGAATTTAAGGCATTTTATGTCTTGGCTATGGTTTGTGCAAGGCGGGCAGTGTGCTTGAGTCTGCTTTGGCAGAAGTTAACCGGGTGGTAACTCTGAGCTGCTCTCAAGTGTTTGTGGGACGGGACCTCTTTGTCTTGGTTGTCTTAAAAAATAAGAAATAAATTGCCTGTTTAATCTGTCTAATCTCATTAAGTCTGTTTACAGTCAGCCTGTATTTCCAGTGTATACATATCTGGTAGACCTCGGTCTGCTCCTTCGGAGCAGTTTGTCTCGTGGGTGAAATATTTGTGTGCTTAATGGCTGATCCTGTTGGAGGAAGCGGAGAACGCTGCTGGTGGATAGATCCTGTGGCGTGGAGGGAGTTATAGCAGCGTCCTAGTCTTCAGCTTAGTGTATCTGTGTGTGACAGTCTTCAGATTTGGTAGAACTTGTGAGAAGCTATGAGCGATTGCGCTGCGGGTGGCATGTCTAGAAAGCAGCACACTTTGCAGCCCTTTGAGGATGCGCTGTCACTTCTCGGTGCTCAATCTTTCTTAAGCTGACGTGCGTAGGTACGGTGTACAAAGCGTTAGGTTGTTCACGGGAAGCACTGAAACAGCAAACTGCAAGTTAATGGGTGCTTCCCAGCTCTTTGCGGAAGGAGAGGTGTGTGTGGGTGTGTGTGTGTGTACGTGCTTTTAAGCAGTGTCAAGAGTTACTGACAGCGAGTCAAAACCTTATTTTTTTCCACACTTTCAGCTTTTATCGTTGATTATCCTCACCTCCAGGTGCCCTGTGTAACTAGTGCCTGTAATGGACTTAATGGCAACTTCTGGGCCACATGTCGAGGCCCGTGGCATACGGAGCTCCTTCAGTTGCACATCCCTCGTCTCCTCTCATTACCTGCTCACCGTGGCAGTGAGAAACACGGGCTGGAGCTGCCATGCTCGGTGTGTGCCCCGATAACCAGCACATGGCAAGCGCGATGCGCTGCTAGCACTCGTTCTGAATCTGCCTTTGGGTGAAGCTCCGATCGAGCCCACTCTAGGTCTTTGTGTGACTAGCTGGGATGGTTTTTGTGTGAGTAGTTGGGATGGGTTGTGTGCGCACCTAACTCGGGGCTCGTCCCTTTCTCAGACATGTGTGCTATTAGCGCTGATGATAAAAGAAATGCTTTTGTGAGTTTATAATGCTGTGACTAGCAAAGGTGTATTTAATGACCAAGAAAAGAGTTTCATCTTTTATAATCCATTTTCAAAAGGAAAGATGAAAAGTCTCCGTTGCAAAATGGAGCTGGAGGCTGCGCTCAGTGCATGGGTTTTTTTGAATTTAACTTTGTGAAACGGGGGCAGATCTACATATCTTGCAGGAAAGCCAATTAGTGAACATTGAGTTGCTTCTGATGTCAGTGATTGAATGCCGGAGCTGTTGTGTTCATTCAAGGATCTCAGATGTGCTGTACAAAACCAGGTGGGACCTCAGATGGCTGCACTGCCACCTACCACGCTGCCAAACCCTGACGTTGGTTTGCCCTGGCTTTGCGAGGCAGTGTCTGAGGCTTGAATCCAGGCCTGCTGTGCTCAGACTGCTGGATGTTATTGCACTTTGCACTGTTGAACAACTTTAATTGTAATGGGATATAAAAAAATTCTACAGATTCATATTTCTTTAATTTGAGTGCACTTTACCAAAATACACTGACTTCTAGGATTAGCAGTTCGAAGTGGCAGGGAACTCTGTCCTAAAGTGATAACGTGTTTTTGAACAAATCCCATCAAACGGTATTTTTTTTAAATACATGGAACTTGGCCTGAATGAACTTACTGCTGGAAAGCTCTTGGAAGTCATTGGAAGTAAATACTTCCTCAAATGCACACTGGAGCAGTAAGTTCCTTTCCATGGCTTGCCAGATGTCAGGCCATATTTGATTAGAAAATTGAAGTGAGGATAAATGCAGTGGTTGCTTTGTGCTGACTTGAGGATTGAATTTCAGCTCTGGCAGGTTTGGAGCTATCACACAGCTACTTGGTTATGAGGCTTATTTTGAAGCTGCTCGCCTTTCCAGCACAGGCTCCAGCTGAGAAGCTGTTGTACAATGGATATTGCGGGAGCAGAGCTCGTGCTGCACACCATTTTCAATTTGTATCGATCATAGCAGTCTTGCAAGGTGGCAAGGGCATTAGAATTAATCAGCTACTTGTGCTTCAGCTGTGTTAGTGGTTTTAGGTAGCAATTTCCAGAAAGTACAGCATAATTTTGAAGCTGGACCTTTGTCTCCTGAAGGACTCCTTGTACAAAACAGGAGGCATACCTATGGATAAAGGGAGGGGAAACACACAGCTACAAATAACAAACAGCATCAGGAAAAAAAACACTTAGCAGACAGTACTTGAGGGTGTTGCTCAAATTAAGTGGTTCTGTGAACCTTGGTTCTCCCTTTCTGTAAGTTAAAATACTACTGCGGGACTGGGAAGTGGATGCGCTCGGCAGGGCAGCAGCGTGCCCTGGTTCATTCATTACCCTCAGGTAATAAATCACATCGATGGCTTGTTTTGCGTTTTACTCCGCGATGGAAATAGCAAAGCTTTGCTCTAAACCGGAGCTGGCGCTACCAGCCGAAAGGCTTCTTGGTGTCGTTCAGGCAGCCTCCACATCCGCGGGCAGACACGCGGCTAGAGGTAAATACCCGTTATTTAAAAAAAAAAATAATAAAATATGGCCGATTAAGTACAATTAAAAGGAAGAGGTTTTGCTGAGCAGACGAATTCCTCTTGCTGCTGGGGAGCGGGGAGGGCTGGAGGGAGGAAGGCTCCTCAGGAAAACGGCTCGCTGCTCCAGCAAACCTGTGTGAGGGGGGCTTGGGCGAGGCACCTCTGCTCGTTGGGGGACCCCTCTGGACACCCCCCCCAGACCCCCACTTTGTCCCCTCCCAGACCTCCACTACACTCTCCTACTCCCCCTTAGACCCCCGCTGTACCCCCTATGCCCCCCCCAGACCCCTCCTACAACCTCCTAGGCCCCCCTAGCCCCCTCCAGACCCCCACTACAACCTCTTATGCCCCCTAATTCCCCTTAGACCGTCACCTCAGGCTCCCCCCTGACCCTCTTAGGCTCCCTCCTGACACCCTTACACCTCCTTAGACCCCTACTACACCCCCTAGCTCCTCCTAGACCCCCCTTAGGCCTCCTCCTAGCCCCCCATTACCCCCCTCAGCCCCCTCTACCCCCCATCCCCTCGCTTCCTCCGGCTCCCTGCCGCCTCCTCCATCCCCGTGGCCCCGCCGGGTGGCCTCGGGCCGGGCTCCGCGCCGGGTTTTCCCCCGCTCCGCCTGCCGGGGCCGTGCCCGCCTCCTGCTGCCGCCGCCGAGCGGGGGCCGGGCCCGGTGGCGGCGGCGGCGGCGGCAGCGCCGTGAGGGGGCGGCTGAGGGAAGGAAGGGGGGGACCCGGCGGGGGGCCCGGGGGGCGCCGCTCCTCGCTCCGAGCCCCGGCCCCGCAGCTGGGCGGCGAGGAGGAGGGGGCCTCCTTTTGTTCGCCAGCTGCGGCTGCTCCTCGCTGCCGCCTCCTCCTCCTCCTCCTCTTCTTCGTCTCGACCCCGCCGCTGAGGTGAGTGAGGGGCTGGGGGCGGCTGCGCCCCGAGTGCTGCTCGGGGGGGGGGGTTCGCCCAGCTCACGTCCTCGCTGCCAGCACCTGGCGCGAGAGCTGGCCCCTGCTCCTGGTCTCCTTTCCCTCTTGGTAGTTCTCATGTGGGTTTCGGTGCTTTTGTTGTTACTGGTTTGGGTTTTGGGGGTGTTTTCTTGCCTGCTCCAGAAAAAGTTGCGCCAAGTCGGTAGGTGAGGCCGGCCGGAGGAGTTGGGGATGCGGTCGGACACAGGGCAGCTCTCCATAACAAATGCTTTGCTTCTGTGCCCTAAATATAAACAGGCTAAACAGCTGTACTGCGCTTAATTTTTACTTTGAGCAGACGCGGTAAGAAGATAAAGAATCACATTTGGCTCATCTGGACAGACAGCTCACCCTACGGAGTGCCTGCCCATCACCGAGGACTTCAGCGCAGGCTGTGACTTCTCCACCGGCGCTTTGAGGTGCTGCGAGGCCACGGTGGGTACCCTGCGTGGCAGCGGCCGGTCCCGCTCTGCGTGGCTGGGTTCGGGCTCCTCTGGAGACCCATCGGCCTCCTCCCGGCCTCCTTTACGTGTCTGGAAGTGCCGCCGGGCGAGGAGAAGCTCAAAATCAGCATTCGGCGTGAAAAAGAGGAAAGTTGAGAAGAGAAAGGCGGCGTGGTGTAGCCTGAAACGTTCCGTGCTCCACCAGTATGGTTCTTCTGGGAACTCCAAGTTGAAAGTAAACAGGATTTAAAGCCCTACAGACAGAGGAACACTATTCCAATGTAAAGCCATTAATCTGCAGGCAATTAGTTCCAGACGCGCAACCAACTCTGCATTTTTGTCAGTTTTTGTTCTTACAGGCGATTGCATTTTTGAGTACTTATAGTGCCTAGTAAATATCACAAGACAGACATTTTAGATGCTTAACAGCAAGTTGAGAATTGTGTGGGAGCAGCGTTTAAATGCTTTTATTTGTTTTTCCAACCCGGTAATTTAGTAGTGTTTAAGCTATTTTTATAAAGATCTCTGGGAGCAGTGAAAGGTGGTTTTGAGTGTGGAGCACTTGAGCGCTTGTTGTGCTCTGGCAGGCTGGTGCTTGGCAGGCACTTCTCCAAGTGCTATTTGATCTGGCTGCAGGATAGAATGGACTAGGATTACACCATTTTTCCCCCCCTGTGGCTGTTTGAAAGTGATGCATCAGCGAGGGGTGGTCAATAGCGTATTTCAGGACTTAAACCGTGTGTATTCTCCCGAAGCAGGTTTCCAGAGAAAGGCAGTTAAGATTTTGCCTTGTTTTGCGGTCAGGATTTATGAATTGAGGCGAGGACTGACGTAATCTATCCTACCGCTTCCTTTGTGTGTTTTATAGTTGATAGTGCTTTGTTTTACTTAAAATAGCCCCGGCTGTTTCTCAAGTGCTTTCTATCTCCTTTGTGCTGTGGCCTTTGCTAGAAGCTGGCAACTTGTTCAAGTTGTGTGTGATTGTGCCTCCGTGAGGAAATGGTTCCTTCGCTTTGTCACTGAGGTTCAGGGAATTGCTTGTATGTTAAGTGGATGAGCCTTTAATTTTAATTACCATAATGCTGTACACAGCTGTTCTGTCAGAAAGCGGTGCCTGTCGGCAGTTTTACTACAGGTTGCAGTCTCTTGGTGCATCTCCCAACCCCTCTTTGGCTTTCTTTTATTTATGTAGCTGTGACGAGATGGGGCTTTTGTTTCCTGATGAGAGTGGGTAATAGCTCATCTGTGAGAGGGCTTTTGTTTTGATTTTGCATGTGAGGAAAGGAAAACAAGCTATTTATTATTAAACTGATGCTAAGCCTCCTTGTGGTTAGGTAGTGTGACCTTCCTCAGCCCATCGCGTGGCCAGGGGCAGTGCTGACCGTCATCTCGCAGGGCCAGTGCGGGCTTCTTGGGGTTTGTACTGTGAGTTGCTGCCATGGGGAGTGACCTCCACGGAGGTGAAGCACTTAAAGGGTTGCTGTGCTCTCCATCTGGAAAAAAAAACAGTAGAAACAAAGCCAGTCCCCTTTGGCACCTGAGATTAGTCTCCTACTGCTGCAGCTTAGACCTCTGCAGATTGTGGAGTTACCCTGGCTCTGACTGCAAATCCAGGCTGACGCACAGCCTGTAGTCCAGCCAGCCGGTGTTGATGGCCTAGATGAGCTGCTTAGGTTAGATGTGGTTGAGGTTTATGGGTACAAAAAGCCCTGTTCGAGTAACTTTGTTTCATCTTGGTCACAGGGTGCTGCAGCTTTTTAGGAAAGGTCTCTTTCAGAGATCTGATGTTTGGCTCAGTAAAAAGCAGGGAGCTTTATGGGTTTGCCCCTGGATGTTAGGTCAGAGTGTGTGAGCTGAGCGGTCCTGGTTCTGGGACTTTGAGCAGGTACAGAGAAGTTGTGCTAATGCTCTGTTTGCTGAATGAGGAGTAAAATCAGTCTGTAAAACACTGAAAACCAGTAGTTCTGACGTTTGTTGGTACACACTGCCAGTGTACACCTGACATCCACTCCCTGGTTTCAAAACACCAAAACAATAATGAAGACAGAGGGTGCAGAAATAGATACCGTGTTGAGATGATCATCATGCATTCAGTGCTGTTTTCCCCTAAGGGGTTTTCAAATTAAGGATATTCCTTTGCAGCATTAGCCCAGCCTCTGACAGCCGAGTGGATTAAAACACGAGGGCTGGAGTTGTTACAGTCCCAGCTGTTGGCCTTTTTTCTCTGGTGGTCATCGTTATGCTCAGCCCCCCAGAAGGATTATCTAGTTTGTAAGTGGGACGTGGTTTTGACCCACCACGGTTTGGTTAAGTAATAATTCTAGTTGAGTTGAATACACTCTGCAGAAAGCAGAAGCAGCTCAGGAGGGAAGGTACAAGTGCACCAGGCAATTCTCTTTTAGGTGTGTGAGGGTTGCAGGGACTTGGCTTCCTTGGCTCCTAGCGAGGAGCTCCAGAGGAGCAGGTAGAACTGGCACCGCCGCCTCTGCGTTAGGGAGCAGAAACTGCGTACAACCGGTGGGGTAAGGCTCAGATCGGTAAATGACTGTAGGAACATTGAATTGCCCTTTTTTTTCATTTAAAGTGTAAATAAGAGATGCTATCATAATCACTGTTCCTAAATTAGAAGGCTTCCCGATAATCTGATGTGAATCTCTAATGTTCAGTTGCATGGATCTGCTTCATGTTGTCCATCTTTGCCTGCAGAGCACGGCGTGTGGCTCTGCAAGTGTTTGCTCCAAGGGGGCAGCGAGAGCGGCTCTGGTGCATGAACAGAAGTTGTGCGGGTCCCTGATTTCACATCACACTGGGTTGCACACAGCACTTGGTGCAGTGAAGATGCCCAAACTGAGCTGGATAGGCCTCTTCTCAGGGTAATTTATCAGCCACTGCTAAAGAAAGCAACAGCCCACATCGGTGTAATACACTGAATTAGGTAATAGAGGAGTAGGACCCATGAAAAACTTCTTATAAGCTAGTTAGCTCTGTTTATGAAAAGTGTCGTGAAACATCTTGAAAAGGATCAAAGGGAAATGTGTTTTTTATACTTCAACTTTCCTAACAAAGGTGAAATCCTTTCCAGAAGAAAGGACAAAAATAATATTTATTCCAAAGTTAGCCTGGGGTGGTGGTTTGAGTTGTGACCTTTGGATGCAAAGTGAGAACAAATAGCGGTGAAAAATGTAAATGATTAAAACAAGCTGGCCTTCTTTAGCAAACGGTTTTGGTCAAGTTTTGCCAAGAAAAGGCTGTAGTGATAGGATAAACACTCAGCTACTGGAATAAATAATATTTGATTGCGATGTGTAAGTTTTCTTATAACCACGTGGTTTTTGTGTGGTGGTGGGTTTGCAGTTCTGGCTTTCCCTGATGTTAGCAAAAGCATGAAATTAACGGTGGCTGTGAAGGCAGTGCTGACAGCGGAGCTGTACGCTTGCTCTTGGGGAAGTAACAGCAAATTTTGAAAGAGACTTGGCTTGATTGGGTAATAGCAAGTGTGGAATAGCAAACCTGGAATGCAGTAATATTTGTTCCTAGTTAAATATATGCAGGTTTTCTAGTTAGTCGTATTTTAAAATAACTTCACTGAAAAGCTGTTTGATAGGTAAACCTTTCATTAAACCCACCCAAACTTGGCATAGCTGCACTGTTGCATCTGTAGTACCAGTTCTGTACACGTAATGCGTTTTTTCTTAGGTGCTGATTTGAATTTTCTCAGAACATTCAAAACCGAAGATGCTTTGGTTTTGGCAATGTTTTCTTTGTGAACTTGCTTGTTTAGAGAGATCAAAATGATCTGCTTTTGAGATAAAGCTGAGATTCTGTTAATAGGCAGTAACTGTTTCTGCAGCCTCTGGGGTCTGACAAACTTCTGTTCTGTGTATACGGTTAAAATTTCAAGCCTTTCATGGTGGGAATGTCAGGTTTTGTGCATGTGCTAATCTTGTTTCAGGAGGTCAGGGCCTCTGTGTTTTGATAGTTGTTGGGAACTGGCGAAAGTGCAGAGTGTAGCCATTGCACTGGATGTTTTAATCCATAGTTCTGTCATTCCTCATCCATCTAGGTAGTAAAAAGCAGTAAAATGTTCAGAAATGTAACACTGGCAGTGTAGCTCTAGGTTCTCTCCTTCCTGACTGTGGATGTTTCAGTCTCCTAATCTTATCGTCTGCAAAATTAATCTATTTACCTCGGGCAGAGCCGATCTGTTACTTCCGCTGACCTTGGGA
This sequence comes from Anser anser, assembly GCF_964211835.1. Lineage (NCBI taxonomy): Eukaryota > Metazoa > Chordata > Aves > Anseriformes > Anatidae > Anser > Anser anser. The sequence goes on along the minus strand of NC_139738.1, from coordinate 4,178,254 downwards.
GGTTCACAGCCTTTTGCTCCTGCCAGCTTCCCTCCCTGGGGTGCGTGGCTTGGGAAGGCACCCGGCGGGGAGGAGGCGTTTAAACCCGAGCACGGGTTGGAGCCGGGAGCTCGGCTCATTGCATCTTTCCGTGTCGTGCAGTTTCTGGGGTTTAGTCAGTGGCTGGTGACTAAAAGTGGCCTCAGCAGGTGGCTCAATTGCAAGATGATATGGAAATGACTGAGCCAGAGCACGACTCGGTTCAGCTCGGGCAGTTGGAAGAAAAAAAAGCCTCCATCCTTATGGGATGTGGTAACAGCCCCCTGTAGAATTGGCTTTTCGCAGGCACTCAAAACATAGTGTATTTGCTCAGTTTCCTATTGAAATGTAACAAAGGAGCCAAAAATCAGATTTCCCTTTCCTGATAATAAAGCTATTCCTTCGAGATCAGAGCTGGGAATGGATTTTTTTGCTGCAGCAGTTGCTGCTTATTAACGGAATGCTCCCAGGTAATCTCGTATGCTGGCTTGGCGGAGCGGGTGTGAGGAGGAACACGTCGAACCCGCGTGCTTAATATTCGAGTATTGTAATTGACTTCAAGCTGGAGACCCAGCCTGTTTGTAGTTAAGACTGATATAAAAGAGTTAAGAGCAGCCCAAGGTTATTAGATCATTTGGAAACTGATTACCCTTTCACAGTGTAATAAAGTAATTATGAATAGTGTATGAAAATTGGTTGCAGTCTGTTTCAACATTATGACTGCCTGTCTTTAAAAGGAATTGCATTGTCCTCTTTTGTGTTGTTCTTATAATTTACATATTCAAAGCACGTTAGATATTTGTCACTTCCAGCTGTAAATGCTAAATAGCATTTAAAAAAACAAATTATGCCATCTGTTTGTGTAGGTTTCTGTGAGGTTTCTCAGTTCTTGATAATATTTCACCTTGGGTCTGTTCTCTTTACAGTAGTACGTGCCGCTGTTGCTAAGGGAATACGAAGCGCGTCCTGGTCGGAATTGAAAGAGGCCTTTCATGCGTGGAGCTGGTGGGTGCGACCGAGCAGAGCTCCGGCAGCTGGTGGTGGGGCATTGCCCTGCAGCCCCGACCTAGGGAGAGGTGGGGGTTGGAAGGAAGCCTTTGTGATGCTCTGTTTTTGATTTAGATAGCCCGTGATCAAATGCTCCAATATCAAGCTGAATTTTTCAGATTTTTTAAAACGTAGCCTAATGTGATTTATGCGCAAATGAAACTGGCAGCTTTGAGCAATAGAATTTATGACTAAAATATTGTTAATGTTGAAATAGGCAGAGCTGTGATCTCTAAGGCACAGCTAGGAATGACTTACCATGGGATTGCGTGTGTTGCCTGTGCACCTTTTACCAGTCCCCTCTTTGCCAGGGGGCCGGTGGGGCTGCTGCTGATTTCCTGGCATCTAACAGCACGCCCTGAGTACTGGCACCCCTTGGGGTTGTCTTCCCTGAGGGTGGTAACGAGGGTGGGCAAGTGCTAGTGGTAATCTGCTGCACTGTGTCCCCCTGTCTGCTGGTCCAGAGCCTGTGTCTGGGGGCCAGGAGGATGTGCAGTTTCCCCTAGAAAGATGTGTGACCTCTGCGGGGTTGGTAAAAGCAGTCCTGGTGGGTTTTAAAACACGGAGACAGCGCTGTAAATCAGAACAGTGCAGGGATGTATGTTTAGCTTACCGAGTTTGACTTCTTTTTTTCCAAATGCTGCTGTATAAAGTTATACTTTGTCATAATGTTTTATGGAATCCATGCTTAGGGCTGAGTGGTTTCCTTCTGAAGACATGCTGTGGTATCTGAGATGCCAGAGGTGAAGGAACAAGATAGTTATATTTATGCTCGTGTGGGAATTCAGCAGCGGATTAGAATTTCAAGAGCACTACAACACTTCTGACAGCAGAACCTTTGCTCGGTACTTATCTCTCTGCTCATTTCAATAGAGGGAGTTGTTGGGGACAACTTACAAACGCTGTCTGTCAGGTTAATGAAATCCTGAGGCCGTTTTCCTCTCCATGCGACCTGTGCAGCGCTGTGGGGCGATTTGGTGCTGACCTCAGGTTCCTGGGCACTGCGGCGGTCACGGGAGCATCCTGCTGGATCTCAGCATCATGCAGGTGCTGCAGCGTGTCCAAAACGGTGCACAAGGGCTCTCTGATAGCACAGCGCCATGGCTTTAAGCTAAATTGATATCTTAGGCTTCAGTTGCATGCTTTTATTGAAGTTGAAAAATGGAGTCCTTACCGGGCTGCTTCAGAACACTTCAGCTGGCAGCTGAATAACTGAAGAGCACGCCGGACACAAGGCTACCTTTTTCTGTGCTCTTACATCTTTATGAAGGTTCCTGAAGACTGCTGATGCGGCTGAAATACCCCTTGAAAATATTAAATGTGAGATTCTGCGATGTGGTTTGTGCATTGCTGTCACGGATATCTGAGTTTGAGGGGCCTCCAACCAGGCCAGGCATGCTTCATAACCACTGGTGTCATTTGCTTCAAAACCGAATTTGTAATGCACTCTGTGTGTTTGAAATGTGCCAGTAGCTCCAGATTGGTTTGAGAACCTTCCGTGGAAGTTCTGCAGTATGTTATCTGCTTTTCTTCAGTAGATAAACAAGCGATCGAGTCCTGTGTGGATAGATGATGAGTAAGAAGAACTTTCCCCATGGTTATCTTGTTTAAAACCTTCTCCTGTCTCTTACAGCCTAAATTGTGCATGTGATTTCTTCAGTTGATTTTTATATCGGAACATAGGTCTCAATATGCGAGGAAAACAGTTTTGTCTGGAATTTATAGTGTTTTTCCCTCTCTGAGTTCTTGCTTTGTTTTTTTTTTGTTTTGTTTTGGGAGAGAGTACATGGTTTTTGTTTTCCCCAAAAGGCCAGTCCTTTCTGGAGCTTTTAAAACTCTGAACAGCATGAATTAAGTTATACCTTAACAGTTACCTTAAGTTATACCATTAAGTTATACCCATCCAGGAAGTAAAGAAGAAAGAGAAGTATGCACGGCGCCACTGTAAAATCCTGAAAAGGTTTTCACTTCCCCCCTTGGGTGAGGGCTTGATGAACGTCCTTCTGTAGGAGTTTCTCTTGCTCTTTCTTGGCCTATCAGTGCATTCAATGCTAAAATGCTGTCCACAAAAACTCGTTTCGGATTCTTTATTCAGAATAGGTGCAGAAGAGCTCTTGAAATGCCTGCTAGTACCAGGACTCATTCTGATTCACGGGCCAGACGATAATTCAGTGCGTGTTGGGAGCTAGTTGGCAGGTAATAAATCTCACCTAAGCTGTATTTGTTATCCCCTGGGAGAGGCTGCAGGAGTGCTGGAGAAAACAGGCTGATCCCCGAGGTGCTGGATGGATTTAATTGGGTCCCAATTGCTGGCGCTTGGTGCGACTGCTTCTGCAGTGTTCTGTAAGTGTGGCTCTGAAGCCAGCTCCTGGCTAGGTCGGTGTTGCAGGAGAGCACTTTGGGATGTGGAAGATGGTTTCTGAGCTCCTGCTTGTCGGGCTGCTGGCTGCTCAACGGCACTGAGTGATGGAAGCTTCAGAGGTGCAAGTCCCCCAAGGTCACAAATAAAACTTGGTTTTGTAACGTTTGTAATAAATACCGTGATTTGGGAACCAAAGACGGTACAGCAAAGCATCACCAAGTTTTTGTTTGGAAGAACAAGGAGAATATGGTGCTCCTGGTTTGTTACTGTGGAATAAAGAAGGTCTAAAAAAGCATGCCCTGGTCACAGATGGATTAAACACTGCTGTGAGCAGCTTAGGGCACTCTGCACAGCCTAGCGTCCTGTCCAGCACAGGCTGCAGATGGACAGTTTGTAACCTGATGTTTTGGAGCTGTTAATGGCGTCTAACCTTAAAACTTCACCCTGAAAATAGAGTTGGGAATTTCATACCTCTTCGTTTGGAGGGGAAAAAAACAACCTCTATTTTGCAAGTGTTTTCGGTATGATGCATGGCTTGTGTGGTCTTAATTTACATGTCATGGGGTGTTAGCATATAATTATGGAGTTTTTTTAATTTTCACATCCTCGTTCTTCTCTTTCAGTGTTTCTGGACTCTTATTTTCGTGAGACTGTTGTTCAGTACGCGAAGGATGAGTACCTCCAGATTTAGGGAGGGTGTTATCTGCCGTCTCCCGACTGCTGGTGGTGGCAAATGATGAGATGTGGTGGTAATGTAATGTGAACGAGGCCAACAAATTCTTGTGTGGCTTAATAAGGGTTTGCTTCAGTTATTCTACACTTAATGGTTTATGGTCTAATTTTGCAAATCACTGTGCTCAGCAGCTTACAAGATCAGACCTAAATACATTAATCCAACTATATTGCCTCATCCTGTTACATTAGATGCCATCACTTCAGTCATACAATAGTTAAGAGTCTGCACTGAGAGCACTGGAAGTAGAAATTAATGTCTAAAGCATGACCAAAGTCAGAAGTTATTTCACGCAGCCTTAAAACACTTCCTCTTGTTTTAATTAGAAGCAGGCTAATCACTCGGAGTGTTTCTTAATATTTTCATCCTTTTCTCATGAAAGATGCAGCCAGTTATGAACTGCTTTTCAAGTGGATTTATTAGCGGTGGCCAGCAGACTGCTGATGCAATCCTTCGTGCAGCAAGGGGAGGCTGCTGTTAATTTGAACCATAATGCATCGCACTGAACGTGTGGTGCTTCGGATCTAAGGAGAAATCCAATTGCCCAGGAGCAGGAACAGGGTTACAGAGAAAGTGAATTTTTCTGTTGCGTTTGATGCTGTGTATACATAAAGGAGGAGGTTTGAAGGGGGGGGAAGCAGACAAGCTCGCTCACCGACTTCCAGAAATGCGAGTAAGACTTGAGGGAAAAACCACCTGCGAGCTTGCAGGGTGAGAAGTCGTATCGGATGCTGTTGAGTAAATAGAAACCTGGTAGTGGTGTGCAGTGCGAAACCGGCAGGAGCAGCGGTAGGTCGGAGCTCTCCGGGCTGCCGAACGCGGTCTGCAAGCAGCCTGGGTTTGCCTGTGTGGACGTGCCGAGAAGCGCGTGGCGGTGCAGGTGGTAGCTGCTGCTGCACCTGCACGTCGGGCTCAGCCTTGCCCAAGCTCACCAGAGACGGCGTGGGCATTGTGGGGTCCTGTGCACACCGGCGTTTTCACTGACTGCACCGCAGTGGGGTGATGCTGGTGAGAAATACTGAAAGAAGGAGCCTGCGACTGCAGGACTGCTGCTGTTCCCTTACTGTGGTTTTCGGGGGTGAAATGAGCTCGGTGGCTGTTTTAGCAGCCCCTTTGTTAAACTAAATGCAGATGAGAATGGATGCTGCTCCGTAGCAATAAAGTTGCTGCTGGGAAGAAAATACCTAATAGAGAATTTGAAAGGTTTTAAAAAAAATTCAATAATTGACTCATAATCAGTTCATTTACTGCAGGTTATAGGTCTGTAAGGTACTGCTGCCTGCTGCTGTCTCTGGAGTATGCTGAATTCAGAGAACTAATTTCAAGGCTTTGAAACGCTTTGGAAAAGCAGGTTCAGAAGTTGGCTGACCTTTCGAATATCCTGCTTGTGTAATTTCTGGTATTCGGTGAATATAACTAAAAACAATCTTACTGTAGTCTGTCTGAAGAATACAAAAATAATGTGTAATTGTGGTGTCAGTAGTGGATTCTCCTTCTCTGTTGTGCTTGCATGTTGGTGGCTGGAGCTGCCGGCTGTGCGAGGGCAGTTGAAGCAGGAGCTGCCGGTGCTGGAGGAAGCACTGCTCCTTCCTAACTTACCATCCAAAAATGACTACAGGCAATGGGCTTTGTTTGCTGATCTGTTCTACCTGATGGCCCTGCGTTCAGGCAACCTACGTCTGCTAATTTTCCTTGCGGTTAGTCAAGATCCGTGGGATTTGTGCAGTTCCTGTCTTGCGTTAAAGCCTCGCGATGGACTGTTCGTAATTAGCTGGTCACTGCCATTACTATCGTACATGTTCAGCCTTGGCTGATGGCGGTGTGGGAGGAGGCTGGCCCTTTGACTAAAATGAAATCATTACAATTGTACATTACATGTTGAACAAGGGAATCGTGCCTTAATATTAAGGGGTGATTCGAGTTCTTACTATTTGAAGAGGCAAGAAGATAAAGGCAGGGACTTGGGATGCTGACAGTGTTTGCTGTGATAGGCCTGTAGGCACAGGCAGTGTAGGGTTTGTGTTTTAAAGGGTAGAGATGCAGTTGAGGGGAGGAGGTGGGTGTATGCTTTGTTTTTCTGGGTCTCCGGGGTATAGTCTGCACCAGAGGCTACTGCAGACCTGCCAGGGCCGGGTGTGAGCTGGGGCAAGCTCAGCTGGCCGTCTTTAGGGATGTCTACAAGGTTTTGGGGTGCAGCTGTGCTGGAAGTCAGACGCCAACATGGCCAGCTTTGGTTCTTTATCGCTTAAAACTTTACCATACGACCACTGAGACGCAGACCCCCTTGGCAAATAGCTTTTAACACGTGGTTTGAGATCTTTAGCGTGGGATATGGGAAGGTGATGAACTGTTGCACTGGCTTACTGCAGGTGAGCTTGAATTTAAACAGCCCACCTGTCTCCCAACTGTCTGTGCTTGCACTTGTTCGCTCTTGCACGCCGCGCTGTGTTTGCTCTTGCGGTGCTGTTGCTGCTGCCTCGTAGCAGAACCTGCTGGTGGAGTCCACGAGCGGAGATCGAAGGTCACGCTTCCGCTAGGAAGGTTTTACTACTTTAAATACTAAGCGTTTGTTACCGTGTTCCGTAAATGCACTAAAGGAAGTGAGATGTAATTTAATACATTGCAGTTGTTAAGTATTACGAAATGATGAGGAATATGCTGACTGTTTGCTGGAGGCAGCCTCTAATACGAGGCAGAGATCAAGCCTGCATTTCACACACGAATAAGCACTCTTAAGCTCCTGATTACAACAGTGCTTCTGTGCTGGGAGGAGAGGCTTTGCCGGGAAGAAAATTCAGATGTCTGTGCTGTCATTAAGCAAAATAAGCTGCTGCTCAGCGAAAATGAGACTGTCTGAAATGAAAGACAGTTTCTCTTGACAGAAAGCTCATTTGTCTAGATGCCTACGTAAAAGTGTTTTAAAACAGTGGGCAGCCAAACACGTGGCCTGCTAATGCTTATTGCGCTTTGTGATAACTTTGTACAATTTCCCCCCTTGTTTTGAGACGGAAAGAGCAGAATATCCCTGCAATTCCAGTGTTGTGGAACTTGGTGGGGCTTTATTTAGTCCTATAGACGGTCTCCGCAGCTCTCAGGGTGCTGCTTTCTTTAGATGGAAATCGCTTTAATTACGGGCGCGATTCAGTGGAAACGTCTGGTCAGTCAGCCCACCCTGCAGTTACTCTTCCATTTTGAGTAATTCAGCTAAGCAGTTGTGTGGAGTGCAGTGAAACAGCTAATGTGGCCCGAGACCACAATTTTTGCCTTTAATCGCCGCTCAAAGAAAGGTTTTTCCAAAAATAACCTGCTCTAGTTTTAGTTTGAGTGGTTTAAATGAAGATATTTTGGAGGCTTTTTAGAAGATGAAAGGCTTGGGGAAGGGCAGAGGTTTGGAGAGGGGAAAAGGATCCCATGGAGAAGAGGCAGGGCGGTGTATGGTGAGAATGGCAACACTGGAACGAGTATCTACCGAATTGTCAGGGAGGAAGGTACCAAAATAAAAACCAGGATGGAAATTTAAGTTAATTAGTTTGGGGTATGTAGAGATCTACGTGCAGTTACCTTTGTTGTTATGGTCTCACTCAAATCTGTACACCCCAGTAAACGTTTTCAGTATCGTGCCATCGTATTTTTCTTAAAAGAAATGACTTTGCAGGAAGGCGGAGGTGTGTGATGCACTGGCAACTCCGACAGTCACGTGTTCCTTTTAAAATTAGAGCTATTGTAAAATGGGGGTGTGATTCCACTTCATGGAAGTGTTCTTCAGTGGTGCTGTTGTGTGCCAGGAATTTCTCTGTATGCTTTGATTTCTGTCTTGGTGCTTCCCTGCTCTGAATTTACAGCATTTGTAAATGCTTGTATTTTACCTATTGTAGTAAACACACTAGAGATTTCTTTTTTTTCCTGAGTTGCCTCACAAGGAATCCAAATGAATGGCATTCAAGTTCTGTCCTTCTTTTTCCTTCTGAGAATCTGTTGTCTTGTTCCAAAACCTCTCATCAATTTAATTTTCCTGCAGTACGCAATGGTTTATCAGGAGGAGGTGTGGTGTACTTCTTGGTGCATGGCTCAATCCCATGGCTAGTGTGACGTGATGGCAGGTGCCTGCTGCTGCTTCTGGTCCAGGTTTGCCACCCTGGTCCCACTTTTTGTCTCGTTTAGTTTATATTTTGCTGGCTGGCTGGTTATTCTACAAACCCACTTCTGGCTTGGTTGCTGGAAGGCAAGTAGAGCAACTGTGGCTGATAAAACCAGAGTGTTCCCCCAAATCTGCTCTGTTTCCCAGCAAATTCTTTTCAACTTTTCTTTTTTAAATATTGTTAAGCAGCCTTACAATGCAGATGTTTTCTTGGCTCCAGACGACACTGCGTTCCCTGGATAATAGTTCTTGTTACAGCAGCAGCTCTTTACGGGTCCCCTGGGCCTTTCCTCCCCTGAACAGCCCTTTAAAGTAAGGGAGCACGTTGTATTGTAGGAACACTTCAAGAAGTCCTATTTTTTTAAATGATGTTATGGGACTCCTACTTTGCATTACTCAGACCTGTATTGTAATAATCATTTACATTATCCTGAATGACTTTGGAGAAAGGGAAGCAATACGTGGCTTTGTATTTACTGTCTGTTGATCGTTGTTTATTCCTGTGTATTACACCTGTAGAAGCCATTCCAGCACCTTTTTGAATTGCCAGAGGAGTTCTGAGCATCGCGGCTTGGTAGAGTGGATCAAAGCAGAGGGCTGGGACCTGGATTTTGGCACCCGAGGGTTCCCCGTCTGCTCAGCTCTGCTGCTGCTTGCTGTGGGTGTGAGGTGACCGGGGGTAGATGCTGGGGGGCTCACTTTAGCGGTTTGGACATCACGGGCTGAGCTTTTCACTGGTGGCAGCCTCACAGTGTGGGGTCTGCAGGCAGCTGAACGGCCCTAAATTAAAGAGGGTAGAAAGTTGAGCTCATTTATCTGAGCCTGGGAGATGTTACTGGGAGTACAGAAACTTTCTAACACTATCGATTTGAGGTTGCAGCTCTTAAAGAAATCGCATTTCTCCCCGGAATTATGTGGAATTGCATTACTTTCATGGAAGCCTGTGTGTAAAACTGTCGATGTTTTCAGAAGGCCTTTCTCAGTCCGCTGTTGCGAATATGGGGCAGCAGCTGGGGAGGTAGGAGCAGTGACTTACCCCCCAGGTATCATTATATTTCCCCCGGTCCTTCAGTCCGCCTCTGTGGTCAAAGCTGACTGTCTTATAAAAATGTTGCTCTTACTACTAACTCAATTCAGGACCTCTTGCAGGTAGATAACTGTTCTGCCTGTCCTGTGCCATTTAGAATCACAAAGTGAAATTTCCTTTTCCTCTCCTAAACCTTCACTGCTCCGGCCTTTAAAAAGCCTCACAGTTGCCAGGGGATGCTGGCCGTTTTCTGCAGGGGGGTTTTAAGGTACCTGAAATGTTCTTGAGTTAAATGAAGTGAAATATGTTCCTCCTCTGCAAGCGCGGGTCTGAAGCTATGTAGAGTAGACTATCACTTTCTGTTGCTAAATAGAGAACTAACGTGCTAGTCGCATGAAATCTTGCTTTGTTTTGGGGAAGAATCTCCTTCACTCTTCCTTCTTTTTTCCTCCCATTCCTTTAAGTTTTGGAGCATCAGCAGTCGTGTTGAGAAGACAGGGACCTGGGCTCTTACCTAAGCTGTAACTCGCCCGCCACACAGCCCCTCGCCCTGGATCTCGGGACGATGCTGCAGAACCTCGGTCGTGTCGGTGTGAGGTGGGGTGTGCGGGGGGAGCGCTGCAGCGTGGCGCTGCACAGCCTCTGATCTCAGAGCTGCGAGCACAGCCAACGGAAGGCACAGCTCAGAGATGCCTTCAGAGAGCTTTTGTTCTCCTTTTTCGCAGGTCAAGTCTGGCAAATAGCGAGGGGGGAAATGAGGCCGTTGCCTGCGGTGAGGAGCACCTTGGGTTTCTGCCCTTCCTCCAGTGGTGACTGCTGCTCAGCCACGAGCTGCTGCTGAAGGCAGTGCCTGTTTGTTTCTCTGCACGCTGGCTTCCTCGGCCATTTGGGGATGATTAGTGGCGAGCAGTTCGAAGTGAACAAACACGCTTTTAATTGCATGCACTTACAAGAGCTCTGAACTGTAAATATGTAACTCATAATGACCATTCCTGGCCAAAGTGTTCCAGAGCTGTGTTTGTATTGTAAACTCAAAGCGCAGTGAAGGAGATAGGGAAGACAACTGATAAGAGGCGTATCATTCATTGGAGAAGGACTCGGAAGAGCTCCTGAAAAGGCCTGTAGCAGGCTTGCTTCCAGGCAGGAGGGTGCAGGCTGGTCCCATGGGCATTCGGGAGCGGGCAGCGAACCCCTTGTCACCCACCCCGCTGTAAAGCTGGTAAGGCAGCGGCGTTGGCAGGGCCCTTGGAGGAGAGGGCCTTGGAGGACAAGGTATGTGGTGGGGGTACCAAAAACCTGACCATCCCTGTGGTTAGCAGTGTTGTGTGCTTTTCTGTGTCCCTTCTGGCAGAGCAGGGTGACCTAAGGTTGTACCACTGACGTGTCGCACTTGGGGTGCTGGGGTGGAGAAACACGTTCCCTGTGGGCTAGGTACAGGCTGACTCCTCTGTATGGTCTGTAGCCGTGCTGAAATTATTACAGAAATTGGTAATGTGGAGGTTGTCAGAGGCATAGAAGAAGCCTGCGTAGGTGTACCCAAGAGATTTCTCATTGGGTTCACAAAATATAGACGACGAGTGCTCTGCCTTGCACGTTCTCCCACAGAAGGTAGGTCTGCTGCAGGTGCTGCTGCTGCTTGGGGTAGCCGGACAGATGTTAGCTATCTAAACATTGTTTTACTTTCAGTAACATCAGCCAGGAAGAGTTCTGCTGGTTCAGGGCTGCCTGAGTTGCTTGGATTTTTCTTTTTTGATTTGATGTTAGAACAGGACTCGAAGTGACACGGCTGTGTTTACTTTAATAACCGGGTCTTCCTTAACATCTTTTGAAACCGCTTCCAGATTGTTTTCTCAAACTACTGGTTAAAAAAAAAGTCACTGTGCACCATGCCAGAAGAATTTTTAGTGAAATAACCTTTTCTCAACTCGATCCCTGCCAAGCTTTCATGTTTCAATTTTTCAGGAGTAATTATCAGGAACAGAAGAAATGTTGAGCCTCAAAGTAAAGGGTTAACAGAGCAGCGGTATTACACCAGCACAACAGCTAGTGCAGCAGTAGTAAGGACTGCTTGAATCCCAATTTTTTTTGGCAGCCCATCTGTGTTTGGGCTCGGGATGTGGCAGCTGACGGGAAATGCTGTAGGTGAACTCAGCGGGATCTGCATTACAAGACTTGGGGCATGTATCTTTGGGGAAAACGTCTCCTCTGGAAAACCTCCATGAAATGCTGCGTGGTTATAATGGTAGAGAGCTCTTGCTGCATCTTTTTTTTTCCTTCTCTCCTTCCTATGCTGGCATCTCATTGAGTTTGACTTGAGTTTGCAACCCGTGCGGTGTTGTCGCAGGGCTGCTGGCTCTGGCTCTCCAACTTGAGCTTACAAAGGATCGTGAGGGTGGGGGAATGCTTGTTCTGAGGGGTATCTGGAATGAACTCTTAAAATACTTTGTCACCTCAGTGTCTGCAACTCCTATTTTCAACAGCAAATAGAAGATAAGGGAAGAATGCGGGAGAAAGTTGATAACAGATGTGCTTGGCCTTTTCTGGAGCTTAAAGGTTAAACTTGCATGCTTCCACGGGGAGGCTGAGCCCATGCAGTTAATTAGCTTTATCACCAAAGGTGGGATCTTGAAGTTTGAGCTGTATACAGGCGACTGTGGGTGCTTGGCTTGGCTGTTGCAGCTGAGATTTCCTTTTCCCAGTGCTGCCTCGTCAGGCTCCCTTTTCACAAATGATCCTGAACATTTTTCTTAAAGCAGTCTATCAAACCTACTGAATGTACGGGAGTGTCTTTGTGGGCTGATTCTTATTTATTTAGTCCTTTGCACCAAAAAAAGTGTATAAACTTGAAAAACTCTTCCTTGAAGAAAATCCGAACAAGTCCGTGGAAGGAACTCTTGTTCCAGTGATTGCAGCACATAGTTCCTTTAATCTGGCATTTGCTGAACACAGTGCCTTTTTATCTTGCAATACGAGACTGAAGGCTTCCAGAAGAATGGTCCTGTTGTGTTTGTTAAGACTGCCGACACATGACCAAACAAATCTTGTTAAAAGACTGGTCTGTCTAGCTGCCTTAAACAAGAGGAGCTCTCCTCCATGGTTTTCCTTCCCCTGCATACTCTGTTGCCTTTTTATTTCACTCTCACAGTGTTTCTGTTGGACTTGCTTTCACATTATCTTTAAAACCTGACTCTTTAAGTATTTAAACCTCTTAAGTGGTATTAATGTGCAAAGAGGTGCTATGTATGCCCGTTGCTCTGGCAGTGGTCTCCAGGTGTGTAGAGCTGCCTGTAGTGGGTGGCTGCAGATCTGGCTGGGATAATTCAATTCTTGGGGGCAGTGCTGTCCTGGCTCGGGTGGGAGGACGTGGAGGCGTTTGTGTCTTGACAGATAGTGGAGCATGGATTAGAAAGATTTAAAATGCTGGAAAAACTCGACCAGGCGCTTTTGTGGTAGTGGTCACATGAAAATTAAGAACAACTGCACTTGAGATCTTTAAATGAAGGCTAAATTGGGCCTGCTTGACTTCCTGTAAGATTCTCTGGCAATAACTTTCATTCAGTTTGTGTGTTTGTATAGTGTGAGTGCACACCCACTGAGTTTGGTACTATTTATGTTGTGTCTTGGCTCTGTAGAGCCACAAGCTTGGCATGCTGGCCAGAGCAGGAAACGCTTTCATCCAGTTTGCTTCTGGATTCTGCTAGAGCTAAAGGAGACTTTCCGAGACACATCTGTCCTCCCTTGTCAAGTTCCAAATCTGTTAGTTTATGCTCAAGATAGGAATTCAAGCTCTTCCTCCTATGCTGGGAGTATTCAGGTCAGCCTTTAAATACATTCAAGTGACAACAACGGTGGTGCATTTCTCCCCACCTCTGCACTGCAGTCTTGCTCTTGAACTCGTGCGGGCGGAGGAGTCATCCTGGAGACTTGGAACAATTTTAACTGGTCTGAAAAACCAGCGTGGTGTTAAACACCTTTTCTATAGAAAAAGTGTTTGGGATACCAAACCAAGTAGCAAAATGCCGTAGGGGCAGCGCTGTGACTTGCTGAAGCAGCTGCTTTTGGACTTCTCTGGGCTTGGGGTGCTTACTGCCACCTTCCCTTATTGTGTCTGGCGCCCGTAAAGCTCCTGTCTCCTACCAGCACCCTGGTTTCTCTGTTAGTTTCTGGAGGACTGCACATTTTAACAGTCAGGGCACTTGGATGTGATCTGAAATTGTGGGTGTCTGCATTGCTGCTGGAGAGCAGAGAGCAGAAGTCTGCTGCCAACGGCTCTGCAAACACACTTCTGGCGTGTGTTTGACTTCTGAGCAGTTGAAGATAACAAGGACCTTTAATGTTTGAATTCAGGTGTAGGCTGGGTCAGGGTTGTGTTAAATGGAGCCCGGACACTTTGTGGAGGAAGGAAGGCACTGCGCGTTGAAACAGCTTCTCTTTCTGGTGGAGGGAGTTCTTTCAGGACAAGGAGTTTTAAGACTTGCTGCACAGTAATGACTTGTGAGCTCTCAGAGAATTTCCCCCTCTTCATCTTATTAGTTTTTAGATTGGCCTGAATGCGTGCCTTCTGCTTGCATTTTGTTGTATTTTCCAAGTGTTTCTCGTGTGCTTTATGGTGCCTGAACCAAAGAGCAGTAAGGATTTAGGGGCATTGCTGCCAGAAGGAAACAAGGAAATAAAATTCTCCAGTAGTGCTTGAGTGCTTATCGTGGTTGTTCTTGCACAGATATTTTATGGAAATGACACTCTCTAAGCTGATGGTATCTTGAATGAGTTGTCAGTTGGACATTATTTAATAACTGGAATCAGAGAAACGAGCTGTTAGGAAGGGTTTCCTCTACTTCAGGACTTGCTTCTTATTTCTCTTGTCATTGCTCTTAAATGCTTACATGCTGTTGCTTGTCATGCGGCATCTTCTGTAAATGTAGAACAGATTAGGAGAGCTTTTTCTTCTGTGAAACAACTGGTGGCATACTAGATGGAGACGGTTATCCCATGGCATACATAATAAAGTTGGATAAATGGATGAATCTCAAGATTATTTAAAAAATATATTAAAGTACAGTGTGATTGCAGTGAGGCTAACATTATTTCCTGAGGTTTTACTGTATTAACTGAGGGGCCAGGGCTGTTCTGCCATTCCTTTGTATACCAGTCTCAGCCACTGAGAAGTGAATGTTTCTCTAAGCTAAATTATTTCTTTCCTTCAAAATTTATCTCTAAGAAATTCCCTATGGATGAAGCAGTAAACCAGTATCAAAGGCAGTTAATAATCTTCAACCTGTGGGGCTGTAATTTGATTTTTTTTTTTTCTGCAGCACGATGACAGCAGCAGCTACTTTGGTGGTTGTTTGGTACAGTGCGAACGAAGAGCTGCCAAGGAGTAAAATTACTGCAAAACCCAAGCTACCGAACTTGCCAAGAACCACTGAGATTCTCAATGTATTTCCTTCTAATGGCCTGATCCAGATTTAAACATCTGTGTAATTACTGTATTTGGCAGTATACATGATGTATTGTCCCAGTTTACTTGAGAAAACAAAAAGCAAGGCTCAAAATATTTTCCTAGTTTCTTGTAACGGCGTTAGTTTTATGGGCCCCATCTCATTCGTGTATAATTATGCGTAGAAGGATAAAAGTCCTTAACCCTCCCCAGCGTGTGTAATTTCTGAAGGATGCTGAGCCAGCAGGTAAGCGTGCACAGCATTTACAGTTTGGGTAGGGGTGATCAGGCAGCAGGATAGCTTTTAAATGCGGAGATCTTCTCCGTATTGATGCCTGTTTCTGTCCGCCGGGTTGGTGTTCTCGGGTCCAGGGTTAGTGGATAAAAAGTGGGCAGGTAGGAGTGGGAAATGATGCGTGTCACTCACTGGGGAGGCAAAATATGTCCAGAAATCTTTAAAGCGTGTTTGGGTCATTGTTTAAATGATAAATTATTGAATGCTGGTGTGGTAACGATGTCTTAATTAGTGGTTGCTGCTAAAACAGTTTTTCTTTGCTCTTCTGGCAGTCCTGCTACGTGGTTGAGGTTTTCCTAGTGGTTGTGCAACTGCTCCTAGGGTTCGATGGCTGCTCTCTTCTTAGAGAGGCAAAAATAGTCGCTGTTCCATGATGACGGTGGTTTAATCCTGTAATGTTTTTGAAAACGGAGGGTTTTTAATAAAGTATATCGCATTTCCTAGACTCTTTCTGTAGGGAAGTTGAGCCATGCTTGTGATGAGATTTCACAAGCATGGTGTTAGGTCTGTGTATTCGGTGTCACTCTTCCGTGCAGAACTTGGTTGTGCAAAAAAAAAAAAAAAAAACCAACCCAAAGCATAGTAATTGGACAAGTAATAAAAACACTGAAGTACTTAGAACTTAATCTGAGAGAAACAGCAAGGACTGAAGTCTATGTGGAGAGCTGTTAGCTGCTGCAGGTTGCTTTGTTCTCGCCTTTACTGGTGGGAGCTGGAGATCGTCCCCCTGCCGCCTCTGACCCCTGGCACTGGAGGCTTCTCTGTGGCACTTGGCCTGGCGCGTTGTGCAGGGCTGTTCCTCCTGCCAGCAGCTTGCCTTCGCCTATGCCCACAAAAAGCGATGCTGAAGATGGGGAGAAGAGCAAGGGGAAGTGCACTTGGTGTGCTATTTCTGGAAGTGATTTGCCTGCCAGCCAGACGCAGCTCAGGGTGCAGTCGGGGCGCGTTGGCCCACGGTCGGACTCTGCTCCTGTACAGAGGTTTGCTTAAAATTTTCTTCTAGAGCCAAGGCTGGCAGGGGCAGCTTGCAAGGAAGTTGTCTGCTTTTCCCAAATCCTTCACACAGCTACTTCTGGTTCCTCGGGACGTAAAGCAAGAAGGACCTCAGGATGTTCAAGATGCGGATAAAATTAACACGGGTGAATTGTCTGTCAGTTACCATCAGCTTTATTTTACTTTTGTTCTTGATTTCACTGAACACAAAACACAAGGACTAGCTCCTTGGCTTCTTTCTCTCTTAAGTTCTCCAAAATTACCAAAACTAGAATGTTACATGTTAAACAGGAGACAGCAGTGATATACTGCAAGAAAGATGAGAGGCGATGGGAACAGCTCTGCAAAGGAGAACTTCCTGTTAGGCTTCAGATTCTTGTTTTTCTGCCTAACTCACAAATGGAGTCTTTGGGAATTGGAGCAAGTGTCTGAGAGTGGCTGTAAGTGCCTGCATCTTATCCATCCGTGGAGGTCACTGAAATAACCTAATAGGTGTATCCTGTAGCCTTCAGTTCCTAGGCTCTACAGACGGCACAAAGATCTCGTGTACATAGGTTGAGACACCACTACTTGTAATTTTAGATTGCCTCGGGGAAGTAATTAGCTTTCATTCACAATATTTATTTATTCTCTAAAGTGAATTTTGTTGTATCTACAACAGGGGAAAAAAATACGCTTGCTATTGGGGAATTTCGTAGCCTCTAGAAATTTAAGGCACTTCTTATTGCGTCCCTGTAGACCGGCGCTATCACTGTTATCTGCAGCTTCTCCGGCAATTGACAGGTTCATTGTGGGCTTCTCTCCTGGAGCTGCAGTGGGCTCCCCTTGTGTGTTACCGGGACGATGGCAGCTGCTATGAGGAGGAAAGAAAATAGAATCATTTCTTACCTGGATGATTGGTTCGTTCGGGAAATGCCTGAGAGATTTGAGCCCCGGCCCGAGCTGTGCCAGCAGAAGCAATTTGTCTCTCTGGCTATTGCCATTGCTGGAGGTAGGAGTCAGCAGGGACAGGAATATATCGTAGCCTGGGATTCGGGTAGCACCGAAGGAAATTTCAAATACACAGGTTCACTGACTTCTCGGCTGACTTATTAAAAATCAAAGTAGTCTTTTTCTTCTGGAATGTGGTTTCAAATACTTAATGGATGAGCATTCAACCTCCTTAGGTCCCTGACTTCTGCGCTGGGAAGTGCTCTAGCGTTCTGCCCAGTGGAGTAATTTCCAGTTACAAGAGCTCGTTCAGGTTCCTGCAAAGTTGCACGTTGGCAGTGAAATGGGGTTTGTACTTCTGTATGTGAATTCAGAGGCTGCGTATATAGTGGCTGTGCTTTTACTGATGGTGTAGAATCCATGGTGTAAGATGGGGCTGAATTATCCTAATGATTCTGGCCTGTACTCCTTCGAGGATCTCATCAGTAAATAGTAATGGGGTCTCTTGGAAAATATAGGTACAAGATAGAGCTTTGGTGCTCTATTCTAGAATATCGGGATATCCAACGTCTTTTCTGAAGGGGTGTGTGACCGGCTTCCTGCGAGCCCTGCCAGGGTTTTAGGATTTTTAAAAAAAAAAAAGGAGGGGGTGGAAGTGAGGGGGGGAAAAATAACTACTTCTTAAAAATAAGTACTTCTCTCTTTGGTCATACTTAATTTATTTTTTCTCCTGCTGAAAGCCGAGTGATGGGTTGCCCAGTTCTTACCCTGAATTGATTTAGGCCAAATCGATCTCTTACCTGTTAGAGACCTTGCTGGAAAAGGTTCCCAAAATGTTTGTGTTGCTGGCTGGCGTGCAAAGATGCAGCATGCAGCCTGTCAGTCCAGATCAGCTTGATCCGAGCACCAAAAGGACATTTTAAGGAAACTCCCTTTTGAGCCAAAAGAAAAATGGGGCTGGTACTTTTGAACCTTTTTGTTTGAACTCAACAGGGGGGTCTCCTGGGGGCTGGGTCCAGGGATCTGGGGCAGGGAGACGGGCAGGCAGCTGTTCTGGGCACTGGGCTGTGGTTCGGGGATCCCGGCCCACAAGTCTAAGCTTGCAAATGCTCTTGCAACAGCAAGTCCAATTTTCTAAAACTTGCATTGAAGGCAAAAATAATGCAGTTGACGTTATGAGTATTGATTAAACGATCAAGGAGGTAAAAGCACAGGATTATCTCTTCCCATTCTGTTCCACAGCAGGAAACTGAATGTGCAAAGTTGATGGGTTATAAAATCCACCTCCGTGTGCTCTGTCATTGGTAAAGCAAGCATGAAAGTTGTCTTTGATATGCGGAAAAACAAATTTTGTGAGTGCATTTGTAACTGCTGGGTGATTTATTTCCACTTTATTCATTGCTGTAATCTCTGGATTACAGGTTAGCGCTGTTTTTGGAAAAGCATCTGGGGTCGAGGGAGGACTTCCTAGCTGCTTGTGCCGCCTCTGTAGGAAATGATTATCTTTCTGGAGGGAACAAAAGAATTTGTAAATTTCTAAGAAGCCGGGAGATCTTTTTGAGGATGGAGATAACTTGTGAAGTATCTGTAAATTATTTGGAGCTATCAAGCTATCATTTCTGCATATGCTTCAGAAGGGCTATCTTGTATTTTGCAGTCTGGTGTTTTCCCTGCTGAATTGCTTTAGGATGTGGGGTTTTCTGTGTTTTAATTTTTGTTTTCAGAAATTAAAAGTATGTTGAGTATTAACATGGGCTTTTTTCCCCTCTTTCCTCCCCCTTCCTCCTTCAAGAACCTTTTTAAAACGCTGGGGTTGTTGGAGTGGTTGAATTTTTCCTGGATTTGAGTGAGAAATTTAGAAGACTGAAGCCCAGGCTCACTGTCTACCTTTCACGGAGGCCCAGCCGTGAGAGGACAGAAGAAGGCACGTGGCGAATCATGACAGCGGACAAAGAAAAAGACAAAGACAAAGAGAAGGACAGGGATAGAGACCGGGACAAGGAGCGAGACAAGAGAGACAAGGTGAGGGAGAGTGAGAACTCGCGTCCTCGGCGGAGCTGTACGTTGGAAGGAGGTGCCAAGAATTATGCAGAGAGCGACCACAGCGAAGACGAGGACAATGACAACAACAGCGCCACCACGGAGGAGTCCACGAAGAAAAGCAAGAAGAAACCACCCAAGAAGAAGTCCCGATACGAGAGAACCGACAATGGTGAAATAACGTCTTTCATCACAGAGGATGACGTTGTATACAGGCCTGGAGGTAAGAAACTCCTACGTTATGTTTCATTTTGAAAGTAATTGTGCACCCGAGCTACCAGTTAGCTGGCTTCAGCAGACAGTGCGATGTGCTAGCTGTTAATCTAAGTTGGGATTGTACTGGGGGCAGGCTGCCCCATTTCCGTCGGAGACAAATGTGGATACACATGCAAGACTTTGTGTGTGTAAAATCCCATTTATTGGAATGAACTTAGGTCCTCCTTTAAAAATGAGCTGCCCTTTTTTCTTTCTATTTGTTATCTGTGTGTTGTATGGGATCTGTGTCCAACAATTAATTCCAAAATGAAGCTGGACAAAGCTCTGAGCACCTTGGTCTGAATTTGAAGCTAGACCTGATCTCTGCTAGAGATTAGACTCGGTGGCGCATAGATTTATCTTCCCACCTTTCTGATCAGTTATTCTGTAAATCTGATTTATTTGCAGAGCTCCTCTCCTGTCTTTTCCTTGTGCAATGTGAATCAGGTGACTTAAGATACCTGGTATCTCGTTAATCCCCCCTGGCCCCCAACAGCCAGCTAACGCCTGTGCCCAGCAGCTTATGTGTTGGTCAGAACCAGCAGGGTCGGTGTCAGCAAGTATCTGGGTCTTTTGAGGACAGGAGCAGAAGCTTGTGGTGTCCTCTGGGCGTCTCGGATGTGCCACTTAATTACTGCAAAGTTCACATAAGGTTTTTAGTCTTGTGTAAGGTTTCAAGGTCTGACCTGCAGCTGCTGCCAGCTAAGTCCTGCCTCAAAATGAAGCTGTACTTGAAAATTGCAGAGATGATTCAGCTGGCTGTAGTCTTTATTCTTGCGTAGAAATTTCTAGGTTTGTTTATGCCGTATCTTAACGGAGTTAATTGCAGTTGTTTGTTCCACCACAACACATAGTTTTCTTTGCCTTCACTGTTCATAGCACTGGCTTAGGGACTGTGGTAGTTCTATATTACTTTGTAAATGATCACTGTGGTATAGTAACGTTGCTGAAGTGAAACAGAGATGAATTCCAAATAAAAACCATGGAAACTAAAGAGGTAAAATCTTGTCTGATTTTCTTTGAGGTGCTGCATATCTCAAGTACTAAAATTTCATTGTGTTGATACAGATGTAAATGTTTTAAGTGCTCTCTCCAGGTGTAGGTTCTCTAAAATGCTACTTGTACGTGTGGGCAGCCGCAGCTGGGTGGTATGTATCCAGGCTGGGCTGAAATAATGCTGCTCCATCCTTGTTCTCCTGGGCAGAAGGTGTAGTCTGCTTTCACACAGAAGGACAGGCATTTGTCACAACAGCTCACCTATTGAAATGCTTCAGATGGATCTTTTGAACGGTTTGAAGCGGTATTTTCCTCGTGTTCAGGACTTGTAGCTAAGTAATATTAGTTGCTTGAGCAGCAGCAACAGGGAGCCTGCCTAAGGATCAGATTTGGAGCAATCTTACTGCCAGTGTCAGGAGATGAAAAATAGGATTATGTTAGGAACAGCTGTTGTGTGGGCCCAGCAGTACAATGCGATACGCTGGCTCCCACTGCAGAAAGACTTGGCTGAAAATTAAGATGGAAAATCACTGTGGTCTCAAGTTCCTTCTGGAGCAGAATGGGGAGGAATTGGCTTTTTTCTCCCGTAGCTGCGGTGCTTGGAGTAGCGGTGGCGTAGCAGCACCTGGGTAGAGGTAGGTTTGCAGAGCAGCAGGAGTCACTCCTGCGGCTTTATCCAGAACCTGCACCTTTGCTAGAGAGTTGACAAAGGAGTTGATAAATGCTGCTAACATGGGGAGAGCTTCAGCAACTGTGATTTATCTCCCCGTGAGAGATTGCATTCAGGAGAGAAGGCTTTACGCACAGACGGTGGTGGCAGGAGCTCCAGCAGCGGCTCACAACTTCTGCTCACCAGCGATCCTGCTCCGGGGGGCTCTGTTTAAGCACTGCAGAGCAAGGTGAAACCTCACATCCTGCTGCAGCAGGAGCTGCTGAGCACTGGCCCAGCATCTCTGGGGCCTCCTTAGGCTGTGAGGAGCGCGTGTGGGTGATGCTGAGGGAGAGCAGCCTCCTCTCAAAGCTTTGTTGTGGCTGTGGCAGACCCAAAACTGAAGGAGCTAGCTGCTTGGGGAAGCACGTGTCCATATATCAGCGCTGCTTGGTGGGGTCAGGAGGGGGCTGTAGGGTCTGGGAACGAGTTTGGGAGCTGGGCTGCCCAGCCTCGACTGAGGGTGGTGCTGGCCACAGGCAGCTGCCTCTTCCTTGCCCATCTTCAGCTCTGGTTTTTCAAACGAAACAACAAAGGTGGTTGTATCTACGTCTGTGCATATCGAGTGAAGGGCGAGGAAAGCCACAGAAGCACTAATTGGAGAGGTTTTACACCTTTCTGTCACTTAAAAATCTGCTTACTGAATTTTATGGGTTTTGGTAGGAACTAGCATGAGATGTACCATTAAAATTTCACTTCTGCTTGCTTTTGGTGCTTTTAAAAAAAAAAAAAATCCTTACACCTGTCTCTTGTCTTAAACTGCAGAGAGCAATGAGAACATGTATTCTTGGTTAGCTAATTGTTGGAGGGATGGGAGCCTAGATGAGAACTTAATTGACTGGCTTGATTTTTTTAGTACTTTGTTTTTAATTGAAAACGTTATTTCTTAACAGGAGTGAGCTCTCGAATTCACACTCCGGTGCATAATGTGTTCTAAAAGAATTACAGTACGTATTGCAGAAGAAAATGTTAACTTCTGTCTTTTGGCTAGGTTAGATATAGGGAGATTTATTTGTAGCTAAGGGTATAAATTACAAAAATTTTAAGAGGGATTAAGAGTTTAAATTAATGAGACTCGCCCAGCAAGGATTAGGAAGATGAAAGTTGAAGGTGTGTGCAGAACGGATAGCTGTCTTCGGCTCACATCTCTTAGGCCTTAAGGAAAGGAAATCCTTTCCATTTGTCTGATTCTGTCTGTTAAATACTTTTATCTGATATGGATGGATGTTAAAGGTCTGCATTTCCTTTCTGTGAAGTTCTTGGTTAAAATCTTCCTCTGTCCCATTGCTGTGCAGCACTTAATCCAAGACTGGATTTTCTTTGTGCCGAGCTCAGCAGTTATTTGAGTAACAGTAACTGTAAATAAATAGATAAGCGAGATCCTTGGATTTCTCTCAAATGAAAGGTTATGCTGTATTGTTCCTGTATAAATACTGTTCTTATTAATTTACATAGATATAATGAATGTATGCGGAGCTTTAAACCATGCATTTAATTTAAATCTGAGTAGAGCTCCGAGACAACGCTCTGCAATTAATCTTCTCGACTGCGTTGGAAAGCACACAGACCTAAAACCTCTTGGCCCACTTCCCCATCTGTCCTCTCCATTTTGACAGCCTCCCTTCCAGTTGCTTTCATGTCCATTCTGTTTTCAATTTTGTCTCACAGTTCTTATTATCAAAATGGTTATGATAAATGACTTCTTTGCACAATGTGCGTTCACATTTGCTTATAGGTTTCTTTAGCATGAGGTCATGATAGTATAGGATCGTTGCATCCAGGCAGATTTGTTTTTCCTCCTTTTAGATTACCTAATACTGACATTCCTTCTATTTCCAGTGCAGATTGACTCCCCCCGATGCTCCCAGCTTTCGCCAGACTATGGTGTGGTTCGAAAGGCTTGCTTTCCCATGCAGCTCGTATCCGCACGCCGCGTGGGGAACACATGGCTGCTGGCTGTGTGGGTGTACTCCAGGGCTGCGTGGTTTTGTTGTGTAGGGTTTTCTGCAGTTCCCCCTACGTGATTGGCAGCCTGTAAGCAAATTTGAATACTTTGCTACTCTGCTGTGCAAATCAGACCTTATAACTACATCTGTTGTTTGGGTTAGGCAGTTGGTCTCTGTAGGATTTGCTGTATAGAGGAACATATTGAAGTGCCTCTGACGGCTGTCAACCTATCACACTGGACTTCGGCGGCGGAGGAGCTCGTAGAACAAATGTCCAGGCTTTTTCCAGGAGCCCTGCTGCTCCAAACACATCTGAGAGTGGATTTCCTGGAGACCCTGCGTCTGATAGCTGGTCGAGGGACTGATTTGGCTGGCTGAAAGAGGGAGCTATGTGCTGGAAAACAAATAGCAGGGGCAGTAACTCTTGTGATGCTGCCCAGAAATGGAAAGACAAAAGCACAGAGATGCTGCTGGTCTTGGGAACCTTTTTTCCTCCTTCTTATGCAAGGCAGCAGCATGCTTAGTCTTATAAGGACCCTGGTGTGCGGAGGTATTTTTATCATTTATCTTCGGCTCGTTTTTAAACATAGGCGTCTTCAATTTCCAATAAGTTGTCCTTATGAAGTAAATGGGTTAAGGTTTCAGAAAACAGACACAGCAAGAAAATCCGCATCAAAAGACCAGCTGGTTCTGTGGCTGCTTTCATTGCCCCCTTCCTTTTTGTTCTCCCATCTCTTGTGTGCCTTTCTGGGGGGAGGAAGCTATGTGATCCCTGTCCCTGTTGAGTCAGGAAGGGGCCTGGCTGTGTCAGAGCCATGGAAGATCCTCAGAGCTTGGTTCTGGGGTCGTGGTGCTGCTGAGCACGCTGCTGTGATGGCCCCTGGACTGGAAAACTCAGCTGGGTGGAAGTTGAAGTTGATTTGGAAAAAAGCTGACTTGCTCTGTCACCTGGGGATGAGGACAGCGCTGTTTGCTCTGCCTACATAGAAACATTTAAAAGGATCTGCAGGGATTAAAAGGATTTCTGCGGCTCTGTTTCTACGATGACATCAGTAGCTATATAAACAGAACATCAGCAAGAGGAGTCAGTGCCAGGTGAGGGGAGGTGAAATGCCTCTGCTGGGAGAGTGCACGAGAGGATTTTTTATCTTTTTCTAGCCCTCTGGCAAAGGGCTTTGCAAGGAGTTAGGCGAGAGCCTCTGCCCTAGGTGGTGAGAGGTGGACACAAAGCTGGGCTGGAGGTGCTGGGAATGGGACAGGCAGCGATGCTGTGCGAGGGCAGGCACACCAGGCACACCTCGCTGTCTTCATTAGCTTCCAAGAAGGACGAGAGACTTCTGTCTCAGGATATTATGCCTTCCTATCATCCATCTGGGGTTTGGCCATATGCTTCTCCACATGGGCTGGCTGTAGTCAGGCATCTGCTCTTAGGTCCAGTTCGAATATGCAGCTCGGCAGCTCAGCGTAGCCATAATGCAGTATCACGGGTTTCAGCATTCATTTAGTCTTTTAAATAGCTTCAGCAGTCAGGAGGTTTTTGATTTCCGTAAATCACAAAGGACAGCAGTATGTTGGCCTCTGTTAATGAGCAGAAAGTGTCTTAAAAACCTGCGAGTGTTGCTGTCGTGACAGCGCCTGGGTTCTGTGCTTTGGTTTTGGGAAGTGCCTGTCTAAACACCGAGCACTTCCTACCTTTGATGTGTAAAAACGAATTGAAGCAAAGGACCCTGAAGTGCTTCCTTTTGCCTGCTGAGGATGGTGGGTAGTTACCATATCCTTCTCAAATATCCTTTTGTATTTGGAAGGGTGAAGGAGAAGCAGGCTAGATATTCTCCTTTTGTCTGGGATAGCTTTTCTGAGCTTCTCTAAGGAGATGTCTGGGTGTTTCTAGGTGGGTGCAGTCTAACGTTTGGGACAAGTCCTAGGACTGTTAGCAGTGATAATAGTTGTGCCATCTTTCTGCTCCTTACCTGGCTTGCCTTGTGTCCCGGTAGTGCAGGTGCTGCCAGAGGGAAGCCACGGGAGCGCAGGAAGACTGATTTAGGTCCCTATTTCTTCTGATAATGATACTGAGATCTTCATCTTACGGTAACAAAACTGTGAGCTGTCTTTGAGATCTAAAAACCAGCTGCTGCTGCTGCTCTGGGTGGTTTGCAGTGCAATGGTAGTGCAGCTCCTTCTCTCCCCTAAAGTAGCATTAAGTGGATCCTGGCACGCCTGACCCAGCACACACACAAAGGGAACGTGTCTTGGAGATGGTGCGGACAATCCCCAGGAAAGCTATTGGACTACTTCTGTTTTTATTAAGGCATGCAAAATCACTGTTACTGGACTGAAAATGAGATATAGCTACCAGAAAATACAACTTGAGTACCGACTTGTTCTGGAGGTGTGGCTTGATGTCACCAGTTCTGTTGGATTTCTGTCCCCAGAGCTGTTCAGGAAGCACAACTGCAACCGAGCAAACTGCTGACACAGCTGTTTTCATCTGGAAAACCCCCAGCAGCTTTATAAAAACCAAACAAAAAAAGCTAACCAAGTAAACAGAGGGAGGAAGCACTTTTGTTTTAAGTGGTACGTTGGTATTTGGGTTGGAGAACGTCAGTGGAATTGCAGTGCAGGCGTTTGGCTCGCTCCCTGACAGTGATTGGCTTCTATTTGACATTGACTCATGTGTTTGTCAGCCTTCCAGATGCTGCCTTCTATTTATTCTGACAGCTTCAGCAGCTGAGAGAGGCGGGCACGCCAGAATTAAAATACACAAATACATGTATGAATTATGTATTTGCTATCAACCTTGAAGTTCTGGTGAGTTTTTTTAGATCTGCTAAAATGCTGGAAAAAAAAGTAATTCTGGGAAATTTTAAAAATCTGAGTTTTACACTAGGACAGAAGGAAGAAATAGAATGGAAGTACTTGGTTCAGCTGTGCGTAGTGATTTTGGGAGGTCTGTGAGCAGCCTGCTTTCCTGTCTGTTGCGTGGATTGGCCTGGTTTGCATGGAGGTGTGCTGCTGAACGCCTGCGTGTGTGCTCGGCGCCTTTGCCACCATCTGCTTGCCTCGGAAGCTTTGGAGCTGAAGTGAGCGCATATTTGGGCATGGTGCACGATGTATTTCCCTCTTCGTTTGCAAATCTGTTACTGTGATGAAGCTAGAGCACCGAAATAACCAGGTATTTGGTGACAGACTTTGAGCTGCTGGGAATAGGAATAACCTGAAGAGCTGCGCTGCTTAGCGTGCTTAGAAGAGTTCCCTTGTTTTGCACGCTGGTGCCGCTGTGTTTGCAACCTTGCTGCATATGGGAACGGTGATGAAGAAAGCTCCTAACAACCTGCCAGAACAAGAGATTGTCTTTGACTGCTGTTTTAGTGGAAACAAATGCGGCAGTAGTTAAAAGACAGAAAAACTAGAGCAAAGACCTGGAGTAGTAGTTGGTCAGACATAAAACATCAGGAAGGTTAACAAAGTGTGTAAAAGCATCACAGGAACTTTTTCTTTTGAAGTTGAAATCCATAGAGAACAGTTTCCACGTGCAGCTGAAACTTGTGCTATTCTTGTTTTTCACTACTGGATTCTTTTATTTATAACAGCCGCTATAATTTGTTTTCATTCTCAAAATTCGAGATTTTATTTTCCAAAAAGAAGTTTTGTAAAGATAGAGTAGGTGAATAATAGTATTCCTAGAAAATAATTAGGCTTACGTGGCAAAATGTTTGCTACTTAATTGCTTTTAACTAATTCTTTTGTATACAGGCTGTTAGCAGAAAACAAGCTGAACTGAATAGTAAGACACTGTTATTGTGTTCTTGTCTGCTCCGGTATCATCATTGACTCCTCGAACAAAATACTATTCAAGGTAACACGTGAGCTCACTGCAATGTGTGCTGTGTGCAGTAATCTCCGTAATGTGCTCCCTGAGGAGCTTGTAATGAAAACCAAACCAGTTTGGTAAAGCAGGGGTGCTGTGGAGCTGTTGTGGAGTGGAGGAGGAACTTCCCTTGACGGCCTTGCTGGTAAGGTGGTTATTTGTGTCTGCCACTGCCGCTCTAATGAAAACTTGAGCTTTAATTACCGTGGGTAATTGTAGGACACGGATCCAAGAAGTTCTGCAGGCTGGCTTAGGGAATTATTTTTGCAGAGGGCGAATGTGGGAGGATGGCGACTGACCATAGAGGAACGCTGTAGGGGAAGGAAGGCAGCGTGCCGTTCCGAAGTTAGGCAAATGGCAATCTGGAAATAAAAACACAGCGTGGGAAGCAACAGGGGGAAGTGGGACTGAGGGAAGGGATTCCTTGAAGTCGTGGTTTTCAAGGAGGGAAAGTGAGTCTGTGGCTGCAGTAATTGCTCATGGCCTGTCCTCAATGTATTTCACTTAAGAGTTTGAACTTCTCCTGTATTAATTTACCAGCTGCATTTCCTGCTTTTGCCCGGTGGAAGTTGCCACGTATTCTGTTGACCACCGGATAAATAGTAAGAGCGTGGCCAGCTCTGGTGGCAATACCTGTGCCAGGTGTGCTCCTAATGCTCCTCGTAACATCTGTGCTGGGAGTGATGCAGCTCGCTTCGTGCTCCAAGCAGAAGGTTGCTTAGACATTTTATTTGCATTGTTTGCTTAGGAAAGGAATATACCTAAATGTAGACATGATTTTCATTTTCTTTGGTTTAAAATGAAGTTATGCTTGTGTTTTTACTGTGGTAATTGTACTCTTCTTTCCTTAATAGCAAGGAAATATTTTTTTTCTCCCTGAAGTGGGCATTTCTTGTTGAAGCAGCTGTCTAGCGTACTAGCTTAATTATTTTGCTTTAAAACGAAGGAAGAAAATGTAACATCACCACGTCGACACAACGTGAATACACTTCTGCTGTAGGATCGGCCTTACAGCTGCTGCACTAATTTATTCTGTTAAAGGCATCTCGGAGCGGTTCACAAATTTAAACAATTGGAGAATAATTTCAGAAAACGTGTTATTTGATTGTTTTTTAAATACAGATGTCTTCTTCAGTGTTGCCAGTCTTGATTTAAAAAAAAAAAAAAAAAAGAGCAGGTAGCTGAGCATCAGTTTAGCAGCCAACAGGGAGCACATCACCGAAGCTTCCTCACCTGGCTGTCAGCGTGTGCATCGCAGCAGGCTCTGAGGCAAGGGACTGCAGGGCTTTGAACACAGAATGTGAAAATACCCGCACCCACGTGGCACCTCTACTTGGCACAGGTGTTCCTGCTCAGGGCTGCACCAGCAGCTCATAAAATGGATTACTTTCTGCCCGTTTGTTTGGGAAGACAATCGGTTGGGCTAGTGCTAGGGAAATGATAAGGGCTGTATTTTTTTTCCAGTTGAGGGTTGCACGAATAAAGCCCGTAGGTATCTTTGTGAGGTGGTGTACTGTGTTGGGCTATAATTAGCAAAAGGGTGGCTAAGGGGGAGACGTTCAGCAACCAGTTAGTGTTTGTGGCAGGCATGGGAATAGATGGGTTTTCTCTTCCAAGCCGTCCTGGTGTGCTTGCTTAGCACATAAGAGCAGGGTTATAATTATGCAGGGTCCAGCAGAACAATTTCGTGAGCTCAGAGCCATGTCAAGACGGCTTGGAAACGAGGGAGTGGAAGGGGCACGAGAGCATCCCAGCCCGCATCTGTGATACAGAGCCTCTGTCCCCAAACCTCTGGAGGTTTTTGTGCCCATCAGGCAGTTGCGTGCTGAGCCCTGGGATGTTGCAGACATTGGTCAGATGGTTTGGGGAGACCTTAACGTCTGTGTTGGTTTTGTGTTACTCAATGCTTGCATCTCAGGTGTCGGAGAGACCCTCCATGGCGATCATTCTTCCTTAGGAGTGTGGTGTATGTTGCACACTGAGGCTTTTAATTGGAAACAAATGAGGATATCTGAAAAAAATAGAAATAAAAACTGGAGTCACGTAGCTGTGTGGTACATTTGTGGTGCTGCTCGTGTTTTGTCTTGCACAGTGCTTTATAAATAGGTGGCCGTGAGGAGCTGTTGACATGCATCCAGTCGGGGCTGCGAGACAGGTGTGTGGCCAGGTAGGCATTTGGAAGACAGCAGCGAGAAGTGTTAGGAGCAAATGTTGTGTCGTTATCAAAAGTGCTCAGAGCAGAAGAGACTGTTTTAAATGGGACGTGAGCAGTAAACCTTATCTGCTGCTAAAGAAACAGCTCTTAGGCTGGATGGCTGTTTTGGAAATTACTTTCCTTTTTTAGTGGCCTGCGCTATTAATGCCACCATTCTTTCTTTCAACGTATTTAATTGAAAAAGAAAACCTACTCTAAGACAGGAGCATCTCCTACAACGAATTAGTGGCCGAGCCCCTCCAACGAAGGGCTGAGCCCTTCTGTTGTGGCGTGTTTTGGCAGCAGCAGCATGCATCTTGCAGGAGGAGCTGTGCACGGTGTCGTGGGCGTGCGTGGCAAGTGTGGAAAAATAATTGGTGTGGGAAATGCTGGAGCTTGGTGCCTGAGCTGCAGAACAGTTGCTTTTGTAAAATTGGGAGCTGCAGACTACAATTAACTGTCATTAATTTTGTTGAATAGAAATATGTTCCATTTATTGTACAATCAGGAGCTAGGCTTGAATGAGTTTAAATAGATGAAATCTAAATTATACTGACAGTCCATTAAACAGCAGCAGAAACCCTTTAAAGAAAATGGATTCACTATGATACCAGTTTATAATAAAATCATTTGCCAAATAAGAACTACAGTCCAGGCATCGGGAATACTCCTGTGAGTTTCAAATGAACACAGTAAATTGCTTGAACCATTTATTGCAGAACAGGGCTCGAGCACATTGTTTCCTGACAAGGAGCCAGCAGCGTTGCTTGAAATCTGCTCAGCAGGCAGTGACACCGACAGATCAGCCCAGCAATTTGTTTGTTGTCAGCCGTGGAGGGGGAAGAGGTAACGGCACAGCTCCCTACCTGCCAGCAGGAATATTTTGCTAGGTAAATCCACGCATCTAGGGGTCCCGATGCGCTCCTCCTCGTGTTCAAGTGTGGTATTAAAGCACCGAGCCGGATGTGTTGCTGGGTTTAGAGGTCTGCTTCCAGCGCTCACCTGCCTTTGCTGGGGTTTGGGGTTTGGTTTCTGGAACACCGGCAAATTCAGATCTCAGCGCTTAGAGCTCACTGAATGGTGAGAATTGTTATTCTGAGCCCGTCTAAGGTAGCACTTGGCTGTTAATGACCCGTGTCTGCTAATGTCCTTCTCTTAATTGTATTTATTCAACTTTCTGGGTGGCCGTGAAGGGTTGGGGCAGGTAAGTACTGTGACACTGAGTCTGGCTGCGGCAGAGAATTTGGGGGAACCATTGGGGTGGAACCACTCCTCACTAGGGGTGAGGGCAGCTGAGCTCTTTGTTTCAGGCACCTCTATTATGGCATGTAAATACCTTTTACGTATTTGTCTCCCAAAGGGTTGGGGACCATCTCGATGATGGTTTTCCTTTTTCTATTTTTTTAACCCGGGGTGGTAGTGGTGGAGCAAGCACGGGGCTTGCCTGGACACTTCCCTTTAGTTTCTCAAATGCATCACAGGGATTTCTGCTGCGCGCACCTGAATCTGTAGATTTAGAGCAAGTGGGATAAGTGCTTGTTTAAAAAAAAAAAAAAGGAAAAAAGAAAAAAAGAAAAAAGGCTATCCTGCCCATCTCTACATTAAGGTAGAAGCACTGGATGTGGAACAGGCAGGGTAAGCATTCACAGAGCATGGTTTGAGCACACTGGCCGAATAGGAGCCGGCAATAGTACTGGCTACATGAGCCTGCTTGGCTGCGACAGCGCAAGAATTGTGCGCGAGCTGTTTGAACTCGCCATCTGCTGAGCCCTGTCCTCATTTCACCGCTGTACCTGACTGGTTCAGAAGTGACCATTTGCACGTCCGGCAGGCGTACCATTTGTCAGGACATCTAACTCTGATGTAGAATATCCGAATAGAAAGAAAACAAGGGAGAGAATGTAAGGTACTGGGAAATGTGCTGAACCGCTGGTTGCTTGCAGCTGGGCCCTGAGGTCTGGCAGGGTTCAGGCAGCTCCTTGTCAGTGGCTTTCAAGGAACGTCTTGGAAGTGAGCGATGTGCAGAGCGCCCGAGGCCTTGTTGCTTGGGTGATGCAAGTGTTGACTCATTAGCTAAAACCCCAAAGGATTAATGGGGAAGATGGTTACCAAATAAACTGCTTTCTTTAAGCTGATGAAGGTGTATGTGCTCGGTGAGGTCGTGGCTTGTTTTACCAAAAGATTTTGAAGCCCGTGTATGAGCTCTAATTTTAAAAGCAGCTCTCCTTGTGGGCATGCTGATGTAACCCTTCAAACCAGGGCACTTGTGGTGAGCATTGAAGCCCAAAAGAGCCATGGCTCCGTGCCACGTGCCCTAGAAATACTTGGACTCCAGGGGAACGTTTTACGTGAATAGGAAAGAAAGCGAATGTACTCAGGGTGGAGAGTGCAGTGAGTGTGTGTGGGGAACGTAGATTTCTTTATATTGCCATTAGAGCGGTGAAGGTTATGGGGAGCTGGGTTTTTTGTTGTTTTTTTCCACGTCGGAGAGTTTGGGTTATCAGCAAGCTCTGTGGTGCAACAGGTTGGGGCTGAGGAGGCTTTGGAAGCTGTTACTTGCTGTGGAGGAAGGCAGTTTGTGGGTTTGTAGCACAGCCCATTCCCTGGGTGCTTGCTGGCCTCACGCTTCCCCTACTTGCTCATCAGCGCAGGATGCTGACAGTCCTTCAGCACAAGCTGGGAACCTGTCCTGCACCTGCTCTGCTGATGTTCAGAGCAACGTTTTTTTGCGTTCTGTAGCTGATCATGTAGCTTACCTTGCAGCAATTTCCTTTTCGCACGGTGGTGCTGATGCAGGGTACGTTGGATCTGTTCCCCAGTCGCAGGGGACGCTGTCCCCAGTGGTGCCGAGTGGCTGTGGGTGCTGTTCCACTCATGCCAGTGGTGTGAGTGCTTCGCTGGAGGGTCCTGAGCCATGCCCAGCAAGCGACATCCCCGTGTTCACTGCTGAAGGAGTCCTTGCAGAGGCGAAGCAGCCAGCACGGGCGGTGGCAGCGGTTGATGGAGCTGTAACGGGGTAGGAAAGAGCAAACGACTGGGAAGGGAAGGTCCACTTGCGTGGACGTGACACCAAACCGTGTTTAAGTAAGAAATGTACAGAAAAGCATTTCTAGTCAGTCTGGGTTTTGTTGGGCTTTTTGAAGTGGAGAGGATTGACCGGTGGTAGAAGTGAATATTAATATTGCAGGAGCAAGTAGATGGCTGAAACACACCTGTGCTGTGGTTCCCTTTCAAGAATAATAGATGTTGAAACAGCTGCCCAGAATTTCTTTGGGCTGTCTGAAGGGAGAGTGCATTTGGGTCCATCGTGTTTTAGGCTGACAAACAGCCTCGGGCTTCAGCCTTCCATTTAGCACACGGAGTACGTGTCACTCAAGCTACATAAAACTGCTGAGCAGTAAAAATTCAGAAGCAAGTGAACTTGTCTGTGTGAGGAGCATCTTTATTTCGGGACTTTTTTTTAAGCTGTTTCTTTTTGAGGGATGGGGCATCTTCTGCAGTCAGCACGCAGTGGCGGTAGATGCTCAGAGACAGAGCAGCCCGCACAACAGCGCTGAGAATCGACTGAAGTTGTCAAAGTCTATGCAAAAGCTCTCTGCAGCCACATACAGCTGAAATGTTGCACAAGTATGTGATCAGGGGAAAAAAAGGGTGCAACAGCACATTCCAGTCTCCAGTAGCCACTCCTGTAGACTCACCTTCCTTTTTTTTCGTGGGCATAAGCCTTACCAGTGTAGGTTTGCATTTGGAAAACAATGCACAGTTGTGTTTTGTCACCTGGGTCCACGTAGCTGTTCTTCAAGATGATGTATTTGCATTTAGGATCTCTGGTAAATGAAAGTAATTGCTTTTTATGGTGAGTTTTGAGCGGCTAATGTGGCTGCATCCATAACTGTTCCTCCTTCTGGCGGTTTTCCAGTTTCTATCTCTCTCGGCATTTCCTTGCACCCGAATTAACTTGTTTTCTTATCTCTTCAGCCTCCATTGCTTTGCAGTCGCCTTAACTGGATGTCATCTTTGTTTTTCGCGTTGGCAGGCAGCCAGGTGTGCCTTTCCCTGCTGCGACAAACCAGCGAGTCGACGTGTTTGCTATATCCATGGTAGCTGCCAGATTCCGTTTCTTTGCTTTTGTCTGCGCTGTTTCAGGCGGATGCTCAGCCGTTTGTTCAGCGTGCTGCCTGAGAGCACCCAGACAGGGAGGCTTGAGGAACTGAGGCATTAAGGGAAAAGAATTGCTAAAGTTGGTCCCTGTATCTGAAATCTTGTAGCTTTTTATCCAGACTCCCCAGAGCATCCTGAAAAATTTCTCCCGCGTGGGTGAGAACCCGTTCCAGCAGGTAACTGCACCAGCCAGGACCCTGAGCAGCTGGTTGGAGTGAGCAGAGGGCTGTCAAAATGGAAAGATTGGGCAAGGAAACCCAGGATAACACGGAAAAAAAGTCAGGAAAACATGGATTTCATATGGCTCAGGTGCTGTGGCTGCTGATTAACTACATTGAAGCATGCCCATCAAGGTGAAGAGGCGAGGAGGATGCGTTTGGTGCTTACCTCCCAAGAGAGTCACTGACAAATTCTGTAGGATTTTGAGGATTTGAGGTGAAAAGTACTGTATGAGTTATAAGCCGAGTAGATTACAGTTCTTCTGGTGTTGATGGTTGATTACATATATGATATTTCAAGCTTTTAAAATGCACATATGCATGCTGTTGCGACAGCTGCTGCGATCCGAGCTAGGAAATATGGAATTTGAAATTGGTCATTTGGGAGAGGCAAATTGGGCTCGATCTGAATGGAAGTAATTCTGCGTAATTCTACGGAGATACCGGGGGTTGTTACATAGGAATGCTTGTAATAATTTTCTTATTAAAAAAGCAAAAACATCGTAGTGTGGTTCACATCCATCAGACTTCTTTTGAGCCTGTTGCTGCAAGGCATTTGGTTTGTCACATCACTGATAGGAAAAACAAGCAGCAGAAAACTTTAAACTGGTGCTGCTTCTGTGGGTACCTGCGTAGCCTTGCTGTCTAGCATAGTTTCCTGGGACCCCGTAATTAATAGAGGTTAATTTAGTAAATCCTTGGGTTGCTCTAGCATTGTGTTCTCCTGACTGTTTCTCCTCCTCTGCTCCAGTGGTGGTGGTGTAAAGGACTTGCAATAAATTCTGCATGAGTTAACTCTTCCCTGAACCCTTCCCTGCCATCTCCTTTTACTGCCAGAATTCTTTGCTCTAAAACTTAACCTTATTTAGTACTTAAAATGCATTTTTTCCAAGCACCTGCCTTTCTGGTGCTGATTGTTTCACTCTGCAGTCGGTTGCGTTATCCTTCTGCCTGTCAGCATGGCCTCCAAACGTAGTTGGGGTTCAGTTCCCTTCGGGTTGCCACCTGGTAAGCAGGTGACAGCCACATTGAAGCAGAATTCTTTGTTTTGTTGGCATTGTTGTGCTAAAAAGAGCCATGCAGAAGTTCCCAAAACAGGCCAGGCCCCATATGGACTGTAACCGACAGATTCTAATCCTGGGTCTTTGATTCCTGCAATGAAATAAGCAATGTATTTCCAGCTCAAATCCATTTTGTCAGGCTTGTTGGACCTCACAAATGCTGTTGTGAAGCGATTAGCAGCGCATTTTGTGATGGCTGGGGGCTGTTTGGGTGGAGGAGCCTGTTTTATAACGAATGGTGTAAGTGGAAATCTGACCCTTGGCTTTTTGGGCATCGCTTGGGTGGTGGCTGCAGGACAAGCCGGCAGGAGGCGGCCACTTGGGCTGTGACAGGGCAGGGGCACGGAGGAGGAGGAAGGTGCTGTCCCTGGAGCTCCCTGTGCTGTCACTTTGCCCTCGGTTCACAACTCCTACACGCACTCATGAGACACCCCTTTGATCCGTCCCGTGAACCTGTGCTCCGTGGGTTTAGGTTCTTTAATTCAAGGAATTGCCCGATGTGTTCACCACTAAGTAGCAGCTGTGCTAAACGGATTTTCTTTTGAGGAGGAGGAGGGTCTGGGTAACCTTTTCCCGTTTCTCTTTTAAAAGCCCCTGCTACTTGAGCTCTCCTAGCAAGGCTCTGGTGACAGTTGAAGCGATTGCTTTTAGCTGTTTGCCAGCTCTCATGTTCTCTGGGGACGTGGGCCGCGGCGAGCTGTGCTTGTCAGCTGGAGAGCTCCTTTCTGCAGGAGTCGGGGTGACCTTCTGCCTGACTTTGATACTTACGTGCTCTGGCACCAACCTGATTTGTAACCTCCTGAAGACCAGCATCTTTTCCAGTCTAGATTGAAATGCTGGTCGGTAGAACTGAGAAATACCTTTGTCTTCGAACTGCTGCCACTGAGTGTGCAACTTCAGCTGTCCTCACCAGCAGACTCGAATTGAGGCTGTATGTACGGGTTATTTTCTGATCTACAGGGAAAAGAGGCGCTGCTGCTCTGATTGCATGGCTTTGCAATTAAAGGAAGTGTTAATTTGGTGGGTAGTGTCTATAATGATGATGGAAGTGAACGGTTTGGACGTGAAACACGGCATGCCTGGCTTCCAGGTGTAATGCTTCTGGGACTGCTCATTTTTAGAGACCTGGGCTAAAATGCCTTGACGTGCTGCTGACACGGGGCAATCCAGGCAGCAGAGGCCGCCTGGCAAATTCCTGGAGACGATCGGGAACAGTACTCAGGAAGGTAAAGGTATAGAAAATGAGGATGAAGGAAAAGAAGTGATTTCAGTTTGATTTTAAGTGATTGATGGGAAAGCTGGAATTATTGCCTGCTTTTCTCCTTCTGGTCTCACTACTGAGATGGGAACAAACATCTTCTGGTTATGGCGTGAGGTATTGGAGGGTAACTCCAAGCTTCATCTCCTTGCTTTGCCCCCAAAAAAAGTCAAAACCAACAACCAAACAACAACAAAAACATCCCCGAAAACGGGGGGTGAAACACAAATGATGCTGCATCCTGAGGAGCGTAAGAACTAGAAACTGCTTGTTTTGAGTAGCTTCGGGGATTTCCAAGGCAGGAAGCAGGGCTTCAGTTGCGTTTTGAACGTGCCTTACAAAAATCTCTGACTTCATTTATTTTTTATTTTTTTAGAAATTGTGGGTAGGTTCATGGAGAATCGTGCACAGAATATCTGGGGTTCTTTGTGTCTTCTGTCTTTAAACAGCAGTTAGCTCTCCAAAAAACAGGAGAACACAATGATTGTCCCTTCAATACCTGCTTGGCTTTGGGAGCAGCCTCTCTGCCTTCTAGCAAGCTGTGTGTGGACGTGGTGATATCTAGGGGCATCATCATTAATCAGGCAGTTCCTCCCCATCTGTGCTGTAATTTTATTCCGAAGCACTGCTTTTGTTGCAATTATTGCCGAGACTGTTTTTAATACAACAAACCTTATTTTACAGCAACCTCGTAGAGTCCAGTTGTCAAAAGCAAACCAAAATAATTACTCTGTCTCTGTCATGTCAAATGTAATTTGAGAAAGCACAGCTCTTCCCTGCGGTAAATCTAATTTAGTTTGCTGTATTTCATCTGTGATTGGTTGCCTTGGTTTTCTTTACAATTAGAAGAGAAAATATGTTAGTGCTAGGTTCCTAATACCAACTTAACCACAAAAGATTTGATTAGTTTCCTGTCTTATTTTGATCTGGTTCATAGGTTGTGACCTGGTCGTTCTATTAACTGCTTTCACAGTGGGCTGCTATGACTTCCTTTGTTTTTCTAGCAAAATGTCTATTCAAATCAAAATTACTTTATGCTGCTAATTCCCTTATTTATCATCATAAAGCATCTAGTTGCTATTTTTAGATCACACTTGGAATAAATTACATGGTATGCAAATGAAATGGTGGCTCTTTCTAAGCATAGGCTGTTTTTAATTTATCCTGTTTTTGTGGTCTTTCTTTGAGGCACAGAAGTTAATTTCCATTATTTTAAAATCTTGTTTTTTAAAGATTGCGTATATATTGAAAGTCGCCGGCCGAATACACCGTATTTCATCTGCAGCATTCAAGACTTCAAACTGGTAAGAAAAATTTTCACATCTCCTCCTTCTCCTTTTCCCCGCCCCGTTCTCCAGTGAGATGGCAATGTTTGAGCCTGCATCTCGTCCCGTAGCTCCCGAGTAGTCCTCCTAGCTTCTGAAATAGCAGGAGTTTTGCTGCTAAGACCGAGATCTGTGCTTGTATAGATGAAGTTGATTGACTAGGCTGTAGAGTTGGAATTGCGGGCTGCTTTGTTATAAATCCCCAGGGGAATGAGCCTGGAGTTGGGCACGCTGGGGCTCCAAGCTCATGTTTTTTCCTGGGCAGTTCGCCCTGGCTGTGCCTCTGGCTGCAGGTCAGATAGCCCAGCTGGGGGAGCAAAGCTTGGGGGCTGGCTTCTGGTTCATCTCAGCTCATCGACGGGCTGCGTGGAGACGCAAAGAGATGCTAGGCCAGTGTGACAGTGTCTGTTGATGAGAAATAACGTAACGTTTAAGAACCGTGTAGTGCTTTCTTCCTTTAAAAGCAGAAAGCTGGGGACCTGTGCCAGAACAAAGAGTTGGAGTTGCGGTTTGCCCCTTTCTATCCCAATCTGTACATTAAAACATGAAACATTTCCTTCTCGGTGTGCAGGAGCTGCACAGAGGAGCCCTTGCTTGGGGTGCCGAGCAGGAAGCCGCCACCTGTTGGACAGGCATGGCCCCTCTGCTTCCTTTGGCCTGTGCCCTGCTGGAGCAGGGTGTTTGATAAAAGCAACCTACTGCTCATCTTGTGGGGAGCCCAGAATATGTAGTAAGCTGTTGTGCTACCATGTGTAGTTACAGGTGTAGCTCATCTAATATCTGTTGTCTTCAGAATTCAGCTTCTTCCAGGCTTTCTTACTCAGATTTTCCATTTCAATCCTTAGAAGTTGATTTTTTTGTGAGACCACAGTGGAGCAGAACATGCAGGTTTTCTTCGGTGTTGATGTCCTTGCTACTGGTTGGCACCTGGGGGCTCCCTCCTGTGCACGTCTCTCTGCTCTCCCTCCCTCTCGTTTTTTAAGGAGATGTTGGCTTGTTAGTTAATGTAGCCTCAATTGTTAGAACACTGTACTGCTCTTGCCCATCAGCTGGTGCTTTTGTGTTTGAAAGGAATTCCAAGGTGCTAGTTGCCATTCGGGGCAGAAGGTCCCGCTGAGCTGCAGTGCTTGCCCAGGGCGTTAACAGCACCAACAGCTGAAGCTTCTCTTGTCAGCATTGGTCTAATGCAATGTGTTAAAGCTTACTGCAAAACTCTGTGGGAAGGGCATCGCATG
Source organism: Anser anser (assembly GCF_964211835.1). Classification (NCBI taxonomy): domain Eukaryota; kingdom Metazoa; phylum Chordata; class Aves; order Anseriformes; family Anatidae; genus Anser; species Anser anser. The sequence continues at coordinate 4,140,008 of NC_139738.1, read as the reverse complement.
ATGTTTTAGTGCCTTTAAAAAAAAAAAAAATAGCAGGGTTTCTCTTTTCTCATGTTTTCAATGTGCAAAGGATATGACATCAGTGTTGCTGGCAATTTTCTGTATTTTGAAATGGAAATAGTACCGTTGCTTTGTGTTTACTTTTGCCTGCTCTGAGGTCTTTATTTTTTTTTCTGCTGGATTTTTCTTGCTGACATAATGCATAAAAGAAACTTGTAGAGATGACAGAACCAAAAAAAAACACCAAAAAACCTTTGATGCTGATTATGCTTGCAAAGATGAATTTTCAGTGCATTTGTCACTGTTGATTTTTCTGCTGGGAAAAGGAAAGATGTACAGTGGAAAGGACACTTGATTTCTCCTCTCCTAGTGCCAGATACCAACAGGAAAACAGTCTTGTTTTGCCTTCAGCTGAACATGTCAAGTGAAGCAGGGAAGAAAAAGTCAACAGCTTTGAAATGTCGCCTACTAATTAAGTACATTATCATTTTGGTTATCATAAATACAAGGTTTGGGCTGCACGTATGAGTCTTAGCCTACACTTCCCAGTGCTCTAGGTGCAGTTCAGACACAAAAGTGGAGTTTTATTTTTATTTTTAACCGCTAAAAAGGTGCGGGGAGGAGTTGAGATGACAACTGCTGTCTGATATATACGCACAGTTTCTTGCAGGGTAAAAAGGGTCAGTCCTGAGAAGAGGCTCGAGTGCTGTTCAGTTGTGTTCTTCAAGTAAATCGGAGTTCAACTTGCTCTTTCCAGTAAGACCTTAAATCATAGTTGGATGAGTTTAAGTTTATTGCAGTGCTAGGAACTGGTTTTATGACGCCTACGTAGTGTTTAAGCTTCCTACATTTGACGAACAGGTCGAAGGAGGCGAAGGAAGCAGAAGGAGATACTGAAATAATGCTATATTGCCTCTGAATGGGCTTGTTCCCTCTCACGTTATTAGTTGTATTAGAAAGCGCATCTCTTAAGAGCTGTTTTGCCTGCTTCACTTTTACAAATAGCAGAGTGATTTAGGAAAATGGGGGAGAAATTACTTGTGGAGCAGTACAACCTCAAGTTACAAGTGCAGGTGCTACAAATGTCGGAGCAGCTTGTATTCCAGTGGCTAGATCTGGTGGCACCGAGGAGCCAGTAAGTGGTTTTCTCATGTGCTCTGTGCAGTTTCAGCAATTATTGCAGGTACAATGGCATACTTCCGTGCATTAGTTCATACTTCCATCCCTGGTTTCTCTTGACATTAAGATGAATCCAGCCTACTAAAACTGATACTAGAGGAGCAGCTCTTTTGCTTTCCTGAAGAACAATTGTGCTTCACCAGTGGCCATAAAATCCTCATGATGAAGCTTTACTTTTTACTTACTGCTATTTGTCAGCTGTCTCTACTGCCGTCCTGCTTTTTGTTGCTCCGTGCAGCTTTGTATGAAGCAGAGCTGTGATGCTGCTGAGGTTGGTCGTTCCCTTTGAGTTACCGGCTCTTGTTTTAGGATAAGCCGGGGCTGGGAGGAGGAGCAGCAGATTTGGTTCCCAAACTCATTGGGGACAACCGGAGGACCGAAGCAAGTCTTGTAGGTCTGCCTCCTGAGTCAGGAAATCAAGTGGTTTGTGTGTGGGAAGAAGTTCAGTGATTTGATCAGCTCGGCTTAACCGGGTTAGGAGCTGTCAGGGGTAACATTTATCCTCCTTTGTCTTCCCCAGTTCTGTTCCTGGGCTCCTTCCAGCTTGCTGGGATTCGTATAAACAGCTGGGTGGAATTGAGAAGTAAAATACGATTAACTAGAAGTGTTGTCTTAGGGAAGCTGTCAGCAAAAGTGGCACTGTAAGTAATTGCTGTGTCCCTTCTGGGCTGCCAGTGCCGCAGGAGCTCCGTCAGGCAGGTTTCCGTGTGGGATGGACGTCATCGCGAGCACCTGGACAACGCGTTCATCGTCTCCTGTGTTCCTGGGGAGCTGCCTAACACCAGGTCTGATAGCAGAACTGCTCTGCTGGGAGAACTTCTTGGCACGCTTTTAAGGCGTGCCGTAAATACTCAGGTGTCACGCTGAAAAGGAGTTGATTTGAAGCCTGGGGAACCCCAGGGAGCGCTGCTGGGGAGCAAAGATGAAGGCAGAAGAGACATCGCCTGTTCCTTCACTTCTTTCCCCCTCTGATTTTGTAGCGCTTGCAGAGGCTTGGACCAGGCATGGACCTTGTGGCTCAGTGTGAACGCTCCCAGTAAGACGTTTGTAAGGGTGGTTTGCAGACCCACTGGTTGCTCACAGCTTCCATGGAGCTCAGACATGGGGCAGGCGTCAGCAGCTGCAGGGACAGCTCCCGAGCACCCTGCCTGGGTGGGAGTCACGGGGCTGAGATTGAGAAATGCAGTTAATGCAAGCAGGAGGGCTTGTTACTGGTGGTGGTATGGTAAATAAGAACGGAAAGTACTTCAGTAGCCGGTGGCAATTCCCTGATGTTTTGCTACAGCACTGTGTGCCACTTGTAGCATTGCCACGTACCTGGAACTCATTTTACTGGTGCATTTTAAAAAAACGAGTCAAATTTTCAGGTCCCTTTGTTGTTTAGAGTGGCATATGATATGAAAGATGCTGCAGGGTACAAACCGGTGTGTTTTTAGGGAAGCTTTCATTTGTGCCTTTTGCGGTGGAAGATGCCACGGCAAGTACAAATGCACTTGCACTTGGCCTGGCCACAAAACGACGATTGCTCTGAAAAGCTCCTCTTCTAAATAGACACAGTTCCTTTCTAGTGGGGTATTATTTTAGGATCCAAGCAAATGTAGTGCTTGTTTAGGACCCAAGCAAAGGGTTGGGAGTCACGAGTGAGGTAAGTGTTTTTAAGGCACGATGTCTTGGATCTCTCCTGTTATTTTTATCTGTCTGAGCATTGCTTTAAAAAGCTGATGGCATGCAGGAGCCGGGAGGGAGTGAAAACTCACTTGCACGTTTCAGCTGCTGGTGGCATGCTGAGATCTGAGTGCTGGGTTCAAAAACCAGCTGCCCATTGTAGGAGCCTTGTAGCTTCAAAAGTTGGTAGGACGTCGGGATGGATGGGGGAAGGGATAGCAGGGAAAACATGCAGAGATTTGTCTCGCTCCATTTTTGACAAATTAGAAGAGTAGGATTGGTCTGGTTCCTATTGAACCCTGTGTGCTTCCTTACTCCATTCAATAAATAAAGTAAAATCTGTTTTCATAGCTCATATTTTCCTCCTTTTGTCTTCTAATCTGTTTTGTCTTCGCATAATTGAGATTTTTGCTCCAATTTCTCTGTCTTCGGTTGTCACTAGCTGGGGTCTGTTGAATTGATAGCGAATTTTAGTGACTGCATTAACTTTGACAAACTTTCTCGTTGCGTTCGTTCGGTGTGACAGCATCCCTGGGACTGATTACTGGTATCTGTCAGGTGCTGATGGAGGCACGGGGATGTAAACGTAAGGGTGATTGGTAGCCCTGTGACAAACCATCTCGGCTGTGCCTGAAAGGTATGCTATAGGAAGTCTGTAAATCTGGCAGGCAGCAGAACTTAGCGTGAAGGTAGTTTTATTGATTGCTCTTCAGAGGCGGAGAGCGCTGCCAAACCCACTGTAGCCTGATCTGAACCAGATCTAGTTGGCAAAGCTTCCTCTGTGCAGAGATCTATTAAATTCCAGAGACGCGCAGATCTAATACAGTGCAGTAATGGAGCTGCTGCAAGAAACAAAACAGCCACAGGTTTCCAGACAGTGCCATTACTTGAACTTCTTTTTAACTCTACCAGATGTCTTCACTAATAGCCTTTTTTTTTCCTTGCTAATACAGCTTTGATAAGGTAGCACTGGTTACAATGTGATTTAAGTTTAATCCTGGAAATATTCAGGTGCGTGTTTGGCACGGGTGTTGTGCACCGATGACAACAGACCTCGTGTGCTAGGAACACGTGTGTTTTCACTTAAAAACCTGAGCGTAGCATCATGCTTTCAGTAGAAGGCTTGATTTCTGCAGTAGCATTCAGTAACCTGGTTGGTTAACCTTTTTGTTGAAGGGAAACAGCAGGAGGTGGTGGAAGAGCCTTGATAGAGGAGCAGAAAGTGTTTCCTGTGAGTCTCGTCTTGCTTGGACAAGGACGATTTTTTTCAGTACCTTACAGAGCCAAGTTGCTTAAATACAAATTACGCGGCACTGGAGCAGACACTCTCCAAAGCAAAAAGATGTGCGGTGCTTAGGGACAATGTGAGTTGTCTTTGTGACGGATGCTGCGCTGTGCCACAGCACCCGCGCCGCTCACCCAGGACTGTGCTGCGGATAAATGTTAGGAGGAGTAAGATCTTTGGAAATCTACTGGTGTATTTTTTCCCCCCCCTCAATTGCCCATTTACTATACTTGGAGGTACTGACTCTTAAAACACAGCTTTTGCCTCCTCCTTTCCTTGGAGAACGTGATGGGGTGTCAGGTTGTGCCAAAGGAGGCGATATGCTATAAATGCTTCCCGTTTGCTTTGGTTCATCCCTGTTGAGTGATTGAACTTAAGTTTTAAAATTGCCATTTTCTTAGTCCGTCAAAAAGTATGAGATGGTTGACTGTACTTAAACCAAAACAAGTCATCAGTGTTTTTCCCTCTCTACTGATTGGGTTATTTTGTGCAATTATTGATGTGAAACACCATCTTAACCTCTCTTAGCATTAATTCCTTCCTTGGGAAACACTCCCTTACCCTTTCACTGTTAAGCTTCTCTTGGCCATCTTATGGTGTCAGTTACTTTGCAGATACTTTTCATGAGAAACAGCAAAGTACAACTGGAAAGCTGGACTGCATGGATACAGCTTGGAAAAGGGCACGGGAGTGTGGCTTTAATGCATCACTGACGTAATTTGGACAGCTTTAAGGAGGAAAGTGGTGGAAGGTAGCACAGTATAAAAAAGAAAAGGATCCATTAACATTTAATTCAGGGTTCATTTACCAATTTTTTGTTTTAGAACAGTCATACAGCTTGGAGCTTAAGTCACATGTGCAGGTCAATAAAATAGAAGCAATTAATGCTGAGGTGCGTGTTTTAAAACATCTTTCCCCCATGTTTTACTGATAAGTTTTTCCTTCTGTGTGAAAACCACAATCGAGGCTGTGTGTGTTGAGATGTCCCCTGTACGGCAGCCTGCTGCTTTTGACTGAACTCTGCAATACTTCAGTTGAATTCTTAACGATGCAGCTGTTTCAAAAGCAGCCCATTGCTGTCATAAACACAAATTTTCTGGTCATCACAAAGTTATGAAAGGGCTTGGATAAGGGGAAGATGCTCTCTCTTCCAGCATACTTCTTGTTTGGTTTAATTTGGCTCAGGTCAAAAATGTTAAAAAAAAAAAAAAAAAATCTACAGCCTTCTCAGACAATTTCTTAAACATGCTTCGGTTTTACAAATAGACAGCAGAATAACAACTGGATTGTGTTTTAGTTGGTAATGCAGAGTAAGTGAACAGAGATGATTTGTCTTCAGACCCTAAGGTTTTGAACTTCAGTGGTTCTGAAATAAGTAGCTGGGAGTCAAATGTTGCTTCGTCCCACAAATGCTAATTTTCCAAAACTGATACAGTCTCTTCAGTCACTTCATGCAGTCCTTCAGATTTAAGCCTGATTTCAGTTACTTATCCTATAAAAGATCTTAATACTATTGTGGTCCAGGAATTGAAGTCTAAGCTCTGCCAAGCAAGTCAGACCTGGCCCAGATCCATTTGATCTCCTTGTTCTGAGTTTCTGGCAGAAGAACATTATCCTGAATTCCTTGTGCACATAGCTAAGGATCTGCTCAGGCACTCATGTTTCTCTTTCACGCACCAATATTTTTGGCTTCTTCACCCCCTACTCCCCCACCATGGCCTTTAAAGATGTTTTTCTTTTTTAATTAAAGGCTATGGTTTGAAAATAGACTTTCTCCCTGAATTCCCTTTGGATAAGGCCATTTGACGAAATGGGTTTGGCTTCTCGACAGATTGAGGATATAGCTTCATAGTTGTAGTTTTTAATGAAATAGTATTTAATGGTTTTCTTCTTTGTATTATAATCTTTCTAAAGTGAAGTTTCTCTTAATCTTTGTTAATGGTAACAAGTCCTAAAATTCAGTCCGTTCCCTTTATCTTAATTAAAATGTTGATTGTGATTACTTCCAGATGATACGAATACATGACTAAAACCTAGATGACTGACTTGTGGAAGAAAATCCAATTAATATGCAGGCACTCAATTAATATGCATGCACGGTGGTCATTGAGATGGCTTTTGATGCTCAGCACTAGGACCTCGGTGAGCTGGAAGGATGCTCCGTCCAACCCTGCCGACTGAAGGGAGGAGGCGATGCGTGGTGCTAGCCAGCAGGTTGTAACTGGTGCAGAATCTCCAGAAAAGCAAAGCTTTGTTTCGGCATGGATCAGTGGCTTACAGGAAAGGCAAAGGAAATCAGGAATTTGAGGTTGATGAAGGGTAAGAACCCAGCTCTGCTGCTGCTGAAAGGATTGCTTCCAGAAGTGAGTCTTGGTAAAGGCAGAAATCAATCCTGCGAGTATCAGTGGGCATGCAGATGGCTTGCCTTCAGCAGTACGAGCAGCAGCAGTTTCCTCTATTCTCTTAAGAGTTTAGGGGAAGTGGAGAGGTACTGGCTTTGTTTTCACCTTCCAGAAAGCGAGTGGCTTCCAGTAGCGAGGACGTCCGGGCTGGTTGTAGGACTGGTGTCCAGGATATGCTGGCAGGGCTGGCCAGCTGCAGTAATTTGCCCTTTGTGTCCAGTGGGTCTGCCAGAGAGGCAGGAGGAGGCATTTTAGAAATTCTCAAGCAGTTGTTTTACTTGAGGTGGAAACGTCTGCTGTTGTAGAGCCAAGGATCTTGTGCCCGGCTCTTCGTTAGGTAACCATGTCATAGCAAATGTCCCTCCCAGTTAGATGAACTCGCCTGCTTTAGGGAGAGTGCTGGGAGGTTACGAGAGTGAGAAATCCCACAGGAGTTTTGCTTTCGAGCCCAGCAGAACTTCCAAAGCAAACGTTTGGTGCTGTGTGTGGAGGAGCAGAGGTGCGGGTGGCTTGCACCAAGCTCTCTATCTGCCCAGTGGTGTGAGCCGCCTGCTGAGCGGGGCGTCAAAGCTGCTCCAGTGGGTTATGGCCAAAAGGCGAGGTGGTTCTGGGTTAGGAGGTGCCTTCGTTCCCGAAAAACCAGCTGTTGGCTTAAATACGACACAACAGTGGTAGGTGCATTTAAAATATGAATGCTTTAATTATGTGGTGCACCTAAAAGCATGTGTACCCAGCTTTGATTACTACGTCTGCACTGAAATTGAGTCAGGCAAGGAGCGTTGGATGCTGGAAATGCTTTTCTGTATGCCGAGACCACCGGTGAAATGAGATGACCGAATACTAGTCTTTCGGGAGAAAGAAGCAAAACAGAATAAGGAACTGCCTCAATTTTAACTTCCAGCCCCAGTAAGAGCACTGGTGATCACAGGGCGTTATATTTACAAGTGTTCTGATTAAAATTTAATTAATTTACTGAAACAAAGGCAATTGCAGCTTACTTTCTAAGTTGAAAGGGAAGAAAGCCGCATCCAAAAAGAAGGGGAAAGTGGATCTGACAGGCGAGTAGTTTGTGCTTTTTCTCTGCAATAACAGTTGGAGGTGAGGCGAGAACTTGGGTGAACAACCAGAAATACCAGAGCGTGGTCGCTGCCAGCCGGCACCGCCGCGTGGCTGTTGGTGTTCCCAGCGAGCTCGCTGCCCATGATCCACGCTAACGTGTGCAAATAAAACACACCTTGCCTCCAGTAGTGGTAATAAGAAATCTGCCTTCTAATCCTGTCCCATTTAAACCTTTATTGATATGAATTTCCAGCGTTTGATAAATGAGTCCAGATTTCCTTTTTAAGGTTTTCCTTTTTTCCCTCAGAGGGAGAACCCAAGCAGCAAATGGATTCTAGCAGCATGCCTCTGATTTATCGTGTTTCGACTTAATTTGGTGTCACATTTAAAATGCTAATGGGCTACACTTTGAATCTGAGCATCAGAGAGAAACTTGCGGTGCTTTTAAAACAGAAAAACGGTGCATTTGCCCTATAAAAGAAAACATTATTAGTCGTGATGCAGTTGCCCTTTGTGCCTGTATGTTTACTTGATTGAAGCATCTTGACTGTGGTGCTTTCTCCTTGAAGCCTGATTTGAATGGAGTATACAGCTGGATTGCCCCAGGGCCTTGTAACAATTTATAGGCTGGATGGAAAGGCAGAAGTGCATAAAAAGACAGTTGTGAAATGCCGCTAGTGCCCTGTAATAGAAAATCTGTGTATGGTGACCTTGTCTGGGAGGGCCTGTGGGATCATTTTACTGTGATCCAAAGGGTTATAAAATGGAAAGCATTGCGTCTCCCTGGGAATTAGGAGGGAAAAATTAAGAGATCTGTTTTTCTAAATTATGCAGCGCATGCTTCCTCTCCTTTGTATTCTTCCCGCATGCAGCCTCGTGTTTTAGGAAACATGTTAAAACGAGGATCTGCTATTCCCTGCGCTTTCATAGGAGCTGATGCTTTTGAATGCAAATCTCTGGGTGAGGTTTCTGTAGCCACAAGCATTTATGTATTTAAAAGCCTCGTTCTGTTTGTAGATGAATTGATGTTCTGTTCCTGAACTGCAGCTGAATTAATTTGTGGCTAATTTTTCCTGGCCGGTTACGAGGCAGCTTGACCTTTCCATTTTGGTGTGGAAAAAACGCTGATTAATAGAGATCCTGGCTTCTCCAGCTTCGTCTCCTCTTTGCGGCCAAGAAAGGCTGAAAGATTTCCTTTCTGCTCCAACCCTTTGCTCGAGCCGCTGCCGTCCTGCGATCGCACAAGGCTGCCTTCAGCCCAGCTCCGTTGGCCATTAGGATCCCGAGCCGACTCGCTAATAAGAGGGAGACGAACGAGACGTTTGAAGGAGCGCTGAATTATTTAAAATCAAAAATTTAGCCTGCAAATGAGATTGGCTGTTAGGTCTAATGCGAAGCAGATTGAAATGCCGCCGTGATTACGGTGGGGCACGCGTGGGGCAGGGGATTAGTATGAAAATGTGGGCAGAGAGGGGTTTGGAGGGAAGTGGCAGGGATGATGAAGAATCAGAGGTGACAGTTTAAGGATTGCATGGCAGGAGCTGCACGGTGATTAAATTCACTGATGCTGTCATCGAGCTGTAAGGCTGAAGATAACATTCTCTCCCTGCGCTGAAAACAAGAATCAATACAAACTCCTTGACAGGGGCTAAATTATTAAATAGAGCCTCTCTTACAATGTTTCATTAGCTGGGATTTACCTCAGCTGGTGATTTGTCAGCAGTGCAGGGAGATTTGCCGGGCGCATTTTGTATTAAAATCATTCCAGATGCATATGAATCCATGTTGATAATTCCCTTTCACAAGGCTTCTCGATAGATTTGTGATTTCCTTCTGCCCAGATGACACTTTGAGTTTTCACGCAGACGTGAAGCTGTGGTGCGCGGTGGGGTTAGGGCTTCGCACGTACGTGGAACAAAAAAAATCCTTCTGTGCTAACAGGCTGCTCTGCAAGCGCTGAATTGATTTGCTTGCCTTTGGTGTGTTAAATTAGCAAGCGATGTGGAATGTCTTTCAGATGAGAGATCACAGTTGCAGAGAGAGGACTGAGGCTGCTCTGGATTTCTGGGTTAACGTGGGTGTTGGAGTTTGGCTCAACTTGGTGTAAAATAAAGCAATATTCGTCTAATTTTGTCGTATTTCTTCTGAAGGCAGGGACAAAAAGCATCAAGCCCGAAGCAGCCAGCGCAGCGTATCTCACACACCCAGGGCTGCGTGGAGGTGCAGTCAGACCTGGCCGGCGCTGGCAGAGATCCGTAACTCCATCCGTGACATTATTTTGTCAAGTAAAGAGCGTTCAGGATTTCTGTGGGCTTTCTTCGGTTTGTTTTTTCTGAGTAGCTTTCACAGCGTAACGCAGCGGCGCGACCAGCCGAATCTGTACGGAGCTGAGGTGTCGCAATAGCGCCTCGCCTTTTGCAGACGGAGACAACGTTCGTATTTGGGGGTTTAAAACAGATGGCAGCATTGTTAAGAACAGGGATTAAACAGCTGGGAGTTAGGACGATATGTACATCATTTTAGGGCTCGAATCCAGCTCTTCCTCCATGTGCCCTAGATTTGTACAACCGAAGCCCAGACCGTACGATTTATGGGTTACATCTGGGGGAAAGAAGGGAGCAGACACCCCACAGAACACTCCACAATTTCATTTTTCCATGCGATCGCCCCGTTTGTTTTTGCAGCGCTGGGCGTTTGGAGCGACCGGAGTTCGCAGGGCTGGCTTCCTGCCACCTGGGAAGCGGCTGCCTGTCCGCGGGCTGGCGGGGATTCACCCAGCGGAGGCTCTGGGAGCCCTTCGCTGCCTCCTGCGTGAGGCTGCTGAAGCCCTTCCTGGAGCAGCAGAGCCCTTTGCTCGTCCTGCACCGCTGGCACCAGGCTGGTCTGCATGCGCACGCCTTACGTGCCCCCCAAAAAAGGCCATGGCAGGCAGTGCTTTCCAGGGAGCTGTTGATGCTTGTCAGCTTGATTTAGATCAGTGAATCGCTCCCTTTCCTTGTGAAGCTGTTTGCTTTTGAGAGCCAACTCGTGTGTAAAACAGGAAAGGGAATTCTGAGAATTGCGGGGACAAAAATAGGACGCTGTGAAATCCCAGGCTCGTTTTTTGCAGAATTGCTATTGTGTTATTTTTTTCCTAATTTAAAAAAAAAGAAAGGAGGAAGGAGCAATTGAAACAAATCCCATTAATGCTCTCCCCACCCCTGTTCCTGTCTGCAAGCCAAGGACAAAAGCAGATATTCTGCAAATGGGGAAAACAAGAATATACCACTCGTGGTGGTATGTAATCAGGATTGCTTTTCACATTGTGCCTCACCAAGAGGGACATACGTGGCTGATAATTTGTACGCGGGAACTTCTGCGGACGTAGTACAATAGCAGGGGCTTGACTGGAGATACAGGAACCACTTGCATCCTTCTGTACGTTTGATTCACCCATATTTTTAGATTTTTAAGGCATTTGTCATGGCAGTGCGGTCTTTAGCACCTTTTGAATTTTTTTTTTGCTTTTGTATTGTCTTATTTCCTTTTAGCAAAGTAAACCTGGCTCTTTCCGGCACCTGGGGTTGAGATAATTGACTGCTAAATAAATCAGTAGCTGTCATCTTGGAAACAGAGAGAAGAAAAAATATTATTTCTAGTTTTTTTAAAATATGCATTAAATGGTACATTTGCTGCTTTACATGTAGCAAGAGAAAATGGAGCTGGAACAGATTTAGCCATGTCCTCCGGTGTTGAATAGTGAGGGCATCTGTCATGTTTAATAATGCTTCTGACCTTTAGGATTATTGAAGTTGAAATTTTCTCTCTGGTCATCTGGGGGTACTTGAGCACTGTCAGATTTCTTGTGTCTGTGCGAAGTCTCCGAAGATACATCGTTATGCTTCATAAGCCGGTGGAGATAATTCATTAAGGAAATTTGTTTTCCCAATTTCAAAATGGTTTTCCTTAAGGAAAGTGAGATGTCGTTACGATCACTAAGTCGTAGCGTGGCCCATCCCTCCCCATTTGCTTGCCTGCCTTTTGCTGGGGTAGGGCCACCTCTGGCCTGCTTCGCTCTGCTCCTGCAGGCAGCAGCGAGGCTCTGAACACGCTCGGCGTAGCCTGCAGGGACAGAGGATGTGAAGAAGGTCCCACCACCAGCTGCTGACCCTGACGTGGATGGGGAGGTACCACCCTGCTTGGTCTTGTCACAGCTGTGAAAACCGTCCCCGTAGCTGTGGTTAGGAAGCACAGGGATCTTTCTAAGCTAAGAAGTCCTATAAGTATGCTTGGACATAAGCCGTGGGCAGAAAAGAGTCATGCAAAATGTAAAATAAACATTTTCCTTTTTTTCCAGCTACTCTGGGGGAAGCACGATGGAGTTGCAGTGGGGTTCAGTCACAGAAACGTCACTGACGCTGCCTAATTAAAGGTTTTGTCCTAACTGCTCTAGATTTGCAGTTGTTTCCAGCAGTGCAAGGCTGACAGGGGGAGGTGGCAAGCGTCGGTGATCTTGGCGGAGAAATCTCTCCACCTGAACCCATGCAGAGACACGAGCGTTGTCAGAAGCTGCTGCTCGGCCTCCCCTGCTCCACATCAGCTTGGCTGGGCTCCTCCTTCCCTCTTCCATGGCCTCCATGGCCATTTCCTGATATTCAGGACTTGGGGACTGAAAGCCCCAAGGTTACTGGCACGCGTGCTCATCTCCAGTTCTGGGTGACCTCCCTTGCATGTGTGGTCTTGAAGGCGGAGATTATTTGGGCTCTCTCCTGTACATTTCAGGCTGGCCATGCTGTGTCACGGCGTGGTGATTTAGTGCAGAAAAAACAAATTTCCAGGGAAGATGGCTCTTCTAAAACCGGCCTGGCTGCGGGTGAGAGGTGCAGAAATAGTGGTATGTGGAAGGGAAATGCAGGAGATGCTCTGAGTGCCCCTGGGACGCGTGCTGTGCTCCAGCAGCAGGAGAGGCAGGATCGGTCCTGTAGGGCAGGGGCTGAGCCTGCAAGGGGGATGCTGAGCATCAGCTGCACCTGGTGACGGTCTGACGGAGCTTCAGGTCTTCTGCAAATCCTGCCCAGAAGGCAGGCGTGAGGTCTGCGTGCTGCTCAGGGCTTGTTCGGAGGTGTAAATGGGGCTTGGGGGCTGGCCGCCTGCCTGGCGGCGCCAGCCTGAGACTGGTGTGTTGCATAAAGGAGATAACCCCGTTCTTCTCCCGGCTTGGGACTCGGAGCGAGGAGGGAGCAGGGATGTGATGGATGTGCATTTTTGACTCTGTAGTCGCTGAACGCCAATCCATGGAGAATTTGAACTTGTAATTTTGATTAAAATGATTGATTTTAAATCAGCCTGCGTTCGTTTTGGGCCATTAGAGGGTATTTAAAAGGAAAATAACTCTTTAATTAAATTAGTAGTGCATAAGTATCCTCCTCGGCTTTCTGAGCAGAACTTCTGGTTGTTGGTAGGGTTTTTTTTGGCTTATTCCTTTTAGGGCCTTGTTTCTTGGCACATCTTAAGGTTAAAAGCAACACAATTATTAAAAACAAGTTTTATGCTATATTTTTCAATTTTATTTGAGATCTTTTTCCTTTTGGAAAATCCGTTACCTGTGGTGTTCTGTAAAACGTCTGATCCACGCACCTGTAGGTACTGTTGATACAACTCAGGGATGCTGTACAGAGCTGCACTTTCCTTTTATTTGTAAAACATCTTTTTTTTTTTATAGCAGTAAAATGCTGCTTGTAATTACAGCACCAAACATAAAGCAGAAATCCATCTAAATGCAAGGATCCCCAGAGGTAAGGTTCTGGCACCAGGAGCTCGAGGAGCGATGCTCTGAAAGTTGTTTTTCAGCAGTTGAAATTTTCCTGACGTGGAGGCAATGAGGGAGGACTTGGGAGCTCCTGCGGGCACTGGATCGGGCTTCCTGACGTGGTGTCTGCTCCTGCTGCTGTGATTTGCAGTGAGTTCCTTGAGATGGGAGCACTCCTTGGCTTTGTTACTGAATTAAACAATGGCAATGCCTTCGCAGCAGTCTCTAGATAAGAGCATGTTAGGCGCGATATACAGCTCGTGTTTCTACTGAATTTCTATAATAAAATGATCTACTGAGTGACGCAATTAAACCATTACAAGAGAACGCCTTAAAAAGCATGCTGGGGTACAAAGCCTAATTACAGGTGCCAAGATTGGAAGGATTCATCTTGTCTTTCCAAATGCTTTCTGTTGTCAAACCCACCTCCTTAGCAGCGTACTGTTTACACACAGCTGGGACGAGACGTTGGCGGTTTCTCTCTTGTTATCAGTACGCGTTCTGTGATTTTCTTAACCTGTCTTGCCGTTGTCTGAATATGTGAATCTTCCTGGCTCTGCGTAACTTTTCCTTCCTTAGGTCAGTGAACTTGTTCGAGGTGTCTGAAGGAGGGAGAGAGGTGAAAGAAGCACCCTAAGTTCAGCCGAATGTCCTGGAGGTCTTCAGAAACTCTTGGAGCTCTAAGGACAAGATGAGAGTTGGAGCTTCAGGGCAAAATCCTGGGTAGAGGAAATGCCCGAATCTTAGGGTGCACATGGGATCTTCGTGGGGACATACACTGTAAATGAGATTTGACTGGCTGTAAGGAAGGCTGTTCTGTTTACAAATCCCTTTCCTTTTCTATCAGGCCTATCCCCAGGGCTGATGAACGCTTGGGTCTTGCTCTTGCAAATTTCGTAGCTAATTATCTGCATGGTGCTGTTCTCTTTTAGAGTTAAGATGTGCATGAAGTGGATTCATTACTAGTCACAGCCAGCGTGAGGGTTTTGGCAGGTCAAATAACAAATTTAGTTCCTTACAACGCTGAATTTTAAAGGTGCTGCTGCTGGCCATGTCTCATACTGATGATGACTGTGAGGGGAAAATGATTCATCCCTTCTGCAGTGGCTTGCAGCTGAGAATTCCAGTGGATGTGATTCGGACGGACTCGCGTCACACAGCTAACCCCACAGTGCCTGCACTTGGCCCTTTGTGCTCTGTATCCTCACTTTGCTGGGAAAGCTGGCTACTGCTTCGCAGTGAAATAGCCTGGGAGGCGTGCGTGTACCCCGTGCGTATGAGGTAGTGTAATGTGCATCTTGGTGAAATGCTCGGAGTGTCTGAGAAGTGCCAGAGTAGCTCTGTCTGTTGCATAAAACATTTGCAACTTGATCTGTATCATCTGTACAGGCCATGCTTTCATGTATGGGAAGGATTCTTGATTAGAGGAAGGCCACTTGACACTTCACCAGTTTTTTTTTTACTGTGCAACAGGAGCAGCAGTGAAGGTGGCACTTGGGTGTTTGTCACTTTATCTATCCATAAAAGAAGATGGGAGGGAATGGTTAAGATGAGGCTTGCACAAAACCTTGCAGAAAGGAAGGGAGATGGAACATGAATGCTTTCAAGAAGGGAACCGCAGCTGTTTACACCCTACTGGCTGCAAACATGTCTGGAATATTTGATTTATAGAAAGAATCAAGTAATTAAGATAAAAGAATATACATGATTCACGACTGTGAAATATTAAGACATAATTTATGCTCTGTATCTGCTGTAGTTATGATTAGTGACCTAAGGCTGTTGAACTTCCTCTTTATGGATTGCCAAAATGCTGTGACAATTTTCAAGGGAATTACTCTCTTTAAGTTTAAAGAGATGAAAATGGGCCTGCTAACAAGGACCAGCTTCAGTATCTGCTTTCATATTCTTCATGTTTAAAGGAAAAAAAAAAAAGGAAGAAAAAAAGAAAAAAGAGGCAATTAGGTCCTTTAGGTGCTTTGATATGTTTGAACCTTAGGACCTGGTGAGACAGAAAGAAGGTGCATAATGTAGAATATGGCACAGCGAGAGCAATGCATAGCGAGAAACCTGCAGAAAGGCATTCCCTCGGATGCTTTTCAGAGCGTCTGTTGCTGAAAAGATTGAGAAATAGGCTTTCAAAAAAAGGAAGCTATTATTTCAAGGCGTTGGTTTTCTGGTCCCGATGTGTTGTGGTGTTTTGCATATTTGTATTGCAAAATTGCTCGTAAACATAAGAATTCTTGCTCCCCGCGCTGTGCTCATGATCAAAGGATATTATTATGGCCTGTGTAGACTGTGATTGAGTGCTTCCCTGCTTTAGTTAAAGCAAATTGTAAGGAAATCTCTGAAAATTGTATACCGATTTCAGACGTGGTTTGTGTGTGCTTGTCTGAGCCCACAGAGCATCTTTCCGGACGGGCGGTGGCGGACCAGGAAAATGAGCAGCTGAGGGAGTAGCTGGAGCATGCCTGCATTTGAAATATGCTAACGGCATCGTAAATATTTAAATTTGAGCTAATATTGCATCATATTAAAGATTCATTTATTACTGCACTCATCGGGAATCACTTGGAGGACAAGTGCTATAGCTCACAGTAATGTAAGTGCTGGGAAATGGCTCGTCGCGGGGTAGCTGGTGCCAGGGCATGAATATTTGATTTCCCTTCGAAGGTAAGGAGTGCTCAGGTGGCTGCACACCTTTGGGGTCAGGCTCCCGGAGAGCCGGGGCTCTTCTTTCTTCTGTTCCCAGCAGCATTCCTGCAGCTCTCCAAGTGTTAGAGCGTGCAACACGTGCCTTGTGTCAGCCTGGGCAGGCAAACGGCGAGGTGCTGCGGCCAAAACTGGAGGAAAGTGCCTGAGCTTCTCAAACATGTGCTTCAATATTGATTTTAAGTAGGCCCTGCTCTCTAATGTATGCCTCAAAGAGGGGGAGAGCAGCAAGTTGTGCTATATAATCTCTTAAAGGATTGGGGATTTTTCATAACAATTTTGTAAGTCATGCTGAGAAAATTGTGTTTGATAAAAGGAAAGTCATCTAAATAACGAGAGTAATCTAAATAAGCTATCTCTAAAACAGTCAAATAAGGTTTTGCACAAATTTCCTTAAGTTTTAGTAACACTTGGTTAGGGTGTTTTGTTTTTATGCGATTTTTTTTCTTCTTGTAAGGTACTCTGCCAGGTTCTGCAGTTACAGGTAATGGTTGCATACAGAATCCGTTATCAGGTGGCCTGTTGTTTTCCATGTCTTTTAAAAGGAATTGGCTGGGATGACATGCTTCACATTAAGCCTTGTGCCCAGAAAAAATGAGGCAGGTGCAAACATCCAGTACCACCAGTACACGCTGACTTCTGAGTTGAGCATTTGCATTTGGCAGAGATGGGCTCCTTCCAGTGCCTCCGGTAACGAAGTAAATTAGTGGGAATTCTATAGGAGGACTGTATTTATGGAACTTGTTGCTCCCAAAGCATTTTCCTTCTGAAATAATGCCTGGACTGCTTGAAAAAGGCAGCTATTAGCAGCTTCATTTAGTCACGTTGTAGTGCTGTGAGCGGGGTACTGCCCAAGACAAACGATTAGCCCTATATTTGCAGAGTGCCTGGCTGCGTTCACTCCAGTTGTAACTCAAATGGGGGTGCTGCTGGTGTCCCTGCTACGCGTACCGTATATTTAAAAAGAATTGTGTGCTTTTGTTTCTGATGACTCCTGTCTTGTGCTTCATCTCGGTCCTCTGTCTGGTCGCCCATGACTTCCAGCACCTGCGGGAGGGTTTTCTCCTTTGTATCCCCCTCCTAAATTCTCCTTTTCCCTTTATAGCTTTCCCTTTATAGCTGGTAAACACGTCCGTTTTGTTCTCCAGTGTAGTTATTTGTGACTTCAGCATTTTCAATATCGGGCTATTTCCAGATGAATGGAGGACATCTTTCCAATCTCTTGGTTTAGATGAGATTGCAGCCTGTGGGCCTGCGTTGGGGTATATTTATTTAGTGCTGATTTACATATAAATACAAAGAAAAAAAAATCACGTCCTGTGTTGCTAATGCTAGGTACTGAGACGGTGGCAGACAGCAACTGTATTACAACCCCTGTGTAGTAAGCTACAGTGCTGTCTTCTACAACTTGAATATTTTTAAGGCTGCTCCTCTGTTGCCTTGACTTGCTGCTCTGCTTTCTTTCACAATAATTCCTGACAGCATCGTTTTTAATAAGGCTGTGCCACGGCCGTGTTTAGCAGCCAATCCCTGAGCGCTGTTCTATGAGATGAGTGGAAAACGTTTTTTTTTCTGTTTAAGATGTTAGCTTTTTCTCTAGCAGCACGTGCTGGCGGCGGTTTCCTAGAGGATGCAAACATTCCGGTTAGCGACGGTTTCGCAGGCAAATGTTACATCCTCTGAGAAGCTGCCCGAGGAAACATTTACCTTCCAGCTATTTATCTTCCAGGTACGCTTGGCTTTCTCACAGTAACAGCGTTTGATTGTGTGCTCAAGTAGTCAAGCCACAGTAATTAGGTGCTCAGTCTCTTCTGCTGTCTCTTCTATCCTTTTAAAACCCAGCCTGCAACCCAAGTGGGCCAGTTTGCGGGGGTGCTTTAATTTTTCCTCTGGCATAACGTTCCCCAGACGACGAGGTGATATTTTACCAGCCCGGTGACCCTTCCAGCCCCGTGCTGGGTTTGCAGAGTAAACTGTCTGCTGATTGTTTTATCCTCCCAGCTCTCGGTATCTCTTCGTTAAAGGCAGCCCCCTTAGTGAGATGTTCAAGAAAACGCGGCCCCTCGGTATTTAAAAGGTGAGAAGTCTGTTTAAGCTGTGTATGATGACATCAAATGGCCCCACTGCTGCGTGCCGCTTGTTTTAGTAGAAGGGACGGATGCTGCTGCTGGTGGTGCTGAGCAGTTCCATGTGAGCTGGTTGCTATCAGTGACACTTCATGGCAAGTGTCAGGCGTGGTCTGAACGGTGGCTTCATTTCACCATTGCTCCTCTTTAGGCTAATGCTCCAAAAAAAACCCACCAAACCTTAATGGAATTTAATTACCAGAGCATATATTCAATGATTAGCTAAATGCATCTGTAATACCATTAGTTGTTAGGGAGCTGTTGCCTTATTACGCTTGACACGGGGCGCGTTTGATGTACGACGTGTCTGCGTGGCGCAGCACCAGCCGTGCTGTCGGGCAGCGTGTTCAGGAGGGTCGCAGCCATCCTGCCAAATGTTTTATGCGTGGGGCTGCCATGCTACCAGTAGAAACGGTGGTGGAGAGGGGATATCTCCATCGCTTTGGTGGTGGCTGGGTGCAGCCGCGCCGTGCCCTGGGCATCGCCGAGTCCTTCGGCGCAGCTCCTGCGCCCCAGGCTGGCTGGGACTCGCAGGAGCAGCACGGGTGGCTGCTTGTTTTCCCCAAAAAGGAGCATTTGGCATGGAGGGGAAGGTTTGTGAACCCAAGAGGGTTTTCTAAAGGGGGTGAGGTGGATGGGCACGCCGCCTTCCAGCCCCAGCAGCTACGCTGAAGCAGGCTTGCTCGTGGGAGTTGTGCGCCGAGGCGCTGCGGTTACTCTGACACCGTGAACTGCAGATGGGATTCAAAGAACATAAAAGGGAAACGGAGCAGAAAGATACCACAGAGGGCTTAAATGAGACAGTAAGCAATGACCCAGAACCTTCGTCAAAGATCTTATGATAGTTTGATTTTAAGCAAGTCGGTTTTTAAGCATAACTGCTTTTTTTTTTTCCATGAGATGAGATTATCTTGTGTCAGTTAGAATTGCAGAGGAGTTACAAGGGTGGTGGTGTGCTTAGGTGCATTTCACTTATATGTAAACAGGGAACTTGCTGGGTCTTGCCACAGAAAGCAGCTTTGTTTCTAGTAAAGCTAAAAAGTTTATGGTAGAAATACTGCCGTTTGTTTTAAATGCACAAATCTCTTGTGGTCATTACCTAAAATAAGTAATGTCCTTTTTTTCTCCTTGAAAACCTGGATGAGGCTGGGTTCAGTGCAGCTTTCTGGGTTGTTCAGCTGCTGAAGGCCTGTGACTGAATATGTTTAATCTCCGATATTTGATGTATTGTGAGGTTTAGGTGGCTCTGGTCCTCCGTTTCTGCCACCAGCTACAAGCAGGGAATGTGGGATTCTCTTTGAGTGTCGTAGGTGAGGAAGAAATTGGCTCAGGAATTTGGGTTGAAAACACAAATAACTTGGGGGAAGACTGCATGGAGTCATTTCTCTCTTGGTCCCAGCTGGCCTCGTATATAATCTCAGGGAGGATGGTGTTGGTTTGCTGGGGGGTGGGATCGCAAGGACATAGGGAACAAGGAGCTGTGGTTGTCTGTTCTTCAGGCTCAGCAGGCAGCAGGGGGCTTTGTGCTATGTTTTAATGGCCCTGTGCCATTAAGAAATATGGTACAAGGACAAGACTTCAGATAGTTACCTGTTCTTTAAAAACATTTCAAATAAAACCTTAAAATGCCATTTCAGCCTATTATTTCTCAGTTGCTTTCTAGATTTTTTTTTTCCCAGGTGCAAGCAGGTGTAACTTGGTGGCTTGTGGCAAGTGGCTTGTTACAGCTGTTCTCTGGGGCTGAGGTCCTGGCGAGGAAGGGCTCCTTGCCTCGTGGTATGTTCATTTGTTCCTCGTGTTTCCCTTTCATATGGTGCCTAACCCACAGATTGATAGCCTGTCACTGGCACTCAGCACGAGCAATGTTGGCCTCTGTGTGTCGGGGGGAGCTGCCGACACGCACCCCTCTGCGGCTCGCGTGGAAGCAGATGACGAGAGGATGTGGATCTCAAAAGAGTGAGAAAAGAATGAGCAGAAAGCGGGATGGAGGGACTGAAAGAGCATGGTCTGCAGGTCTGCAGCCAGCTCCTGGAGCCGGCGTGGTAGCGAGGGTTATCCTCTCTGAGGTCTGGCTATTGGAGAGCCCAGCCTGCCTCCTTCTTGACCCTTCTCCTCCCTTCTTGACCCTCTGCAGCGCTGTTTGGCCATGTAGAGCATCACCAATGTGCCCCATCTCCCAGCTAGGGTCATATCCAGGCTGTGTGTGAGCACGTAGCTGGTGCCTGCAGGAGGCGAGCCGACTGCACGGGGGGAGCCTCCTGATGCAGCCAGGCCCCGGGGTGGAGTGGTGCGGGTCGCCTTTTGGTTTGAATTAACGGCATATCGGCTCTGGGGTGACCGGGGTTGGTTTGGGCTGAATTATTTCCGGATGTTTTGGACATCTGGAAAGCAGAGAGTGTGGGGGAAGGGAAGACTTATGAGTGGCACTAAAAAAAAAAGCACGAGTTGGTTGGTAACTCTTATTCTGTATTGATTTTTGTAGGATTTTTTTGGGGGCAGCAGGGCTGTGAGGAGCAGACAGGAGAGGGAAGAGGAAATGCATTCAGCTCAGTTTGTTGAGCTTTTGTCTTAAAAGCACATCTAGCTGGAGCACAACGAAATCCCGTGCTGACCTACATCCTTCCGAGGCAGCCTTAATTCGCTAAGGCCAATGCCAACCCCTAGCGCTGTTTGTGGGCTGTTTCTGGTGGATCTTCCTCATCTTGTTGGGCCATACGTGCCCTGGTGTTGCTGCCCTGTGACTGTAGAAGCTATCACACCAGAACCCATCGTGTCCCTAAGGTGGGTATTACAGCGGGATTCGATAGCGTGCCTCTTCTGATCTCAAGTCTAGGTTTTTTTCTAAGACCGTCTAGCAACTCTAATGCCAAACCGCCCACGCTAGGAGACAACATATGGCAGCTCCCGTGAATTAACATGCGGCTAAGTAACACATCACCTGGTGTTTTTAAAAAGGCTTCGGCCTCGGTAGCTGGATTTGGAGTTCCTGGCGACGCATCCATCTCCCCTCGGCGCACAAAACACAACCGTGCAGTAAGGAGTTGTGTTTTAGGGCCTTGCAGAGGAAGGTCTGTGCCGAGCAAGTGCTAAAAGGTGCAGGCAGGCAGATGGCAGCTTCGTACTCGCACGTGGGTATGTGGGGCTGACTTACAGGTGTGTTTGTAGGGCTTTCTGCCTTTCCCTTCTCCTTCTGCAGGAAGCAACTGTCTGCAAATAACCTGGCCATACTGCTTAGCATGTTTGCAAACAGTTCTGCCTCAAATGTTGAAGAAGAAATAATGTTCTGGGGAAAGCAGAGCAGCTCGGAGCCCAGGCACCACCGCGCTCCTTGCAGAGCCCCCGGGAGCGGCGCGTCCCCGAAGGCGCAGGGGTGCGGGTGGGCAGTTCAGGGGAAGGCGAGCCAGAACCCTGTTCTACATCCCGGAGTTATTTGTACACGAGGCTGAATTAATTTCCAGCACACGGAGGTGACTTCGTGAATCCCGGAAGCCGTTTCATCCGTTCAACGTGTGAAGAAAAGGGGCACAAGAGAAATTCCTGCTGTAAACAATCGCAAAATGTCAAGAGCAAGACACGGTGAAAAAAAATCCTATATTGTTTTGTCAATAAATTATTCTTTCTCCTACATAGATCACAGAAATGGGACTTTACCCTGGAAACAGCAATATTTGATACCCCAGGCAGCTTATTCCCAGCTCAGCTCACACTTGACTGAATACACTGATCGATTATCCGCGGCTTAACCAAGCCTTCTCATTTCCTGCCTGCCATTACTGTGCTCAATCAAGCCGAGGGTGCTTTGTGGCCTGCCTTGTGCGCCGAGATAAGCCATCAAGGCATGTTTCTATTAGAAAAGCTCTTGTAGCTGGAACAGTCATTAGATAACGCTAACGGGTGGAAAGGTTGCGGGCTTTGTGTCGGTCCGGGTTAAGAGGGCAGGAGCCAAGCGGGGCTGCCTCCTCGGCTCCTTGTGTTGGAGGGGATTAAAGAGCACATCGCCCTGCTCTTGTGCCACGTTTGGGTTTCCTGCTGCACGTCGATGGCTCGCACTTTTGGACAGTGCTCCCCTTCGCAAGAAGTACTTCAGATAGCTGTTAATATGCATGCAGCTAAATGAAATAATCAGGCTGCAAAAATAACATTCGGTTGTAGTAATGACCTCTGCGTTTCCAAGCTGGATTTCCTTGGCTTCGGCAGCTGTTCAGATTTCTTCTTATTTAATTAGAAAGCAGCCCAGAAGAAGATATCCTGAGAGCATGAAATTACACGTGCTGCAGCGAAGTGGAAGAAGTGACCCTTGCGGTGTTGCTGGGGCTCCTGGTTTCCAAATGGTCTCACGGGTGTCCCCTCGCCTTTTATTTCCCGGGGGATCTTGTGTGGCTGCTCTTGATCCCCTCCCCGCCCCGATAATAAATGTCAGGAGTGAGTGAGTGGTAGAAATACAGGTAGCAATTCAGCAGGGAAGGCTGGGGGGATCGATAACTGGAGCGAGTCACATTACTGCTGGCATTGGAGGCAGGCTGCTGCAGTGTCACGGAGCGTCATTAGGGCTGTTTGCATGCAGGAAAATAATTTTTTGGGGAGGACAAATGCTGTCCCAAAGGAGTAGGTTAATTTGTAGCGTTAAAAATGAAATATCTCCATTTGAACTGGCTTTGTGGGGCTGGAGTTTCTGTGTGTGTGAGGCATTTATTTTGAGCAGCGGAGTCACTGTTAAAATATTTAACATCTATTAAAATAATGCAAAGAGCCCTGGTAGCTTAGAATTAATCACACCATTTTTTTTTTCCTGATAGGGAAAAAATGATTTTTTTCTGATTAAAAAAATTCATTGTTGAAAACACGTTTGAAAGGAAAGATGTTCTTTTCTGTGTTTCCATTTTGCTGTTTGTTTCTTTGAAGCAGCCACCGTTCGCCCACTCCAGCGTGCCCATCTGTCATCGGCAGCATTTGGTGCGTTGCTTCCCCAGCTAGCTGTGATTGAACAGGGGATCTAAATAGGGCGAGTAATGAAGGATGCTGCTGAAAGCCCTCTGCGAGAAGCTGCAGGACATCTGTGACCATGTGCACGATGTGGTTAGTCATAACCCTGGGAAGAGAACGGGCAAGCTCTTCAGAGGGGAATCGTAATGTGCTGTAGCTCTGTTTTCCGGTGCTTTAGAAGGAAATTGGCACCTTGGAGTTGTCAAAAACGCTGTACAGAGGTAGCTTGGAAGAGAACCCGCAGGCCTTTTTCCCCCCCCCTTCCTTTTAATTTTCCCCCCTTCCTTTTAAAGAAGTTCATTTTGAAATGGGTGGCCAGGTGTTGGCGGACTGGGATGCTTTAATCCATTTGCAGGTTTTATCTTGTTGAATGTCCAAAACTGGTTCATGCTTTAAAAAAAATAAGTGTTGGGGGGGGAGCAAGAGCATCAACCACCCCTCCAAGTGCGTACTTTGTGAGCGCTGCAGCGACAGACAGTGTTTTTATTTATGGGGAGAATGGAGTTCTGTAGCACCAGGGATCTATTTAGAGCTGAAAGACACTTTAAAGCACTTGTCATTTCTGTGATTTCTGCAAGTCTGAATTTGACATGCGACTATCTGCAGTCTCCGCGTGTAATGGTGTTAAAAAAAAAATATAGTAACACTTTATAAACTAGAGGACACTTGCTCTTTTGTGTTTGTGTCGCTCTAAAATAACTAGTCTATCACAGAAGTTGGCGTCCTGACACCTCTGAGGGTAGTCTGCTCTGTAAATGACATACATATTTAGAGAGTTGGCTGACAAAATAGCATGTCTAGGGATGCAAGGAAGGATGTAAATGTGAAGCACAAGATTCTGACAGACGTTCTGCGTTTTTAGGGAAATTGAAAGTTTGGGTTAAAAACCCACTATTGTGCATGGCGGATAGTAGAGAAAATACTTTTCAAAATGAAGCTTTCAAATTAATTGGGCAAAAAGCAGCAATCATGGTAAAAAGAGGTATTTAGGAAGGAGCTTTGATTGCGTAACGAACTGCCCCAAACAAATCAAATGAAAAACCCAACAAAAACCCTCACCACCCAGCTGCCCCAACCGATACCAGCAGAGCACAAAGAGCAGCGTGTTACTTTGGCAGCGTATTTTTAGTTCTGTCAGTCTAGAGATTTTTGTTTTTAAAAAAGCCGAAGGGTTCGGTGCACACCTCAGTTGCAGGTGGTGTTTGTGCTGCTTCCAGGTGTGTGCCGTACACGTGCCATCGGTGATGGAGATGGTGAGAAGCAGCCAGCGCTGCGGGGCGTGCTGCCTTCTGTTTCGAAGGGTATTAATCTGATAGTTTTTAATCTGATAATTTAACACGTGCACATTTGGATGGGCCGTGTTCATCTTCCCTTGTAAGTTTTAATTCATTTAAAACACCTGCTTCACAAACTTTATATTTGGTAAGTTACCAGCATAGGAGGTTGCTACATACAGTGACCAGTGTCTTCAGCAGCCACCAAACCCTTTTCTCTTTGTGTTGATGACGACCTGGGAGGGTCTTGTGGGAAGAGGGGTGAGAACGAGGTGGGCCTTGTGGCAGCAAGAGGAGAAGCCTGCTTCATCCACGCGTTTCTTTTCTCTGAGTTTATCGGGATGCTTTGTAAGTGCGGGCCGTAGGCTCATCCCCGAGCTGCTCAGAGCCCTGTGCTCTTCTGTGACGTACCAAGAAACCAAGACGGGGAAGTCGAGTGATTGCAGCGCCATCTCCTTTACAGCCTTGGCCTAATCCAAAGTAAAGCCGTGACCTCCCGTCTCGTAGCTGTGTACGGGATGTCAGGATGATGAAAGCCTCCGACAGTTTTGATCTCTCCCTCGCTCCTTCCCTTTGCTGTAACGTGTTCTCACATATTGTAAGTGAAGGATATGCCTTCACACGACATTGTCACTCTTCTGTTTTTTCCCCCAAACCATTCTCTTGTAGCAGAATCACCGTAAGGGTACATCAGACGCTGAAGCCATTCATTCACCACTCTCTACCTTTTGTTCTCTTCATGACCAGCTCTTGTTGGCCAGGATGTGGTGGTGTCTTCTTTCCCTCAGCTCACATCTCTTGTTGCGTGCTGGTGGTTGCTCAGGCTTGTGGTGATTCAGTTTGTAGATAAGCATCAGTACGTGCTGTCCCTGCCAGAGTGCAGTGTAGAGCTCTGGTCCTTTTCTTCTCTCCTCTGAAGATTTCCCCTTCAAAAACACCACTGCAAAAATGAAGTCATGTAATTTGTTGTCTTCCTTCTTCATGGCTGCTTACACATAGACGCTTAGTTCCCCTTTACCGAGCTCCTTGGAGTGTTGTGCTGTCCAAGAGGACCAAAGCTTTAGCTCTTGGTGCTTGTTGCAAGCTGTCCCCACGCACCCAACGGGCTGCTTTTAGAGCCCCGAAGTGATGCCTGGTGAGTGCTCCCGTGGCTTTGTGTAGCATGCTTTGGGTGCTCTTCCTCAGCTGGGAAACACAAAGAGATAATTTGCAGAGCAAAGCTAATGCTGAGATAATGCTTCCTGTCTTTGTAACACGCAGCCCTCGTTAGCACTAATGCAATTTATGAACTCGTAGCAAGAGGGTAACAAAACATCCACTTGGATTTTTTTTCCTGCCTTCAGAATTCGGAGGCTGTTCCTAGAGGTGGTGACGCACAGACCCTCGTTCAGCAGCCGCCTTCTCGTACAGCAGGCAGCACAAATCCTTGTTACCTCCCAGACTTGCCCATTTGATTTCTTCCATGCATTAGACAAGTTTGTCATCTCTAACTGCAAATGTGTTATTTAAAAAAACAAAAAAAGAAAATGGGGTTTCTTCCCTACGGTGCAAATATACTTAGTGTGGCCTGGAGTGGTTTTTGAGGTGTTCTGTGCACAGCACATGTGGTCGTGCTGGGTTAGTTAGGAAACTTTTTTCTGGCACAATGCTGCCACTAGCAGTTTTTTTGTGGTATTACGTGTGGTTTTAGTCAAAGGCTTCAAGAACTGCCTTTAATGGGAGGATTTTCATGTTTTCTGCTGAGCATAAATGGTGGAAATTGTTGTAATAACCAGACTGATGTGGCCAGAAGAGACGATAAGAGCTCTCTGGTCCAATAACCTGTGATTTAACTGTTAAATGGGAGTGTTAAGGCTGGTCTTAGAAGGATGCAGAGAACCACGGCCCAGAAACCCAGCGGTGCTGGCAGTTGCATCACCCCGAAGGAATGCTCGTTTCCCTTTCGGCCTTCCTCCCATTCTTGGGGGAAGAATCAGAGGAACTCTGAGTGTTTGGGTAGGAGGAAGAGTCAGCTACCACAAGTTTCAAAGATAAACCGACACAGATTCTGTAATAACTGGATCTAAAAATTATTTTCAAGTGGTATTTATGTTCTGGTTTCCTTCTAAGAACAACAAACTGGTAGCTGGGTTTTCAAATAGAGGAGGAGCCCTTGAGGGAGATAGGTTTGTGTAAATCTTGCTGTTGGCTTGGAGGGGTATGTAAGCAGTCAGAGCCTGTAATTACTGGGATTGAAGTGCAGCATCCTCCTCTTTTGTATAAGAGGGCGTAATAAGGAACTTTTACAATCGTGTCTGAAACCATCTGTCCTTGGTTTCTGCTGGTTACAACGGTTAAGAGTGATGACATTGAATTATGCTGGTGTTGGTGTTCTGTGTTGGTGTTCTTTTTCCTGTGTTTGGCACTAAATTAGTTGTATATGTAGAAATTAGACAACTAAGATAATGCTGCATGAGGCCAAAAATTCCAGTCCTTTTCTGATCCCTTCCTCTTCTTTTCTTGGTTTGTTTTCTGTGAGTGAATCCCTTATATTTGCTGGTCAGGTACAGAGATAAAGCTGCACGAAAACGGAGTAGATCGCTGTTGTCTGTAAGGTTGAAAGTCAATTTGTCTCATTAGCACGCTGCCCTTGGTTCATTGCCACAGAAATCTGCTTTCCTCCCTTCTGGGTCTCACCTCAGATTTTTTTCTGTGATTTTGTTCTGTGGAAGATTGTGTCAGCTGTGGTCTGATTTCCTTTTTAGTAATGCCTTTAGACCTTCTTTTTCAGAGTAAACGGGACCATCTCCTTATGAATGTCAAATGGTACTATCGCCAGTCTGAAGTCCCAGATTCAGTCTATCAGCATTTGGTTCAGGACAGACACAATGAGAATGGTAAGTTAGGCTCTCTGGAGGAAGGCCTTCTTTACTTGTACTCTGAATTTTAAGTTTTAACAGCCCAGAAAGCAAGAACTTGTGCGTAGGGTTGTGAAGCAAGGACTGTTGCTGAGAACAGTGCATCAGAAGATGGATGATAGTGTTTGCTTTGTCCTAACCAGTCTATTTCCTGTAACCATAGCTATTATCAGATGTTTCAGGTATGATTTAAATCTGTGTAGTATTATACTAACGTCTTAGAGAAAACAGAAAAGAAAAATAACGTTGAATGCTTTGTAGCCCTTCTGGACAGTGTACTAATACCTAACCATCTGGAGACAAGTTGTCTAAAGAAATTGTGAATCTCTTCTCTTGATTCTGCTGTACTGTCATGAGAACTCCTTTTGAAGCTTTACCTTGCACGTATAAATGCTCATTTTCATAATATTGCAGTAAGTGATGTAACTGAAGCACCTTAGCTGAGTTTCCCCCTTTTCTCTTTAAAAAAAAAAACAAGCGTAGTCTTGGGTTTAATAGCAGCAGAGGAGGAAACTTCAGTACATATTCCAGCGTCATTTATCTCCTGCCTCTAGGGGAGACATAACATTTCTTCTGTTATTGGGGAATTTCCTTGAGGCAACTGTTAAGATTCTGAGGATGCTCAAAGGTGAACTGCGGTGGCAAAAGTTGATGCTTAACATAGGCAACACAGCAGCTTTTTGGTGCATGACAGTACAAAGCTGGGCATACCGTCTTGTTCTTGGAGACATGATGGGCGTTTTGCCTGTGTCTTTAGCAAAAGCTGCACAGAAATAACATTTTGCTAATTTATTTGAGAGTATTAACAAATATGTTATAGGCGCAATGTCAAAAAGTGCACATCTATTGATAATGTGGCTGCTTTTTTATGTGGTGCCCTTGTAGATGAAGAAAAATATTTCTGTGCCTTCGTCAAGGGTATCATTAAGGAAGTAATGGAAAAAAGTTGTCTTCTAGTTTTTATTTAGTGCTGAGAAGTAATTTTCTTTATTTGACCATGAATGCTAATATTTATCTGTCAGAACGCTAAGCAGTGCCGTCAAGATTTAGTTGAAGATTGGAAATAAAATATGCAAACCAAAACCTTAACCCAGAAACCAAAAGTCAGTGATAGATTTGCTAAGCTCTTCCCACATGGGACTGGAAGTTTACTGGTCAGTGCATAAGGTGCTATCCAGTGCCCCTAAGGCACCTTGCCTTCAGATACGGCAGGCGAATTCCCATGTAAAAATTATGGGAAATAACCGCGTTGTTTCCGTACCCTACAGGCCACGTAAGCAATTTAAGCGTTTGCCATTGTAACGCTGAGCAATGCGTGTTTGAGAAACATCCTCCCACTTCGACCTGTAAGAAATACCTGCGAGATGGCAAAGGAGGATGCTTTCAGACTGCAGCTAACATGTTGGTGGGGTTTTGTGTTTTTGCTTTCTGGCAGACTCTGGACGAGAGCTTGTTATTACAGACCCAGTTATCAAGAATCGAGAGCTCTTCATTTCAGATTATGTCGACACTTACCACGCTGCTGCCCTCAGGTAAGCTCCAGAGGATGTGGTGCAGCGTCTCTGAGATGGATGAGAACAGAGCGAGGTGCCTTTTCTCTGGTTTTGTTGGGGATCATTAGCATACTGCTCAGCTTTCTCCTCGCCTCCTGCAGTAATTAACTTGTGTTATCTGTTCTCGTTCAAAAAGGAGCTGTAATTCTGCAATCTCATTTTAATCTCAGTTAATCAATGTTGCTCAGAAGATATTGTTTCCCATCATTGCCAATTTAGATTATTGCTAGTTCCTGCAGAAATACTACCCTTCCCTCCTCTGTGTTTGATTTCGCCATTAACAATAGCGTCTCTTTGCAAAGTGACTGTTAGTATGCAGCCCTGATAAATTGCATTAAAGACTTTGCTCTGAGGCACTTGTCATTGTTGAAGCTCAGCTGAGAGCTCCATTAAAAGCTGGCTGTGCAGACAGGAGGTAATGGGCTCCCCGTATTGTTCTCTGGACTGTCTGCCCTTCCCTGGGGGCTGCCGCTCTCTTTGCCCGCTAAGGTCTTAACTGAAGTTGCTAACCTTTGGCCAGGCAGAGGGGATGCACCGTGACTTCATGTTTTAAAATAGGCACAGCGAGGCATTATTTTTTAGCAGGTTTTCAACATGCCATACATGCGAGGAGATTGTCAAAATGCGAATTGAATAATCTCCCCGCTAATAATGCTCAGATGGTGTTTCGCCAGAACCATCTGGAGACGTTTTCTTTGTTCAGAGTCACTTTGCTGAAGCCACTCGAAGACAAACTAGCTGCCACTTCTGTTACAAGGGTGGGAGAAAAGTCTTTGATTTGCATATTAGAGGGTTTGTGATAAACTTGAAAAATTCCAGTGGTGTACTGTAATCCTGTGAAATTCCACAGCGCCCTTTTTTCTGTTGCAGAAGGTAGCCAGCATTAAGGAACAAGCTAACGGAGGTGGGCTGGCCTGACGGAGCCGCTCTGAAATCAAATTGTCCTCTTAAACGGGGGGAATTTGAACTCTGGGTGTGGAATTTTCATGGGAGTATTTTATGTTCTCTTTCTTAAAGAAAAGATTCAAATGGAAATTTGCATGTACCAAGCAGACTTGAAAAATAACATTCTCTTATTCCCTTCTAAAAGGAGTGGAGGCTGCTGACATCCTAACCTGGTCACTTTCTCAACCTTTCTTTGGTTTTATCTATCTTTTTTGTTTGGAAATGCATACCATAGGCACCTCTCAGATGACTCATTTTATTTTACTTTTTGGACATAAGATTTCACTGTTTTGGATTTTTCATACTTTTGATAATTCTTACAGGCTTGTATATGGTATCTAAAGATGCTGATAATTGGGAGGATGCACTTTTGCAGGATAAAGATTTGATTTTGCTGCATGTTTTTAGCAAATTGTGATTAATGCTACCAAGTAATTTTTAGTGTACAAGACATAAGGGTAACTGTACGTGGTGTTCTTCCAGTCTGAGAACACGCAGTAGGCAAAATACATTGTGATGCCTGAAAGAAAGGTTAACTTGAAATTCTAATTTCCTAGAAAATGAGATTATTTCTTTGCCCTCCGCAAACAAATGGCTCTGGTCACACAATGAGTTGATGACAAACTAGGAAATAAAACCAGTGACTGTAACTTCCAATCTTCTGCTCTAACCAGTGGAAAAATGTAACGTGAGGATACTTGTGGATTCCTGTGGAAACGTGTAATAAAAGTTACGGCCTTTTTACCTACATGGTGAAGCTTTGTAGTAATCTCTAGTGCTATTTTTCTGAAAAGGTGTGTATTGCTTTCATGAAAATAGCTAGTACAAGCTTACCTGGACAAGAGTTGGACTGTCAGATGAATTATTGGAAGGAAGCTAAATCTTTTTATCCCAGAATTCTTCTAAAATGAGAATTTCATGTGAACTGTCAAAACAAATATCCCTTTTCTTTCGAAGTGAGCAAACTAGGAAGCTAGGTTTAGGACACCAAGGGAAAATAACACTAGCAAATAAGTTTGTTTTTCAGGATTTCCCTGTGTGAGGTCTCAATTACAGACCTTGTTAATGTCCCATTCCAACCTGGTGTGACCTGTGCACAATTCAGTGTTGCTCTTGTTTGCCAGGAAGGCAACTGGCTGGGAATTAGGCAATCACAGGGACGGTTATGTAGCCCCAGCTCTCAGGATAGCCAGATTGATTTGGTCTTAAAATGGGCAGCAATTTGCTCACCTTCCCTGTCCTCCTAGTGCCTTTCCCTCCCTTGCAGTAGGTGATGATGTGCACAAGGGCTCATGATGTGGAGCCAAGCTGTCCTTAGCCACTGCTGATGGGAAGCTTTTCCAAAGGTTAGGAATGGAAGCAAGCTTCGCATCTTGACCAACCTTCTAGGGCAGGTTTTCACATATACAGTACTGAAATATGCTTCTCTGTTGAGAAGAGTAGGCAAACAGATCCACTGTTATTACAGGTAAAATAATTATTCACCTTGTGTTGGTGGCAGTAGCATTTTTCAGCTATAACCAAGAGAGGCAAACCTTTTTACAATGTTTAATAAGCCCCACAACAGCTTATGTATAATTGCAAACGCTATCCAGTAAATGCAGGTGAAAAAGATGCTATCTGTATTAATACCAGAAAGCTTGACATGCTCAAACAGAACAAAATCTTGTACTTTATTGCACTGAATCAAGTTCAGATAAAAAGCACAAAGTCTTGAGCTTGTGCACATTTGTTTCTGCTCTCCTCTGATCTGGTTTACTTGGCTACAGTGAATTGCAGTGCGTTGGGTGACGGAACATGGGCAGCTGTTGCATCCCGACAGCCCAGCAAACCCTTGTGGAAGTCAGATGCAACTTCTTGCAGCTAATATTCCTGCTCAACCTCAAGGATAATGTCTCTATCATGCTATATTAAAAAAGAATTATTAGCGGTCTGTTACAGAACAAGCTAATAAATTCCTATTCTCTTTCTCTTTCTCTCTCTCTCATTTTGGAAGTTTTTCATGTATTATAGAAAACCAAGTAGAAGAAAAAAACTCATATTTGCTGTTCCATGTTTGGAATTTCCATCATTAGGACTGTAGTCTAGCTTAAGGCATAGCATGGCTTTGTTTTCTGTATTTGAAAGCATCAAAACTTTCTAAACTACAGTTTTGTATAGCTTTATAAATAAAAAGCTGGCTTCCCGAGTGAAATAAATAGTAGAATTTTTTGAAGTTTCCTTAAAGCTTTAATTGTAAAAAAGCTATAAATTGTATAAACCTTGAAAAAAAGGTATTTTCAGGATTCTAGGGCAGATACTGTTTGTTAGTCTACCTGATTAATTTGGGGCTCCTTAGGACTGTGTGCTGGCTGAATAAGAATTAATGAATGTCTGTAGAATATCATCTGAGACACTGTAACTATCTTCTTCCCTTGCTACCATGGGAAGAATCTATATGGATGTTTGTTAGAACAGGTTTGTATTTATGACATTTTATACATTTACAAGAACATAAGGATCTCTGTTTTATAAACAGATTGCAGTGGTATTTAATTAAAATAGCTGTTATTCGGGATAGAATTCTAATGCCATTTTTCCTTTCTTTCAGAGGGAAGTGTAATATCTCCCATTTCTCTGACATATTTGCTGCTAGAGAGTTTAAAGCTCGAGTGGATTCATTTTTCTACATACTGGGCTATAATCCAGAGACAAGGTAAGCGAAGCGGCTTTTAAAGACAACCTTTATGACACATTTGAGCCTGTAGAAACAGAAAAACTTTGGAAGGGAAGAAAAGCTAA
The DNA here is from genome assembly GCF_964211835.1 of Anser anser. Lineage (NCBI taxonomy): Eukaryota > Metazoa > Chordata > Aves > Anseriformes > Anatidae > Anser > Anser anser. The sequence continues at coordinate 4,107,359 of NC_139738.1, read as the reverse complement.
AATCAAGTATGATGCGGATAAGAAGGCAGGGTGGAAGGGAATCTGAAGGGGAAGCTGCCAGTTCCCACAAAGTGTATATACAGGAGAAAGAGATGACAATTCTGCAGCAGGTCATGATATTCAGTTGCATTTCTGGGTAAATAGCTTACTGTTTCCAAACAGATATTTCAAGATGTGATTTTTTTCTTTTGTTTTAGAAGTTACAGGCATTAGCAGGGATTCTTAGGGGTGTCATTGATTAAATGCACACCTTGGAAAATACTTTGTAAAATACATACACATCTTCTAGTAAATGATGTCGAAACTTTGACAGTTAAGAAATAGTATTGAAAACTTCTAAGTGTGGAAGTTCATCTTCTCATGTGTAAACGCCCATACCAGTCTTCAATCAGCTCTGCAGTGCAAACCCAGCTGATAGTAGACTACCTTCATTATTTTTCAAGTCCAGATGCCAACTTTTTCATTTATGTAGCTCTATAAACACAGAGAAGAAGCCTTACAAATACTGTCCTGAAGAGTTTGCAGTCTAGGGGCGTAGTTCTGTGAACACTCGAGTAAAAGCTGAGTAGGGCTTAGCAAGGACTGTGGCTGAATGCAGAATTGTTTCTTTCAATAGCGAAAACGTAATTAGGTTGTGGACCTTTGATTTTTAGAGATACTGTTGAACTAGTGTTATTTTAAGTGGGGTTAGATAGGCATACAAATAATAACTATATTAATTGTTACATTGGAGATTAACAGTTTTTAATACAGATATAAATCTTCATGCTTCAGGGCATAGGCAACCACTAACTGCTTGCAGTTACGAAGAAACTGTGTGGGCATATGTAATTGCTTGGTTCTCAGGTTTCCTGTACCTTATTCTGAAGTGTTTTACATGTCTGTATGTTTGAGACAGGGTATTGGATTTAAGTAAACTCTTTTAATTGATTCAGACTACATCGATAGCAAGTTATGTCAGCATAGGTCCCTAGGATTGTCTAGGAGGCAATCTTGCTAGTGCATGCTGCTGAGCTCTGGGGGGAAAAAAATACCGCGAAATCCTATAATATTTGAAAATACATTATGTTCAAGTGTTTTTTTTTGTAACAACATCTGTGTTTTCCTGGAGCAGTCCAACCAGGTGAGGCAAAGATGAAGTTTGGCTCTCTGATACTCAGCATCACACCTGACCCCTGTTTTAACTTTGTCACTTTTCTCTGATGCGTTTGGATTTTGAGAGAATGCTAAATGAACTCTTTGTACTGCTGTTCAAGTTGCTTTTTAATGAAGGACTTCTTTGTGAAATGCCATTTATGCTGGAGTTGTTGGCACTTTTAAACCAACATTTTGTGTAGAAGTAGCTGTTAATTCTCCTGTCTATTAGAAGGTGACTGAGCCTGAAAAGATCAATGAAATGACAAAGCACAGCACTGAGTGATCAGCTAATTGCTCAGAGTAGCCAGCTCTCAAAACGTAGGCTTTTCTTCAGTTGGTTACAGCCACTTTTTCTTGATTTTTAGCTCTTGTTTTGTCTTGAGTAGGGTAGGTTTTGAAAAAGGACCCGAGCTTAGGCTGCTTGATTAATGATGACCTGTGTGTTTGCTACTGCATTGCAATGCTTGCTTCCTTGACTCCCTACTTAAGATTTATTTGGCTTTTGGAAGTAAAAGTATTGTACCAGGTTTCAAGATGACCTGCTAATGGCTTGCCTATAAAAACTAAAGTTTGTCTTGAACTTGATCTGACTTTGTAGTTTAGTGTTTTGTTTCACATAGAAAGGATGGAAAATGTTTAAGGTTTACAATCCTGTGTTATAGGTATTGCCTCGGACCCCTTCAGTTGGCCTGTAGAAATGTGGGGTAGGATTTGTTCTTGGAGCAAACAGCCTTGAGCTGTGCATTGTGCCTACAAAGATGTATTTCTATTTGAGTGCTTTTAATTTGTGTTCACTGCAAGATGCTCGTGTGCTTTGCCAGGACTCTCAAATGCAGCTTAGTGTGTTGGGAATCCAACCATTTTCATTTTTCCTGGGTTCTATTTAAACAAATAAAACCAAATCCCCAAACCCTGGTGTGCTGCAAGTGTAATGAAGGAGGTCCCTTTGTTCTGGATGCGTAAAGGAGAGCATGCTTTGTCCTTTATTTTCTGTTTGAAAGCTTGTTGACTGCGGGTTTAGCCCAGGAAATACCTGCCGTGATCCTGTTGGTGATGGTTCCGCGGTCCGGAGGCGTCTGTACGACCTGTGTGCTTTGGGATAACTTTGGTCTTCACAGCGTATGTGAAGCTGGTTTTGTTTTGCGGATTTTGGGGAAAGATTGCGTGCTACGTTTCAGTAATTCTTGCATCAGTGAGAAAAATCTGATAGATGAACATAAAAAACAATCTTCAAGCTAGACACTGAGCGTTGTCACCTTGAATTGAGTGTTACTCAAGCTAGTAAACAGAATGGAAATAGTTCCTGCGTCTCCAGAATGTGGAATATATCCACCGAACACGTGCAGCCAGCTGAGAAAGAACACTCATTTTATGATGAGTACGTTAAAAATAATTAGTGTTTGCTGGGCGAGGGATGTATTGGAGAAGGGAACTGAGTGCGAGGACCTGTAAATCTGACAATGACTTATTCCACAAACAGGGAATCCCACAAAACTTCTGGTTCTCCAAATGGCAGGAGGAGACCAATACTTTGTCGGAGAAGAAATGGTTTCTTAGGTTTCTTAGCATTCTAATAATTATGTTCCATAGTTGATGTGTTATTTTTAGTGGTGTTGGAGGTTATATTCGATTTGGCTGAGAAGAAGTTTTTATTAATGTCTTACTTTTGGTTTCCCACCCTTGTACAAACGTACCTTGGAATATGGAGAGCAATAATGCAGTGTAGATACCTAAAGCTAGGTTGGGGGGGAATTAAAGTTATCGATAACTTAGCAAGAGGTACGTTTATGTCATTACTCTTCTGTGTGTATTTTCCTTTTCTGGTTTTGAAAACAGGATGATGGATAAAAACGAACACCAGCTGTTCTTTCTGAACCTCCCCTTTACTTGATCAGGACTTGGATGCTTGGCCTGCAGGCTGGAGAGGTAGCAGAGCTGGCCCTTAGTGTCGGGGAGCTCAGGTGGGTTTAGAAGCATTTTGAGGCATATAGCGTTGCCGTTGAGAGGCGTTCACGGCCAAAAGACAACAGCCCTATGTATCACATCAGAAAACCAGTAACCACAGCAGCTTGCAAGCTGTTGGTTTTGGCTCCTGAGTCAGAAATGAGCTCTGCCTGTTGAAAGAGAGCAGCAAGGCTGTGGAGCACTGTCTCTGCCCTTCACCAGCTCACATCTTATCCCCCTCCTTCGCTACAGCCACGGGTTCTTGTCCTAGTGTAGTGCCAGAGGGTGCAGATGCTGTCAGGAACTTCTCGTCTTCCTTTTGTGCTGTGACATCCCGCATGGACTGAGAGGAGCAGCTCTGAGCTTTCTGGCTCGCGGGTAGAGGCACGCCACCTGCCAGCATTCGTTCCGCTCTCGTGGCGTGCTGGCCTGTGGCAGGCCGTCAGCTGCATTCGGGAGTGAATGAACACGGTACAGGCTTCGTCTGACATGGGCATCCTTAAATAGGCATGGATTTTAATGCTCCTGAATTTTGCTTGGAACTAGAAGTAATCAGATATTTTTCTACAGACACCATTCCTGTAGGTCTAGGAACAGGTACGAACAGTGTATGTTAGCAAGTCAAGAAGCCAGGGTGGAGTTGTGTGTTAGTAGGGTTTGCAAAACTTCCTCCTGAAATTATCTCTTTTAGAAAAATAAATGTAATTAAGAAATTGATACCTACAACCAAAATGTGAACAGAGTCTGGGCAGGACTGCAGAGCTCTATTTTTCCACTGGATCCTTTTGCCTTGGTACTGTTCAGCAGTCAAAATATTCTGGTTCCATGCACATTACAGCACCTAGGGCAGTGATAGAGGGGGAAATAATCATTGAAATGTACCCTTATGTCTCAAAGCAGAGCCTTAAATGAGTTCCCATTATGCTTGGTAGGACATTATGGCAGTTTGGGTCGTGGTTTATTTAAGAAAGACAATTCCTGCAGCATATCGTAAGTCCCATTAAAAAAATGAAAGCAGTTAGCAATTTTAAATACTATTGGGAAGATATATAAAATGGGGGGCTCTGTGTGCAGGGAGCAGATGCCTTCTATATGTCTTAAGAAATTAGGGCCAAGTTGTTTCATGCCAGCCTTGTGTAATAGACCGAGGACAGAATGAGGGAGGTGCTGAGCTCCCTTGCATCACGCTGGTGGGTGCAGTCAGCTGTAGAAGTGCCTGGCAGTGCAGTCCTCTTAAACAGACACAGGACCCTCAAAAACTGCGTTTAGGTAAATCACTGTGCGCCTTCCTTGGGTTGTGCTTGTGGCTGCTGTCACACGTACTGATGTCACTGGCAGGACGTGATTCCTGTGAGTCCATATTTCAACTAACCCCTGAACTGGAGGGTAGCAAAAGCGGAGGACTTCTTCTCAGGTGTGTGTTGTGACCTCACGAAAACAAAAAGTGATCTGGAACAAGAAGAAATGAATCCCCAAGTGCATTTCAGCTGTAGTCAAAATGAAGGCCAAATACTTTTGTACAGATGAGCGTTCTTACTGAAAAGTGGTCAGCTGGTAAAGGCTGTGCAAAACCTCTTGGGTTTTTCCGAGGTGGTAATTGGGTAAAACTTGATCAGACAGTCTCATGAATTTGTTGCCCTCCTCTCTTGCCTCTAGAGTTTGGTAATATTTCTATAACAGAAGTGTGTTAATAGAATGTTGTGCTTTTTTTAAAGCAGCTTATGAAACCTAATTGTGTTTCCAGAAGTTAGAAATAAATGGTCTTGCTTAATATTAAAAACTACAGGAAATTTTAAATCTTTTTTTTGGCAGAAAAAAAAGGTGAGCCAGGCCCCTCTTCCCTGTGTATCGGGGATCAGCTCCTTTAAAGGGCTGATAAATGAGCTTTGGTAGCATCAGATGGTTTCAGCAGAGTCTTGGTAGCTGAAACACTTGCGATACTGAAGTCTAAATTATGTTTGCAGGCCCCAGGAAGGAGCCTGACTGTCATTGAAGGCTCCCAGGAGGGGCCGGGGGCATGCGGTGGGCAATGGGAATCCTTGAGAGTGGCACTGGGATGATTTGAAGGGTATCCGCCTGTGTTAGGGTAATGCTTTCTCACCAGATCGCTGCCTGAGAGAGAGAATTTGGGATTGTTCTGTGGCCTGGTCTGTTCTGCTTAGCCTTTGTTAGTTTTTTAAAATTCAAAATATAAGAAACTTTTTGGGCCTTTGTAGCCTCGCAGTGAATGCAGGCATCTGCTCCGAAATAGCGGCAGGGATCCTAAGGGAAGCGCTTTATACTGCAAGGCACAGGGACGTTACTCAAAGACACGCAGCTACGAATTTGGCAGAAAGTGGCACTAATAAAGAGCAATGCCCAGCGTGCAGGATGTGACAAGCGAGGCGGGTTTGGCCTCCCCTGCCTTCACCGTGGCGGTGCCGCGGCGCTGCTGATCCGCACCCTCTCCGGCCGGGTGGAGGCGAGGAAAACCGCTGGGTGCTGCTCCCCTTCCCTGCGAACCCACCGGGACACCAAAACACCAAGCTCCCCGTCGCTTTGCACCTGCAAAACCCCCCCGAGCCTTGTGATCGGCGTTACTTCTCGAGAAGCCGACTGCAAACTCAGGGTTAAAAACCAGAAAGCTTTTGCAGGGTGCGTCTGCGGCTCGGAGGAGGGCTCGGAGGAGCGGCGGCGCGGCCGCGTTGGCTGTCCCAGAGCCCCTGGCGAAGGCCCCACTTCCCTGCACACTAGCTTGGCTGGCGGGAGCCGCGGCGGCGCCCGTCCCCGCGCCGTGTTTACGGAACCAGCGGGCTCGAGCCTGCTTGCGTGGGGAGGCGGCGTGCGGCCGAGGGAGGGTCACAGCACATGCTCAGTCCTGGCAGTCCGAGGGCGAAGTTTCTGCGTTCTGCGTGCGGGCTTAGGTCATAGCACAAGCTCAGTGAAAGCTCGCTGAGGTCTCTCAGCCTGCATGTGCCTCCATTTTGAGTTGGTAGAGTGGAAAAGGCAGAGTTTGAGCTCTTGACTAGGGGGTTCGGGAATACAGCTAAGCCCACCAGAGCCTGTCATAGTCATGGATGATCCATTCAGCCCCTGCAGGTAGGCTGCATCGCTCTGGCCTCCCCTAAGCAAACGATGATTTTTTTTGCTGTTGTTTGTGACTTCTGCGATGTTTATGAAATCATGTCATTGCTCGTGCATGTTCCCCAGGACCCTGTAATCCCACCGGCTTCGCCGCGCAGCTGTTCGTGCGGTGCATGAGGGCGCTGAGCAGGGGATCCGCTGGCTCAGGGGGTGCATGTAGCAAAACGCTGAAGCTCTCCGGGCTGACGGTTTTATTTTTATTTTTTTCCCCCCTCCCTTCGTGGTGCAGTTTTGATTTCGGTCGTGCTGTCTGCATGCCAACCTTGTGGCAGGGCTGGAGGGAGCTGCAGAAGCAGCCTGCAGGATGCAGCGTTACAGAAGCAGCTGCCGGGGAGCGCTTGGGCCCACAGCAGCCGGTGCGGGGAACGTTTCGGGAGGCTCAGAGCCCGGCTGGTCATGGGTGTGTGGTTCTGGGCACGGCTGAGGGGCAGCAAACAGTCGGTTTTTCCTGAAGAATTAAAAATCCAGGTCGCCAGCATAGTTCTCCTTGCTTGTCAGTCGCATGCAAATAGGACTCGTGCATCTCCGCCTGGAGAGGCTTCTCACAGGGCAGCTGGGGAAGCTGCAGCCACAGCTGCCTTACCAGGCCAGCGAAATGGCTTGCTAAAATGTTTTTAGCCTGCTGCTGAGCAGGATGAGGACTCTGTTTTGTGTAATGATAGCATGGCTGCAGCTGGCCTGAGGTCCTTGTGGGCTAGCTACAGCCGGCAGTGACTTGTTGCTGCTGAGTGTCTTGGTTGGAGAGGGCTGGGCGTTGTTAATGAGCGGGAGCCAGATCAATTCCGCAGCGCGTTCCCCTGCCCCGACCTTGTGTGTGATGGGATGCTGTAACCTGCCCCACGGGGTGCTTGGGGCAGGGGGCTTGTTCTCCTGGCACGGGAGCACATCCAGTATGGAGGCGTCAGGCTGGTCCCTGCTGAGCGCGGTGACATCTCCGGAACCGAGCAGCCACGGTGGACCTGTTGCTGCTTCACCCGCGCGGTGTGTGTCACCGGGCCGCCCCTCCTGCCCTCGTCAGAGCGGGTGATGAACCAGGCTGCTTAATTGCACCCAGTTCAGTGCTGTGTCGGTACCTGAAATAGCGTTCCCTTTTCCATTTGTATGCAGAGAGCCTAAAGAGTCAGGACGCTTGTTCAGCGTGGGTCGCTGCTGAGTTTTGGCAGTGGTTGGAGCGAAGTGGTGCCCAGTGCCCCTAAACTTGTCTGGCTGAATCGCTTGGTAGTTAAGTGCTGTCTCCGTAGGCCGAGGCCGGGAAGCATTCTTATTCCTAATAAAGGAGCTGCTGGAGTGCCTACGGGAGCATGCTGCTGCTGTGCAGGAACACGGGGGTATGAGAACTGATGTCTTTAACATCTTATTCGTTCACTTACAAGCAGGAGTGAATGCATACGGGGGGGCGTACAAAGCAGTCTGCGTAGTGCTGGTCCTCAGCTATCATTTGTGCACACCTTTAAAAAGGATTTGAAGAAAAAACGCCCCTTGTAACTTGAAAAGAAAATTTGTTCACTCATATTTTTGAAGAGTATGAGGTGAAGTTAAATTGGCACAGGTGGGCAAAACTGGAAACACCTCCAGGTTGTTACGAAATGTGTTTGTCAAACCCAAGTAGTGCATTTGGCAAAGCAAATCCTGCTGGAACGATAGGCCAAATGCGGTGTCCTTTGCTTAATCACTTGCACATGAGAGCTTGTGGATGCAGCCTTGGCTGTGTCAGCTCCCGGAGCTCCCCGCTGAACGGTGCCCCTGGTGCCAGCCCTGGGTTGGTGTGGAACTGGGAGGTCCCTGCCCCCAGTGGACGTATAGAGGTGTTTTTTCCTTGTGCTCTGCTTGCTGCAGATCATTGGTGTTTCTGAAATCTTGTTTTTTCCTTTCCCTTCCACGTGCTTCAACACAAATGTCTTCCACCAGTCGTGCCGCTCGTGGGGCTGGTCAGCCAGCGGAGAGTCAAAGCAGCTCCTTAGGTCTGTGCCTGCTGTGCGGGGCTGTACGAGGGCGTACTTGGGTTAAAAAAACACCACCACCAAAAACTAGCAGGCAGCCTACTTCTACCTAAGTTACCAGTGGTGCTGGCAAAGTGTTCAGTGTGCTGCAGAGACCCCTGTCCTTGCTCAGTGCGTGGGTTTGTCCTGCAGCTCCTGCTCACGGTGAATTTTTGGGCTGCGGGTGCCCAAAGGATTTTCTCCAGCTGGGAGCCTGGTGGTGGGAGCTGCTTGGAGCTGCAGCTCTCTCACCACACCCTGGTCGAAGATGTAAATTTATGAGGGGAAGTGCTTGTATTCTGTCCTTTGGATGAAGAAATGCTGGCCGAGTACTTGATAGCCTGAATTCTTTTTTTCTGGCTTCATTTTTGCTTCTTTCAAGGCTGTAGATCAGTAAGATGATCTCTCCCCCCTTCCTTCCAGTTCTCTAGGCTGTGATTTGTTTTAATTAGAGCTTTGTATTTCCAGGTCAGCAAGGCAGAATTAGAGCTATCTTCAAGCTTGCTTTGTGCTTTGCGTTCTTCATGCTCAGCACCTTTAACCTGTGCTGTTGCTTCCTTGTGTGACTGCTGTGCGAAGAAGCTGGACCTCGGTGTTGCCCAGCAAGCTGAGAGACTGAGCAGTAGGTCTGGCCTCGGTGAAGCTTCGTGGAAAGAAATAAAACTGGCAGATTGCTGCCTGGTCCCACTGTCCTGCATATACACTGCCTGTGCTGCAGGAGTGATGCTGATGCAGTATTTAGCATGATCCAATGGCAATTATTTGCTGTGGGAAGTGCAAAGGTATTGCCCTGCCATTTTAGAAACTATTCAAGGTAAACACTGCAAGCAACGTGATTTCATGTTGAACTCATTTACATACTTATTTGTTCTGCGTAAGTGTTGCTTGTAAGCCAGTACCATTCTGGTGACTCAGAACTCTGCATGAGGCTTTAGAAATTATGAAAACAAACCAAAATGTTAGAAATGAAATTTTAAAAATCTCGTACAGACCAGCTAAAAGAGAACCTCAGATCCTGCAGGGGTTTCTACTAACTCATCCTTTTGGCTCTGTGCTCAAAGCACAATGTTACCCATGCAGGTAACCCCTCGATGGAGAGAATGCTCGTGTCCTTGCAAGAACCCATTGTCACTATGGCTCTGCCCCGACTGCTTCCATCGTGCCTTTTCAGCAGAGGAGAAGAGTTGGGAGGAGCGGGTAGTCTCACTTCTCAAATTGAAACCCATTGCAAAAATAACATTATCTTGAAAAAGCTTTCCCTGTCTGACTCAAACTTCTGCAAGTACTTCCTTCCTCAAACAGCAGCATGGATGCAGAAAGCCCAGTCCTCCGCTTCCTTCAGGTCTGCCTCTGCAATCAGCCGGCAGGTTGGAGCTTGTGCTGGGGATGGAAGTGTTGGGACACGTTGATTCATTCCTGCTTTAGATTAAGCAATCTCGAGAGATGTTCCCACATGAGTTTATTTGGCAGAAATACAGGTTGAATTTTTTTTCCACTCGGAACACAAAATTGCTTCTGCGTTTTTTTATTATAACCCATTACTGTACAATAGGTTATAAATGAAACATGCTTACTAGAGGCTGAGTGCTAACAAGAATATTTTCTGAGCACTAAGATGTCTAGAAAAGGGATTTTTAAGTCTTGATAAAACTGTGTTAAGACACAGGTGCAAGCTGGGCACATGTTGTGTAACTTCAGGTGAGATTTCTGACGGTAGGAAGTAATTGTTGGGACAAGTTAGCGAGCTGTTTAATTTACAGGTTGAGATATTGTGTACCCGTGTAACGAGGGCAAAATCGTGTGCCTAATCTTTAAGCGGGAATTGCTGCTTGTTTAGAAGGAGGAAAGAAAAAGCCACCCCTGTTATTCTCAGGCATCCAGCTTACAGGTTTGTGGTTCTTTGGTTAACGTTTGAATGTCGCGAACTTGGTTGTTCCATGTGTATTTTCACTGCGTGGCGTGAGCACGTAGCTGGCGGAGGAGCCCGCCTGGGTCGGAGCGAGGATCCGTGCGGCTCAGGGGCCGTGCGCAGGTGCCCAGGAAAGCAGGAAGAGGGCCGTGAGATGCTGCCCACAAACACGGCGCAGCTCTAATTTCTGCTTTGCGTCGCTGCGCTGAGGCGTTAGAGTGGTTCAGTGCTGCAGAGAAGCAAATGTTGGTGAGCTCTGTCTTTAAAGACAGAGCCTGCGTGCTGCCGTGTGAGGGAGGAGCGTGGCGAGGCGAGCTCAGTTTTGTCGTGGGGATGCACAGAATAAAATGAAACAACGTCCAGCCGAGTGAGCTCTTCAGTGGGATGCCAGGCAGCCTCGCAAGCCCCGCTAAGCTCTTTTATAACCAGCTGAAGTTGGCCTGCAGTAACTTCCTTCTCTCTGGTTTTGTCCCCCTAGAGATGGAGCAGAATGATCCTTGCCAGATGTTTTTAAAACTGCTTCTGAAGACTGTTTTTTTCATCTGGCGTGTAGGAGCATTTGCTTGAAAGGTTTTAAACAAACAAAGAAACAAACAAAAAACTTAAGACTTTCATAACGACTTCAAACTTTACTTACTCTACAGAAACCACAAATATCCGGGAGTTGCCTTCTTGTGTCTAACTTGAGTTTATGTAACTGGTTATCTTGCCAGTGACTTTTTGGTTACATCAGTGTAAAGTGTGTGATTGCAATTTATAATTAATCTGTCTGAAATAGATGTAATCTAATCTGGCTCTGAATTTTAGTACGTAATTTTTTTTTTGCTGAGCTTAATAACTAAACCAAAATCTCCTAAGATTCAGTAGTTAGTGCTAGATATTTGTATTCCTTAAAAAAAAAAAAAGACCACACACAAGCCAACAAAAAAAATCTGCATATCCTACTTTTAAGCTGTTTTTCCTGCTGCAAAGAGGATGGGAAAAGCTTCTTGGGAGGTCATTTGTGGCTGAGCATTTCTGCTTGTTTATAAACAGCTTTCTGCTGAAGCATCCCGCTAGCTTAATTACAGATCACCTCGTATACAGAATCAGGAATGGTTATGCCAAGAGTGGTTGAAGAGGTAGCACAGAATGCTGTCCTACATGTGCAGTTCGGGCTGATTTTTACTTTATTTTTTTAAATAACAGTAATATCAAGCTGTTTTCACGTTCTCTGAGCTGCGGCCGGCTGGTGGCAGGTGTTTCAGAGAGGCGGTGGAAGCACAGTGCGTGGCGAGGAGCAGCGAGTGCGTGGTGGCCGCAGCAAAGTGCAGCTGAGCCATGGACCATGAGCGGGTGAAAGCAGCTGGGGAGGTCCTGGAGAGGTCCTGGGGAGGACTGCAGATGGTTTGGTGTGGCTCTGCGGCACTACCACCTCTCTCACCCCGTCTCGGGCCTGTTTCTCAGCATCAAAACAGTGCAATTACTGCACAGCTTGTGTCTTGCTGAACTTCGGTGGTTTAAAAAAAAGGGAAGCATGAAAGAAGCAGTAGCTCAATTTCGGAGGTTGCACCTTGTGCCCTTGATCCCTGACCTGGCAGGTCCACCTTCGGCACGCCCCCTGCCTGCTGCCTTTCAGAAGCCTGCCTTCCCGACAGGAGCTGTCACCGAGCCTGCTGGCTTCAAGGGCTGCCCTGGAGCCACGTCAGGGGCAGCACAAAGGTAGGGCGGTGCAGAGGGGCACTGCTCGCAGGTCTGCAAACACATCGAAACCACCTCTGAACTCTGCAGAGCTTTGCTGGGAATTTCCAGCCTGGAATTCAGCACGGCTCTGGGGACAGCGTGAGAGCAGTTGGTGCTGCAGATCCTGATCCTGAGTCGTCTCAAAGCCGACCTCAAGTGTTTCATGGTAGCTCAGTCCCTCTCCCTTGCCCGTTGGGAGCAGGGGCTGAGCCAGCTCCGGTGCAAGCGATGCCTGGCACAGGCAGGAAGGCGGGTGACTAACGGGGGGGCTAAGCTTGTTTCTCTCCTGGAAGCCACACAGGCGCTGGTGTTGGCAGCCTCCTGTCCTCCTCCTTTCTGCAACCGGTAAATGAAAGCCCTGTGCTGCCTCCTGTTCCTTTCCCTTCCTCACCTCTGAACTACCATCTCTCAGCAGCGCTGCTTTTTGCCTCGAACTGCCATCCTCCCCCGATGCTTCGGATCAGGCTCAAGCATTCCTGAGCTCAGCATCCCTGAGCTTTGCCCCGCTGCTCTGCTCCGGAGGCTCCTCGCCTTCTTGATATGCAGTCGCAGGCTTCCATCTCCTCTCCGAGCAGCCCCTGTTTACTTTGCAGAGCACAACGTTGCCATGGCAGCGGGTTACTTTTCAAAGGGAACATCTTGTCATTATATTTAATCCACTGCAGCTGAAGAGGACTGAAATATTAAGTTGTTGTTGCCATGGATACTGCTTTGTTACATCCGTTCCTTTTGTGTCAGATTTCATACTCGGCGTTGGGTCCTCTTTTTTCTTCCCCGCCGAATAAACACGGGGCGCCTCTCCATTATTCTCGTAATTGCGCGCCAGCAAGATAATTTAGCTTCCAAGTCTACGGCGCGTTTTAGTTTCCAGAGGGAGAAATTTCTTTCCATTTGCAAACCCATTCCTGGGGAGGTGGAAGCTGCCTGCACAGTGCTCTGCAGGTCGCGCGCCCTCGCCGAGCCATCGGCTCCGTGCCCTCGGGAAGCGCGGGGCAGCGTGGTCCAAGCGAGCTCCCTGCACAGCAGCTCAGTCCATACCTCGGGGGGCAACTTTGGGGCAGGAATATAATCAGGAAATTTGAAACAAGCGATAAAAAGGCACGCCCAACCGTTTCTCTCCTGACACGTTACCTGCACGTGAAGAATCGCGGTCGGACAGCCGCGAGTTTTCCCAGCGAACTCCACATGAGCGCCGTTACGAGCACGGGTCCCATCCAAGGTTTTGCTTTTGTCTTTGCAGCTACTAACAGGATGCTACAGCATGTGCGGTCTTGATTCTCAGATCCTTTATTATTCATATTCAGTGTGATGCAAATGAAGGAAATGGAAGTTAGGGAATATTTAGATTTTTTTTTTTCCCTACCTACCCAGAAAGCGGCTTTACCTTTCTGGTAAAACGCCCAACCGATTTGTGCAGAGCTTGGCTCGTGCGAGGCACTGTAGCTGCACGGACATGTTTCAGGTTTGACTTGCACTGACTAGTAGAGAGGTGCACGGCTGTAAAATGGATTCTGGGAATCGAGGAAGAGCATCAGCATTTTCGTGGCAGCTTCCCCTTTGTTCCTTACAGGGACAAATCCTGACACCCTGTAGCTGTAAAAAAAAAAAAAAAAAAAAGTGCATCAGAGTATTTCATTTATAACTTAGTTGTAGGTACAAAATGGGGTTTCGGGTGAGTCATTTCTCTGCATAACCTGGAAGCCAGAGGATGGTGTCAGCTCGACGTGCAGAAGCATCCATGGGAGGAAAGGACTTTGACACGTTCTCCCTTTTGGGAGAGTTTGGCACGTGCAGCTGCAGCGTAGATCGGCTTCCCAGGAAGGCGGCGTTGTGTAGGCATCGGGACATCAGCCCGGGTATCACAGAACCTGTTCGGAGTCCTGTCTGACAGGCCCCACTGTCACCTTGCCTTGGCTAAGGTCCGTTCAGATCTGCTGCTGCCCTTTCCCCACTTGCGAATAAAATTTCACAGTGCTCAGCATGGTCAAGTTCAGTTTAATAAACATTTGCAACGTAGTTTGATGTGTTGAGATGAAAATGTTCATAAAGATATGCAAACAGTCATGTCAGAAAATCCTCTGGTTTTATCTTGTGATGATACTCGCTGCTTTGCTCGGTAGCTTGGCACAGGGCCGGCAGTTTCTGGTGGTGGTTCTAATTTCTGTTTTAAAGAAATGTGGTTTTCTTGATGGCTTGCAATCACCATGAGCGTAGCGGGGCAAATATGAAATCCTGCAGGGCAGCAGCTTGCTTGTCAAATGATGTCGTTATTCCTAAAACAGCAAATTGCAAGATGAACTCAAGTTTGCTGTGCCAGATGAAGGATAGTTTTTAGGCTTCTGCATACCTTCTTCCTTGCCAGTGGGTTAAAACTCTTAAACGGAAGATGTCTGTTTAAATACACGCAACCTGAAGGCGAAGAACAATGTTGGTCTTGACACCGAATTTCTTCAGGTTTGGTTCTGGTCCTTAATACTTACTTTACAGGCATCTGGGAGGGTGACGGAGCTTTCTTGACGGTAGCTGTGTTCAGTACCCCGCATGCTGGTGCTGAGGCACAGATGCCGTTGTGGACTGGTGAGGTGGCTCTTGCCAAGAGCTGGGTGAGGAAGGAGATGGCAGCAAACGAGCGCCATGGCTTAAAATAGCCACTGGGAAAGGAGTATGCCAGTAAATAATTTTGTTGGTGTGCCTTGCTGATTATATGGTAATTCTTTTTATAAAGAAAAAGGGTCAAAGGGCAGGCCTTAATGATAAAGAAGCTTTATTTATCCTTGGTTAGTCAAAATCTCATAGGAAAGATAGCTTCAGCCATGTCAGATAGCCTGGAAGAAATGGCATTATTGCTGCAGATTCTGGTAACGCGAGGCTCTCTGTTCAAACGTTAATAACACAAATATTTTTTCTTCAAAATATTTTCTTTTTCCAAATGAAAATGCCCATCAAGGTGTCCATAAGGAACATGTTATTTCCCTCGTATTTTTCTGTAGCTTAGTGCTTTGCGTGTTGCGTGCGTTATTTTAGATCTGGTGTTGAAATAAGCAATTAATGGATCATCGCCCTCGTAAAAGTCAGATGGATGCTCGCTGGAAGGCGATGCTCTGCAGAGCAGGCTTTCGAGCTGGCTGACTCAAGCACTGAGCAGTTCAGAGCTGTAGAGAACTGTAAAAGGGCTTTTAAAGGATCTCGATTAGAAGCCAGCATTATTTCTGTATTGCGTGGCATCTAAGCTTCAAAAGGAGCACGATGTGCATCCCTTCATCAGCTGCCTGGTGCTTCCTGCTGCTGTGACTTCAGACCACACCAGGGAATTACTCTTGGCTCCAACAGTGTGACTAAAACCTTCCAGACTTGTCCCATTGGTTTTTATCATTTGCAGTGTGGCCTGTAATATCCTGAGTGTTTCTTTTTTTTTTTTTAAAATAATTTTTGCTTCTCTTCCATTTGCATTGCAAATGCAATGACAAAAAACGCAGACCATAAGCCTGAGTTTCATTAATCATACTTCGTTCTCATTACTGGTTTTTCTTTTTATATTAGGAGGCTAAACAGTACCCAAGGTGAAATCAGAGTTGGACCCAGTCATCAGGTAAGGGATTCTGTTTGTACTTTAATAGCTAGAGGACGTGGTTCTCGGCATTTGATCTGTTCAGAGGACACTTATTTAAAATTGTATCAAATAGTGCTCAAATGGCTCAAATACTGTGAATTTCTGAGAGTAATCACGAGTTCCCTAGAACTCCTTAGCTTAGTTAATGAGATTAATCTGTCAAATGTTGATATTTGAATGATTTTTACTAGTGAAAGTGCTATGGGATCGATTCTAGAATTGGATGACTATATATATTCATATAGGAATATGAATAACTGCTGGAAATTGAGAAAAAAACCCAGCTGTTGTTGGGCACATTCTGGAGTTAAAAATGAATGCATGCTTAGCTGATTTTTACCAAACAGTATGTTAATTGACTATATAAAAACACAAAGAAACAAAACACAACTTAGTTTGGTATTGTTTTCCAGTTATAGTCAAAGTAGATGTTTTAACTTCCCTTTTTATGGTAAAATTGTCGAGTTGGTAGTATGTTACCTATGGCATTTGAGGTCCTTTTCATTAATCAATGTTTGAACAAAATGAAGTTCTCTTAGGAGTAAAAAGGCAGCAGGTTTCCAAGAAAAAAAGATGGCAAACTTACAAGGTAGGGGAACTTTAAACCTGCAAAAGATTTTCCTGACCAGCAAGTATGTTGAGATACACCTGTATTTTTATGCACGTGCTCATCTCTCAATCCAGGACATGGTGCGTTTAAGTGCGCCCGTTGTTACGGCTGTCACCAATTCAGAATTTGCTGTGAATTTGTTTTCCCTCTTCCATTTGTGACTGTGCTCTTTCTGGTGTCACGTCTGTGGCTCTGCATTTCCTCCCTGACCCACGCTTTCATTTGCAGCCTGTACATGCTCTCTTCATATTTTTACATGTGTCCTGGTTCCAGTTAGGACAGAGTTAAGTAGCTCATAGTAGCTGGTAGGGTGCTATGTTTTGGATTAGGATGAGAAGAGCGCTGATAACATGCTGATGTTTTAATTGTTGCAGAGCAGTGTTTACACCAGGCCAAGGACTTTTCGGCTTCTTGCTCTGTCCTGCCAGCGAGCAGGCTGGGGGTGCAGCAGGAGCTGGGAGGGGACAGACCCAGGACAGCTGACCCAAACTGGCCAAAGGGGTATTCCATACCATCTGACGTCATGCTAAACAATATATAGGGGTGGCTGGCCGGGGTGGGGGGGCCGGCTGCTCGGGAATAGGCTGGGCATCGGTCAGCGGGTGGTGAGCAATTGCATTGTGCATCACTTGTTTTCTTACACATTATTATTGTTAATACTATTACCATTATCACTATTATTATTATTATTGTTATTATTATTTTCCTGTCTTAATAAACTGTCTTTATCTCAACTCACCGGCTTCACTTTCCCGTTTCTCTCCCCCATCCCAGAGAGGGAGGGGGGAGGGTGAGCGAACGGCTGTGTGGTGTTTAGCTGCCAGCCGGGTTAAACCACAACAACATGTTAAACAGAGTTTGGGCAACGGTGGCACTTGAGCGTAAGAGTCAGTGGGGCCGTTGTGTATTTACTCTTTTGTCACTTGTCTTAAAATGAAAGCAGTGTTTGTAATAAGAGCAATTTTGGCAGCTGCTAGGGATGGACCTTTTTCTAAATGCCCTCTTTGTGCCCTGCCATGTTCTAACAGCACCATGACGTAGTCTCCTACTGTCAGGAAGGGGTTAGCTGGTCCTCGCCCTTTTGTCCTGCATAATTTTGACACAGAACAGCTTAAATTCTTTTTGAATGGGAGGCACGGTAATGCTGGAGGATTATTATTGAAATATTATTATTATTGAAATATATCTCTTACATCCATACACTATGGAAGTCATGGCATAAGATTTTATTTGTATTTCCCAGGAAGCTTTTAATGTAATTATAAAAAAACACTTTCTGATGCTGTAAAGAGAGGATAAACTTCAATTTTAAAGATGGGAGAGCTCAGCAATGTTGTTTGTTTGTCTCTGAGAAGTAAAAAGAATTGCAAGGTCTTAAAACCAGTGCCTTAATTCATTTGGGCTGTTAAAATTTGAGAAATCATACAGAATGTGTTCAAGTAGTGGGAAATAGAAGATATTCCTTCTGTCTTTCATGAGCATGGGAAATAATCTGCTCTTACAGCATTAACAACTGGTGGATCTTTGGTGGATAGCTGGCTTGTAAGGCCAGGGCTGTCGCTGGGAACAGTCTCCTCTGCCTCTGGGGCTGCCTTTGTACCATCCCACCGCTGGATTTTTTTGCATCCACGTGATAAATATTCATTCAGACTCCTTTTTCAGTCTTGTTTAACAACTGGTGATAGTCAACGTTTGTATAATTTAATCCTCGAGGTTGCTTTGTATTGAGAGGAAAAAGTTCTTGTCAATTAAACCTGTATTATTCTTTCTGTTAGTCATAATAAGAGTACCGTAAGTGATACTTCCAAAACAACCTTCATTTCAAATTGTCATGTAATGTTTTGGCAGGTAGTAATCAGCTGTGCTGGAAGATAAAATTGCCAGGTGCAAGTATGGATGGAGAAAAATGGAATGAAGGAAGGTCCACAGTTACTGAACACTGCTAATTTTTGCTGGCTCACTAGTTCAGTGTTTTAAAGTTGCACAGTTCTTTTATTATATGCTGAGCATCTGTGGTTCTGGCTAGTGTCACCTCCGACAAGATGTGTTCTCATCCTGTTAATTAGTGTAAGGTTTAATCTCACGAGATACGAATGGTGGATTGCAGGTTTTGGCTGAGGTAGGAAGTCACACTGAAGATTTTTGCCGCGTTGTGTTGCAGTCTCATTCATTCAATGGGAGGTGTGTGAACAGCCCCCTCGACGCACAGCTCTCTGTTAGCTCCGGGTATGGGCACGCTTCTGCCTTCCTGAGAATGAGTTATATGCACGAGAATCCAGAAACACACCCATAACTACCCTGAGGTCCCACTGGTGTTTTCTGATGATTTCTGCTGCCTTCCTTTTCCTTAAATTATTTGTTGCAGAGGGTACAGGACTGCTGTTTGTTTTGTGTGTATGCAGATGTCAAACTACTGCTTGTGTTTTAACAGGGAGTGGGGATGTGAGTGGAGCTAAATGCTTTGGAGAATTGCAGTTATTAAAGTTCATGTATGGAAGAGGAGAGGGATAGCAGGCCTCTACTAAATGTTCTCCTCTGGAAACTTCTGGCTAGCAGCTGACCAGAGGTGTTCAAGAGGAAGTTGCTCTTAGGAGGAACTCAAGTAATGCTGAGCTTGTTCCTGGGGCACGCAAGGCTGAGCATCGGTTTGTGAAAGCCCCTTGGCTGCTAGGAGGAGGTTGGTAGCATGCAGAGCTCGCACAGAAATCGATGTCCTCATGGTGCGATGCTTGCTTATCCTTTTCCCAAAGAGAAGCTCAATGACAGAGCCGCTTTCCCAGGGAAGAAGTAAAATAAAGTACAGATTAAAGAGCAGAACATGAAAGACATCTGAACCTGCGACTTGTAATTACTGGTTATGTATAAACGTTGCCTCTCAAATATGTTTAGCGTTGTAAGTATAGGAGGTAATTATAGGGCTTAAAAGCTGTTTCCGAAGAGGCTCTCAGCTATCTCATCCCATTGCAGTAGATGACTAAAGATGCTAATTGAGTCTCTGGATACAGTGCAATGCTTCCTTAGAGGCAGGGTTCATTTCACTGAGCTATCTCACTTTCAGGAAATTTCTTTTCCTCTTCGGATTCTTAATAATTTACAGAGGATTTTGTTAAAACTTAATGTCAAATGTATATTTTTTTTTTTACTGAGGTATCAAAATAAAACACATGCTAGCCATATTCTTGTTGTCTTTTATCGTTATAGCAGTATGTTTTAGCCTGGCAAGCAGGAGTTGTAACAGCATCTTTTTGACAAATGAAATCTATCTTTCACAGTAGATTGTCCAGCAGTATTTGATTTTAGTATAGGTGAGGAGTATATGTGTGGTTCAAAATGGCTTAATTCCACACTGGCATTTCTGCAGGCAGGATTGCACATGGTATAAATATAGAAGGGCTTCACGAAGCTGGTGGACTGGGAAGTGGTTTTAATCCCGCGTGACTGGCAGACAATGAACTGCCCTTTTAAAAGGACTGCTGGATAAAGTGGATAGATCTTCATGACTCAGTTTCTCCATAAACTTCAAAAATGTGGATCTAATCTCTTCGTCATCTGTTGCGTGAACATCTTCCATCTATGAGTTGGGATTATTCCAGAGAGTTTACAGACTTTGGTAGTAGTAACGCTTGTGCATCCTCCTAACATTGACAACTGCAATGTCCATATGAACTCTTCTTTTTTTTTTCTAGGCAAAGCTTCCTGATCTGCAGCCATTTCCTTCCCCAGATGGTGACACGGTGACACAGCATGAAGAGCTTGTGTGGATGCCGGGGGTCAACGACTGTGACTTACTCATGTACCTCCGGGCAGCAAGGTAATTACAGCCAGGACACTCCCCACATCTTCAGAGTGCCCTAGTGGACATGTGGGCTTCCCCCTTGTGCAACAGTTGGCTATGGTCACTCCTTTAGTATTTTTTTGGTTTAACGTGGCAGTCAGCTGGGTAAACTGAACCGTTTAGTCCGATACATGGATGTGCTGGTTTGATGATGCTGGGTGAGCACAATCGCTTTTCAGTTATATACAGAATTTTAGTATGCTTGCTAGATTAATTAGATTAAGAAATATCAGGCTTTTACACTAGTGGGCCTCATAATTCAGAATGTGAGTAAATGAATTAATTCTAGCTTGCAACAATTCAGAGATGTTGGGAATCTGCAGTTTAAGCCAGCTTTGTAACGTAATTAAACTAAATTTGCAATAACAAGTTTGCTGTCTCTGGCAAGACTGTGCCCTTGTGCCTGTAGGTTACATCTCCCATAGTCCCAATCACGCTATGGTACTACCGCAGCGCAGATTTTTAATTAATACAATCCACTTTACATTGGAATTATTTCATATGTCGAGGTGACACAGGTCTGTAGAAAATGCCAGCGTTCATGCGGTGCCTCATTTTACTTATTTCTGCAGTTTGCAAGGCCCTGAAATTCGTTATTTAAGGTGTAAATGTACTATTTCTGTATTGCATGATGTGTGCATCAAACAGAAGCTGAAGGATTTAAACTTTTTTCCCCTCAAACTCTGAAGGAGCATGGCAGCTTTTGCAGGCATGTGTGATGGAGGATCCACAGAAGACGGTTGTGTTGCAGCCTCCCGTGATGACACTACACTTAATGCACTCAATACAGTAAGTATACGGAGCTGCTGTACGGATGAACTCGTTACATTTAATTCTTGGCTGCTTTAAACCAGAAATGCATAAAATATTTAGGAGGTAAAACTGATTTTGGGATGACACCATGAGTAAGTCAGTAGCCTAGTCTATAACAACTTTGCTTCAAAGACCACCTAGGTTTCAAAGACCTAAACCTGTACTGTTCGCTCTAAGTTCACTAAAAATTTAACGACAAACTTTTGGGTGATGCCTTTAAGATTTGCGCATGTGCGAACGTTCAGTGTAGCAAGCTGCTCAGGTCAAGCCCACCAGCTTAGAAGGGTTGCTTGCCCAGCTGACACCTGCCCTGGCCACAGGTGCTTTCATTCAGTCCAGCTAGCTACTGTGTGTAGGAAAGCAATCTTTATTTCATCTCAGGGCACTGAGTTTTCCTTCTCTATATAGTGTTCTGTACGTGGTAATGACCATCTGAAGTTTTTCCCACGTGTAATTCAGTCTTCATTATTAGTACTTGGCTGCGTGTATGTGCAGTTCTCTTGTGTAAACATAATGTGTGTAAATAAAGTGTTACCGACTGGTTATATAGGTGTGAGTGTATGTTCAGATGTTCACACTCTTGCAGCGCAGCCACAGTAACTCTTTTGGGAAGGGTGGGGGTCACTAACACCAGTAAATCATGATACATGGAATGGTAATTCAAGGCTCAAGCTGAAACAACCTGTCTGTCATCCCGTGTTTCTCAGTAGCAGAGTGAAATCTCTTGGCTTTGTATTCCCCGGAGCCCTGTGTGCAGGTTCTGGGGAGTTGTGGTGGTAGTGACTGTAAGCTGACCTTTGCATCTTCATTGTTTCCTTCCTGAAATATAATAAAAGGAATTAAGTATAAATGGTCATCTGCTACACTGAAAAAATACATGGACAGATCTGCTGACTGTACTAACAGTTTTTGTTCTGCCTCTTTTTAAGCCACCTTTTATGCACAAAACATATCTCAGGGGCTTGAACAGTTGAGTTCAGGAGCTAAGTGATGATTATCGCAACAAAGAGCGGGTTGTCTGTTTAGAGGTAGTACTGTAGGCACGTTGGTCTTTGGTTTTATTAAAGTGAGAGGAACTGACCTTATCAAATTAATCACATCTATTAAATATCCTTTACTGATTCTTTACTCTCAGTAAATCATCTCATTGCAGGGAACTTTTAAATGCTTCAGAACATTAAAAGAAGGTCTCTGCAAGCTATAGACCAGTTTGTAACGGGTCCAGTCTGTGATTAGGTATATATAACTCAATATCCACACTAAAGTTAAAATTCTTGTATTCTTAATGGGAAAATCGTTACTGATGTGAGATTAGTTTACCAAAAGCACTTGCCTTTTGTTTTTGCTTCCATTTCTGCCTGATTACACGCCTTCCAAGGAGCGCATCACTTTTTGTCTGGTTTCCTGCAGCACAGGAGTAGAATAGGATTAAGACCTAAAATATGCCCCTATAGTATTTATAAAATAAATGGCAATAGCACTTTCATTCTGCAAAATGATTGAGATATAGTCAATACACTCACATGTTTAACCAGCTGAAATCCAAGATGAAATTTTGTACCCAAATTAAATGCTTGTTCTCACTTCCAGATCTGCAAAGTCAAGTGTTATTTCTCAGTTAGCTTTGCAGCATACTTCAGAACCGAGATGAATACATAAATCTTACTCCTTTGCTCCCTTTACTTAAGACAAACCAGCGTGTTAAAGATTTTTATGCTGTTAAAGAATTGCAGTTAAGTCTGTATTGCACATCCGCTTCGGTTTCTCATCTGTTTTACATGTTATTTCCTTCCTTTCCCTTGGGATGAATGCCATCTGGTTCTGGTGTCTTACCAGTCTGGAGTATTCTAAGTTGTTCCCTGACATCCTTCTTAGAGACTCAAATCTCTGCTAAGACCAATAATCATCAAAGAGGAGCTTTTGGAATTGGAATTTCTTTCCTCTTGTCATCTATAATAAAAGACTACTGCAGAAAATTCATTTAATTTCACTGCTTTGCTATCGACTTTAATTAGCCCCTTTAATCCCTTGGGAGTTTATGGAGCCTGTAGTTGCACTTGTAGGCTTCTTGCATCCAAGACTTTGCTTCATCCTGATATATTTTTTCTGTTCTTCCGTTTCTTTTTGTATTTCTGGTGCACATCTATTTTAGAAAATCGGCGCTGATTCATTTTCTGAATGGGGGAGGTTTTCACACTTGTGAAATAAAAGCACTATGCAAACTCTTAATGCAACCCATTGAAGAAGCTGGATTGTTTTTGTGTCAAAAATACTTCTGTTGTTGTCATGGCTCCCGCCACGTATCACATCTTAATGTGTAACAGCAACTGGTGTTCTTACAGTCAGCTCCTGTTAACCTTGACTACTTCTTCCAAGTTTCTCTTGGAAGTCTGGTGGTTCACGTCCTCTCTGTTCCCCTCTAGGCTACTTTTTCTCCCTGTATTGATACCGAGTAGTTCCCACTGAGCAGAGCTCCTGAATGTGGAGTGTTGGATGATCTTGGACGTACCATCTGGAAGGTTTGACCTGAACAGAAAAGTCCTTAGACTTCTATGATGTTTATTTTATTCCTGCTGCAAAGCTCTCTGTGCGCTGCAATTGGGGATCTCAACTTTTAGAAAGCAGTGGAAATACTTGCCTTGCTCACTTTGAATTTTTTCTAGAGAAGTGTTTTCTTACGACCAACAGTTCTCTCAGGCAGGATGTTTTAAGAAAGTTACTTATTTCTGAACCTACCCTTTTTGACTAATTTAACGGTTTAGATGGGTGATTTGTTGTCCTGACAAAAGGTGCTCTTCTAAATCTTTGTGTTCACAGTGTATTTAAAACAGATATCAGGTTTATCTGATAAATAACTTCTGAGAACGTTACCCTGCCCTGAGTTGTGTTTTTGTTTAGAAATTATGGTATGTAACCCAGAAAATTAATGGAAGAGAATTGATACGGTATGATTTCTTATTATGGAAATCCAATAAACTTCAGAGCAGCACTTCATATAAATCAGTCTTGACAAGCTCCTTTGGTAGTGCTTTATTTATGTAATAACAGATGCTGCAGCCCCCAAATGATTTATTGTTAATTACAGCAGATAGAAATGAAGATCATGGAAGGCCCAATGCAACATATATATCAGCTCCTTGAGGTGATCGTTCACTTACTGTTACAGGTACACCTCAATTCCTGCTCCTTGGTTGGGCTCTTGAGATTTTGTGCCATGTTTGTAGTTGTAGCCCTTAAAATTGCATTAGACCTTAAAATACTGGTCAGGTAAAGTGAAAATATGCGTATTTCTGGGTCCCTTCCAACTCGGATATTCTATGATATTTAGTAGGCTTTTGGTCTACCGGTTTCAGAAGTGAACTAGAGTGTGTGAAGCCATTTGACTGGTGAAATGGTAGGTGATGGAAACAATTTCTTTTATAGCTGCTCAGTTCCTCTTACCTTGTGAGCTGCAGAATCACATCTCTTCAAGTCAGAACCCTTCTAAGTGTGAAGGGAAATACAAATGTTAATTTGAGTTAGTCCCAAACCTTGTTTTGGGTCACTGTGGACAACGTTACTGCCTTCGGAGGGCCAACATGGTTAGCCCGCTTTTGTAATTAATCCTCTGTAGCAATGCACTTTGCCCTCTTTCGCCCTTCTGGGCTTTGAGCGTGGATAGGCTTCGCTTCTTAATAATCACAAAACCACCAAAAAGCCTCCAAAAAGACTATATGCACAGGATATCTGTGGAGATCCTTAGTTTGAAAATCGTGCAGGAGGGTCAGGACTTAATTAGCCAATATTTTTTTTGCCTGTTCCAAGCTAATTGAAATTTGGAAATCCTTAGAAATCATTCCCTTTCCAAGTCAGGCCAGCTTAATTAACTGTCTTATTTTGCTCACCATTCTTTACTCGCAAGCTCATTGCCCACTCTAATGACATGTTCAGTGTGGGAAAGCATCTGACACGCTGCTTTCTTCTATTCCATAGAAGGAAGGAAAAAATCCCGTGGAATTATTTTTAAAAATGGCCAGTTGTGGTGCCAGTAAGTTTTACTTGTGGATAAATTTCTTTGTAACACGTGCATTGGTGTGTAGCCTGGCCCATCTGTAATACAGATGTGGAGCCGGGGGGGAAGAGTTCTGGTTTTCAGATGACAATAAATCCTGCACTGAAATGTGGCAGGGTCAAATTGGTGCGTGTTCAGACAAGCAGGTGAAACTGCATTTATATTCCTACGTGTGTGTCCTTGTCCTCCTGTATAGCTGTAGAGGTTCCAAATCTGTCATCACATTATGCAGAACTCCTCTTAGGAAACTCAGCACTTGGGTATTTCTTCACTGTGGGACTGAGAACTCTTCGGAGGCACGACCCTGTGTTTGGTTGTGGAGAACGTCCTTTTTGTCCTCTCTTCAGCTAGCAAACAGCGTCAAAACATTTAAGCAGGTTATTGTACTGTGGCTTGCCATGTCAGACAACTCAGGGTAAGGTTTTCCCATGTGATTTTGTATTGCCACAAGAAAAAAAAAAAGTAATAGAAGTTTAAATATTCCTATAAAAGGGCCTCAGAAGCAGAAATAACGTTGGGTTTTGCTTTTACAACTCTCACATCATGTGAGGCATTAAAGAACAGGTTAAAGAACATCATTAGAAGAATGTGTGAGAGTGGCTGGTGTCCCAGGGAGCTCTATGGGAAGTTTTGCAGAAGCTCATTGAGGCGGAGCTGTGTGTAGGAAGGAGGAGTTGCTAGGGATTTCTTCCCCTGTCCTCATCTCATCACAAGGGTGATGTCAGACCTGCACTGAAATCATGGCTTCATCTTCCCTAAATCATGGCTTCATCTTCCCTAGATGAGTAAGCAAAAACTAGCAAGGCTGTTGGGTTGTCGTACTTAGGATGGAGGTATCCCAAGGCTGGAAGAAATGACTTTTAAATGTCTTAATGTGTTGAGGTGTTACAGGAATTGGAAGATCCTGCAGATCTGAACCATCAAAGGAAGCGTTTGATGCTACAACAGAAGATAATACCGCTTAAGCTAGCGTACTGCTGCACAGAAGGAAGAGGAAAAAGTCATATGCTAATACTGTACAAATCTCTCCTTACTAATAGCGTTGTTCTGACTTCTCGTAACACACTGTTACACGGGAGCACGTCATTATGAGTGACAAATGTGACAGCGTAATATCAGTTTAAGGAAATTCAGTTCGAAGTAACATGTCACCCAGACAAATTACTCCCTGTTTTAACTTGCCCTTGGACAAGATTTTCTTGTTCATTAACTACAGACAGGGTTGAAAGCATTAAAAATTATTTAAATATATGTTAGCATTTCTTATTATTACTAGTTTTCCTTTTGGATGAGTCTTCATTAACAGCTACTCTCATGGTTCAAATGAGGTAGCACAGCACTTCAGGGGCCATCGCTGTCTGCCTGGGCGTGTTGGAGAATGAAGCCACTTCAAGTCCATGAGACAGTTTTGCCACTTTCAATTTTCACTCATCCTTATCCTTGCTCTTAGGGGGGAAAAAAAACTTCCGTGCTTTATTTGTAAGATGAGTCAGGAGATCGTTCAAAAGAAACTACTGAAAGGGCTGTGAAAATGACTGCCACGGGTACTTCCAGAAATCATTCTGGAATATATAAAATATTCAACTTTTGGAAAGTATTTCTTTAAAATGCTCTTGCATTTAACGTTGCTACTTCTGTGGGTAACTTGCAGGGTCTTGCCCTTGTGCAGTGCTAGCAATGCTGTTGTGCTGACCCAGGAAGGAGCTGCCCCAAGGAGCTCCCTCTGCTGTTCTGCATTTCGTGTCTGTGCCTTGAGCTGTTCGCGGTGGCCTGGCAGTACCCAGTGTGACGAGGGGATGCAACACAAGCATCTGGCTTTTTAATCTGCATCATTAGCATCTAGATCACTCTGTAGCAATTAGAGCTATATAGAGGCTTAAAATAGATGAGAACTAGGGGTAAGAGATGGAAGTTGCTGCATTTTTAATTTTTTTTCCAAAGTAGCGAGGGCTGATTTCTGTATTTTCCAAGCTGACAGATGCCACAAATCAGATATTTAAAAACCAGAGCTAGCAATAATTCTCTTCTGAAGCAGCTGTATTGATTTCTGTCACCTCCTGAACTTTTTTTGTTAGTTTCAAATTTTGTTGCAGGCCAAGCTGTTAGACAACTAGTTATAAATCAGCGCTTACCAGCGAGCTCGTTGGCAAAACAAGGCTGTCAGGCAGAGGCTTTTTGTTGGATAGCTTGGGTTCTTGATTGCTTCAAGATTTTGTTGTCCTTGGGCACCAGAGGGAGCCCAGCAAAATAGTTTCCTTGTCCAAAAAGGCAGTGTTTTTTTTCTTTGATCCAGATTGTTCAGTGTGTGTGCAGCAGGTGGGGAGGAGTTAAAATTTAAAAAAAAAACGGGGGTGGATCCATGGCATTAAGGAGCATTTGGGGTAGCCCCTTTTGGGCACTGGGCATGGCTGATAAAAATCAGACCTTGCCGTTTCGGAGGATGAGCATTTTAAAGAAGGCTACACATTTGGAAATAGGCTTTGCTCTTTCACCTAGTGCAGTGTTTGCTGGGGAGCACGTTCCACTTGCAGAGCAGCAGAGACAAGTCCCCCTGCTAGCGACCGGCCAGGGCTGCCAGGAGTGCTTGCTTCAAACTGAAACCGCTCGGCTGCGCTCCCAAAAGCAGCCGGCTGAATTACATTTCATATTAAATTAGCTATCTGGATTAGCGTAATTATGCCACCAGAACTAGCTACTCGAGCCACGTGGCAGTAATTCTCTCTCCTCTTTTCATTTTCCTTGTCTTCTTCTCCCTCCTCTCTATTTTCTACCTTGTTAAGCAGGCTGCAGTTTTACAGAGCCGCTGTCTATCTCGACCGTTGTTGGCTTCAGTGAGAGGAGCAAATCCCTTGCTAATAATCAGTGTTCTTAGGCCTGCGTAGATTACAATAAATAGAGCTTAAATGGGGGTGTTATGTAAACCTTTTCTGTGCGGTACCAGGCAAATTCCAGCCTCTTTTACAATTCACTGCAGCATCCCGCTTGACAGCAGTGAAAAATGTCTTTTGACTCTGCTGTATTACTCGAGGCTTAAAATGCTCTCGCAGTACTGGTGGTATTTACCTCGTGTTGGGCAGGGCAGGCTCTCTATCTCTGCGCCCTGACGAGTGACATGATGTGTTCGTGACCGGCGGTGGTCCAGGGGAAGAGCCAGCATTTGACCTGGAGGGCTCCCGGCTCCCAGCGCTGTCCTACGGACGCCGGACACGTCCGTGTCCCCACGAAAGCACAGCCTGGCTGAAAATCCCTTCTGCTTTTATTGGCTTTTCTGGGTAGGTTTCAAAGCAGTTGAGCAATGCTCTATTACAGTGCGGTTGCAATTTTTCCTCGGAGAAAAGGACTCTGGAATCTAGCAGCGTTCTTAATGAACTGCAATTATTTAATACTGTAGCGTGAATGCAGCCTAACTCAGCCAGGCTTTTCAGCGGGGATCGTAATGACTGTAATTGCGAAAGGATACCTCGCTGAAGGAGAAGCTGCCAGATGCAATGCCGTTCTGATCGAAAAAGGTCATGGTAAAAGGGACATTTAAATTAAGTTATAAATTACAGTTGAAGAACAATATTTTGATGAGCGAGACCAGGGATGTCAGAGCTGCAAGATGTAATTCATGGGTTCATTACTGAGCAGAGGTGCCTGACAGCTGAGCCATGCCAAAAGGAGAATTTATTTGCAACATCACGCAGACAGAAAATGGCAGCTCGGCTGAGAAGCTGTGGTGGAAACTTGAAACCTTGTGGTAATGTGCAGACTTTATGCTAATAAGGCTTTCCTGTGATCTAGAGTTGTTTAATGACTGTTGTAATATAAATGAGCTTTTTGGATACGTGCATATTGAGAATTCTTCTTTAATCTAAAATCCGGCCCAGTGATGCACAAGTTGCTTTATTTTCTGATTCCAGGTTTGCAAACAACTGCAACAAACGTACTTACACGTTATGTCACAGCAGTTCAAAATTTAGATGCTAGAGTTAATGTTAAAAACAATAATTCTCTAGGTGACAGGACGGTAATCTGGTGTTTATAGCAATACCTTGAAAAGTTCAACCAGAAGTTAATTAAACCATAGGCAGTCATCATTAGCTATTATTTATATGTTCAAGTTGCTTGCCAATAAAGTGCTTATATATATTAAATGACCAAAAGCAATAAGCAGAGAATGATCCATCAGCCAGATTGAAAGAAGCAGATTGAACTCGGGCACTTACACACAAATACATTTTTCCTTTTGCTGCGTTATCCTGCTCCTGGCACTTAGAAAAGCATTTTGTCCCTTGATCAAAGTCACGTTTTTCAGGAGGCTCCAAACCCGGGCAAGTTCTCTTGTTTTCACTTCTGTTTGTTTTCTCTTACATGACTTCTTCCTTCTGTCTGTGCTCATGGGTTTTGTGGTTTGAATGTAACCACTTGGTCAGAAGCTACTGCTCCTATCGTCTGGTGGTGGTTTGGGGCAGTTCTGGCAGCCTGGAAACATGGAAATTTTTCGGTAACCGGCGGAGTTGCCTGTTAGCCCAGTCCTTTCTTTCTCTGTCTGAGTATCTGCAGACCGAGAGGTTTGGGCAATAGGGCAGTCAGGGGAAAAAAACAACACTTGTTGTTCCTTGAGGCAAAATACAGGTTCCCTCGACCGTACAAAGGGGCTTTGGCATGGCTGCGTGTTTTGGGAGGGAGCAAGGAGGGAGAAGGAACAGAAGCTCTATTCTCTTCACGCTGTCAAATTTCCAAAATGAAAAATCTTTTAGGTGGTAGCACACACAGAAAAAAGCATTTGCAAGGTGAGCTGGCAAAACAAACAGTCCTTTTTACTTGAAGATGGATGTGTTCCCAGTTCTGGAGAGCAAACAAGGAGAAAAACCTCTGTGTGCCCAGTAGAAAAGACATCTTATTTTCCTGCCTTTAAGTAGGTATTGCATACCAGAGGAGGCTTAAAAAAACAAGTTACGAAAGCTGTTTAAAGGCAGTCGCGTTATTTGAGTGTTGGCACTGAGCACTGGCACTGCAAGTCTGCCTTTCGGCTCTTATCGTTTGGCTTGTGGGAGGTGGGCTGAGAGCACTGCTCCTCCTGCGTGGAGCTGCGGTCCTGGGAGCTGGCACTGACGTGGGCAACAAGGCTGGTTTGGGAGCTGGTTTGTAAGCTGATGCTCTGCTCCACGTCAGGAAATTTCACCTGTGGCGAGGCGTTTGGAAGCAGTGAGTCCTATGAAGTCATCTCGGGTGATGCATCGCGCTGACTTAGAGCAGCGTGAGGTGCTGCGATGGCCCTGACGTGTTAGTGCGTCCTTTGCAGCAGCCTGCGGAGATGGGAGCTGGGACAGGGGATGGGGAGGAGGTGACTTTTTGCAAGCTGGTTGCTCAGTGAAAGTCCAGATAGCTGTAGTTACTGCACACGGTCTCTGTAACTCTCTTGTAGGCGCCACGTAGAAAGCTGAATAGAAAACGATCCTGGCTTAGAGTTTTCTCTCTTGTTCCCATTATATTAGCCAAGCACTTGTTTTATTGCAGTAACACCCTGTACGCGATTGTTACTTCAGCTGGTGGTAAGGGAAAAAATGTTCAGGCATGCAATTAAGGCAACGCTGGTGATTGTTCTAAATCCCCATCCCAGGCTCTGATCAGAGGTCTTTGTTCAGCAGCGACCTTTTCTTCTTAGAAGTCCTTAACTTTCTCTAAAAGACGTCCCTCGAACACAAACAAATCCTGGATGCCCCAGTGACTTGGGGCAAGAGGTAGAAGAGCACCTTCATCAGTTCAAGGCCTGCTCGTACTGTTCCTGGAAGATTTGAGACAATTTGTACCAAGTGTTACCTGTAACGTGCTAATTTCTCCTCTAACACAGCCGATGACATCTCCATGCCTACCAGCAGGAGGTATGCAGCGCAGCTCTAGAGGGCTGTGCACTTGGGCTTTCACAGCTAACTTCAGTCCTCGGTGGTTTTGGACCTCCCAGGTGTTCAACAGCGATTGTTTATCAAACTGTTTTCTGGAAACTCAGCTATTCAGGTGTTACAAAGGAGGCTCCAAATTACTTGGAACTGAAATTTCACCAGTAAATAGAATAAATTAGCTGTTACTTTCAATACGTTTAGGGACGTCACTAAGGAAAGTAATTCCTAGCATGCTCTGCACTGCGGGTGGATGGGCTTTGCAGGCTGTCACAGTCTGTTCTGTGGCATCCATGACCAGAAAGATGCGATGTTCATAAAATAATTGGGAAGATTGCATGCTGTGATACATGGTACCCCAATTCCACCACTTTGTGAAGTACCCCAGTATGATGGACAATGGTGCCTTGTGTGAGCTCGGCACTCTGTCCTGGGAAATTTCCTACCCACTTAACGATATTATTGAAAAAGTGAGCCCTGTTTTATTTAAAAAAAAAAAAAAAAGGTAGTGTGTGTACAGATTCACCAGCTATTTAAAACCTGCAAAGGCCCGAGTCGACAAAAGCCAGGACGTTAAAGTGAGGGCCATACAGATGTGCGTTGTTCTCACAGCTGCATGAGCCCTGCTGGTGGTGCAGGGCTTTGCTTCCACCTTGCCAGCCTTCACCATGGTCTGCAGTGGCCCTTGCAGACCTGTTGAATGTTCTGCCGTATCGTTCACCGAAATAATTTCACTTTTGACATAAGAAAAATGAGATTTTTTTCCCATCCTCCTGTAATCAGGTTTGGTATAACCATATTAATAGAGACAAAGTAGTTAGTACCTTGTTGCTGTGCAGGAATTGTATCTTCATCCCTGTTCAGTTCAGCAGACTGGGACAAGTTCAAGAATTGGAGTACTCATTGAAATGTTTTTGGAGAGGGATGGGGCGTAGGGCTGGCAGCACAGATGCTTCTAGAGGGTGGGATGCAGAGAGCTTGGGATATGTTCAGGGCAGGAAAGAAAAGCAGGAGATAACGTATGGAATTACAGTTTGGTTATTGCTATTATAAAGAAAATTTTTAGGATCTATAAAAATCTGTGATGTTAGTCAATAGCTGTGGTGTCCTTAGCACCTTGTTTAGCAAACTCGCTCTTGTCTGTGCAGGGAAGTCTGCATGCAAATCCTTCTCCCTTCTGGGTATGGGAAGATAATTCAGTTTCTGTCACCCCAGCAATATGTCTCTTTCTTTTAGATCACTTTCCGAAGATATAGAGCAGGCTCCTGACTAGTCCTCCAGTTCTTAAAATCCCACTGTACTTTGAAGATAGGACAGGCGATAAATCTACAGTGTGCTAAATGTTTTCTATCAAGAGTTAAGAGCTGGAGATTCTCCTGGGCTCGTTGCTGAATGTTTTTCTCAGTGTAGTTGTTTTTCTACCTCACCCTGATTCAAATGTCTACTTCAGACAGCTTTTGATCATATACTTACCTACTTTTATGGTAGAAAATAAGGTACGGTGTAGGCTGTGACCATCTGAAACAGTAATGTCAATGTAGACGTTCCTACTTGCCTTTATGTACTCCTCTTTGTGGAGTCTTTGTGTTTCTTTTCCGTATTTGTTTTTCAATAACACGTTGATCTTTGCAATGCAGTAAGAATCCTGTAAAAAGAAATTTCTGGGTGGTAAATCTGACATCCCGTAGCTTGTAATCGCTCCTGTATGTTAGGTTTTTCTGGTTGGCTATACTAATTGGAACAAAGTATTGCTGTGTAAAATACAACTTGTTTGAAAAATGCTTTGGAGCTTTTTACAAATTTCCTTGGAGTTTATAATGTAAAAGATGTATTTTTAAAATATAACCAAAAATATTCAGTGCTTTATGGCCTCAAACATCATCTGGGAGAAATCCAGGAAGGAGGGGGAAAACCATACTTGTTTTAATGCTGTCTCTGCTACTAATAAAATTCCAATTACCTTCAGGTTGTTTAAATTCCACTTCATATATCAAGAGTAGAAATAATTAGGTGTAGAGCATCTCATGTGGCCCCCTTTAGTTTTTTCTCCAATATCGGATCACTGCTAATTCCATTGAATGTTCTATTTGTCTTCTTTATTTTTTAGCTACACGAAAGTAACTATGATGCTGGAAAAGCCCTGCAGCGGTTGGTGAAGAAGCCCGTGCCCAAGCTGATTGAGAAGTGTTGGACTGAAGATGAAGTGGTAGGGAAATGAATTATTCCCTTGAGCCTTATAGTTCATGTTGCTTCTCTCATTCATTTTATTTTTTTCCTAAAGAGGTTATTTTTATGGGAAAGAAAAGACGCAAATAATTTATTGCACAGGATACATCTTTGCACACTCCTGAGTTAGTGGGCTCTCATTCAGGGTACAGAACTTTATTAGGCTATTTTTCTAATAAAGAATGAGAGGAGAGGATCAAGTGACTGTTGTTGAGAGGACTCCGTAGAGCAGATGAACAGCTGGAAAACCTCTGGGCTCTAAATTTCACTTCTGCTTTCACCTCCAGGCAGGCTGGCCCCATCCATTAATTGGAGTAGGACAGGATGTAAAAAGGCACATGAAATATTGTCCTGGATTTGTACCTGCTGGTGTAGGAGGAGGCTCCCAGCGTCAGCACAAGTCGGCTAATGGGAAGCTAGATAGCAGTGTTTTCTCCTAAACCGAGTTTTAAGTCTCTTTTTCCCTTCATACGGGATATTAGAAATTGCTTGCTGGCATTGTTCTTGATGGATGAGTCTTTGACAAAGAGCAGACCAAAAGGAGATAATAGGGAAGCTGGGATTTAGCCACGCCGTCTGCATGCACGCTCAAGTATGCAGGACTCGTCAGGCTCCAAAACCGTGCTGAAAACAGCGCATCCATCTTAAACAAAGCTCCCAAAATAATGTATGGACATGATGAATGTGGGGCGTACAGTAAATATACAGCACAGCATCATGTCCTCACTGTTATGGAACTTGGATTTGGGTCCATACGGTTTAACATCCTGGTACTCTGCAAGCCTCATCCACACGCACAGCCTAAGGAGGAACCGGCACGGCGATTTCTCTGGCGTGTGCAGGTAGTTACAGACCTCTAGGGTATCTGGTTGGGGCCGTAGTGCCAGAGGTGAAGGAACATGTCAGCATGTCATTCCTTCCTTCAGCCAGAGGTTGAGGTTTTTGGTCTATATGGCTTCAGATGGAAATTCCTGCTATTGATATTAGCCTACTAAAAGAGTAAGTGGTAGCCTATTAAAAGATTCTGCAGTCTGATGGGGGGGGGGGGGGAACAACTTCTGACCTGAGAAAGACACCTTTTCAGAAAAGCTCTAATTGCCAGAGAAGGTGCTGGGAAAGCACTCCACACTCCCAGTCAAATGGACCACATTTTGTATTCCGGTGTCTTCTTGCAGGATTTGGGGGAGATGATATCTGTGCAAGAATTAAAAAGGCAAAGGTTTCTCCTTGTGGTTTGTTTGTTCTGCAGTTTAATTGCTGCAATTGTGAGATTGCTGCTGGCTTAATTTTTATGTGTATGACATAATGCAACTGTGCTTATTAAAGTGTTTTGTAGGGTTATAAATCACACGAAGTTGGGAGCAAATTCTAGATTCTTAATTTGCTGACAGCTAGTAAACAAGCAGATTCTTATTCTTTCTGAATAAATAGCAATATTTGTTGCATTCAGCACAAAAGTTGCATTTTCTGGCAGCGTGTGGAAACCAAATGCTGTTGTTACAACCCTTTGTTTGTCAGACCTTGCAGCTTGAGCTCACACAGAAGTACTTGACTGCAAACAGGGAGACACTTGTGCATTTTCACTATGTGGGAGAAGAGAAGTGCTGAACGAGTTCACTTGGATTAAGTCCTAAAAATATTTTGCATTTTAATGCTGCTGTTAAATTCACTTAACAAAATAGATTTATGTGAGATGTAATGTGTAAGAAGATGGTGCCTCCTTAGCAAGCTGACTAGGCATGTCTGGGTTGGTGAAAATGGAAAAAGGTTATTTCCTAGCTCAATAATTAGGTGGTGGTGTGCACTAAAATAGAAAATCAGATGGCTGAAATTTAGCTATGATAAAATATTTATCGAAGAAGAACCTCAGACTCGCTTGTGGTTTTTACCTTTCACTGTCCAAAAAGCTGCTTCTCTCATGTATGTTGATAAATATGGTCTAAAAGGAAGTAGAAATTCAACTCGTCATGTGTACCTACCAGGTGTCTAAATGAAAAATCTGATTCGGGGCAAGACAACATGGTTCACGTAAAAGAGATGAGCAAAGTTTTGTGGATTGCTGGTTTTTTTTTTTTTTGGAATGAATGAACTTTTAAGGTAGCTAATTGGTAGAGTAGAAGTACATTTGGAAACGTAAACAAAAATACAATTTGTGTTCTTTTGTTAAGTAATTAAGCTGGCATTGGTGCTGTAAAATAGAGCTGGTAATAGGTGGTGTTTTTATGGGCTCTTAACACTTTTTAATTATTCAGACGGTGGCTGGAGAGACTTTTTTTTTTAAGCTCTAGTTTATCTAAAAGCCTTTCAAGGATTTATTCCAATGAATTGCGTGTACTTGCTCTCTCCTCATACATACCCTTGTGCAAGAGCTAGATTAGGGCAGGCCAGGCTGTGTAAACCTGTGTTCAGGTCGGCTTTATTCAGAAGCCCAACAAAGAACCTTTGTGGTAAGGAGGGTGCCTGAAGTGGTAGGGTGGAAGAAGATCATGTGCTAGCACGGCAGCAAGGCGAGCAGAGGGTGAGTAAAAAGCCTAGAACGTGCTTTCCTAATACGGTTTTCGGCGATCTCGTCACAAAAGGGCATTTTGTTTGGGGCGCTGGCTGTTGGAACAAATGCTTCAAGTGCCTCGTGCTGGCTGTGTTTGTCCTCGCGCTGTCATTACCTCCGTTTTCTCTGCCTACATTCTTTCTGTAGAATGGTTAAATTGAACGCTGCCAACTCCTCTTCTTCTGTGCTGAGGGTTTTTTTTTCATTCTCCTTGTTTTTTCCATCAGCTGCACTATGCTGAGAATGCCAGAGCTGCTGCAGCTCGGGGTTTTTGATCAGCAGTCCGTGTTAAATGGTAGAGAACAGAGCCTTGCGAGCAAGAAAAAGCAAAATTTACTGAAAAGTGAAACATTACTCCACAAGTGCAGCCCCTGTGAGTGCAGACTAATGATCGTTAACTCTATAAATCATTGTCAGTCTCTGCTCGTTTTATCATATTTGTTCCTGTTCTGTTCCATCCAAGTTTCCAGAAACACTTGGCAGCCCTCCAGCCTTGGCAGAGCCAAAGATCAAACTGTGCTCTTATTTATAGACAGCTAAGCTCCACCTGCAGAACTTCATAGCTTGTTTGTCTCCGGCAGCTTGTAGAAAACTCCAGATTAAAGCAGCTGCACTGCACTCCTGAGCCTTTCTGGGGCTTGCAAGGCAAAGTTTCCTTCTCGTTGGCTCCGCAAACCTGCAGCAAACTCCTCCTGCGCCGTACGTAGGGTGCTGCAGCTGCACGGGAGCTCCACAACCACGTGTTTTTCAGAGGAAAAGACTGTGTCAAACCCCGAATCTGGCCAAAATAATTAAATTTCAGGGAGAACATTAGTGTTAAGTGTGTCCCCCCCCCATGTTGTGATGGGAAGCAATGAGAAGGAGGGAG
Organism: Anser anser; assembly: GCF_964211835.1. NCBI lineage: Eukaryota > Metazoa > Chordata > Aves > Anseriformes > Anatidae > Anser > Anser anser. The sequence goes on along the minus strand of NC_139738.1, from coordinate 4,071,102 downwards.
CCTCAGGTGATGTGGGGCTGGTGACCTGAGAGTGGCACTAGTGAGGGAGGTGGAAGACCTGGGTCCAAACCATGTCCCCGTTTGTGCTGGGCTTCATCTCCTCTTGCAGCCCAGCAAATACCTACCGAGTTATTTTTATAACTCGTATGAATAGGCAGGTGCCACACCAGGCACTAAGCTCTGCTTAGTTAACCCCCTGAACTGGGAAAGGCTCTGTAAACGACCAGCTCCATCCCGGAATGGCTGAGGCTGGGGGCACCTCTGGGACCACCTGGTCCAACCCCTGCCCAAGCAGGGCCACGTAGAGCAGGTTGGACAGGACCACAACCAGAAAATAATTAATAAAACTAAGTCACAGCTTCCCTTGTCTCGTTTTTTTCCGCTCCTGCGATTCTGATCCTATAATATTCTCCTTCCCCCTTGTAGACCCCACAACAACACGCTCCCCCTTTTGTTATTATGAGTTAATTTTCTGCCAGCCCTGTAAGGTCAGTGTCCGAAAAGCTTTGCTGTAAGAAGAGGTGAGGTTGTATGGCCGGGCAGAGGGAAAGGAGCAACGGGGCAATGTCAGGTTAGCAGGTGGCAAAAGCAACCAAAGGGGAAGTGTGGGCACACTGATGGAGGGAAACAACTGGCTCAGTCCAAAAGTCATCTTCAAATGCTGTGCTTCCTTAGGTCAAAAATCCTCCGAGTTGGTCGGTGTGTTACTTGCATGAGTGTTTTGAGTGAGTTCCTACTGTGCCGGGGTGGTTACTGTAGTTCCTTCCTCTGTGTCTATGACAGCCAGGCTTTGTCCAGCACAGGTCTCTGCAGCTTTCAGGAGGATTTGTGATCTGATGCTGTGTGAATAGCTCAAATTTATTGTAGTTAGCATTTAACTCTTTCTGCGGACTATCCGTTGCCCAAAGATTAAGCCTTTTTTGTTAATTAAAAGCACTTTGCTGCCTGTGACTGATCTATCCGGTAGGAGTTGCCTTGCAGTGATCAGAACTGATTAAAATAAAGGATGGAGGTTATTTTTACTACTGATGAAGTGGTTACAGAGGTTTAGATCAAATTAAATAGAGGATAAAATTTACCACTGATTGAATTAAACGGAAGGCTCTGTAAATATGAAGATGGAGGTTTGCTGTCTCCCTGGTGTTTCTAAACCCATGGCTATTTTTAAACCTTTCTCATTCCAGTACGTATATTCGGGGGCACACTGAAAACCACAGTCTTCCCTCCTGCCTAATAAAACCAGCTGAAGCAGCTCCTTCACTGATGCATCTAGAGGCAGCTCTAAGAGCAGCTGCTTCCTGTTTATAAAGGCTGCTGCTCCACCTGACAGCATCAATCTCCAGCGTGACTTGGTGAGCAGGGCTTGGTTTCTCTTGCCATGCTGACAAATTTACTCCTGCAGACAAATTCATCGAGCAGTTGTGGTGCAGAACGCCGCATCGAAGCGCTTTCCAAGCAAGCACCCCGCAGACCAACGTTGTGCAGCATCACCTGGTGGGATCCTGCTTGTTAGAGCTGGGCTGCAGCGCGAGCCAGAAAGCAGCAGTGAGGTTCCAGGTGGACGCTTGGTTTGGGAAGAAGCCACGCAGCGTGCTGTTAGGACAGAGCAGGTTGTTTTGACCACGAATGCCATGCCTGACGTGAATGGCATGATGCTGGGGCAGGGGGACCGACCTCACCCCTCGTGCACTTGACAGGCCGATGTCCTTCACCAATGCAAGGTTAGAGTAGCCCCATTTCCCTTCCTTTTCTTCAGCTGTCTTCTCTAATCCCCAGGACCTGGTAGCACGTGGGCTCTGTGACGCTCCGGTCTGCTCATCCTGCGTGCAGCCATGGGCTGTGGCATGGGCGGGACGTAGTGCTTGCCTTTCAGTGCACTGAGACAACAAAAAAGCTTTGCTGGAGCTCAGACAGGATTTTTGGAGGGGAAGAGAAGTAATCTGTTCTGCATCTCCTGGCCACCTCTAAAAGTGGCTCTTTGTGTCTCTGACAGTACGGGCAGTTTTGATGCAACAGTCAGTGATCCCTATTAGGGGTGTGGTGGTGCTGGTCAATTAACCTTCTCCAGATGGAATTATTTCAAAAATTACGTTGAAATTGTATTTTGAAACATACTGACTTAGAGCTTTTTGTCTATCGGGAACGACTGCAACTAACCCCATTTGTGAGCACCTGTATTTGAACTCTGGAGCCTGTCTTGAGGACGTGCCGCTTCGCTTTCCCCATTGCCAGACCCAGAGCAATGATCTTGAGCTGCTTTCAGTTTAGTTTGACTTGAAACACCCCCATTTTCTGCTGTGGTTTCAGTGGAAATATTTCCCAAGAAAAATTGTCCTAATGGGATTTCCATTCTCTTGGGACAAGACGTGCTCTGAAAGCAGCTTTTATAATTTCAGTGATGTTCAGAACAATTCCGAGCTTACGCTTGCTCCTGGTCCCAAAATGAGCTGTATCTGCACACTTCCATTTCAGATAAATAACCTATCAAATGACTGTCATTTACAACGGATACGATGTTCATCTGAAGTTTTAATTTAATGAAATAGTTTTCAATTCCGGCGTGCCCAATGTATTGGGAACAGTGAAGGAAATAGTCCAGTTCTAGCTGTTCTTCGCAGAACAGTTCTTTTTTTTGTCTCTATTCAGAACATGCTTTTTTTCTGTCTTTTTATCAAAAGTACCACCAAAATCAATACAGCTTACAGGAGAGAGAAATACAAATCAGAACTAAAAGAGAACCTCTAGTTTATTAGGTTTTTAATTAAACATGATGAACACATTTTAAATAACACAAAGGCCTCAGGCAGAGCTGCATCTAATCGAAACAGATTAAGTCACCCGTCCACACTTGGGTAGTTATTAATTCTGTTTATTTATGCATGCTTGCTGAAGGCAGAGTTCACTGCTGCTGTGTTGCAGTTTATTGCACAGGGAGGCTTTTGCTGCATGGAATTGTGCTCCTAATTAGCATTCAGATGTTGATTATGAAGAACACTGGTGAGGCTAATTGAACCACCTCTAAAATTCAGGGCTGCCTTCCAAAGTTAAGAGAATCAGGGTGAAGCAGTAGTTTCTGCATTATTTCTTGGACTCTTCCTCCTTTTTCTCCTCCCATTTGTCCCATCTTTCAAGAGATGTTAAAATTCTCAAGAAGAAAATGTAAAATGTTCCTTAGGAAGGAGGTTTTACTCGTGCATCTCCGTGCAGAATTGCTGATGACACACTGTGACATCCTTGATAACTAGCTTTTATCATGAAATATGCTGCCCTTTAAATATTTTACATTGCTTTTGATGTAGAGTAGTTGAGGTAAACAACCTAGATTCAAACAACCTCTTAAATTTATGTGCAGGGATAGTTAATCCTTGCTGGCGATAAACCTTAATTGGCCATGTACATGGATTTACAAGTTCATAAATTTTAAAATATCCACACCTGGCTTCAGCTTAAAGCTCATTTGTCATAAAATACAAGTGGAGATCTGTCTGCCAAAAATGACAAGATACAGCAAACTAATTCCCTAACGTGTTTACGAGTGTTTGTAATCCAGTGTAGCTGGTCAAGAAATTACTTATGCAAAACACACGTACTTATTTGCCTGGCTTTTCTGCCTGGAATCATCTTCAAATGTCTCTCATCTGCCCTTTTTGGAATATCTGCTCATGAAAACATTGTTTTCATTGCTCATTCCTTTGAAGCCAGCCTTTTCAGTTATGCTGGAAGACAGAGCTGCTTACTGGGGCAAAAATACCATGAATTTTATTTACTGTTTATATGGCAGCTATAGAAAATGTGATTCATAGCAAAATTGAAACACAGCCTCTCGAACGGTGAGAAGCGAAAAAAAAAATCAAGGGATATTTGAAAAGGAGGCTGGCATTGCAAGGCTGCGTTTGAGTAATTGAGTGGGCTTAGAAGGTTAAGATATCACTTGCTGCTTGGTTTTAATTTTTTTATCCATAAAAAGTAAACATTACAGCTTCTTAGCAGAGTACCAGTTCCTGTTAATGTTTTCTGGACTTCAGGAATTAAGCCGTCCAATGCTGTTTGCAAGTGCATTAGTCAAAAACAGCTGAAAATTAACTGAGGATTGAAAGAAAAACAAGCCATGGTCTAGTAAGTCCTCTATTTTAATAAGAATAAATCAAGTTTTAGTTTAAGAATAAAGGTGGGAATGTACAGTCCAGACTGTGGCATATTCTAAGAACTTAGGCTGTAAAAAAAAAAAAAAAACCATCAGTCCTCATGGTAAAAAGTAACTGATGACGGATGAGACTCGTCTGCTTGGGGGGAAAAAAAAACAAAAATCAATTATTTAATAGTTGCATAAAACTCCAGTTACTTAGCAGTTGACAGATACACGAAATTATGAGGTGTAATACAGCCAGAAAATATAATGTATAATCTGGCTAGGAAAGGTGAATTTAGTTTAAATACAGCTTTTTAGACAAAAGATATCCATCTTTAGGGTTGTGATTAACTTGCATCAGTCTTTGATCCAAGCCCTTGTTTAAAGGGATCAATATTGCACATACAGCACTGAGTTTATTGTCAAGTCCTTTTGGAAATGAGACAGTGAATTAAAAATCAATTATACGTGCAGAAAAGTTTGTGTAGGGCAATCAATTTTGTCCTTTTAGTTTGCAGAAAGATTCCATTGTTTAACCAGCTGTGAAGAGGAATGAATTTTAAAAGCCTCCAGCAAATGAGATAGCCCAAATGGGGTGGGGGTAGATTCAAAAAAAATTATTTCAGCATTTCATGTTCAGCAAAGGCTGCCTTCAGGGATAAATCTATAAATCCTGTCAGTGACCTTGGCTTCAAAATGGGTGATTTCACTGCTTTCGTTAATCTTGATCTTTCCACAGCTGCCAGATAAGTTAGCCTTTTCTTAACAATATCATTATAGTTTTTGTTTGCTTTGTTTAACTGCCATATGTTTCTTGATTCATCGTCTTTTCTGCCTTCATGTGGAATATTTTTATCTATTAAGTACTTACCATATTGCTGATCCCCCAAAATAATACAACAAATATTTACACTGGCCAGTTGCCACGGCTCAGAGGGCTATTTCTGCGCGGGGCCGGGAAGCTAAACTCCGAGCTGAACTCCTCTATAAACTAAATAATTTGTAGGTGCTTTCACAAGTTGGGCTTTGGTTTTGTTTCCTAAAAAAAATAGCTTTGTAATAGGGAGACAGAAGCACAGTTCGCTGTTGCCAGAGGGAAGGAATCTGCTGCCTGGAAGATTAATAAATGCTCTAGCAGTTGATTGTTGAAACCATGTTTTTCATCTCATTTTCAAGGGCGTCTTAAAAATGGAGATCGCTTACACTTCGTAGCGTTCTCGATCATCTTTCCGTGTTCATTTCAAAACGAGAACAAGACACTGGGGGACTTGAGAGATTGCGTCTGTTCTCCCATCGGGCAGAGTGGTTATTTTATAAATGAAGAGGGCCAAAAAAGCTGTCCTTCGTAGTTTCTTAGCAACAGAGCCGGAGTCGGGTTTAACGTCCGCGCGTACCGTACAAGTGCTATGTATAGCAGCACGAGCTGTGCAGCTCGGCAGCGTGGCGGCTGAAACAAAGGGCACTCACCCAGCCCTTGGGCAGGGGAAGAAAATCAGCCCAGCGCACCCATACGATGCACGGGCTCGTCGTCTTCCTCCTCTCGCTGTCAGATGATGTTCTGGGCAGGGGCACAGTGCCTGTCTGCACTGCTCAGACAGCTAATTCAGATTTTTGTCTGCTAAGAGATCTGGAATCTGATTTAAATGTAATACCTTCTGTCCCGTTCCTCTCCAAAAGGAAACTGAGTCACGGCATTAACAGTAGGAGCATCAGGCGAGCGCAGGGATTGTCCTAATTTCCTAATTATGGCAGCTTCTAGGGTTAATGCTTTTGCCACAGCGAGCAGAACCTAAGGAGCCATTGCAAGTGTTCGTGTTGTAATCACGGTAAAACTAACCCTCCCATCAGTTTCTTAATTTTTTAAATTTAATTTTGAAAGGATACCATGTATCAAAGCTGTCTTGCTTACATTCCACTGACCTATTCACTCTCCGTTTTTGTACATGTTTAATTCCCAAATTCAAAATTTTGTGAAGATCCATATTTGTTAATAGTATGATGGACTTCTGAGTCTGATAAATTTCATAGGGTACTTGTCATGGTTTGCTTCCCCTTCTGAACACGAATTTTGTAAATGGCCTTCCATAGGTTTTCTGGCTTGCATTCCTTGATGTACATGGACCCAAAGTCTAGGATTGCGTGAGGGTTTTCATGGTTTTGAAAACAGTTCTTAAATTTAAATACAATAGTGTTTAGCTCTCTGTTTTCAGAAGATCTTTGATTGTTTTGGAAATGCTCTAAAGAGTGTGATTTAAATTTTACCTTTCCTAATGGTCTAGAAGGGGGACATCCACATGGACTGGGAGTGGCATCCACAGTTCTTGGTTTGATTTCAGATGTTGTCAGTTGCCCCGGCATGTTTCAGTAGTTGGAGTTTATCTGTCTTGCAGGAATTAAGGAATTCGCATCAGTCTAAAGACCCTATCTCCATAATACCTAAAAGTGCAATTTTAATATAGTAATAAGTAATGGTGAAGTGCTGTGTTGTTTTCCATGTCAAGTGTACAACAGAAATGCCCAGCATCTTTCCGAGTAATTTTGGCTTAGTCTAAGTTGATACAGGTGCAGAGTGCACAGTTACCCGTGTCAGAGTTGCTGCAGTCAACGCACGGAGCCCAGGAATGGGTTACTTGCTACAGCAAGCCCCTGCTTTGCGCTGGTTGCTACCTAAACCATGGGAAATTGTATTATTTTTTTCTGCTAGCGTTTTCCTGTTGAGACCTGGGAAGGTAGTCTTAGCCGTGACTCGCACCACATGAAAAGCTCTTCAGCTCGCTGTGTCCGGGGTGGTGCTTCTTGCTGTAAAGGGTGCAGAAGATTTCAGGCACAGTTCCTTTGTCTTTGCCATTGTACCCGAGGAATGCTATCCTTGCAGAAGGATGTTCCATGCCCTCTTTGCATTTCTGGGAATATTTATTCCAGTTTGTCCGTGTCGTTTGTTTTCTCTAGTGAGGTGAGAGTCTCATGGTCTCAAGAAATTGCCAGGCTTTTACCGAACTCAGAGAGTTTCTTTTTGTAGAGGCACCTTGGTTGGGCCGTGCTGCCAGCGAGAGCCATCGTGAGCTACAGGCGTAGGAAATAAAAGCTATCTGTTTTGCTGCCTTGCAAGTGGTAATTCAATATTTTAGATTGTTTGGGCAGCGAAGGGTAGGGTAGCGCTGTTGAACTGCTTAAGCCTGATGGATGGAGAAGAAACACGTTTTCAGGATTGCAATCCATAACCCAGATGGAGCGGCGTGACGCAGGGGAGGCTGGCAGCTCCGGCTAAGGAATGGGAGTCTGAGGCTGAACCCTTACTGGTTTAGGCACCTGTAGATAAATAAACCATCTTCAGGAATTGTGGTGGGGGAACAGCAGAAGCACTGCCCGGGATGCTGGGGACTTGGCATCCAGATGAACCTCGGCGACAGCCAACTTGAGCTCCATGGCAGAGAGCTTCGCAGAAGGAGAGCGATACCGAACCAAACGATGGCGGCATCTGGAAAATGGGAGTTGTAGTATAATTATTTTTGAAATTTGAAATTTTTGAGGTTATTTCTGAAATACGGCACTCTTAAAGTTTTGATTTTAATGTCAGTAAATGCTCATTTTGAACGGGTATGTGATTTTTCTAATAGCTATGAGGAGAAAAACCAAGACAAAACAAAAGTAACTTTTTCAAATGCCACTGGATTTGCTGTGATCCTGCCTGACAGCTCATCTGAGACTTATTTACTATGGACCAGGGGATGTTACAGCAGAAAATGACAAAATTCCTCTTTGAATTGGTATAGTGACATAGTTCTTATTTAAGAAACTCTGATTACTGTCACAACATGGATGCTCTGTGTGCTTTAGCGCTCAGGACTTATCTTTCCTGCACAAGCGTAAGCAGTCTGAATGCCAAGCTACACCTCATTTGCAAGTTCTGTTTGCATGATAAATTTTATTTTTCTAATCTTCCCTATCAACAGCGCTGATTTTTTTTAATCTTTCAGATGACATAAAAATGCATTTTAATGAAGCAAATTATATAGCTTTGTCTCCTTTTGTGCACAAGCGGGGCGGCCATATTCAATTAGGCTGAAAAATGATCATTTGTTCTATTACAGGCTGTAACAGAGCGAGAGAGAAAACTGTGATCCATCACCAGTTGCTCAGCTTTATGTTACTTAAATCACTTGCCATTCTGTCAGCAGCTCCGAACCCTCTATGGGAGCCATTATTTAATTTAAGTTTGTGGAGGTGTCACTTGTTTGATAATAGGCTGCTTCTGTAGTATACGCGGAGCGACTAAATATTAATCATTTTCTGCATCCATCCAAGATTCCTAATTAGTTAGAAGGGTAACAGCGCCAGTAAAGCTAATGATTATGCTGCCATAAAAAGAATGTGACAGCAAATAAGGACTCGATCCAGCGAGATGCTGAGTGCCTGCCAGTGCTGGGGAGCCTGCGGGAGCTGGGGACACCGAGCGGTGTGCGGGGCAAATTGGGGGGCTTGGGGCGACCGCCGGGGGGGGGATCCCATGGATTTGGGAGTGCAGATGCCACCTTGGAAGGATCCTGTTTCCTGTTTTGTAGCAGCCAAGCAGCTCGGCTTTCAATCTTTTTTGAAAAGTTTGTTGTCAGCACAGAGGAAGCTCCCCCGGACAGCCCGTAAATAAGCTGAGCCGCTGCAGAGCTCTGCTGGAAGGGGCGTGCGGTTAGGTCTGCTCTTCCTTCCTCCTCGCTCGGGGTTGTGTAAAGGCTCTGCCGTGCTGCTCAGGGTGCAATCAAAAACAACCACTTGGTGCTCCGTGTCTGATGCTGCTTTTGTGCTTTTGTGTGCTGTGGTTTTGAAGATACAAAGTGCACATCGCTCCTGGGTTTGTGGTTTTGCTTCAGCTTTTACTACCCTCTGATATCTCGCTCGCTCCCCTATCCACTTGTGCACGATCCACCACGTTTTCTTTCTTGTTTTTTTTCTTTGTGCCCTTCCTCTTCTCCCTTACCCCCCCCATTCATATTATCCTCTCAGATTTATACAGCTCATAGGCTATATGGGGAGATGGGTCAGACAGGGGCTTATGCATTTAGAGGACCCAAATAAGCATCCCAGCATATATCTCTCGCCTGGATTGGAGTAATTTCAAGCACTCAGATCAACCATTACAGTTCTTACAAATTGGAGAATGCAAAAGAAGGCACCTCTGGTTTATTAGGGTGTTTAGTTTACAAAGGAGTTTACCTTCTACGGAGGACACTGTCTGGGTCTGTAGGTCTGGGGAGGCGATTTCAGAGTCTCAGCACCACTTCTTCCCCGAATACGCACCTTTCACATTCCCTTTGCCACCGCTCTCCTTTGTTATATGTGCATTTCTGGGCCTCCGTTTCCGATTCTTTTTTTCCCCTCTTCTATTCATGGCTCACTTTTTCATATTTGGCACCCTCTCCCCCCCCCCGCCCCTTGACTAGATGTTTTGATTCAGAGGCCCTTACACAAAAGAAAAGGGAACTTATGAATCATCTGCTTCTTTTTAAAGCTACTTTTATGCGTTGCTGCCAAGATCACCGTATGAGCCAACGTCTTCCTTGGTAATTGGATGGCGGCGTTGCGGAAGTGCATCAGTCACTCGCTGTGATCTTACGTTCGCGGGACAAAAAAGCAGCGGATAATTGAACAATGCAGGTTGTAGCGTGGGTCCCCGTGTCACGGGAGCTTGCAAGGAACCGAAACCTCGCGCAGTAGAAATTAGTTTTAAAGGGGGGGGGGGGGGGGGGGGGGGGGGATCAGAGCTGATAATTATCAGCCAGCTCAGCTGACGGCGTGTCCACTCTGCTGTAAGCACTCTGCTTGCAGATTTTGGTGCTCGGGCACGAGCTGCACAGTGAGCAGCCCCGTTCCAGCTCTGCCAAGGGAGCCGAGGGGCTTGCTGACATGCCGTCTGCTGTCTCTTGGTGAGGACAGCTCACGGATTTCTCATCACTAACTTTTTTTTGACTGGCAGGGCTTTGATATAATAAAAGCACTGGTGACGGTCAGCAAACCCAGGTTCAAAAACGGGTGGCAACCTTGAGCAGTGTGGCACTGAAGATGGCTTTCTGAAGGGCTGTAGGAGATTCGGAGCGTTGTGAATGTGCTCGTGTCGGTCTCAAGTGTTGAAGGCTTTCTGATACTGTGTCATACTAGGTGGAAATGGAAGCTGTCTACTAAACTTTCATTTCTCTAACTGCAAGGTTAGAAATTCTTGAACCATCAGAACACCCCCTTTTTGTTGTGAACACTTCAGCAGGATGGAGAACTCCTGCCTTACAGGACAGAGCTTGCCTTCTGCTTGATACAGGTCTCACGCTGAGCCTAAGTCTCTTAGCTTGGGATTTATTTTGTCACCGATGTATTTCTTAAATCCAGATGTGCTGTCTCAGGTATCTCTTCACTGCGCTGCAGAGTGGCAGGTGAATCCTGAGACACGTTGAGGAAGCTTGTAGGGGTTGTTACATGCCTTTTTAGTAAGGGTCACAAACTAGGATTTTTATCTTGGTGCTTGAACTCAAACGTGGGCACTGTAACTGCAAACAGCCCCGCTGTTTAATTATTTACTCGGCGGAGTCACCTGCAGAAATATTTGCCTCTCTATATGGATAATTTCCTTGGGGATTCTTGCCACCATTTTGTCTCATTATTCTCGGATCTGTTCGTTGCTCTAAAGCATGGGAGCTCTTGAAGTGGTTTTGTTCATTTCCTTCTGTCATTTGCAGCAAGTCACTGTTTGACGGCAGAAATACAGCCTCCAGAATAATTGACAATAATGGCTGAAATCCCAGAGGAACAATATTTCCGCAATAGGGAACTTCCACTAGAAATACAGCGTTCGGGTCTTGAAAGGATCGTACAGTACATTTCAAGTAGTCTGAGTGCAGCTTTTTGTCTGCAGTGTTACAAATCGAGTGAAAGGACAAAAAATGGCACTGAAAGAGGAGAACTTCGGGCCTGCATAATGGTGTTAAACTTGAGCAAATTGACATGTATTTTTGCAACTCTGTATGATCCACGTAACACAAAGATAAGTCTTTTCTGGGGGGAAAAAAACGAAGGAAATGGAAATGTTTGGGTGTTTAAGTAGAAAGCTCAAGTTGGAGGCTTATCTTAATGCTAAGCCTCAGGTTAGTTATTACCTGGTGGTCTGATCGTGCTGAGCTGCAGCTCCGGGCTGGGACGGGTGCGTGTCTGTGCTCACCCAGTGCCTACAGCCGGAGTTTTACTATTGATAACTTCATGGAGATCTGCTCTGTGGGAGCAGCGAGGTGTTCCCTACAGCGTTCCGAGCTCTGTAAACGTCACGGTAAGAAAAACACTAAAAGGAGAATGAAATTCAGAAGGAAGCTAATACACGGTGTTTTCCTCTGGGCTCGTTTCTGCCTAATAAAGGTGACGAAACGCAACGTCTTCAGCCCCGTGGATGGCGGTGCGCGTTCCGGTGTTGGCATTACTCAAGGAAATATTCACAACTTGAAGAACGTGCTGGCGTTGTGGGTTTTGGTATGCGTGTTTGAGGTGCGGAGAATGGGAGGCAGGGAAGGTTAATATTCTGAACCGATGCATGAGGAAATGTTGTGTAGTAGGGCACTTTATGTTCCACGTAAGGGCAGCTTTTGCATTTTGTTTCATGTTGCGCGTGTTGCTTATACGTATTATTTTGTGTATGCTTTTGGATTCTCCACTTCAACTATTTTCATCCTGTTAAAAATAATAATAATAATAATTGAACTGTTAATTTTAGATTTAAGTGTTTTTCACCAATTCTGGATGAGCATTAGTCTAAGAAACAAAAAGCAAATAGTTTTTTACTCCTGGAAGTTTGCAATTTAAGAGCTGAATTTCTGCTACTTACCCATGTTAAAGGGAGATCCTTTCAGATGTCATAAGGGAAAGGAAGTGTGTCCTTGGAAAGAGATATTGTCCAACTTTTTTTTACTTGCTGTTTAGTTTTGATCTACCAGAAGGCTTTTCTTGTATGCTAACTTTTTAACAGCAGTTCAAAATAATCAGAAGTGAATCTGTGTATAGAAAAAGATAATCTGAAGTAGAATCAAAAGCTCGATGTTGTCTCTTGGCAGCAGCAAATTGTTTTGTTTTTCTGGGTCACAAATGTGCCAGACCTTTTTTCTCTTTTAACTCTGCAAATGCCTCTAAAAAAAAATCACTTAGGTGAAAACGCACTGAAATCTTTCAGCTTTGTTTGCAGTGGTGAGAAACTGTTGATTGCAGGAGACGACAAAGTTCAGGTGCCGGGAATAGATAGCGAGCTTGGGTGGTTTGTTTTGTTTTTTTTTTTTTAAGCCCACAGAAAGGGCTGGGCTCAGAAGCCTGGTTCATGGACACGTGCAGAGAGAAATAGTTCGGTGGAGATGATGGAGGCTGCGGGAGGCTTTGTGGGTCCCGGAGAGCTGCACAGGTCTGGAGCCGGCGTCGTGCCGGGTAAGTGGGTGTCTGCCAGCAGAAGGCCTGCCACGGGCATTTAAATACAAATGTGGGCAAGCTGGCCTACCCAGTTCCTTGCGGATGGAAATGACTATGTTTAGTAGCATGGGGAAATGCCTGCAGTGTGTGTGTGTACCGTGGGCCTGGGTGCTCGCAGCTGTCGGGTGGCTCGGGCTCGCTGCGCTGGGGAAGCTCTGCCTGCAGCGGGACCCGGTGCTGCCAGGGTTCTGTGGCCTGCCCGGGGTATGGGGGACACCACATCTTGTCCCCTGGCTTTACTGGGGGTGAGCTGTGAAAGGAACAGCCCTCAACTCAGTTCTCGTGTGTGCCTGCAGCTCGCCTTGCTGTCGGACGTCTCGCAGGCACCGCCGTGGCATTACAATGGATCCTAACGCTTGAGATAATCCGGGAATTGCATTGCCAGCGAGGCGAAGCTGTTTATCAAATACCCTTTCTAGAGCTCGGGAAAAGTAAAGTCAGTTTTCTTTTTTTCCTCCTGCTGCTGCTTTAATATCCAGCCCTTTTTTGATCTGTGCACCAGCATCTGATGTGCCACTGCAGGCTGTCCTTAGATCAGGTTTCTTGGCGCGCTGTTGACTTTATCTCGTTTACCGGATCACATTTCTGTTGCCATACGCCGTGTGATTGCAGCCTCCCCGCAGCTCTTCAACAATTAGCGACCGAGCAGGAAGCGTGTGTTCATTACAATAGCCTTTTGATTCTGATTTTGCGATCCTGTGGCGGGGCGGCGGCACCGCTCGGCTCTAACAACCGACTTCCCCCGGCTCGGGCTGCAGTGATCCCGGTTGGATCTGGCCACGTTCTGGCACGGGGAGAGGTGTTGGTAGGGCCATGAGCTTCCAGCATCATGGGAGCGTCGTCTGGGGACGTGTGGTGAAACGCCCAGACCTGATAAACAAGGAGGCCGCGCTCGGAGCAAAACCGAATGCTCCTCGTTTAGGGGTAATTGATTTTTATTTTCTGTCTGTTTTCTTTCCTCTCGTCTAGGCTCTCGCCCAGAAACAGGTACAACATTCACCAGCAAATAAAAGCCTTGCGAACTGCTTTGGGTGAATCTGAAATCTGTCTCTCTACAAAAATAGCTCTGTTGCAATACAGATGGTGAAAGAAAGCAGGGGTTAGAGCGTGAGGTTAGCAGCATCCTGACAGCTCGGAGCCCGGGGTGAAGGAATGGTTGATTTCTGCCCCGGCTCTGGAAACGCCTGGGAGCTGTTGTGTCACCTTCGGTAGCGCGCTGCCTTTGATGCAGGTTTCTGCATTGATCCTTGGCATGAAGCTGAGAAAGGAAAGAAGAGATGGAGAAACTGACAATTGGGCTGTAGTTTGCACTGTGCTGCGTTTTAGAACTCTTCCCCCCTTAAAGCATCATCCCCGATAAAAATAAATAGAAATGAATTTGGGAAACCTTGAGGTGAGCACCCGGGCTGTTCCTGCAGCTAGCTTGGGAGCCCTTTTCCCAGACCAGGTGTGGTTCAGGGTCAGAGGCACGCGGCTGGTACCACGGCAAGAGTGTTTCTGCATTCTCGTAGGAAGGGAGAGAGGAGAGAAGGGATGATGAATCCACTCTGACCTCTGGAATGGCAGTATAAATACGTTATTGAAAATTCTAAATAAATGTGTTTGTAACCAGTAATCCTGCTCTGCATGCAGTCTCATTTAGCCAACTGTGTATGCAAATGTGCTATTAATGTGTTTGCATCCAGTATAAATATACAAATCTAATCTGTTTATATATGTAATTTACACACAGCTGTGCTCATGCTCACTTAACACCAGTATTTTCAGCGAGCGAGAGGTATCATGGGAGATCTATTGTTCAAAACAAAAGCTACCAGTGCAGCACCATGGCAGGGGGATCATTATCATTTCAGGATCTTTTGGCATTCCCTTGAGGGAGGCTGCTTAATGACTCTCCGTCTGTGTGTGCGGCTCTGGGTATCCGGAACGGGCTCCGGTGGTGCTGCGCGCCTCCGCATCACTGCGAGGCTTCGGGGCTGAGCCCCTGGTGCTCAGGTTGAGATGTAGGGTGTAATTTTGCAGGAATACAAAGTGACCCCAAGGGGAGGGAGAGCTAATTGCTCAGCACCTTTTAGGCCTTGCCGCTGATACATTTCTTGTCTTTTTCAGTTCATAAAGGACAGGTGATCTTACAGGCATATGGCCTGGGGGTGTATGGATTTATGGCATGTAGATGACCAGCAATGCACTCTGAAGAGCTGCATTGAAAATCCGATGAGAATGTTGGTTCCCTTAAATATAGATGGGTATTTAATGAACACCATTAAAATGTTGTTTGTGGTTTTTTTTTTCCATATTATCTTTGAGTTAAAGGCCTTGGTGAAAAAAGAACTTGATTTTCAGAATATGAAACTCAAAGGAGAATTTTGCCTGGAGAAAAAAGAAAAAGATTAATTGTAAGAAATGCACAAGAAAAATAAGCAGGCTGCTATCTGTTAAGGGTGAATTTG
Source organism: Anser anser (assembly GCF_964211835.1). Lineage (NCBI taxonomy): Eukaryota > Metazoa > Chordata > Aves > Anseriformes > Anatidae > Anser > Anser anser. The sequence continues at coordinate 4,056,042 of NC_139738.1, read as the reverse complement.
GTTTTAGTATGTGTTGTGAACTAAGGTCGCAATCTTGCATAATGAAGAAGAAAATCATGTATATTTTGGAGGTAAAGGATGCTTTTAACAACAACAAAAAGTACCCATACCCACCCACAGACATAGAAGATTCTCCTCTTCCAGCGCTTCTGTGCAGAGCAATCACCTGCGCGTGCCTTCCCTCTTGGCCTGGCAGTCTGGAAGCACATTGGTGTCCCAATTTACGAAGCATTTACCTGTTCAGAGTCACGGAAGGGGCACATTAAAAAAGCAAACAACAGAACCCTCCAACAACAACCGCCACTTCTCCCAAAACGTGTCATTTCAAGGCGAGTGGCTGGTGATTGAGCAACAGCAGCTGGCGTTGAGGGGGTGACTGGCAGGTATGAGGGCTAGTGCTTCGCTGCCGCTGTGCGCTGCTGCTCAGAAGTAGGGTGAAGCATCGCTGCACCGCTGCTCCACGACCACCTGCGGGCCAGATGGATCCGGGAAGCGCTTGTGTGTACAGCAGTCATGGAGCACAGGCCATCTCACTACAGCACAGGGTTGCAGACCTCTTCAAGCAGTTGCTGGAACCACCCTGTGAGCAATTTCTCCTACCTTCGATTGTGTTAGGGAAGAGCAATGAGGCCCTGTAATCACGACCTCTGCCTTGGTGCAGTCTCCTCGGGAGAAGACTCAAACGTGCGGGTCAGTGACGGCCCTGCGTGCTGCAGGGGACAGAGAAGTGCTGTGAAGGAGGTGGGACAGAGCAGTCCCATCCCCAACCTGAGACATGCTGTAGGCTAAAGGCAGATGGCCCTAAGCAAGCAGCAGAGGCACAGATATTTCTCCGAAGATTTACTACAGCTTCCACTTATGGGCATGAGATGTGCTCGCACCTCTCCGATGCGGTGTCTCCAACGCTGAGGCCAGGGCAGCGGCACGCAGAGATGCTTAGGGAAGGCTTACGGGGCCTCCGCATTAAACAAGTTTGCCAGCTGGGTGATTTTTGCAAGCTTGCTGTTAACTGATGTAACGAGCGCTGGATACTCGTGCTGCTGCGAAGGGTAAAATTGCTGGCTACTTCAAAATTAAATTTAAAAAACATAAAGCAGAGTTACGGTAGTGACAGGAAACAATAAAACAAAGGAAGTTCAGATGAGGTTGAAGCATATCCTGTTCTCCCAGCAGCAGGCCATATTAAAGGAACATAGTAGAGGCCTGAATATAGATTTTTCTTGACAGTTCCTTTCCCAGCAGACTGATTTTAGAGGTTTCGGGTGAGCTTTGCTGGGTCACGATGCTCGTTCCGTACTCTACTGCTGTAACCTAGGATATCCTCTTACCTCGGGACCAGTCCCCTTCTGGCCCAAGGATGGGCGTCCTGAGGCTGAGAAATTCCTCTGGAGTCTCCCTCCAGCCCTCTCCCGTGACGCTAGAAATTTTTTTTTCTCCCTCTTTTCTTCTGTAGCTTTCTGTCCTCTTCGTGTGGTGGGATTTGAGTCTCTTAGTGTTGTGCTCTGGAAGCGTTTGACTCAGTGACCAGACAATGTCTGTCCATCTCTCCGTCTGCATCACCATCGTGCAGCTGCCAGGTGCCAGGCTGCGTTCCCTGTAACATAAAACACCTTTTTTGGTTCTTGCTGGAATCATTTGCTGAGCAGTACTTGGTCCTATCTGCTACTGGGCATACACAACTCCTCTGAGGTAATGATACAGTAAATATTAGCATCATTTTCTGCTATAGCCAGGTGTAATTTGGTGGGACAATAACTGTGAATAAGGGAAGTTATGTTCTGTAGGAGATACCTGGCGTCTTCAGGTTAACCTGTCTCCTTGTCTTAAGGCAACTGTCAGGATACTTCTGTTCCTGGAGGACAGTATGTATCATTTAACCTTATCAGCAAATGCCTTTATTTGCACTGTACACACATAAGCGAAATATAATGTTAAAAACCAGCCAAGCTTTTAATAAAATGTACTCTGCGTGCTGAAATCCAGCCAATGTGCGTATACTATGTCTGCATGCTAAAAATTGTTTGGGGCGATCTATAAATGTGCTGAACATTTAAGAGTTTTGCAGATACAACCAAATCTCATTTTCTTTCCAGAATAACTGCCATAATTTTTCATCCTGTGAAATTTAAGAAATAAAGATGCTTTTACGCATTTAGTGTTTATTTGCTGTTAACTATTAAAGCCCTGTAAATCTTCTTAGCACATTTACTATAAAACTTAATAAGGTGCATTAAACGTGGAAGATGGTGACAACTTCAGCTGGCATCTGCCTAGCAAATCTCAGGCCTTTCAAAACGTGCACTGTACCTATTGCTTTCATGATCATAAAATCTGTATTGGAAAAAAAATCATACGGTGTTTCCCACTCTAACTTCCCTTTTTTATACACTCATAATTTAAGGAAATGTTTGAGAGAAGAACTTGTTGTTCTTGGACATGGTCTAAAGAGGGGATTTTTTTTCTTTTAGAAAAATTGAGGAAAAATCCTTATTCGTTGGATTAAGAAGGAACAGAAAAGCCTCTGTATTTGTGTGTTTGCAAATGTATTGCATTACAACATGTTTTTCATTAATTAACCAGGTGGGAGTCATGGGAAGGGAAAGAAATAACACATGGCTTCTCTTAAAGAAAATACATTTGATCTAAACCCGATTGAAGCATCACCTCAGAAGAGACATATTAGTAGGAGTTACAAATTTGCAGTTTTATCACTCGTCCTGCCTTTCTGAAGCCCATGAGGTTTCCATTTGAAATTCTTAAATTGATTAAACAGGTTATTTTTTACTAGATGTTATTCTTGTGTGCTTTTAGAGTCAGCCGTATCTTCGATTTGTGCAGTAAACAAGATGAAAAGTGAACTGGGAGCCTCAGTTCCCAGTTAAAACCTGGGGTGCTGAATTTCAGCATGCAGCAGCAAATTTTTCCTGCCAAGCTGTAGTCTCTTGATAATAGAAACCCTGACGCATAACCTTAACTACAGCTTTGCAATGGCATTATCATCACATTGATAAACATGCCATCTGAGCTCTGTTAGTCAGAACATAATGGCTTTGTGTATCTTGTCATGATATTTGTTTCTCGGGATAAAATATGGGACCTGCAAGGAACACATATGCAAACATTAACATGCTTGTTCCTTGTTCTTCCTTGGTTATTTATAGCTCCCTGTTTACACATTGGAGCAGGATACTGTAGAACCTAATAAATTTTACTGGGGAAGCTCAAATTATAAAATGGCATTAGGAGATCTTGTGTTCTGGCTGGTCAATAGCCATGGTAACCACTTCATAAAATATCTCTGACTGTCAATATTGACTGACCTAGCAAGCCATGGGATTTCCTAATGCTGCTTCACAACAATAATTACCCGTAGTATTTTTGTCAGCTGTGTTACAGTTTGTCTTCGGTGACAGTACAAACAATAATGCTGACAGTCCTGTCATATGTCTAACTTAAAAACATTACTTAAGTGGTAAAATTGGAATGTTTATCTTAATTTTTCAAAATACAGAATTTGGATTTTCAAACCATTGTGCTCTAGAGCCACTTGGTTTTTTTTACCAGAGCTCCGTTCTCATGCATCCATGGGTTTAAGGCTCGTTGTACTGCAAGGCTACTTTAATTCGTCGGCTGTCGTTTGCTGATACCTTCTGCGAGTGCCACGTCTCCTGCACTGTTAAAATGCAGCCATAAAATTTGTTGCATGTCATTTGTGAGGAGAGAGAATTCAAACTGTGTTAGGCAGCCTGTTTTATGACAGACAGAAGAACAACAGGTCGCTTCTGATTTGGTGTGTGACTATTTGGTTCTCAATATTTAAATGCGTTTAGGAGAGGTCTCTTGTGCTGGACTTGGAGAAAAGCGGTAGCTGGTTTTGTTGCGGGCTGAGCGAGAGCTGAACGTAATGCCTGAATTAATGGAAGAACGGGAAGGAAAATGTGGAAGAGAAAACGTTTAAAAAAAAAAAAACAAAACCACAAAAACCCAAGCCTTAAGTTTCAGATTTTCTATCTAAGTTTATTGAACTGCTTTTTATGTGTGGTTGTTGAGAAGAGTGGCTGTCTCGTGCCTTTGAGTAGACACAACTATTTTATAGCTTCTTGCACTGGCTCAGTGGCCTGGTGCTCATTTTATACGACACTGATAAAGGTGGCAGTATAATTGCCCGGGGTTTCGGAGCGCCAGAAGGACGGCCTTCAGTCACGTTTTGAAACCTGGGGCGGCGTTTCAGGCTCCCTCAGACAGGCTCTGCTAGGCTGATGTTCCCGGTAGGGATTTTTGACGTCTCCTGAGTCAAATGGAAAACAGTTTGTCATAGCTGGTTGGTTGGTTTGGTTGGTTTTGTTTGCTTTAGTTTTTGATAGTTGAATAAGAATACGAAGCAAATGTAAAAGAGTTTGGTTAGAAACCTTCTGAAGAAGATGAATAGACTTCTCCCCTGAGAATTCAGGTACACCGTAGTAAGTGTTAGGTAAAATGAGGAATAGGAAACCAGGCCTTTCCTCTTTATGGGGACCACGTTGTGCTCTCCTGTTCCCCGTGCCTTTCACCCATGGCTGGAGTGTCACAGCTCTGATTTCTCCTCCTTCCCCCCAGCTTTTCATGTCAAGTTCTCCCATATGCTGTTAGCTGATGCCGCAGAAGTGCCGTACTGCTGATAGCGCCCAGGAGGCAGTGGTGTGAACAGTCCGAGCTCCCTTTGGATTGCCTGCTCTTAAATCCTCCTGCATGTAGTTGGTTTTCATTCTTTGCCATAAGCTGTAGACAGGACTGGCGCTGCTCTTTCGGGATGCCGGGCCTGGCTGGAGGAGGATGGTGCCACTGCCATCTTTTCTAGCCCAGAAACACAAGGTGGCAGAGGTGTGTACATGGTGTCCCCCCCCTCGGTGTAATTAAAATTCCTCGCCATTCACATGGTAAACAGCCAGAGGTATGCATGCGGATCAGCACACAGGCTGTGGGCAGCTTGGTATCTGGTGATCTTTGGGTGTGCAGGGCTGGGACCGTGCCATTAATCCAAGGGGCCCGGTGTGGGATCACGAGCGCCCCAGGTGCTGAACTCAACTCCTGTCGACTCCTGCGTGCTGGGTACCCTGATTTAGGGGGAGTGGGTGTAGGTTTGAACCCCACAGGGTTGAGATCTCAGAGCATGGACCAGGGGGTGTTTGTTTATGTCCCTGTGCCCCCGGCTGTCTCCATGGGAACCCTGGTGGTCTTATGGTTTGGAGGGTCGCGGTGAGGTGAGGAAATAGTTCTGTGATTCTATGAAAGATCTCCTCGGGTGGGAGCAGGTCTGCCCAGTGATCTGCCGGAGGCTCGGTGTTGTGGTGGGCACTTGTGGGGCGTGCAGAGTGCTGGTGTGGCAGAAAATTGATTGCCCTTCCTCAAATTCCCTGGCCACCACAGTGTGGAAGCCCCTAACTCTTGCCCACCTCCCTCACGTCGGTGTTTGCAAGAAGACTTAGCCCAGAAGGCATTAAGCCAGCCTGCTGGGTGCGTTTGTACTGGGGGAGCTGCTGCTGCTCCTCTCCTTCGTGCCCTGCTCCCCTTCCCTCACAGGCAGCGCTCGGTTCGTGCCCTGGGGGCTCGGGCCTTCGTCTCCCCGCCGCCGTACCGGGAAGGGGGGGGACAGCCGCGGGGGGCAGCCGAGGGCTCCGGGGGGGTTTTGTGGGGTTGTGTTTTGTGGGGTTGTGTGCGTGTGGGGCGATCCAGGCCGCCTTTTGCGGCGCGCCCGCGGCGCCCAGCCCCGCCGCCATCACACGCTGGGCGGCCGCCGCCTCCCGCCCGGCCCCCGGCTCGCCTCAGCTCCCGGCGGCTGCTCCGCGCCGCTCCGCCCGGCCCCCGCCGCCCTTCTCCCCGCTGCCAGCGGCCCCCGGAGCCGGGGTCGAGTCCCGGGGGGACCCCGGAGCTTCCCCGCAGAGCCCCCCGGCCCCCCTCAGCGGCTGCGGAGCCGGCGGAGGGAAGCGGCCGAGCCGCCGGGGGGAGCTTCCCCGGGAGCGGGCGTCAGGAAGGGCGAAGCCGGGGGGAACGCGTTGAGCCCCCCGGCACCTCCTGCGGAGCCTCCTCCTCCTCTTCCTCCTCTTCCTCCTCCTCCTCCTCTCCGCCGCCTTCCTCCCGGTCGGGCAGCAGCGCTGAGGGACGCGCGGCGAAGATTGCGGCCGTGGCGGAGAAGGAGCGGCTGCGGTACTGACTTTCTTCTTCTAAAGCTTCAAACGCTGGAAGTTTGACATAGGAAGGGATCTGGCTTGATTTTTTTCTCTCTTTTTCGGGGGCTTTTCGAAGCCTTTTCTGCCTGCTCCGTCGCTGCGTACGTGTGCGTTTCCTTCCATCGGCAGTCCTTGCGCTCTGAACAGTTTGGCAGTTGTGCTGATTACCGAGATCTTTTTGTTTTCCCCTCTGCTGACATGCTATTTTTGTTATCTTTTATCGCAGAAACGTTTTATTAAGGGGTTGAGGCAGTACGGCAAGAACTTCTTCAGGATCCGAAAGGAGTTGCTTCCGAATAAGGAGACTGTGAGTACATTCGGACTTTATGTAATTTGCTTTTTCTCCTGCTGCTTCAGTGTTTGATCTCGCAGAACTGTTTCCTTTTCACCCCGAATTTGATCCCTTTCGGATTAATGCAAGAGAAAACGTACAGCCGGCAAAGGTGGCTATAATTTTTAGTGCAGTTTTTAGGTCTTAGCGTGAAAGCTGTTACATAAAATCGGCGTCGTTGCTGGACCGAGTCATTAAGGTTGGATGAAGTGTATTTCTGGGGGGCTAAATCTAATTTTAAATTCTGACATTGCGATGGGATAATACATTTATGTCACCAAGTTGGGCTCGAATGGCAGCGGGTAATTAAAGAAAGCCGAAAACAAAACAGAATCTAATTGAACGTGGAAGGAGGAGGAGGTATGTGCGGCTGCTCTCCGACCTGCACCATCCGTGGTGGCGTTTTTAACTCCTCGCTTCCTGAAGCGTGCGGACAGCAGAGGTGGAACTTGAGTTTCTGAATCGATCTGAACTTCATCAGGCTGCCTAACTGTCAAATTCTATTAAAAACCCTGGCAAGTGCTTAGGAGGAGGGCGGGCAGGGAGGAGTGGTTGACTTCTTCAAAGGAAAGAAGGGTTGGGAAGCCTTGGGAATCTAGTTAGTTTTCCATTAGTCCTAATTGCTGAGCCTCTCTAGAAGCTTCGGTTTCCATTCTGCAGGTGTCATTTAACTGCTGGGAGGGCGGTTTTAGAAAGCAGCGTTCATGTTTGTTCTGAATTTAGAAGGGGGGATAACTCCATGAAAAGTGAGGCAGAGTAACTGGTTTTTAGCATTTTCAGTGTGCTTGCATTAATGGTTCTGAAAATATTTATTTAAAGCATAACCAAGAAGAGGTCGTTTAGACTTTCTGTTTGTTTGTGTGGAACTTGGATGAAAGGAGGAGCACTGCTGTGAAAATATTTTACAACCTGTAAAACCTGCGTACTGTAAGATGCTTCCTTTCTCCCCTTCTGAGATGTTCTTGTGACGTGACCCTGTGATATCAGTCTTTCATCAGTAAATAGCTAATAAGTGTGTGAGTCAAATAGGAAGGGGAGGGTGAAGCGATTCCTGGGGTGCCTCAGCCAGCGTCTCTGTTCACCGATTGCCTTGAGAACGACAGGAAAACTTAGTTACCGAGCAAGTGTAGGTAGACCTTGCTTTGGTATTTAGTTGGATTTTGAGGCACAATTTTGAGGCCCAATGTTGGAAAGATGGCAGCTTAGAAGGAATGCTGAAAGAGTGTGCTCCTAGCAGCACATAGTCAGCTTCAGCAGCCCTTTCGTCTCCGCTTTAGAGCAACTCCTAGCAATGCATTTAGGACAGATTTGTGTTTACTTTAGAATGCATTCTGGTGATAGTGAAGTTACCAAGAGGCAAAAGTACTCTTTTAAAGTTTGAATTACAGTGAGTATGAAATACAGCTTTAAATAAAACATGTCTCTTTGTGCTAGAGAAAAAGAGTTTGCAGGAGAAAAGAAAAACTAAAGACCTGAGAGCTGGGGGCATGTGCCTGACCCTGTTTCTGCTACTTGACTTCTGCTGTTTGCGTTTGGATATCAGGCCGAAGGCTCTGTAAAAGGTTTGCAAGTGGTGTGAAATTTGATACAGGCTATTATTGTGCAAGTGGTAGATTTTTGTTTCATTAGGTCTGAATTTTTACTGTCGGGAAGACTAACTACTAAGTTTGAGCAACTGGAAGCCGTGTGTTCGTGGTTTTGAGCAGGCTGTTTTAGCCTCTAGTGGTAACTGATCTACAAGTAACCTTTGACCGACAACAGATTGTTTAATCTCTGTTTCCTATTTTTGCCCACAGGTCTCCCTTCTGCTCTCTTTTAATTCCCACTCTGTTTTCAGACAAAATTTGCAGCAGTTTTGCTGTAGTAAGACCCACAGGATAAAGGCTGTAGTAAATAGTATCTGCCTATCCAGTTTTGCTTTTCCTCCTTAGAGTGGTATGAGGAATATTGCAAATTACAAGGTTCTGGAATTAATTTGTGTATTTTTAGGTCATCAGAATAATTTCAGAGACTTTGCTTGTCATTCTTCTATTGTGATGTGAAGTAACCCCCTAGCAATTCCAGAAATGCTAGAAAACAGGCCTTATTTTCCTGTTTAGCCACCATATTAACATGAGGTAGAACTCTAAAAGCCTTTATAGGCACACAAGGGAACTACAGCAACTCCCAAGTCCTGCAAAAGCTGCTTGAAAATGAGACAGGGACATTCTTGAAGTGACTTGCCCTAAATGGAAACCAGGTTATAGGTCAGTACAGCCTACACACTTCTTATTTATTAGGAGTTTACCTAACCAGTCGCTGAAGTCTGTGGCGAGGGGAGGCAGGCTTTTTTCTTCTCTGGAAAACCCACTTAAAGTTAAATCTCCTTATTTTCCTTGCTTTTTGTATAATGCATGCCTTTTCTAGATACTTAGGCTGCTTTCTCCGGGAAAGAACTCCTAATGCCTCCTTAAGCCCTGCAGTTGGAACATTGCAGGGGTGGAAGATAAGTAATACAATAGAAATACCAAATTACTGTGAAGACTAGGCCTATTTTATATTAAATCGAGCTGATGCTACTGTAAAGGAAGTCAGAAGTTAGAGGTTCATGTGACACTTTCTTTTATAATATTGGAAGGTGTACAGTGGCCATGGAGAGGTGAGAATTGAGCCATACTGTAGGAAGTTTTCACAAGCATGTTAAGAAATGCCCTATCTGAGTTGTGCCTTTGCTTTTTTTTCTCTCTCTGCAGTTCATGTGAGCTGTTAAGAAACCCCTGTGCTCCTCAGTGAATGTTTTAACTAATGTAACACATTTTTTTCAACGTTTTTAACGTAGTTACTTCTGAATGAATAACCAGCCAGAAAAGATCTTTATGAAAGAAAACATTGACTTCATATCAAAGCAGTGTTTTTGTTTAGGTCTTCCCTCATCCAGTTTATTTCAAAGCGATTATGTCTAAGAGAGGTTCCCAGTGGGCACGAGCGTAAATAGCTGTAGCATTCTTTCTCTTCAGGCTTTTATGAGCAAGAGACACGGGAACTAAACCAGCTCTTATCTGAGCATGCCCCCTGCTGAAACGGGAGTGCTGAGGTTGATTAAGGAAAGCCAGTGGCTTTAAGGCTGGATCAGCGTTAACCGTGTGATGCTCTGGAGAAAAATTGCCTCCATGTAGATGGGCTTAAATAGAGCTTCTGAAACTTCCTTGGGTTTCTGCTCAACTGTATGTATCTGTCCCTCCGTTCTCTTGTGTCCTTCCTTTCCCCTTCCTCTTGAGTAGCTCTCCCTTGTCGCCCAGTTTGGGAAGTACTCTTGTGTCCTTTGGGTCATGCTTACATTTTGGATTCTTCCCCATGGTAAGCCACGAACTTTTAGAGACATCTTTGTGACACGACCAGTTTTCGTGAATAACTTCCATTTAAATTCCTGTGTTGTGAGATGCAAGATAAACAGCTAGCAGCAAGGTTTCATAATTATCTGATTTGGCTTTGTCAGTGCTTTTTTCTTCCTGTTTTGGGTTAATTCGCTAAAACTTGGTGATATACAGGATTCTCAAAGCGTTAACGATTCCCACTCCGAATTCTTCAGGTGATTACGCTGAGCTACTTGAATTGGAGAGTTTCAGAAGTACCAGCATCGATGGGCACGTGATAAATGGACTTAAATGCCTACAAGATCAGGGCATGTTTTTCTGCGTTCTCGTAAATAGCTTAGCTCTGTGTCGGTGATGTGCAAAAGGTAAATAGAAACACAGGTCCAGGAGGAGGACACCACATCACGGTGTCAGCTTGCTCGCATTCAGAGCTGGGTCTTCTTCCACTGGAGCTCCCGCAGCCCTCTTTGTATTAAATGTGTTGTCTGACCAGCGGAACTCCAACGTGTTGGCCACTAGAAGTGGAGGGGTCGTTTGTGATTTTCCTGCTGGTAGGTCTGCTTAGGCTTAAGCCTAATAACACGTGTTAGTCACTGGCCACCACATTTGCTGCAGTTGAATTCAGGCTTTGGAAATACCTTCCATGGGAATAGGCCCAAGTACTTATTACTTCTTCTGCCTCTTTTTAAAAGTGGGGCTGACACCTCCCTGAACGCTTTGAGGTTCTCGAATGACTCCTCGTGCATTCATCAGAGGAGTTCATGGTGCACGGATTGTGGCCGTGGTCTAATTGTCTGCTCGTCTCTTCCCCTGGTGAGCCTTGTGGAGCTGCTTGCTGAGGGAGAAGTCTAAAAACAGAACAGTGAACCTTTGTGGAGACTTGCAGGCTTTGGTCTAATTTTGTTTTGAATTTCTCCGTTAAGCACATAGGCATCTCTGCTGTGTATGATTTTTGGTTTGGCTGCTTGGCAAGAGACAGCAGAGTGTGATCTGAAGGTCTTACCTCTGGGTGGATGCTTCCGTATTTAGCTTTAAAACACAGTGTAAATAAAAGTAATGAATATCAACTGCCTCCCTTAGATCAAAATACCTGCAGGGTGCTTTCTCATGTGCCTGCAGACTAAACGTGCACCGATTTCTTCTTTAGGAAAAATATTCTCTGTTATGGTAGTAAAAATCCTGCCCAACTGAATGCTGTTTGGGATTTATCCCTGAGACTAAATAAGCTGTCCTCTGTTAATGTTAGGAGACAACACGAGTGCAATGTGAGCTTTCAGCATAAACTTCTGTTTAATTTTAGATTGGAGTTTAGATAAACAATTTTATTCTTGCCTCATTAATGCTTAATCTTGTGTTACATAATACACAATATTGGCTTCCTGAGTAGCTCTTAAATATAGCACAAATGTGCGGCGGCTGAAAGGTCACGGCGGTTGCCATATGTGGAGCCTGGCAAGGTGTTCGTCCTCCGACCGACGCGGCTCTGTGCTGTGCTGGTCGGGTCAGCAAACAGCCCGGCAGTGCTAGTGCAAAATGCCCCGGGGCACGCGGGTGGCAACCGTCCTCCTGCAGCATAATTGCTCAAATCGCAGCTTTCCTTTGATAAAGAGGGGGATAATTAGGTGAATATCTGTAGGTCCCTCACTAAAAAGTGATTAGTTAGCCCTACATTGACTTTTTAATATTTACACGTAGTGGTGTAACTTACTTTTACCGGTAGCTGAATTGGATTGTGGCTGCAGCCCGGGCGTTATCGCTGCTCTCCCTTCCCAGAAGAACTAGGTTTTGTTTGATGGTGTATTTCCCTAATGAGAGCATATTAATACGCTGCGTGGCCCAGCCCTATTATTTCCTGACTTGTCTTTGCTGCAGGAGCGTTCAGAAAGGGACGAGCTACGCAAGCCTTTTCTGTTTGAAAGCTGAACCTTTTTCCTTAATAACTTGCTGTAGCCTCGATGCAGGCAGAGCTGAAATTTTCCATTAGGGTTTGAAGTGACTGCCAACATAAACAGCCACTGCTTTTCATTTCAGCTCTGCTCGCTGCTGCTAGTGCTTCCATCGCACGGCTGTTACACTCGGAGGGTTTTGTTCTTGGTAAAACAGGGACTGGGCTTCACGTTTTAAGAACGATAGCATAGGACTTTTTTTTTTTCTTTAGTCACAGCAGATATCCTACTGGGCCTCAGCCAGCTCTGAAAGCAGGCCGGGGCATCGGTTGGTTGCTTTTCCTGTCTTAAGTGAAACCATCGGGTCGTTTGCATAACAAACTTCTGTAGGGAACATGTTGCCATTTTTATTTTTTTGCCCTTTTTTTAATGAGTGACTAGCTGAGCTGATTGAGGGGGGGACTCTAAACGGGAATGTTTGGCTTTAAGATAAAGCAGGGTACCGAGGAGGCATACAGTAATCCAGTTCATGCTTCTCACCAGGAGCAGAATAAGCAAGCCAGAGAATTTTATGAAATGCTGAAAAAGCTGATTTTCTGAGAAGCTGAGCTCAGATGGAGGTATTCCTAGATTTAAGTGGCGCCGAGCCTAAAGCTGTTCACAATGACCAGATCATCTGAGGGGAGCTGGGGATGTGTGCTCAGTGCGATTCGGCTCGTTTCTGTGAGTTTAACTGTTAAACCTATTGCAAATGTCATCATTTTATTGGATAATAGAACTGAAGGTTTGTAAAGGTCCTAAAGAGACGTGAAAGTTGCGGTTTACCTCGGGTGTACACCGTGTTGTCTTCATCTCCAGAGCTGGTCTCGGTCTCGGAGGTGAGTAGAGCTGCCAGCTGCGTGCTTTGGGCTGGCAGCGGTTCCTACCCCGTGGTTTACATGTTGCTGTCCCTTTCCTTTCCTCTTCACAAGTTTCTTCTTTAAACATAGCATATCCTGGAGTATCTCGCTTCTCTCTAAACCCTCGCACTGTGAGCTGCCTTCTTACATCGACTGCTGCCTGCTCACCCAGGGCCACCGATCATGGACTGGGGTTCCATCGTCCAAAGCCCCAAAACCCTTTTGCATACCTCTGTGGCTCTCAATTTCACAGCAAGGAAAGCCAGAGATAGAAAGTACCTGCTGTGCTTTGTTTTTATTTGGTTTAAATCTCTTAAGCTCGCTTTCTTCATTTTCTATTGCGTTTTACTTTTGTGCTGTGAAGGTAATTTACAGCGTCATCAGCTCAGAAACTGGGCTGCTTATTTGTGTTTCTCACTAAGAAACCTTTGTAGGTGAAGAGCATAAAAATAGAAGGTGCATTCACTGTGCCAACTGGACTCTAGAATTGCATTTAGTATGGATAATAAATCAACTCTGTTTGCACTCTGTTTTTTTTATTTTACTTTACAAGATTGAAACCCATTGTTTATTTTTCTCTGAAGGTTTAGAGGTAGGTGGAGGTAAAATATTGTTGCAAGCAAAAGAAGGCCATTAGGCAATTGCATTGTGTTCTGTCAGAGAGCCAAAAAGGACAATTTCTGCTTTGTAGGGAAAAGTATGTATTTGAAGATCTAAACCAAGATTATTTGGGAAATTGATACAATATTGTCCGAGTCTTTCTCTCCACAAGTGAGAGAGAACAATGCTTCCGTGACTCCTCGTAATCCTGTTACACCGCATTTTCCTTACCTTCTGTTTATAATTCACCAAAGTAAGGCATTTTATTGTTTTGTTTATTTTCTTACTGTGAATTCTCTTTTTTTTTTTTTTTATCGACGCTGAAGGGAACGTTTCTGTTCATCACCAACTGTGTACTTTTTATTCTGCATTTTTCTTTCCCTGCGAGGAAAGGTGTTGGCTTTTCTTCTTTTTCAGCAGTTGTCAGATTGCATCAAATCTGCAGACATCAATCCTAAGGTCCTGTGAATCTCAGATACATAAAATAGGTATCTGTTTGAGAAATTGTACTGTTTATTTTCAGGATGGAGTCTTTTATCCTGGCAAGATTCTTTTCCACGGATGCTGTGCACCAAACAAACTCTTGTTTGTTTCCCATCCAGGCAGTGACTGAAGATACTAAAACTTCGAGATGGCTTTCAGAAGGGCAAAAATAGACGAGTCATTTGAAACAACAGTGATATTTGTGGAACATCCTGTCCTAGAACAGTGTTAGTGTTACAAAATTTGGGTAACTGCAGGAAGAGATTTGTATAATCCTGCCCAGTGTCTGGTTTTTGAAATGGCTTGGTAGAGAAAGATTCTAGAAGTATCCTCTTGGGGTGCTAGCTTTATATACCCCCAAGTGACACCTAAGGATCTCAGGATCTTTAGTCTTGCACCTAAAAGGCAGCGCTGTTGGGTTTTTGCAGGTGAGGAGCTGAGGCAGAAGCCAACCTAGTGACCTGCTCAGGGAAACAGAACACATCTGTGGCAAAGCAGGAAGATATGCCCTGATGTCCTTAATGCTATTTATACCATTTATATTTATACTGTATTATTGGTATAAAAGTGTTGTTGAACAAATCGTGTCCTATAAGTACTTGATTTAGTCACTGGAAGATGTGTATGGCTCAGCGGCTTTGTTTTATGGCAAGTTAGATTTTTAAGCATTAATGTGGTATTTTAAGATGATATTGTCCATTTTTTGGGGGAAAAAAAGCCCTGAAGGGGAGAACACAATGTAGGCCTCAAGTTGGAATAGCATCGTATTGGTGCTGCAGATGATATCTGCCTGGTGCTGGGTAGGCCGTTTGTCTTATCTAAGCTAACTTGTTAAAAAAAAAAAAATTCTGTATGGAGCAGATGCAGGAATTTTTAGAAGGGGCTTCCAGATACGGAAGATGTGGAGTTGGGTTGAGAAACGGTAAGTTTTATGGTAATTACTCGGGTCTGGTTTGTTGACAAACTGCAATGAAACCCAAGCAGTTTTTGCAGCTCGCTCAACTTGTGTGTTTAAACTTAAAAGTTTATGGCCTTTGTGAAATCAGGGTTTGTGTATTTGCGTATTTGGACCAAATTTTATCCTTATTTTCTGCTGGAGGCCAGTGCAGACTGCTCAGGACAATTTTTGCCAGAGTGGTGGCTTGCTTATGTTTGAGGAACAAGCTCTCTGTCTTGCAGCTTGAGTTTTTCCTCCTTGTCACCCTCATTACTTTCTTATCCTAGTTAGGGATAACAAAGTTTAATTCCTAATATGCCATTGATGAACGAGGGAGCAGAAATCAGATTGTAGCTGACGTAACGGGATGACACCCACCTAGCTCAGGGTTTTTGGAAGAGCTACCCAGGTGTTGTCTCAAGTGTGTATTCACCATCTGAGGGAGAGATTACCGTTTCAAAAGGTATTGCAGCAGTTTTCTTTGAATGTTCCAGCTCAAGAAGTAAGTAAATGTGAGTAGTTTTGGCCTGCTGTGAGGTTTGTGCTTACAGGGGAGTCGAGGCGATGTGGAGCTGCTGGTGGTGCAACGCAGCTGGTGGTTCCTTAACGTGGGCACCCAGAAAGTTGTGGACCAGGATGCTTGGCTCAACACAGCACACACACACCTTTGGGGGCAAACAATTGCCCCAGAAGAAGCCATCAGGTGTTGGCAGAGAGTAAACTCTACTTCTTAATGCGTCTTCCCTGTCCCGCTGGGCATGAAATTCGCTTTCCCCTTATACAACAGATCATCGGCCTTAATCGTTGCTTCCTGCCCCAGATGGCACTGTAAGAACTGTATGTATCTGGTGTTCTCTTGGCGTAAAATCAGCCCCCAAATACATTATTCAGTCGTAAATATCCTGTAATATGCTGCTATAACTGTACTGAGAGCAAGACAACAATAACTTGGGCAGACAGATGCACTCATTTTGTCAGTTTTGTTTCAAGCCAGCTGTAAAAAAGAAGCAGTGCTTGATTGCTGGATTGCTGGGGTTTGTTTTTTGTTTTTTTCCTTGCCAAGGAAAACTCCCTGGAATTATACAGATTGTGGAATAAACTGAGAACAAGGAGTTAAGAATAGTGGCTTTTGTTTCAAGGGGCTGTAGCGCAGGGGAAACCAAGGCGGTCTGGGGTGATAACAGGTCATTTAACATCAGAAGCTGAAATCCCATGTATTGCCATTTCCCCTTCATATTTCTGAAAGAAAAATGCTTATCAGGCCCCCAGACCACTACTGGTTTCTTAGGGGTGGTGGTGTTATTCTTTTGGGTAAACACCTGGTTTTGTCCCGGCAGCGTGTCCCTGAGGGAAGCAGTGTGTTCTGCCGGGTGGTCAGCTCGGTCTGCAGGGTGGGAGGAAGGCTGCAAATCCGACCCCAGCCACAGAGTGCCATCAGACGTCGAGTAGCCAAAGCAGCTTCCACAGAAAGCCTTTTTCTTTTTACATCCTATATGTTAAAAAACCTTAGAATGTCGGAGGGAGTTCCTTCTGGGTTGTATCTGTCAAGATGAAAGTTTTCAATTCCTCTTTTCTTCGCAAACATGAAGTTAGAAACTTGCAGGAGGTGTAAGTGGGCGAGGGGGTTCCCATGTAATCACGGGGTTTAAGAACTTGGGGTCTTCAGAAATGGACCAAGTGCCCTGAGATTAATGACGAAATCGAACATACTGATGGTTGGGAAGTCCTTACTGGTTCTGGTCACCCGATAAATCGAAAATTGGCAGGGAATGCTGTTTCTTTTTACGCTCCCAAATTCCTGTGCAGCAGTAAGAGAAATCTGCCGTTCAGGAGGTGCTGAGAAGTACTCGGGCTGCCGTGACGAGCCGCATCGTTCTCGCTGGATGGAACAGTTTGTCTCAGTCCTCTCCTCCCTCCCCCAGACATCCTCTCTGCGCTCCTTTTTCCCTGCCTCCGAATTTGCCTGACACAGGCTGAATTATTTCGTACGATGTCTCTAGATCCTAACCTTTAAAGAAAGGGAGAGTGCATTCCAGGTTAGAAACCAGCTCATTCCTCATGCAATTTGAGAAGTCCTCCCTGTTGTTTAATTCTTGAGCCTGCTTTGTGCCTGGTGCCTCTTGTTGTGTAAGCACTAGCACGTCCCACAGGAACTCCTGATTTATTTTGCTAACTCTGCCCTTCTCTCTGTGGTTCAGAAACCTCTAATGATCTGTGAAGCTCCAAGATTTCTGAGTCGAACAGTAGTAGTTTTAAGAACCTCCTCTACTACATAAAAGTCTTAACACTTTCCACATGCTGCGTTTTTGACCTTCTGAAAAGCTGACCTCACACAAACCTAGTCTGTAGAGGAGCTGGGCGCCCCGGGCTGGGGCTTGTTAGTGCTATTGTGAAATTCGGGGGGGAATGAAAACTCTGGGCTTTTGGCCAGCAAGAAAGATGTGATACAGTCAACGTGTTTGTGTTGCCCTTTGTTACTGTTCGAGTTTGGTTAGCTTTGTTTCCGGTAAGCTTAATTACGGTTCTTTTTTTCTTTTCTTTTTCTTTATGGCTCAGAAAGCGATCCTTGCCAAAGCCTGAATTTTTCATTACCTGAATTGCCCGTAGGAGGGAACTGCAGAAATACATCATGCCAACCCCCAAAAATACAAACCGCCAAACACAAAACAGAAAACCCATTAAACTGTAAAACCAACCCTTTTCTTTTTCTTGTTCCTGCAGCCCTACCGCTGCTGCTTTTCGTACGTTCCTTTTTCTTCCCTGAAGTCTCTTTTAGGCCTTTAGTGTTGATAATGAATTCAGAAAACGTGCGGGGCTAACTGCATTGCTTGGCTTTCCTAAGCCAGGGCATGCTTGGCTATCGTGATCTTGGAGTCACTGCAGCTGGACCGCGTAGCACAGGGAGCTGGGAACGACCTAGGGAGGACTGTGGGGCACTCAAGGAGAAAATACAGTGCAGATATTCCATACACCACCACCAATTAAATCTCGCATTCTGGAATCACTCCCAGCCCTGCCAGTGCTTTAATGCAAGACGAACTTGTGCTAATTTTAGTGCATTGCTTTCTTTGTGGTTGTCTTTGTACCTTAATGTTGGCCTGTCTTGTTACAGGTTTTGCTTACCAATAGTTTTGATGCTCGGGGGTGATACTTCTCAACTGAGCAGCCCAAGATAAGGAGAGGGAGGCTTTGCCATTATAAATGCGCGCTTACTAATTTTGAAAGCCCCAAATGCGCAGTGTGTGTTGCCTCTGGAGGAGAGGGTGCGTCCTGTAAGCATCATTACCCCATCAGAGATTGTGCACTTGCTTGGGGTGCAGCTTTCTTGCCTGTACAGCATTCTTCGCATTCGATCGTTGTATTTCACTGGAGCTTGACTTCTCTGCAACCTGGATGTCAGCGAGGACTAGGCTTCCTGCTTAGGTTTCCTTTCGCCATCCTAGAGCAGAAAAGTTGCAGTGTATAATGTCTTAGATACTGGAAGAACGTAATTTGCAAAAGTGAGTGTCTTTTGGTTTTGACCCTGGTTTTGTTCTGCAGAATTTAATAATTTGCAGGTTCAGGTGTGATTAAAAATGAGCCATAAACCGTGCACGCTCTGGATGCTCAAAGAGCATGTGGAAAAGCGCATTCATCCCAGTCCCCACTGTTGCATCAGATCCAGCAGGTAGAATAACTCTGTGGGTTGCGTATCTGGACTTTCACCTTGGTATGATGAAGTGACATGGACAAAGGCCTTCCACCTTCAATGCTGTGTTAAAGTTGTATTGATTTAACAATTCCAGCTCATGTTCTTATTCTGTGCTATTTGATGTGATGGATTTTTGTTGCCTGGCTTTAGAACAGTCTTTTGTTGTGAGCATAAGAGCTTCTAAAAAGAATTTGTCTGCTCACCGTGGGCACACAGGTCTCCTCTCTGTCCTTCCATTATTTATATTCTTGTAAGGTGAGTAATGTTTTTGTTTCTGAGAAATCTGTATGTTTCTTACACTTGTAAGCCTTTCAGAAATGCTACAAATGGTTTTCAGCTAAAGGATGAAAAGGAAGAAGCTGAAGTCTTGGTTAGGTTTGAACAACCAGAGAGTTTTAACCTGTAGCTGTCCAAAATATGTTTGGGAAAAATGCGTTTAATTTTGGCAAGTTTTATTTAATAGTTGTGTATCTACTGTAGGGAGATGGAGATTATTATAA
Organism: Anser anser; assembly: GCF_964211835.1. Taxonomy (NCBI): domain Eukaryota; kingdom Metazoa; phylum Chordata; class Aves; order Anseriformes; family Anatidae; genus Anser; species Anser anser. The sequence continues at coordinate 4,037,156 of NC_139738.1, read as the reverse complement.
GCTGCTGGTCATGGTCATTATGAACGACCCCACTTGCCCCACGGTGACTTCTGAATGTTTTTCCTTGGAGCATATCGATAGCGCTGCCGAAGACAAATGAACGGGGTTGTTAAGCATTTAAGTGAAAATTGCCCTACCATTTTCCCTCCTCCTCCATTTACTCTTTCCTAGTGCTTATCCCGTGTTTACACAATCTTGAGTCATCGCTCTTCAAAAAAAAACACACCATGCTGACATTTAGAAATTGTGCTTGTACAAGTTTTCATTGCTCCGGCAATTAAATAGTGTGCAACAAATTCACGTAAACTCCCACTGAATACTTCTTACATATTTATATATTTCCGTCTTTGCCAAGCCAGCGTTAACTTTTTGTTCTTTTGAGTTACTGAAGCACAGCTTTAACCTTTTCAAGTCACCTTACGTAGAAGAGAGAGGGAACTTTTCAAACTTCGGGCTTCACGTTGTGTTTGATTTCTCTAGTTGTCACCTCGCAGCTGAAGGTGGCTGTGATGCTGCAGGCTGTAGATAAACAGCCTTTCTGGTGTACTGCTCGGTCCTGCTTCATCGTTCCATAAAGGTCACGTTAAAACAGGAGGAAAAACCAGGCTAGCTGGGACTTCTTATCTTAGGAGTAAGAAGTTCTTTGGACTGCTGATTTTTGGATATTCTTGCTTCATTCTCTCTCCAGGAATACATCATCTTTTCTCCCTCGCTGAAAAGAGCCCGTTGTGTAACCTCCCTCCCAAACAGCCTGCTCATCACCCTCCAGCCTTTGCAACTTCCCTGTAGCTGTAGCCCTCCGTTGGCAAAAGCAAGGCTAATGAGAAGAGGTAGTTCCTTTAGTTGGATGAACATCTGTCAGGGTCTTTACAGATGGAGCAGTGCAGGGGAAAAACAGTGAGGAGGAAGCTGGTGGCTGGATAGACGGCTCTTGGTGGGCGTGCTTTGCTCTGGCACTGCCGTGAGACCTGTCCAGGTCAGCAAGTGGAAGGACAGGGCTGAGTTCAGCTGGCCTTCGAGGTACCGACCATCCCGAGAGCCCCCGTCTGCTTTTATTCCTCCTCTCCCTCACTCCCCAAGGTCGCTTTCATCTGCAATTCATAGTGGGGCTTTGCATTTTGTTTCATTAGAAGAGTTCTTGTTGAAGGGCAGCGGGAAAGTTAAGTTAGATGCTGCCAAGGCTTTCTTGCCTCTGCCTTATTTTGCCTCATCTCTGCCATAATTAAAGCTGACGTTGCCTGCTCGAAGGCTGCAGGGTTCCTGGCAGCTCTGCTGCCCGGCTCCACATGGGATCCGTTAGCCACGGGGTGCGCGCCCTCTGCGACGCAGACACCGAGAAAATCAGTTGCAGGTACCCACATCTTTTACAAACAGAACCAGCGCACGCCCATCCCTTAATTAAATCCTTAAAAGCTCTTTTGTAGGAAGCTTGTCCTTCTCTGCCCAGGCCCTCGGAAGGAGAGCAGCTCGGTGCAGGGTCCTTGCTGGCTGTGCACCTGCCCTGGGTCCCCACGGGTGGCGCGGGTTTCTCTGAGCCTAGTGAGTGAGCAAACCCCGCTGAGAAGCGGCTGGGGAACCACAGAAAAGGCTTTGTTCGCGTATTTGACAATTGGAGTGGTTTCAGTGAGGAGACTGCTGCGCGGTAGCATGCGTGTGATGAGTTAGGGAAACGTGAGTCATGGAAAACCTGTCCTGCTGCTCGCTGCCTTGCAGCTCTGCTGGGAAGGGAGGCTGTCTGATGAGTAGCAGCAGCTTTCTTCTGCAGAGGGAATGCAAGTGAAGGCCTTTAGTGCTTTGGGGGAAGAAAATAACCCACGTGAACACACACAGCCAGTATAAGAAGCCATTGTTTGAATTTGGTGTTAACACGACAAAGCCCTCAGATACTTTTTGGAAATCTGAATTTGAAAGTTTGCTGTGGGAATTTGTGCCTAGTCGAGCTCTCCCTATGGGTGTTCCTGCACTCAAGGTAATCTGCTCGGAGTGACTGTAAGGACGTAATCTGTGGTAATTGTGGGTTTGTTAGGCTTTGCTGCTGGTTTTTTTATTTTTAATTTCCAGAGCACTGAGTATAGAACAGGTGGGACTGTAACATCGATCATAACGAGTAACTCAGGCTGGATCTTGCAATGCTTTAGCCTTTTCCCACATTTAATCTATTCAATAATTCAAATATCCTCAGAAGTCTCTGTGCCTGTACAGCAGATAACTTTTTTTTTGAAGCTAGCACCTCCATCTAAAGCCGGAAAGGAAATTGACATTTTTCTGCATTGCTAGATACAATTCTTTGTTGTGTTGACTGTCTTCTTTCATGGTAAATGAAAATACGCAGACATCCATAAACACAGTACCTGGAGGATGTCCTAGTTCAGGCAGCAGCCTGGATGTTGTCCCTCCCGCGGCTGCACTCTTGTTTGCTGAGTCCTCACAGGTAAGAGTCACACAAAATGACCGTATAAATGGACGTATTACTGATCAACGTAGTCCAGAAATATTGTAATAAAGCTTCCTCCCTCTTGGCTACTCAGGAGTCCAAGGCTAACTACGCTACTGAAAGCCTCCTGGCTCTTTATGTTGCTGTGTCTTGTTCCACTAACTTAAGAAGAAGACGAGAAGGTCACTTGGTTTCCAAGATCTCTCGCTTTTTCCTCCCTAGACCACCAGCACTGGCTGCCACGTAGGATAGTTAGAGCTGGTGGGGCTCACGGATCTGATAATACACTTGCTTACCCTTCAAAAACTGAATTAATGTTAACAAGCCCATCTCCTAGGATACAACACTACCATCCAGTTAATGACTTGGGGTTGGGGGAGAGGTCTGTGTTTCACGTTACTCCTAATTTTTGGCACTGCTCGTACCAGTGCGTGTCTATTCTCCAGTGGAAAGCAGTGATATGCATGGGTGTCTCTTTGCAGCGTTAAAATTGCAATGAATTGTGCTTTTAAGCAGTGTGGTCTCACTCTCAGCTTGTCCACATAGGAAAATTGGCTAGCACGCTTGTACAGCAACAGTGTAATTTTATTAGAAAGCATTAACCTCGTTCCAGGATAAAGTGACTGTACTTGGACGTGGCCGGTACGTTATCGGTGTGTTCTCCGGTTCCCTCGCCCTGGGAGGCTACGAAGGGTTGATTGGAAGGAACAAGAGCAGTGCGAGAAAGCTGCCTTGGTGGTTTTAAACAACAACAAGCAAATCAAAACTCCCACAAAGCAAAATTATAACAACAGTCAAAACACGTGAAAAGCCCATCGCTCCAAATCCATCGCCTGAGCCTCGTGAAACTACAAGCAGGCGTTGGGGCGGAGGTTCCAAACACAAAGGGTCTCGCAGCTTTGCAGCAGCTCTGCTGCTCCTGAAAGTTCGTTCTCAAAGGTAATTCACAGGTAATGTCAGCCTCTTTGGAGATTATACCCTAAATACCCTAATGCACTACGGGCAGCCCAGTTCCTTTTATCCTGAAGGGCGCTGCTTTTAATGCTGAAAGTACGGAGGCAATTATCTTGGGGTTATGCAGCAGTTGGGTTTGCTCTGGCTTGTGCCTTGAGAGTCCTGTGCTGTGATTCTCCTTCTCTTTCTATCTCTTTATAGGCAAACCTGCCTTGGTTCAGATCCTTATTTGTGGTGTTGCTATTGAAGATAACAATTTGCTTAAGGGTATTGCCTGGTGAAGTGAGCAGTCCTTGAAAAGCTTGGCATGCTATTAAAACACAAAAAAGCTATTGTGATAATAGGGCAAAAGATGGATTACTGATGTGCATGGGCAGATATGTTGGGCTGTGGCAAAGTCTTGAAAACTTCCTTTGAGTGCAGAGCACCAGGTTAGTGTGTTTATCCAGTAGTGCCAAACAGAAAGGTGTTCCCTTTCTGAGAAGTTTCTCTGTATTGAACAATAAGTGAGGTCTTCCAAGCTCTCTCCACCCTGCACGGAAAAATTATTTAGGAAGGTTATTTAGGAAGGGATTTTTGTTTGTTTGTTTTTCAATTTTCACAGGTTGATGGTGCCTTTCTGAAGCACACGAAATGGAAAACAAAAACGGTGTGTTTATCAGACCCTGTGCAGTGCATACTTTCAGGCCACGCCAATTGGAAATTGTTGTGTGGGTCCTTGTGAAATAGAAATGCTGGAGGAGGCCAGTTGAAGTGCTGCATTATATTCATACCAGCAGCATTATTCTGTGTCACTCGCATCAGTCAGACGGCTGCTTTGCGAGTGGCTGAAACTTTAATAGCAAACATCCCTCCAGGGTTTGTAATTTCCCAGACAAGATGGCTGTGCTGATAGAAACATTTCCACCGCAGCCTTGCAGCAGATGTTTGCCCCGGTGCTGGCTGAACAAACGCCGAGCGTAATTCGTTCCTGCCTCCTCATCCTCCTTCGGAGGACCTCTTAGCTGGCACGGCGTATAAATTGATACGTGGTGCTGGGTGGAAGCGAAAGCTCCTGAAAGGGAGGCTCGGTGGTTCCCACCGTGGCCTGCTGTGGGTGTGCAATTTCATAAGGAGCTCTGGACAGGCAATTAACAGGATGAATTGGTTATTTGTATCTTCAAATGTGGATATTTGTTTGCTTGCCTGGGCTTTTCGGGAGCACGGAATTGGCAGAGGATGTTTTTCTGCTCCTGCTCATATATTTTTTGTTATTTAGGTCTTCTCTAGCTCCAAGTCTAGGTCGCAGTCACCCATTTCACAGGAGGCTGGAGCTTTGCTGTGTTGCTGCCCCTCATCGCCCTGCAGAGAGGGGAACCTGAAGCAGCTCGGAGCTTACACAAAGTCCAGATCAATCTCTGGTTATTTTTCTCTCGCAGTGTTTTCTGTGTCCTGCGTGCCAAAAGGCGGGGAGTAGATTCAGACTCCTTCAAATATTCTGATCCCTCAAGATGCTTGTTGGCTTCTTGGGAACGCTGCCGGGTGTTTGGTTACTGTCACCAGTGCTGCAGGTCGAATTTGAACCGGGGGGTTGGAAGAATTGCAAATCTTACTGCTGCTGAGCCCCTCGCCTGCTCTGGAGACGTGAGCGTGTAGCAGTCACCTGCTGCTTGCAGCTTGGCGTTCTCGGACGCTGAGCGCTTGCTGTTATTTTTACATGGTATAAAATAAGCAATGTAAAAATCCGTACACGCCTGAGTTAAATGTCAGGTGTTCGTTGGGCCTCTTGTGTGTGTTTGTGTATGAAAGATTCATGAAATGTTTTAAAGAGATGCTAATAGCACTGCTGTGAAACCGCCACAGAAAAATCCAGTAAGTGATTCCGTTTTTACAGGGCTTCGTTTTCTGTATTTTCTCTCCTTTTTATCGTTAGCACCATTTGCATGAAAACAACATCTGTATTTGTCTTAATTTGCTGCTTTTGTTTTATTCACACCTGAAGACACCGCTTCTTGTCCTGCTGTTGGTAGCAGCGAGCTGCAGCAGCGTGGAGCCCTGGGGGATCCTCGCTGGGCTCACCCCTGCGGGAACGGCCCGAAGCCCAGGCAGGGACTTCAGCTGACACCTAGGCAATAGGAACGTACAGATAGGTGGAGAAATCATGCTGCTATTTTACAAGCAGTACCTGCAAGGATGGACCAAAAATAAACGATAAGACTTCGGGGTGTTACTGTGATTAGTTTAATGTGGGGGAGAAATGAGAGTTGGAGTGATGAGGGATGACTTACAAAATGATGCTCGAGAAACTCAAAACACGCTCTTAATGTATGTCATTAGATCCAGCATGGTAAAGTGGTTTTTAACTGAGAAAACAGCGCTTGTGGTCTCCGTGATGTCTTTTCCAGAGTTGGATGATGTGTCAAATCTCAGTTATTGCAAGATTGCTGCGTTACTTGTGTCAGCTGGCTGGGTGGTTGAACACACTCATAATCAGAAAGGAGCTCGCACCTCAAGTGCTTGGTTTTCTGTTAGAATTGCCCCAAACCTGGTTGCAGTTGGTAGAGCAGGATGCTGCCAACCCCAGAACTGGACAAACAGGTAGGGAAGAGTTAAGCTGAACAGAAAGGCTGTTGGGAGGCAATAACGTTGCCGTTGAATAACTTGAGGTGATGAATTGTTTGAAGCAGCAGATGCATTTAAGAGCTGAGATGGCTGTCACTGCTGTGATTTGCTCCTAATTAATGGAGAACTGCACATAAAGCTGAGAGCATTCTTAGGGTATTGAATATTTCATATGGAAAACACGGGGATTCTGCATTTAGAGAGGCTGCGGAGATGTCAACCACCAAGAACCTTCCTCTAACACATCGCTTTGGAAAGTACTTCTCCTTCGTGCCTGCTGGACCAAAGCGACCGAGTGCATCTCAGCGAAGCCTGTTTGTAACCTCTCCCGAAAGCAGCTACCTACTGCAGCAGGAAAACCCTCACACCTCACTGTTTTCTTTGACTGTCACTTACAGGTGAAGGAAGCTTGTTAAAAGGAGGTTTCTTTTTGAAGCTGGGAGATAAAACGCTGCGGTCGTGGTGGTCTGAAGAACGTGGAGGTCTAACGTGGGCATGTGTAAAATGTTTTTCTTTGCGTCCTTTGGCTGAAGTTCAGTTTTCTGTCTTAGGAAATCAGTATTAGTCTAAATTAAAGCAGGTTTTATGAGGGTAAGATCGGTGCTTTATCCCAGCTGCTTCACTCCCTTTGGACACCAGAGCACTCAGACCGGAAGAGTTCCCTGTGTCGAGCAGAGCTGTGCTTCTCCTTCCTAGCAAATACTGCCTGTCAACATTGCCCAGCGAGTAAATTCTGTTAGTGCCATGCCGGTGAGATTTCCTCTGACACGCCGCTATGATCTTGCGCTGCTGAGGAGTTGACAGGAGCAGCGTGTTACAGCAGTGGTACTTAAACAGCCTGGGTAGCATCTCTTCATCTCTTCATCTGTGTTCCCTCATCACCCAGACCCTGCCAAGGAGACCTGCAGGCTCCTCGTCGTGCAGCCGCTGCCCCTTGCAGGCATCCCTCCCCTTCTGATGCCAGAGGGATCGCAGGGAGGGACGAAAGGCAGAGCAGAAGGATGGTTTGACAAGCCCTGTGAAGGGAGGACTGACTTCATCTCGTGCGCCTTCTCTTCTGGGGTGACCAGGCTCTCCCCAACTTCTGTAAAATGGGAGGTCTCAGCCTATCCCGTAACCGTGCTGTTGAAAATCAAGCACTCAAGATTTTGAGAGATTGTTCCAAAGTTTGGCTGCAGGAGAGGCTTTGTAAGCACCGGAGAGGCCAGGGAAAGAAAAAAAGAACAAGATAAGAGCCGGAGGGTTGCCAGGCTGCTTTGCCACGTGATGGCAGCGTGGCCTTCCCACCGCGGGCTGCATGCGAAGGGGCAGCGTGCAGGGAAACCCTGTGCAGAAGTTGCAAGCGTTTGGTGTCTGCAGGAAGCGTTAGCTTGTGCGATACATGTGGTCGTTTGCTGAGCTTAGCCCTGAGCCCAAGCGCTGCTAAATACCAGCCTTGCTTCACAAAGGGAAATCGTCCCCAGCTGGAAGGAGAGATGGGAACGTGTCCCCAACATGGAGCCACTTGGCTTTCCCCTCGTCCAGCTCGCACGTGCGGAGGAGTCAGCACGCTCAACATCCACCAGCAGCTTTTTTGGCACTGCGCTGTGTCGCTGGGTCTCTTCTTCTTCTGAAGGATTTTTTTATAGTGCAATATTTGGCTGTCATAAACCCAATGCTCAACGCACATAAACCAAATGCAGAATGTAATGCAGCACAGTCACGTAGGAGGTGACGTTGCTTCGAATGCTGTGTCTAGAGCCACAGGTTTGGTTTTGGGGGAAAAAGTCTGTTCTTCCATTCTTTGGGGGAAACTAATTGTTAAGCTAGCCCAGCTACCACCAGGTTCAGCACAGCAGTTCTTGCTGCAGCCACCTTGGTACTTTTCTTTAGGTGTTTCTAAATTCTGTCTGTGACGCTTTTCAGACTGATGATGGAAATGCTAACAAACCTTTAAGTGGAGCCTCTTGTGTGGCACCCTGTAATTAAGGGTACGTGTACCAAGTGCCAGCGCTTGTTGGAAATGTAGAATGCTTCTGTAGTGTGTGGGGGTGTTGTTTGTTGGTGGTGGGTTTTTTTTTTTAATGGTATAGTATATAGTTTGCCTTTTGATAAACTTACAACAATTCATATTCCAGCAATTTGGGAAACTTCGTGGCCAGAGCTTACCAGTTACCAGTCGAGTACCCTTTTAGAGTGTGCTTAAGAACCAATATATTCCAGTAGGCTTCATTTTCTCGAGGGAGGCCGGCAAGTATTGTTATAACCTCTTTGTTGCTGTTGTTCTTTTGAAGTTCTCAATTATAAGTGCTTCTCCTCTGGTTCCTGACACCTCGGTTGCTGTGCGAACACAAGCCGCTAATTAAACTGATCACTCACGCTGCCTAGTGGCGAGCATCGCCGCGCTGTGCCTGTTAGACACGTTAGCAGGGAACAAATGGCGAAACGCTCGGCGCGTTTGGGATGCCTGATCAGGGCCTCGTGGGGTGCCCGAGGTGTGTTGGCACAGCCCGAGTGCCGCAGCGGAGGATTTTTGGGGCCACACCATCTCCTTGGGGGCCACCTGCGCGCGGAGCCGCAGTTCTCTGGAACAGGTCTTGTGCAGAGCCAGCGGCGTGAAGGTGCCTCTTCCAGCGCTGCAGCTGCTCTGTGGCAGCCACGGGGTTCATCAGAAGATGAGCCTGCCTGCTGGTGGGAATCTCGGCTTTTATTCCTGGTTCTGATGGCAGTTAATTCGGGGGTTGATGAAAATCGTTGCCTCAACTAACTTGTTCCGGTGTAATTCTTTTCTGTCCTGCACCCCCAGTTCTCTCAGAGGTGAGCATCCCTGCAGTGGAGATGGCAGCAACGTGAAAGGAGCCCGCTGTTTCACCACGACCGAGCTGAAAGGAGTGAGGTTTTGGGTCGGCACGCTCCGTGGAGTTGTGTGGGTGGGCTCTGGCCCTGCGCGGGGAGGACAGGACTGGCAGCAGCAGCCACATCTCAGCTCTGGACTCACTGTAGCGTGATTTGCAAGACCGCATGAGTCAGAGCCCTAAGTCGTACCACAAATTAATGGCTTTGGGGTTTTGGTCTTTTTTCTTATCCCTAGTTGTGAAGTCGGGATCAAATTCACTTTCCAAGGGAGCAGCAAGGCTTAATGCTCGCTGGAGACAGCGGGGCAGAGCAGAACTGTTAGGAATTAGCAATTTCTTTCACTTTTGAGCTCACTGCATAGGCATTATAGTAAGCTGCAGTGAATTGGTCTTTTTAATATTGCTTTACAGCTCTTACCATTGTCTTTTAGTTAAGTTTTGCTTGCTAAGGAATTTTTTTTTTTCTTGAAAGAAAGAATTTGAGACTGGAAGGAGCAACAATAACTGAGAGATAAGCTGCTTATGTGGCAGCCCTTTTTGTGTGCGTGTGTTTGATGTCCTGCCTCAAGATTCATCTCCTCACATATCGCTCTGGTAAACAGGAAAACGCTTGGAGTGCCCCCCAGCCCTCCGCACTTAATCTAGAAAATCTACTGATTCAGAGAAACGTTCTTTGAGAGCAGTAAAAGGAAAACAGCTGTTCAGGGATCAGATCCAAGAGAAACCAAGTCTGCTTAAAATCACGGCTTAACGACAGGGATGTCTGTCTGAGAGAGCTTTTGTTTGCAAGACGTTTGGTACTTTTGTCCTGGCTCAGCCCGAAGAGGAGGGCAGGAACCTGCCCGTCTCACACCGCTGTGCTGGGATAAAGTTTTTGGTGATAGGTTTGGTGGTCCGGGACAGTTTATTCGATGCTTTCCAGGTGTAAAAGGGGTGGCTGTGTTCCTCCGCCTGGCTCGGTCAGGTGTCAGACATCCTGCAACAGAGGTTTTTATTAAGAGGTCAGATTTGGGCTGTCTGCAGCCTGGAATCGGGACTCCGGCAGTTCTCCCCGTGGACTAGCCCGTCGTGAGGATAGCTGCAGGAAAAAAGGGCAGGCACATTCTTCTGTTCCCAGGTGATTGCGTATACACTTTCCTCGTTAGCAGGCAGGATTATTTTGTGTAATTGTTGCCTCCTGTGTCATTTTTTGGTATTTTCTGAGTGCCGTCGGTTTAAATACGACTTCAATAAACCGTCCAAACTCAGCAGCTCCCCTATGGGTCACGAGCTGCAAAGGGAGGAAGCTGTATGTCAGTGGAGATAACGCTCACGTTTGACAAGCCAAGCCTTGTGTGATTCATCGCAGATGTGTTTGGGAAACCTAAAACATCTGTTACACGGAGATGTGGAACGCAGGTCAGCGTGCAGACACATCAGCCTCTGAAACCATGCTGCTGCGGCAGGGTTGCCTTGCTGGGGATCCTCAGAACCAAGCGGGCCTTTGGTTCTTATTTCTGTATTTAAACGAAAGCAGAATTACGGAGTGGGACATTCGAAACACAAGTGGCTCATGCTTGATTTACCATTCAGCTCTTCTTGCACTGTTAAAGCAGGAAAATCTCACCAAACGTTCAGAATTCCCTTTTTTTTTTTTTTTTTTTTTGCTTTGGATGGTTTTGTTTCCTTGCTTTTCTGGTTCACATCTTGTCAGTGACCGCTGCCTGCCCAAGGGAGCAGTGGGGCTGGCAGTGCAAGCGGTCTGTGATCTCTACTTGGAGGCAAAACACACGTTCTCTAGAGAAATAAGGGGAAAAACTGTCTACATCATGGGGAAGCACCGCACCTGAGTGGTGTCGGAGTCTGGTCACGGAGCGTGGAATAGAGGCAGGCTGGTTTCCGAGCCTGGTAGTTGTGAATTAACCCAGGGAAGGCACGGGAGGCCTGGAGGTACCAGCTGTGACCAAGGGGCCAGTCCTTGGGGCCTGTAAGAAGTCATCGGGCTCACCCGTCTTGACTCGTACGGAGAGGCTGCAGGGAACCCCCAGGGACCGAAGATTACTCTCCAGACCATCCAGGGTGCCCCGAAAGTGCTGAGCAACATCACCCATTCAGCCTGAAAAGCGCATGGACAAACTGGTGAGGACTGGCAGGCAGCTGGAACTTCCCTGGGACGTGGCCCGGGCTCCAGGGGCTACTCAGGTGAGGCGAGCCAGGAACTTGCACCGAGATGTAAGCACTTCTCCATTTAAAGCCATCTTTTTAGATGAGTAAAATGACATCCCCCTTACCTCTGTGTAAATACCCAGCTGACCACGAGAGGAATGTGTTTGATTATGGAACACGTGTCTGCTGCAGCTAACGAGGGTGTGGGGTTTTAGTGCCCCTCCCCTGTATTCTAGTGAGAGAAAACCTTTCTTGTTCCAAGCAGCCCAAACCCAATATTTTCTGGTGGCCCTTGGGCTGTGGCAGCAGCGCTCGGGTGAGCCTGAGGCATCCAGTGGGGTGTTGCAGTAACGCAGGGTATTGATCGGAGGGGACAATTAGCTGGGAGTGGTTTGCTTTTAGACACACATTTGTGGTAGTCGCTGTGAAGTAGTCAACCACCAGAAGGAGTAGACCTAAAAATCATGGCAGGGCTTGGTTCTGTTGGTACAATCGTCATCGTGCAATAATAATAATAAAAAAGACACAAAAATAGCACGTGAATACCTTTCTGAGATTCGGGATTGAGTTCTCAGCTGAGTATTAGAGTTATTTTTTTAATACTTTGCTAAAAGAAAATTAAGGAATTTCAAACTGCTGCTGTCCCTTCATTTTGGCTGTCACTTTGCGCACGCCCATTTGCAAATTGATCTTTGGTTTGAATTAATGGAAGTTGACACGCGAACCACAACAGAAAGCAGCCTGGTTTGAGATAAAATTACCCACGTCCGTCTGTATTTTGGGGTTGCTTTGAATAGCTCGTTGTGCCTGATAATTTTCAGCCTGCACAGAAGCCATAAACCAGCAGCACCGCTGTGGTCGGAGGAACCTTTTTCATTCTCCGGCAGCCATTACGTGCTGCCAGTACAAAAACATTTTTTCTTAACAGTCTTTTTCCTAAGCTCAAAAATGGATTTCCCTCCAGCCACTGTCATTCAATTATCACCTCAGGAAATGCATAGATATAACTGATGATCCCTTTAAACCATCCTGCAGTATTCCTCCCCTCCCATCCTTCATTTCTCTCCTCGCTCCAGTCATTAAATGTAACATTGCCGATGTATATTTTATAGGGTGACCCTGACGGCTGTCGCTTTGAGGATGTGCAGAGATAATAAGATTGTGCATGTAATGAAGGGCAGATAAATAGAAAAATGTTTACGGGAGGGAGTGTGGCCGTTTTAACGGCTTTATGGCTTGCTTATGCACGCTTGTTCTCCCCCCTGTGCACAGCCACGTGAAGCACCACCGGTCCCTTTGCTTGAGACGGTGGAAATGTGAAGTGTTAGAGGCATCGAGGAGAGGTGGTTTTCGTCCAACACCTGAAGCCTGGCAGCACACAACCACGCAACGTAATTATTGAGCTGCTGGGAAAAGAAAGGCCAGGTAAAGGGTTGACGTATCGGTGCCTGGCACCTTCACCGAGGAAACCCATTCCTTGCGTTGTACTGTCAGCTTTTCGAGGTCAGTAGGGCTGGAAAAGTGCGTGAAGGGGGAAATACAGGACCTAGGGTAAGCTCTGCTCCAAAAGCTTTTCCGAATACCCTGCGTTTAATTCATCTGGGCGTTTCTCCCACCCTCCTGATGGTGCAAGCAGTGATATTGAGGGCTTCTGGCTAAGCAGGGCAAGGTGCCGCTTGGGACAGCCCTGGGCTCTGGGCTTTGTGGGTTGGAAGATGGAAAGAAAACTGCTGGCTCAAGAAAACAGCAACTTCTCCCACCTTTGCTTTGCGAAAGCAACTCATCCCTGTTCCTCGGAACTGTGCTGGACATAGTTCACCTGGCCCGGGTGCAGTTGTTAGGGGTGGCGCTTTGAGCATCAGGGTAGGGAAAAAGGGAAAAAATAATAATATTTGCATTTGCTAGGGGAAAATGGGCTCTGCAGGATGGGACACCCTCGGTGCTGCGTGGGGAAACGCGAGGGATGGGGTCGGTGAGGAGAGGAGGGGCAGAAATGGAATGGCTGGTGCTCAAAGTGGTCAAACCAACGAGGGCTTCCAGAAGCTTTGGTGCTATGAACCGCAAAGGGGCGCTGAGTAGAAAGCAAATCCTTGACTGATGTGTATAAGGCAAGCAGGTGCTTAACTCTTTCACTGTTTTGATAACCTCTTAATTGATCAAGTTCCAGAGCATACCTGGTGATGCCGGCAGCAGCTACGCGGTCCTGGAGAGCTGTAGCTGACGCTATCGCGGAGAGGATCTAATAATTAGTAATGGATGCAGCCAGCAGCCTGCGAGCTCCTCTGGGGATTAGGGACTCTGTTGATTAACAAAGAGGAGTCTCTGGAGGAAGAAGCTGTAATTGCAAAAGCTTTCTTTTCATTCTGGTGTGATGTACAGCTGGAGAGGGTCAGCAGCTTTCGCCTGCAGCCGAGGTTTAAAACAATGCACCGGCTTGCTCTGCACTTGGTTTTGCAGAACTGCTAAAGCTGGTACTTAAAGCCCTAAAAAAAAGAGAATTGGTCACCTAGAACAGGGAGCGAGGGTACGTTCCTTAATATGCTAATTATTGTATTTCCTGCTGGTATGTACAACCTTAATTGCAAACACTGGGAAAAGTTAGCAAATGAGCTACGTGAAAACCGTGAGTTAGATGTGGCACAGAGGTGTGGCACCGACGTTTTTTTCAGGCTTCGGGCAGTAACATTTAGGTTTCTCTGGGGTTTGCCAAAACAACAATCAAGGGGTAGGAAATACCAGATGGAAAGAAAAGGCAGCTTGTAGTGAGGGCAGGAGGAAAGCTGAGCTCCGGAGGAGCAGCCTGCCAGGACTGTGCTTCGTAAGGATGAATTTAGCCCAATTAGCCTGGTTTTGGGTTTTGAAGGACTTTAGAGCCCGACGGTCACTGCTGGACTCTTCATGTGGCATGAGGCCCGATCGGTTGTACTTCCCACAAAGGATTGATCTTGGCCCGTTTATTAATCTTCTGTCTCTTTGTTTGCTTACCCTATGTTACAAAAGGGTGTGCTGAGACGTAATTTGTAGGTACTTCATTGGTTTGTCACCGAAGGGAGGATGCTCTACACTGCTGGAGTCTTGCTGTGTTACTGAAGATAAATGCTGTTTGTTTCTGTTTTCCAGTGAGAGATTATTTACATCCTACCAGGTGTATTTCTTTCTGTTGCTTTTCCCTAATTTGCACTCCCTGTTCACTGCCTCCTTTCTACTTTCGCTTCAATTACTCTTTGTCCATTCCCGTGCATAATTTTATTGTAGGAGTTGGGTTTAGTTTGCCCTCTCCTGTTAGCCTGAGTTTTTTTTTTTTTTTAATTATAATTTGTTAATGAGGGGAAGTATATTCTCTTGGGAGAATTTCTGTGTGTTTAGGTAAAGCGAAAAACGAAATTATTTTAGTCTCTTGGCTGTTTCGGGAACTCTGGAGCGAAATGTTGAGGTTGAAACATGTTTCAGCGCTACCAGGAGCGGCACAGTGCTGCAGTGCCCTGTTGTGTCGTAGGCCTGCGTCAGCTGCCTGAAGAAAAGCCAAATTTGTGGGAGATGGAAGCTCTTTCTGTGCCCGGTCTGTAGAGGACTAAGCAAGGTAGCGGTGCTCAGCTAGCAGGAACAATTGGAAAGCACAAAGCTGTATAGGATTGCAGGTTTTTTCCACAACAAAATGAAACCCAGAAGCTACAGATGGAGCCTCAGCTGGGTTCCCAAGGAAGTCTGTGGCTGTTCCTCTATTTGGGGTGAATTGACAGTTTGGCAAAAAATCCCAAAGACTTATCCTGGGTTTCTTATACACCGATATCCTCTGCTGCTTCCCACTTGGCCAGACAGTTTTGTCAGGAGTTTGAAATCCAAAAGGAACTGAAGGAGCTTATCTTGCTGTTCGCAGAACAAGAAGCAGATTATTAGGACAGCCGATCTTCTCCTAAAACTGTAGGTAGAGCTCTTAGCAGAGACCAGGCAGAGCCAGCTGCGTTGCCGTCCAAAAGATAAAACACCAAGCTGCAGATAAAATACCGAGGCTTTCAAAATGTGCGAGAGAACCGAGACCTGCGGGATGTTCCTTCGAAAGCACCACGCGATTTTTAATACGTGCTTTGTAGCGTCCGTAAAATACTGCTTGGGTTTTAAAAGTCCCTCTTAAAATTCAGTAATGTTTCAGAGGATGCAGTGCTCCTGTGCACCGAAGGTGGGCATTAATCAGTGCTACTGAACAAGCTGCTGAGACTTATTGCTTAATTAGAACATATGCAAACCCATTTGTCACAGCTGACAGAGGCACCCAGACCGAGCGCACAGCTGTAAAAACGCCGAGGTTCGACCCTCCTGAACTGCACCTCGGCGGTGCGCTTCCTCGTCCCTGCTGCTGTTTTTCTGTACTCGAGCTCCTCTAATCCTCGCAGCTTTGGGGCACGGGGATGTGTGTGATGGTGGGACCGATCCCTCCTGGGCTGGGTCAGGGGTCAGGAAGCAGCAGGACGCTGGGCTGGGCTGCAGGTGCCTGCTAGGAAGCTGCCATTTCACAGATTTGGGCATGGGTAGCCCCTTGTCTCGATTTGCCCCCCCATCTCGATTTGCCCCCTGGCACACAGACACTTGAGCAGATGCTCTCACCGGCGCTGGTCAAGCCCGGGGGCTCACTGCACGAGGAAGGTGCTGGAGACTCTTCTCACCACGGGACCTGTGTTGAAGTGGCCTGAGTGAATAAAATCTCGCTGCATTCCGGGAAGATGGTGAATTCATTAAGACCACAGCTGGACAATCTGTTCCCCTCCGCTCTGCCTGCCTGCCGGTAGGGCCACTGAAAGGAGTTGTTGTTTACCTCTTCTGTTTAATTACAGGCAAGCTATCCCCCCCCCGATTTTTTTTTTACTCCTTCTGACAGTGCTAGGCTCTGGGGAAATTAACCAGCAATTATTATGTTTGCTCACTCCGTTCTACCAGAACAGATACTTGAAGGTAAGTTGATGCATTCGTGTGATCGCTCCGAAGGAGCAGGCTGCTGCAGCGGGGCTGCCGGGGCCTCTCACAGCAGCAGTGAGCACACAGTGTTAATCCTTTGTTTACCTAAGGCAAGACTAAACACAAACACAGGGCACAGCTTGTACTGTGTATTTTACATTTGAAAACTGCTGATAAGAAGTGAGAAAGCAGGGCAGGCCGCACTCTGCCTGCTGGCAGTTTGCGGAAGGTGGGGAAGAGTTAACAAGGGCTGCCCTGGTGTCCTGCAACGTGGCTGCAGAGCTGGGCTGAGCTGCTAAAAAATTTTAGCAAGGGTGAGGGCAGGGGATGAAACTGATGGGAGAGGTCAGAAGGGTGCCCCCGTGCCAAGGAATTAACCCTGCCTCCAGTGCCGGACTGCAGAGGAAGCTGTGCCGCTGCCGGAGTGGATCTGAACCGTTCCTTTCTCTTTACAAATAATCCCCAGCACAGATGTAAAGGGAGATGAAGCATGACTTTCTTCTGTGTACCTACAACGTGGGGTGAAATGGCCTTGGCAGGAGAAGGCAGGAGATTTGAGGAGCTGTGAGCTCCCGATGGGTTTCAAAATTGGTGAAAGCTGAACCTGGCGAGGAGCATATCCCCTCTGCAGGGAGCCTCCGGGAGCTGGAGGGTGGCCGTCCTGGAGGGAAGGTAGTGATAAAGTCCTGAGTGAGGCTTCCCACGTTGCTTTATGTGGGTTCGATAAACCACTTGGGACATTTATTCAGACCTCAAAGCCAAAAAATGGAGTTGCGTTGGCTGGAAAGATGCAGAGCTGCTCGTCTGAGGAGTGGTGCTGAAGCAGGCTAACAGGGCACTTGGTGGTGGTTTTCCTTCTGGATACCGGCTCAGTACCTAGAAGGGATGCCGGGACACGGGACCCCTTCCTGCAGAGCCCTTGTGTCTCATCACCAACACCGGGAGCGTTGCTGGAGGAAAGGTTTGGGGGTACTTTGAGGGGCACTTTGGTGAGCGCTGGTGTTGCTCACTTACACCTGTGTTGAGGGTTGCTTTAGTGTGCTGTTGGTCCCAGAGCTTGATGCAGCAGGGGCATGTATTGGTTGCAGGCAGGAGAAGAGGGCACTGGAAGCAATCAGACGGTCCTTCTTGCAAAAGCGGTCTCCTCTGGCCAGTCTGCGCCCTTCAGGCTGCTGGAGTGGGCCAGGGGACGACCCTCAGCGTCACCGCTTTGAGCAGCGGGTGCAGCCCTCCCCAGCCTCCCGTGCAAGTCGTGTCCCTCCTCCTCCATCAGCCAAGAGACCTCACCACAGGTAGCAGTCTTGGTGGTCTCCTCCCTTCCTTAATCCTTCTCAGAATTTGGAAACGGGGGGCAAGTCAAGCAGTCTACTGGTGCAGCGGAGGTGGTTTGGTGCACTTTAACCTCATGTGGTTTTAGCACGCTGCGAGGTGCTGAACGTATCGGCCGCGAGACCTCGCGGAGAGGTGAGGGGAGCTCGCCAGGAGCCAAATGATCATTACAGGCCATTCATGTCAGCAGCGTTTATGCTCTTCTGTTTGCTTGCAAGCAAAAACAGCAGCTAATTTGCAAGGCTGCCTTTTGTAAAAGGGCCTTTTGATCAATGCTCGCCTGTGTTAATGTTTCAGTAGGCTATTGATTTCTGCAGCAGCTTTTGTTCCCTGAATTTATGTGCGATGGGTTTCGGCGGCGCACGCTCTGCATGTTTGATTAACGTTCATTTGACTTCCCTTGCAGCGAAGCTGGAAGCTGTTTTCCTCCCTGTTCGGAGAACCAAAGCTCTCCGGACACAGCCCTTTGTGCTCGAGCTGCTGCCACCCATGCAGTCACCAGGACGCGTTTCTAATCCTTCCAGGCTCGCTCCACTCCAGCCTTTAATCCCGTAGGTAGACAATGTAGTACCAGATAGCCAGGCAGCTAAGAAGAGCTGGCGTGGAGTTTTTTCAGCGTAGCACGTCTGCCCTGTGTGTATCACTCTGCCATTTTCTCTCCGTGCTTCCTCTTCGGCTTCTCCTCCTCCGGCTTTGTCAGAAAGTTGAGTCATACACTGACTCATGTTGCTGCAGCAGTCTGATAATAAATTTAATATTCTCTGGTCATTTAGCGGGTCCAGATTTCGTAGATGTAGCAAAATTAATTGTTGAATTCAACTTTTGTTTCAGCTTTGTCGGCGTGGTTGTGAGTGCTGTTTTGAGAGGGTCTCGGGGGAGAAAAGTGTTGTGATGATGAAACTAGCATTTTTTATAAATATACACAATTTCTTTTTCTCTTTTTTAAAGCTTGTTTTATGATGCAGCGCATGCGTAAGTTGTTAAACTCCCCTTGGGACCTGATGGGTTTGCGATGTGTAAATACAGCTCCAATAGGTTCCCATTTCCTATTTTATGATGGGAAGAAAACAGATTGGCTTGCACTCTGCCGTTGCCGTATGTCAGAGGACACGTTAATTCACTGACATACAGACAGGGGATTTACTGACTTGTTCCTTGGTGCTGACACCTGAGATTTGATAGAAACGGACGGATGGATAAACTGGCTGCTGTCGTTTCCAAGAGACTTTCTACCGCCGAAAATCACCGCGTGAGCTTTTCTGCAGAGCTCCGCCTGCCTCCCGGCACAGGTCGTCGCCTCAGTTTGACAAACAGTTGTGCTGGTGGACTTTGAGCCCACTCTTAATGAAGCAAAATGGCATTTCTAAAGCAAACACACGGGGCTGAGCACGCAGCAGCACAGCACGGTGCTGCGTGTCAGGACTCCGCGTTCCTCCTCGATCTGCCACGGCTTGAGTGCTCGTCGCCAGCCGGAGCCTTTGAACACCTGCAGCCTGTACCCATTTCCCTCCTCGGTTTTAGAGTATCTTCAGAAAAAGACGGATTTTTTTCGTTAGGGTTTTTGTCCTTCAGAGTGTAGAACTGGGTGTAACGATTCGTTTTCATCACTTATTCCTCCCTGCCAAGCACCACTCTGGGTAGGATTTGGTGTGAATATCACTCAGGGTCTGCGGTGGAGAGCAGCAGCATCAGTCCCGGTCTGGGGCAGAGCAGATTAAAAATGCATCTCTCTGCCTTTTGCCAGAAATCAGAACTGCGGTTGTGTTCTTTCCTGGTGCTTCTATTTTTAAATTAGGCATTGATAAAACTCTTTAAGTGTCTCAAATGTCAGCAGTTAACGTCTAGAACAACATCCTCCTTTTGTCTTACAAGTGTTTCGGTGTTACAGATGTTAGTTATGGCTGTAATTGCTTGTTTGAGGCCCTTGGGAGAGTTTGGATTAAGGGTGTGTCTTTATTAGAGTCAACTTGAGTGATCTGCCCAGAGTAAAGGCTGCAGGATTTCCCCACAGAGAGCGGGCTGAGGTTACGTTATTAGATCACATAAAATGCAGTTCAAAGGCACCCTTTTTGTGGGCAATTCAGGTATGTTTGTTCTGATGTTGATTTTCAAGGGGCTGGTTAGAACTTCTCCATTTCCTCTTGCGACTTGAAAGAAACAACACCTTTTTACCTTAGAGGCAGACAAGTCGCCAGGAAATGATGGGGTTTCAAAGTAAGAGAAAAGAGATTAAAACCACATGCTGTTCTTTAGTTCGGCGTCGCATCCGCTAGTTTGAATGGCAGCCGCTCCAGTTTTTGAATGTAAGCCAGGTTCATTATGCTATGGAATTATCGCTTATTTCTCTAGGTGAGCTCTTTTAACTGCTTAATTAATTTAGATGTGGGCATATATATTCAAATTAAAACACGATTTGCTGTGGTATGGTTGAGTGTTATGGTTATAGACTTCTGTTGAACGTGTTTTTATTCTAACTTTCAGCTCCTTAAGCAGCAATCTGTTAAAATACCTGTATGCAGGATGTAGGTTGGCAAAATGGCCGCGTCTGTTTGCATCAGTCCTTACTCTTTCTGTAAATACCAGAGAACTCGTAGTAGTCATCAGGGTTTTGTTCTGACAGCTACTGAAGGATGGTACCGGTGTGGACGCAGAGCCTCCCGCGTGTGCAGGATGCTGCAGCAAAGCAAGGGCACCCCCTTCTGAACTGCTGAGCCCAGCAGTGCCAGCAGCATCCAGGGCAGGCTGGAGAGCTGGACCAGCACCCTGTCTTTTCTAGTAGAGGAGGAGGAGGTAGAGGGGGGTGAGGAGGTACTTGCTTACTTCTGTTCCTTCCCTGCCAAAAGCAAGCAAAAAACATTGAGAGGTTTTCTGTTGGATCTAAAGAATTCTTTTGTCTGGCTGAAATGCATCGTGAAATACAAAACTACACGTGCACGTCCATAGAGCGAAAGGAAGGAAAAAAGCTGACAAGTCAGGCTTGCATGCCCCTCTAACATATTCCTTCTGTATTTGCAGGGAGAACTAATCACCTTCTATTACTATTGGAAGAAAACCCCTGAAGCAGCAAGTTCTCGAGCCCACCGTAGGCATCGAAGACAGGCTGTGTTTCGGAGAATTAAAACTCGAACTGCTTCCACTCCAGTCAACACTCCCTCCAGGCCCCCCTCCAGCGAATTCTGTAAGTGGAAGCTAAAAGCAATGCATTTATCTTTGTTTAGATGCAGGGAGCAACAGCAATGTAATGGTGCTGTACCTTCGAGTGAACGCAGCAAGGAAATGGAGTTCAGGCAGCTGCTCTCTCCTGTTCCTATACGATTATGCTGGAATGTGGTAGGCGGCTTTGATCAGCAAGTGCTGTGTATTGAATTGTCTTGGCATTGTGTTGCACCTTCTCCAGGCCTATTACAGTAATGGGAATGAGAAAATGTGAAAAGAAGGAAGTCCTATCCCTTTCCATCCTTACTTGGTGACCCGTACCTTCTGCTTCATCGTGGTCTGTGCTGCAGTCAGCACTCCTGTATCGTAATGTCTGAGAAGTACTTCGGCCTTGATTGAAGCAGAAGGTTCTAAACAAAGAATAATTACCCAAACCGGTGAAATGTGTTGTGTTGCAGAGGATTATGATTAGTAATGTCCATATGGATATATCAACCTCCACCCTTACGTAAAAGGGTGAGGTTAGCTCGTGATTTCTAAGGCTTTCTGTGAACTAAACCCAGCACCTTCTAAAGAAAAGGGACTATCTGGAAGTCTGGAGTTGGCCCAATCTTGTTAATAGGGGAGGCAGAGGATGTGGTGAGTAAGGCAGGACAGAGAATTGTGGGGAGGGTAGTAGTGAGGTAGTAAGAGACAGCTATTAGCTGCTCTGTGCTGAAGGTGATAGGATTTATTGCTGCTTTCTGTGCACACAAGTGCGGATCTTGACTCTTACCAGCTCGATCCAAGACACTCAGCACTTCATGTGGCTGAAAGGTCCCATCCGTATGCAGCTGACTGCAGAATGAGAATAAAAGTGAATTTAGTAAAAGAAACCAAGTTCCAGCCTGATGCTAATTTTGGAGTCAAGGTTTAAACACTTGTGAGAATGAATGTAGAAATTGTGGTAGTGCCAGCAGCTGCTGTTATTAAATGGACCTTGCGTTGATTAGAAGGGTAATGAGTTGATGACAAGCACTGGTGGCAAGTACTATAACTCCCTGTAATGTGCATGTATGACAAAATATCCTCTCAAAACCTTTGGAAAAACACTATTCTTGCATCAAGGACTTCATTCCTAATTAAAGATGCGAACAAAAGAAGCCACACATCAGAATGATATCCTAGACAGGGTGTTGTACTTGTGAGAAATTATAGATCCATTACATTGTGAATTTATAGCAAGTGGCTAGAAGAAGGCAGTACTCTCAGTAAGGAAGGATTTCGTTGTGAGTTGTTTTAGAAGATGAGGAAGGGTACAGTTTTTGTGGTGACTGCAGATTTTCAGTGGTTTAAGTGATGCTTTTTAGCTCACAGCATTGTAGTCAGATAATGTATTGTATGCTGCTTGCCACAAAGGAAGGTGGCCCTGGCCATATTCTCCACTTCTTCAAAACACAACATTCTTGAAATGTAATTTTGCCACTGGTTACAACTCTCAAGGAGGCTTGCAGTAAGAATTGGAAAGCTGGTAGTATCCTTATGGTACCTCTCATCCAAAGGAATCACAATATGTTTTGCAAACTGGTACGTTATATGCAAGCATCATCTCATCCACGCACTAAACACATCGAGTTCTTGGGTCAAATATAGTCGCTGTGTAAGAGAGTACAACAGCAGTCCCCATCTGATTTAGAAGATGAAGTTTAAAAACAAAATAAAAAACAGAAAGGCAGCCACAGTCTCTGTCCAAGAAATCTAATAAGCTATGAGTTAGATATAGAATATTGTGTGGTTGTAAATTTGACTGGTTTTAGGTGCAAACCTCCTTTCTCTCATAAACTGTGCTTTAAGAACACAGCTTCCCCCAGCAGCACGAACAGTATTTGAACAAGTAATTGGAAAAGTATCATATAGTGAATCAAAAGTTCTGTGAATTGTATCGTTTGGTGCGTTCCTGGAATGCCTTTTTAATCTGTAGGCTGACCAGCCCTGGCCTTGTTAGTTTGCAGAATCCGATAGGATGGTCATCCAAGGCAGGATGCTTGTAGGAAGTCACAGACTTTATGTAAGAACTGTCATTTTATTAATGGTTATTTCAGCCAGGTAGGCAGAAACAGAAGATCATGCTGAATTTTTTCCCTCTTCTCCCCTTTTTATTTACTTACTCAGTGGACTTGAGCTCGGCCAGCGAAGATGACTTCGACAGCGAGGACAGCGAGCAGGAGCTGAAGGGCTACGCCTGCCGCCACTGCTTCACAACCAGTACGCACCTGACTCGTTGCTCTATTTCCCTCCCCTCTGCTACTGCCTATCTAACCCAGGTTCATCCAAGCCAGAGCCGTTCTTGTGCGTGTACAGATGTTCAAAAAATGGAGTTGAATCAGCTAAAATAGGCAGCATTCATAGCAGAGTTAATCATGATTTACTATTGCAGTGACAGAGGAGAGTCTTGGGAAGTAGCCATTTTGACAGTAAAATCTACTACTATATAATCCGTTTGTGATATAGCAAATGGACATTGAACTGTGAGTGTCACATACAAAAGTTAATAACACTGCACCAGTGCTCCTCTGCAGTGGCTTCATTCCTGTAAGTATTCCTGATGTTTGGGTACATGCACAGCGTGGTGAAAGCCCCAATGTAAGGGAAGGAAACGAGAAGTTCACAGCTCAGTTCCCTTTCAGAAGCCACGGCTTTGGAGAATAGTAGCTGCCTGTTAGTTCCCAGATAGAGCAGATGAGACTTCTCTTTGTTATTGTCAAAGTTGCAGTTGCTTAAGTAACCAAATAGTTTTTAAATGGAGCACTGAAGGAGATATGTGCTGGAAGACAGACTAAGCCTGCAACAGGACAAAGTTTACTGGAGGTTTCCAGGACATAGCTGCCTGTAGAAAAGCAGATACTTTTCTAGTTGTTGTGTGCCTTTTTTTCTTTTCTCTTTTTTTTCCTTCTAATAATGTAATTTGCTTATGCTGAATATCTAGTAGATAGCGTATATCTAATCTGTCGCTTTTCCTGTCCCAAGCCTCCAAGGACTGGCACCACGGCGGTCGAGAAAACATCTTACTGTGCACCGATTGTCGCATTCACTTCAAAAAATACGGAGAGCTGCCACCTATTGAGAAACCCGTAGACCCTCCACCCTTTATGTTTAAGCCTGTCAAAGAGGAAGATGATGGACTTAGTGGAAAGCATAGCATGAGGACAAGGCGGAGTCGAGGCTCGGTAAGCTTAACACTCTTGGTTCCTTCGCATTTCAGCTTCTTCTGTAAAGAAGGGGTGTTGGCTGGAGGAAGGTGGTCTGAAATGACCCTTGTTTCCTCTTTTGTGCCTGTTTGCCATGGCACGTGCCTGCTGCTGGGTTTGTGTATGTGAGGGTGGGATTTGCTCACAGGATGAGGCCGAGGCTTTCGTTACAGATTTTGTACTAGTTTACCCTTCCAGCTGCGTCCTGTCAGAGGTAAACCCTTGGGCTTATTTTAAAGGAAGAGCTTAAAAAACTTCAGTGCTATTCATGTGGTCCCGCTGGAGTTAGTCAGTTGCCTGCAAAAAGCTGACGTTGGCTCCTGTGGTTATTGTGCTCTCACAGCGGTTTTACTCGCTGTGAAATGCCAAGATCCTTCCTGTGTGCAAGTCACTTGTGAGAACTTGGATGGCAACTCTGGCTAATTTAATGTTTGCTTTGGGTTTGTGGTGATGGCTTTTGTTCCTTGCCCTCCCCTCTCCATTGTTCTGGTCTTGCTGATATGACCATTGCTTCTAAATACCTTGTGAGGCTACACAATCAGGTAAGGTTGGCTTCATCGGTTTTGTGGTAGCCTGTCATCCAAAAAACTGCTACACTGGGAGGGAAACAGCATTAATTACTGGAACATACTCACCTGTGATTCCTATGGACCTGACAGGTCCATTGCATAGCAGGGGCAAAGTGAAACAAGTTGGTTTTAGCTACTGGTCTTGACTGTTTGAATGCCAACAGATGGACTTCTTTTATGGAACATTAGGGTCACCTCCCACCTCATCCTGTGTGTGTATGCACACTTACAAACCTGTGTGCGTATTTTATGAAGAAAATTCAGCATGCCAACAGCAGCATCTGTGGGAACATCCCTAGACTGTTCTCATTTCTAGCAGACACTACTAAATAAAATAACCAGCATTTAATGTCTTAGTGGAGGCATATTAAGGATTTGCCTCTTCTACTTTGAAGCCCAGATGAACTTTCAGCGAAAAACTGTAGAAAGGTTCACTGCTCTTGGTTTGTCATCTTTCAAGTTCTTACCAGGAGTGCTCTATCCATGTCCTTTCTGTAAGACAGGAGAAAATAAGAAGTTGGCAAGTGTTAACTTGGATAAACCTTTATTCTTGTTACACAAATAGATGTCTACACTACGTAGTGGTCGTAAAAAGCAGCCAGCCAGCCCTGATGGTAGAGCCTCACCTATTAATGAAGACATCCGCTCCAGTGGCCGCAACTCTCCTAGCGCTGCCAGCACCTCCAGTAATGACAGCAAAGCAGATTCGGTGAAGAAGTCCACCAAGGTAAAATTTCCCCCTTCTTTTGCGTTAGGACCGGACACCTGAGGCCCCTTCAACTGGCTAAATACGATGCAGATTCTAGGGGGCCAGGGAATCTGTCAGTGACCTAGAAATTCCTACTTCTGTACATAAGCAAAAGATGTAATGGTACATCTGACTGATGCTTTGTTCCCGTGCTTATGGATGTGTAGCGATAAAAGCTGTTGAAGTATCCCCACGTAACCTTACTGCTCTCATGATAAACTAATCCTTCATTTTCAGATGCAAATGCAAGCGTTAGGCTCACGGAGGTAATACAGATCAGAAGTGCTATATCTGAGACAAGTAGACAGTTTTGTGTTTTTTTTAAGCAGTACTTAATCTTTATTTATAAAGGAATATGAATATGTAGTAATTGAGACTACTTCTGGTACTGTTTTTCTGTATGCAATTTGCTTGATTTTCAGAGCAGGCTGACAGTTCAGCCTCTTTCAGTAAGTGCCTTTCCGAGAGAGTACTGAAGAAACGCGGCTAGATGAGGAGGGAAGCTTGCATTAAGCACTGTAAATTAAAAAGTAGCAAGTTAAATATTTGTTTAAAAAAAAAAAGGAGCATGGGGCAAGTTGTCACTTGACAATACTGAGAACTTAGCAAATATGAAGGAAGGTTAGGTAATTGCAAGGTTTGTAAATGCATCCCAGGCCATTAAAGAAGGCAGGAATCTTGTAATAGATACTCCCTGGTAGCCCTGTGCTGGGGGGTTAAACCTCTCAGAGTATCAGGAGTAAAGACCCTCATTTAGTAGAAGGAGGCTTACCTGGTGCCTGTCTGCTGCAGAAATTCTTGCTCCATCCTCTGTTAACTGCTGGTGTTGGTCTCCTTTACAGTATACTGGGCTAGTTTATCTGATACAAGTTCTTGATGGACTCGATTCTGCAAAGCTAAAGGTGGAAAGACAACTGTTTTGTTTAAAAAAACACTCCCTCTCACTCGAAGCTTGAGACAGCAGCAGTGTGATGAGGAATGCTTTACAAGTTACTTGTTCCTGCTAGTTTGTGTCAGAAACGTCTGCAGCCCAAACTGTCCCTGGGTTTCTGCCTGCAGAAGTGAAATTGTAGCCTTGTTTTGAGTCCTGGCTTAAGTTTGACCTCCAGAGGGAGTGGTTAGAGCATAATGTAGGTGAAGGGCTTCTGGGAGCTGCTGCTGGCAGATGAGGGAAAGCAGCAGCAGCAGCTCCAGGACAGCTTCCCCTGCAGCCTGTAATTGGACAGAGCTTAGGTTGGTGTCACATACTGACAATCCCAACTTCTGATCAGTTCTGCTCCCTAGGAGCCCTTCTCATTTATTTGTACTAAACATGATAGCGCTGGCTTGCATTCAATTTACTTTTGCACTTCCATTACTGGTAACTGCTCTGTTCTGCTTCATTTGTGGCAGAAAATCAAGGAAGAGGTATCTTCTCCCCTCAAGAATTCCAAGAGGCAGCGGGAGAAGGCAGCGTCTGACACAGAGGAGCCGGACAGGTCCAGTGCCAAAAAATCCAAAACTCAAGTGAGTCCCACAGAAGAGTATTTTCACTTTGGGGAACAGTTTCAGAGTGGGAGGGAGTGCAAAGCCACCAACAAACCAAAAACAGAAAATCAATTTAAGCCACAGCAAATTTTAACTTAATCTGTGGCTGGAAAGCAACCCATATTGTAACGTGTTCCTTCTGCTGGAAAACTGTGGAACAACACAGGGTAAGTTCAGGAGTCTTTGTGCTTGTTTGTTTTAGGATCAGCCATATAGGCACATAGGTGATTTATTTCTACACACACACCCCTCAGTTGTTGTTTTTTTTAATTGGCATTTGTCTTTGCCTCTTCTGTGATGAGTTAGAAAAAAGAGCACTGGAGTTCTTTTAATTTAATGGTATCAGTGCTCAGCTGAATTACTTTTAGGTTGCCTTTTCAACACTTAGCTGACAAGGTTCACTCCATGGATAGGAGTATGTCCGCACGCTCCAGTCTGTCCATCTCTCTCCTGTGCTGGGGAGCCCAGAACTGACAGAGTACTGTAGTGGCATTGCCTCTGCTGCTTTAAGTCCTGTGAGATTCCAAGGGCGGTACTTGCTCTTTAGCATAGATCACAGGCTGGTCGTGCTCTGTGTGCAGCTTTCTCACGCGCGCTGGTCTCTCTTCCCTCTCTCCTGCAGGAGATCAGCCGGCCAAACTCTCCCTCGGAGGGCGAGGGCGAAGGCGAGAGCTCTGACAGCCGCAGCGTCAATGACGAGGGGAGCAGCGATCCCAAGGACATTGACCAGGACAACCGGAGCACGTCACCCAGCATCCCCAGCCCTCAAGACAATGAGAGCGACTCGGATTCATCCGCTCAGCAGCAAGTGCTGCAGGCACAGCCCCAAGTGCTCCAGGCGCAGAGCAGCTCCGGCCAGGCTCCTCCTCCCACGCCACCGATATCAGCCCAGCTACCAGCAGCGCTGCCAGCAGCCTCGAGTGCTGCTGCAGCTCCGCCGCAGGTCTCGCCGTCGGCATCCCAGCCCCCCAGCCAGCCCCAGGCCCCCGCACCGCCACCTCCTCATTCTCACATCCAGCAAGCCCCCGCTTTGCACCCGCAGAGACTGCCGTCACCCCACCCGCCCCTGCAGCCTTTGAGCGTGTCTCAGAGCCAGCCTCCTCCTGCCTCCTCGCAGCCCCACTCGCAGCCGCCGCTCCACGGTCAGGCGCAGCCCACCCCTCACAGCCTGCAGGCCCAGCCCCTCCTGCCTCATCCCGTGCCTCCCCAGCCGTTTTCGCTCCCCACTCAGTCGTCGCAGTCTCAGGTTCCCCTCCAGACCCAAGCGCCGTCTCACTCGCACTCCGCTCTCCAGGTCCAGGTGGCGCAGCCCGCCCTGCCGGCCGCGACCCCGCTGCAGCAGGCTCAGCCTCCGCGGGAGCAGCCGCTGCCCCCCGCCCCCATGGCCATGCCTCACATCAAACCTCCCCCTACCACCCCAATCCCTCAGCTTCCCACTCCTCCGTCCCACAAGCACCCGCCTCATCTCTCCGGCCCTTCTCCGTTCTCCATGAACTCCAACCTGCCTCCGCCACCTGCTCTGAAACCCCTCAGCTCCCTCTCAACTCATCACCCTCCATCCGCACACCCGCCGCCGTTGCAGCTGATGCCTCAGAGCCAGCCGCTGCAGTCGTCACAAGCCCAGCCTCCTGTCCTGACGCAGAGTCAGAGCCTTCCCCCATCTGCCAGCCACCCCCCCTCCGGACTCCACCAGGTATCTTCCCAGCCGCCCTTTTCTCAGCACCCGTTTGTCCCCGGGGGCCCGCCTTCCATCACCCCTCCTTCTTGCCCCTCCACCTCCACGCCGCCTGCTGTGCCCGGCATCCCGCTGCAGACTTCCATCTCCACGTCAGCAGCTTCTAGTGGAAACGTGCCAGTGGTGACATCCTGCACGCTGCCACCCATTCAGATCAAGGAAGAAGTCCCGGATGAGGCTGAGGAACCGGAGAGCCCTCCTCCTCCACCCCGCAGTCCATCACCAGAGCCTACCGTGGTGGATACACCGAGTCACGCCAGTCAGTCGGCCAGGTATGGAGGTTGTCAGCAACCTTCTTAATTCCTTCCTTAATGCGCCGCCTTTCCTTGTACATACGCTTTTGGGTCCTTGTACGGCCATGTCTCTCTTGCTTGGTGTTCCAGTGAAGTTCAGGTATCACTAACCTTGACCTGGAAGCAGACCCCACATTTAATTGCCTTCCTTTTGGGCAAGAAAATAGGTTTTTAAAGGCTTCCTTCTACTGTACAGACTCTGCATTAAGCAGTGACTGTGCTCCCTGCCACCCTTCCCAAAGATAGCTAAGATCAGAGGATTCAGATACACCAACCTTCCTGCCTCCCATGCGTATTTTTTGCAATAACGCTTCCTGAGTTCCATGAGGGGAGATTTTGCATGGTTAAATTCTCCTTTGTCTACTAGTTGCTGTCCTTTGGTTTGCTGATCAGTTTTTTATTGGAAATCAACCAAAATCTTGGCTATTTACGCTGTGGGAGAAACATTTTAAATGCGTGTGAGAAATGAGCTTCTGTGAGAGTTGAGTGTATTTTACACGTGCATCTTGGTAGCCCTTGTTTTGAGCGTGATTTTGCTGTTTTTCTGGAAAGGTGCTGCTTCAGCCAGCATATTCAGACAGGGTAGCACAGATTGTACTTGTGAGAGGGGCTTTATACTCTGTCTATGTAGTAATATAGTACAATTAATTTCTGTTGTGGCTTTCAGGTAGTGCCCTTGTAAGCATAGGGTGATAACTTTTTTCCCCTCTGTGACATAAAGCTCTTAAACCTGAGATTCTTCTACCCTTGCCAGAGTTAAACTCTTCCTGTTTTGTTTCTCTCAGGTTCTATAAGCACCTGGACCGTGGCTACAACTCATGCTCAAGAACAGATTTGTACTTCATGCCTCTGGCAGGATCCAAACTGGCCAAGAAACGAGAAGAGGCCATTGAAAAGGCCAAAAGGGAAGCAGAGCAGAAAGCGAGAGAAGAACGGGAAAGAGAGAAAGAAAAGGAGAAGGAAAGAGAGAGAGAGCGGGAGCGAGAAAGAGAAGCGGAAAGAGCTGCGGTGAGTTTATTTGGTAGCTGTTGGAGAGGGTTGGCATGGTGACATCTGATCTGGATGGTCACTTTCTTCTCTTTAAAGGAAATGGTGAGTTTCTACTCTGCATCCATTCTTGGCGTGCGGGAAGCCAGTGCAGCTGGTTATAGCTGGGCCAAGCGTCTACATCACTTGCAGTGCGAGTTGGGATACGAAAAGCAAGCCCTCCGCATGTGCAGATCTAATGAATTCTTTTGTGTAACTTCCGCTACCTTTGTAGTGCAGGCACAAGATTGCTGTCTGCTGAAAAGGGATCTGAAAGCTTTTTAAATTTGAAGTAAACTTGATTAAAGGCACATCAGTTCTTTATCCTGGGAAGACCCAAACTCCAGTCTCGGTATAAAAAGCCAGTGCAGCTAATCCTTTTTTTTTTTTGTGGCTTGTTGGAAAGGAATGATTACATCTGGGCCCGCAGAATTGGGAGGTTGGTAATGCATTACTGATGCTGAAAAACAAGGTGCTGCAATCTTCCCAAGTGCTTTTCAGAGATCTGAATCATAGCTGTGTGTCTCTGTAGAATCGTAAAAGTGAGGATGTAGCATCTGTCCATTAAGGGATATGTCACGTATGGGAACCTGGCTTTATTTAGGGGATACAGATCCTTGGACGGCTGCAGGGGTAAACTGTGCTTATTGCCCTCCGCAGAAGCGCTGTGCTGCCCTTGTACATGTGGGGAGAGCAGGATGCAGAGGAATTCCCGTAGAAGGAGTGGAATTTGTTGTGCTGCACATCGTGGAGATGAGTTTCCTTGGGTTTAGTAAGTTTTGGGATACAAGCGGGTCTGGAGAGCAGAGGAAGAACACGCTGCAAACAAGACAGGCCGTGTGCAGTGCCACGCAGCAGGCAGCCTTTGCCCAAAGCTGTGACACGTACCATCGAGCTGCTTCTCTGCTAACTGTAAGGCAGTTAGTGAGCTTTGAGGCTGCCACTCCAAAGTAGCTATCTTATGGCCTTACAGGCTAGACAGAATCCATTTCTTCTCCAAACCACAGGGGAGTGAGCACACGTAACAGGAGTCAGAAGGCTCAGCAGGCTGAACTTGGCCCCTCCTGGAGCTCGAAGCACAACAAGGGAAGTGCATGCTTGTGTTCTTAAGCCCGGTGTGTTGAACTAAAAATCTCTTTTTTTAAAAATCAGCAGAAGGTGTCCAGCTCTTCCCATGAAGGCCGTCTTGGGGAGTCTCAGCTCAGTGGGCCAGCACATATGAGACCTTCATTTGAACCTCCACCGACGACCATCGCTGCCGTGCCACCATACATCGGTCCAGATACACCTGCTTTACGAACACTGAGCGAATACGCCCGTCCTCACGTCATGTCACCAACAAACCGTAATCATCCCTTCTTTGTCCCCCTGAACCCCACCGATCCGCTTTTGGCCTACCACATGCCTGGCCTCTACAACGTGGACCCCACCATCCGGGAACGAGAGCTGCGAGAGCGGGAGATCCGGGAGCGAGAAATCCGGGAAAGGGAGTTGAGAGAGAGGATGAAACCTGGCTTTGAGGTGAAGCCCCCAGAGCTCGACGCGCTGCACCCAGCAACTAACCCCATGGAGCATTTTGCCAGGCATGGTGCACTGACTATTCCCCCAACGGCAGGACCTCACCCGTTTGCTTCCTTCCACCCGGGTTTGAACCCGCTGGAAAGAGAGAGACTTGCACTGGCAGGCCCGCAGTTACGGCCTGAAATGAGCTACCCTGACAGACTGGCAGCAGAGAGAATACACGCCGAGCGGATGGCATCGCTGACAAATGACCCATTGGCACGGCTCCAGATGTTCAACGTTACGCCTCACCATCACCAACACTCACACATACATTCGCATTTACACCTACATCAGCAGGATCCTTTACATCAAGGTGAGCCCCGGGACCTGGGCTGAGCAGGTTCCTAGGGAGCCTCTCGTGAGCAGTAGAATTGGAATTTCATGTAACAAAATCTCTTTTTATTTTTCGATACGATGTGACTTTTGAACAGTATAAGGTTGTGATACCTGAAATGCAAACCATTGTTTTTTGGAAGGGTGCAGGGCAATAACACAGTGATGAAGTAACTGATGGTAACGGTACAATGGTCTTCATGGAGACTGCATGGCCACTGTAAAAGGCTTGGTGTTTAGGAGCTTTTAAAAACACAGTGAGAAGAGACTTCATCTCTAGCCATTTGACATGCCAACCACGTAGCCTTAGTTAATTTGAAATTGCCTGTCACAATTTTCAGAACCATCTAAATTTATTGGTTGGCATCTTTTAGTTACAGTGCATACTTACGTGTAGAGAAGTTTTTCCCAAGGTATTTAGTGGTGTCAAAAATGAATTGGTGCCTTGTTCATTTCTAAAGTAAGCTACATGGTTATTCCTCTGAGCATGTCAAGAGTCTGGCACTAAGCAGAATTTCTCTGGTTTTCTGGTAGTAGACTGGAGAGAACATAGCAAGCAAGGCATCAGGTGCAGTAGCAGCCAAGTAAGAAAATGAAGGAAGTCCAAGTACTCAGAGTGCAGCTCCTGGTGCAGCTGGGTACAGACGTACTGTCTGTGCAATAAATATAGCATGCTTTGCCTTGGAGTATATGCATTGAACATGGCTGGGATGTCTGCTTTTTGGAGTAGGGAAGGAATTTGAGTGCTGGTGCAGAACCTGAGTTGTACAGCAAGGCCATCAGCGGTGTCTTGTGAGATGAAGTGGTGGGAGGGTTACAGGTGGGAGATGATAGCTGTGAGGATCAGCCTTCTTAAAGCCATCAGCTGTGGACTTTGGTTGGGCCTGTGCAAATTATGGACTGGCACGGTTTCAGGCAGGTTTCTGTACCCCCTTGGTAGCAGAAGAAATTTGTCATAGATCGTGTCTCTGGAAGGATCCTGTTGTCGGGTAAGTCATTTAACGCCTCTCTGCAGGTAGGTCTAGATATTGCCCAGTTACTTGTTCTGAAACAATCCAGTGGTAGGTAGAGAGAATAAGAAGGGGCTGAGAGGTAAAGACTGAAGAGCAGGTTGTTTTTTCAGAGACATAGTCAGTCTAAGGTGTTTGCCAAAAACCACTCTGAGCATATGGGGAAAATATAACTATGGTAAGCAATGTAAAAAAATTGTACAGGGGACAGATCTTGCAAGACCAAATAAAGGTAAGAGCAGACTTTTTTAAGTCTTCAATATTGAACAAATTTCACTGCAACATCTCAATTTGCCTTTGTTAGTCAGAGCAGGTCTCATCACAACCACTGCTGCAGTGTGTATGGGGACAGCAGAAGCAATGTCTGAAAGTGAGAGCTTAGGTGGTTTTTCTGTTTGATTTTTCCCCGTCACTTGCTGGATTTCTTTTTGTTGTTGTTGAAATTGAAAGCCCTGTGTTGTTGCTTTGACAATTAAGACTGTTTGGCAAGCAGATGTCACTTCAAACACTTCAAGATAGAAAAGTGGGTTTCGAATTGGATGGAGCTAAGCTCCTGGTAATTACACGCCAATTAGGCCAAATGCTGATCCAGCTCAAGTGGTAACAGGGCTTTTGATCTCCCAACAGTGAGTGTTGCTTCCCCAAGCAGTTGATTGCTTTCTTTCTTTGCTTCTTCTAAAGGTTCAGCAGGACCTGTTCACCCGCTGGTGGATCCTTTAGCAGCTGGACCCCATTTGGCACGCTTTCCCTACCCACCTGGGACCATCCCCAACCCATTGCTAGGGCAGCCACCTCATGAGCATGAAATGCTCCGACATCCAGTCTTTGGTGAGAGCATTTTATGGTCCTTCTCGGAGGCTGCCCTTTGATCTGACCTGTCATCTTTTCCTCTGGGTCTTAGCGTTTCCTGGGAGGGGGAGTTGGTGGAGTTGAGCTGTAACCTCGGGTACAGCTGAAGTTGGGTTTTGTTTTGGTGTGTTGGTTTGGGGGGAGAGGGTGGCTTTGTGGGACAGCTCTGCAGACCTCATAGCAAAAAATAAATAAAAAAAAATGTTGGAAAGCACGCAGCTCTCTCTGTTTCAGGTACCCCTTACCCACGGGATCTGCCTGGTGCCATTCCACCTCCGATGTCAGCAGCCCACCAACTGCAGGCCATGCACGCCCAGTCAGCAGAGCTGCAAAGACTGGCAATGGAGCAGCAGTGGTTGCACGGGCATCCTCACATGCACGGTGGTCATCTACCAAGTCAGGAAGATTATTACAGGTGAGAGGTGCCACGAAGGCTTTTGGAGACTAAGAGGTGCTACGGCTTCCTTCACATTTCTCCACATTCCTTCTTTTTCTTTTTTTCCTGAATTACTTCTTTTCTTACTGTGTGCTGAGGTATTGTCCTGATGCACGCAGGGAGGATGGTGAAGCTGCAGTAAAACCTAATTTGGGCACAGATGACAGGGCAGATTGAAAGCTAGGCCCAAATTATTGGCACAGTACTTGAGCAGTTGAGTCGTTTATTGCAGGATTACCTCCGAGTGGTTTTACTATGATTGCTGCCTCTACATTGCTGTCTCTTCTTGAGAGCAGTGCAGGAGGAAGGTGGGTAAAAGTTTTATGATTGAGAAGCAGTGAGGAATTTCTTAAATCTGTAAATTTTAAGAAATGACTAAAGGCAAAAGGAGATTGAAATCTGTGAATAAAATCCTGAATTAACAGCTGAGAATGCCTAGGTGAATCACGCGAGTACTTTCTACCTAGAATGCTACACAGTGTTGATAGCAGAGTGGTTCTCTTGGCCTGCCTTATCTGAGACCACCTTATTTCCTGGTGGGCAATGGCCGCTGAATGATACGTCAGCTAAGAAGAAAAAGCCTTCAGCACCTAGCAAAGGTCATTCCGCATGTCTGTGGGCTGTAAGGATATACAGGAAACAGCATATTAAACACCTGCCTTGCACTGCCTCGCTCTGATGTTTCCGTCCTTGCTTCTGCTCTCCAAAATTACCTGCTGGCCTTGCGCCGTGGGGGCAGCCAGCCTGCCTGAAGCTGACTGACATTTCGCTTGCAACTGCAGATAAAGCCAAAGCTTGATGAGCTGGCACTAGTGATCTGGCTCACATGTAAGGAGCGCTTCGGTAGCGAAAGGTCATCGCTTCCTCCCACAGCAGACAGTGTTATCGCTGCTGTTACAGCGGTTCTCATTTTGTGCTGAAAGCTCAGAAGTCCTCTTGCAACCTCTGTTCCCTTCAGGGCACCCAGGTGAGGTTAGCAGGAAGACGAGCTGTCACTGAAGTGTCATGACACCTCCTTCGTTTGTTAAAATGAGTTTTCTTTCTTTTTCAGTCGACTGAAGAAAGAAGGCGACAAACAGTTGTAATAAATTATTTATTTGTAATGCTGGCTATGGAAACCCCAGTCCTTGGGAAGGAGTGGAACATTTTTACATACAATAAGAGCTACAAAAGGAAAAGAATATCTTATAAAGATTTCTTTATATATTTAAAGCAGAAACAACCACCCAACAAGTAGAGACTTATCAGCATAGCATTCATTTGTAGAGAAGATTTCTCAAGACTGGTGTGGGTCTCCCTGCATGACAACGTATTCAGAAGCCTATTGAAAATACAGGACTGTGTGGAATATTCAGAGAACTTCCTGCAATCTTGGTTTTTTTTCTTACTAGTTTGTTTTGAGTAGGTGCTAGAATCAGGTTCACAACACAAGTCACTGTGCGTGAAGAGACACTCAATGCATCTATAGCTATTTTAAAAAAAAAACAAGGATTGCAAGTAGGTGACATAACAAGCTCTGAATCCAAGTGCTATAATAATAAAAATCTACTTTTATTTTAATACATTGTAGGAAATCTTCATAATTTTAAAGAGAGCTCAGTTCTGCAGCATGGCTTTTTAAGTCTGTAAATAACTTTTTTGGGTAGAGGGGAGAAACAAAACAAAACAAAACTCCAGAAACGTTTATCTTGATTTTCAGTAACATCACAAGTTGTGAATTCCTACCTGGTATTGACAGAATACAGAGTTGATTTTTTAATAAAAAAAAATATATATAGTTATCCCTTTAATTAAAGGGAGTGATGGGTATCAATAATTTCAAATGGGTAAAAGCTTGAAATTTGGTTTGCTATCAACAATAAGCATTAAAGGGAGTTGCAGGGATAATGTTGCAAATGACTGTTTCTGTTCTTGGTTTTTGTTTTTTGTTTTTGTTAGTGTTACATCTCTCTGTTTTGCAGATGATTTCTGTTGAGTTGGGTTTCTCAGCAGTACAGGTGTCCCTTGGAACCAGCTTACCCTTTCGATGCCTACTTCAAGGGTTCATTTTCAGTGTGGCCATAATAAACCTCTTTCCTATTACCTTTTTGACACGTAGTCTAACTACATTGGTTTTAGATTATCCCTTATAGGATAAGCAAAAGTTCAAAGAAATAATCTGTTCTAAAATCTTTTTTAAAATGCTCCATGGCACAAACTAGTACAGCCAGAATTTTGTATGCATGTGCATATTTTTGGAGGATTTGCTCTTTCTGGCCTCTTGTGTTTGATATACTCTTAAGAAAAGAGGACTAGGCAACTCAGTGTTCTTAAAGTTGTTTTGCAGAGACCAGTCTGCATTTCTCTGACTGTTGAAATTTTGTTTTTTTGTAAGCAAAAACTTTTTAACTGCCGCCAGTTTTCTGTATCTCAGGAACTTATTAATGAAAATTAATCAAAAACATGGACAGTAACATTTACTGACTCCCAACCCTACGGGTTCATGCAGAATAACTCCTGTTGGCTAGTTCCCATGTGGGTGGTGAAAGGAGAGGAGTACACAGAAGGCCAGTGAGCATTATTTTGGAAACAGCTCTGCTTACTGTCTAGGCAGAAAGGTTTTGTTTGGTTTTGTTTGGTTGGTTTTTACTGTTTTGCCACTCTTTTTTTTTTTTCTCCAGAGCAGAGGGTGATGCAACCAATGGACATCTGAATCTGTTGGCCATGTTTTCTGCTGGTGCATAACTTCCCCCATTCCCTCTCTCAACTCATGAGCACTCTATCTCTGCCGTCGTAGACTGTTAAATGTGATGGTTGTGTCATAGGACTGTACTGAGCCATGTTTGATAAAATTGTAGTTAATCATACGCTCTAATGGAAGGCATGGCACGCACAGTGCTTTGTCCACTGCATGGATCTCAATCCAGAGCTGGTGTTAGTGCCCAAAGGTTATTGTTGGGCATTACAGTAACATCAATTTACGAATTAAAACCTTGCATCAGGGTGTTCTAAGCCCATTTTAAATCGAGAGTATATGAGAGAGAGGGAGAGGAGGATTTTTTCCATTGATGCTGACCTTTGTTTTCTCCATTCCAGATTTCTCAGTGCTCAGGAACTGCAGTAGCATTTAATCAGTTCCACCTGCTGTGTGTGAACTCTCTGAAGGCGTTAGCAGGAACAGCTAGTATTTCTGACATTAGGAAGCCATGAGGTCAGTCTAGAGCCAAGGATGGTGAAGTTTTCTTCAGTCAATGCCTTTAGTTTGTGTCTGCAGTGATCAGGTGAATTAGGAACTAGTTTTCTTCTGAATAACGTTTTTAACTTTTGCTAAGGGGAGCAGCCAGTAAGATGGGTTTGCTCAGCAGACAGCAGCACGCCTTGGTTGATTTTAAAGGTCTAATTAGGCATATTTCAGATAGTTCTCCCCTCCCTGTTTTTACTGTGTGGAATTTGGGAGGTTGGGGGCATACAGCCATTTCTTCTGAATCTTTTCTTCTGCTGTTATTTTTAGCTACAGATTCTTAAGAAAAATTTGCTAATTCCTTCTACTGCTCCCTCCTCTCTCTGTATTTTTTTTTTCCAAATGAAGCGTTGCTTTGCAATCTGAGTTCAAAAGCTATTCATCGATCTCGCTTATTTGTTTCCAGATAAATATTTTGATATTTTGGGGAATTTTTTTTGCGTCATTCAGCCAATAAGCACTGAAATTCTTCCATTTTAGACCTGTGATTAACTACAACTTTACTTGCAGTGGCTTTTGAAGCCATCTTGCTGTTCGATGCCCTGTTAAAAACAACCCAGACCTTTTGATTTTCTTTAAGAAATCTCTCTTGTTTTTCCTCAGTTTTAAAAGTTTATTTTTCAATTTTGCTTTAGTGTTTTTGAAACGTCTCTCTTGTTCTATGTCGTCATGGTTGAGCTTGTTTCACTGCACCGTTAAAGCAGAGTGTACATTCTGACTGCTACATTTATATATATCTTGAAGCTTAATGTATATATGAGTAGTTTGCCATGGGATAACACAGTGTAAACAGAGTAGAAACCCAGAAATCGTGACTTCTGTGTTCTCTCCATTTGAGTATTTTGTAATTTTTTTGAAATATTTGTGGACATAAATAAAACCAAGCTACACTACAGCAGCCAGGTTTTGCCTGCAAGCGAAATGTGTCTGTTGATTGTTGTTAGTGGGAAAAGAGTATTTTCATCTGGGGCAATATGGGATGCTGGCACAGCCATCTTCTCAGTTTCAAAGCTTGTCTTGTCTCTTTCTTGGCTTTACTTTTCCTTCTGTGAGGTTATTTCATTTTTAATATACAGTACACAGAACACCAACATCATGTCCACCTTTGGAGTGTATTTTGCCTACCCGAGGCTCATTTATGCTCTAGGGCCATACTGTGCAACTTCAGCATTTTTTTCCCTTAAGTTGAGAAGTCGAACTGAAAAGAATGAATTTGTAAGGATGTTTTGGTTGTCATGACTTCAGGGGGTTTCTGTGTACAATGGTAATGTGTTGTAGCCACTGATCTGTTTGAGCACAAACAAGTAGTTAAAATGAAGTGTGTGGAGAAGCTCTCACTGCATCAACCAGTGAAGAGTAGAAAAGCAGGACAGTTCCCTCAATTCTATTCTATTGAAACAGCGTAGATGCTGTCATTTTCCTTTATTTTTGCTTATGAACCAAAGGTGTTGGAAAAACATACAAGGGAAAATGAGTCTTGATGACTCACGAGGGTTAACCTTCAAATTAAATTAACAATATGCTATAGATGATCCAGTAGCTGAAATTTTTTGTGCCTCTTATTTTCTAAGAGATGTTACTTTGTGCCAGTGAAGTCTTCTTGAATACCGGGCTCGTGAGAGATGCATTCCAAAGCGATGATAATTGTGGAGAGGAGGGTGCACAATAACTCATTGTCTATTCATTGCTTGCTGAAAAGCTAAAATTTGCTTTCAAATTGCATACACTTCTGTGTTTGTGTACATTTGTAATGGCTCCTTGCCCTCTGTCTATCAAGGATTATAATGTGTTTGTATGAGCTAGCTGTTTGGGTGTTCCGTATTTGCAGTTCGTGATAATCGGTGTCTCCAAAGCTTAGGAAAACGTCGTGCTGCTGCAGAGAGAGGTGGTGAGTATCTTTACAGAATAAATGTTTGGTCGAAAGGGAGACAGTAAGGCTGCGTTCTGGATCTGTTCCTCCTTTGTATTTGATAAATGATTTTTCAGAAATAGTGAGGTGTCCTGACTCCAGTTCAAGCTAATGAGTGTTCTCAGCATGGTAAGAAAAGAGAGCCCTGTTGTTTGAGCGCGCTTGGAGCAGACGGAGCAGTTGCAGACAAATTGCAAAGGAGTTTGGAGCTGCATATTTCAAGAGTCTGCTCTATTTATACCCTGTGGCATTTTGTAAGGGGAAGGTCAATTCTGTCTACTGGAAATAGCTTCTGAAAGTGCTTTCTCTAAGCCTGGCTTGAACATGTGCCATGGTATTTATTTTGACATATTTTATTTATTTCTTTTTTTAATTTCTTGTACTTAACATAGAACTTGAATGGGCTGAGGCTGCCCTCCCTTGCTACAGGTTGTTGAGTTTCCAGACTTGAAACGTTGAACCCTACAGGGACAAGGCCAAAGAGGATTTTTATTACTGCATAAATTGAATGATATAGTTCCTATTGCAGTGTTGGTCTTGTAATGCCAAGGCATCATTAACACAAGGCTGAAGGCTAGAGAGCCGTCCATCACGTGGCTGTGTTACAGGTACATTACCAGACTTCATTCTAATGGCATGTCAGCTGTAAAAAGTAACATGGGCAGCGAGGTTTCAGTCCTGTCTAGGCCGTGGGTAGCTTTTTATAACATATATTCGTTTAGGTCTGAGGAGAAAAGGTGAAGCCTGGTGTTTTGTTTGGGAATTTGATTGTTCTGTTCTTTGAACATGGGAAAAAAGGTAGCTTGTGTTGCCTGGCGTGAGATTTCTGTTCTTTGTAGGAGTTTCTGTGCATTGGGTTTGGTCCCTGAAGATGTTAAAGTTAATTTGTTTTAGGCAGTAGTAGCAGGAGGCGGAAAGCAGAGCAAGGGGGGAGGGAAAGCAGAACAGCTCTTTACATGTGTATGCAGTATTAAATATTTGGTTTGCTATAATCACTCTAGTAAACAGCAGCAAAATCTGCACTCTAGGCAAGTGATTAAGTTCTCAGTTTTCCTTTACTTTTGATGATGGCGGAAATGAATGCATTGAATGTTTGAAAAAGTTTGTTTACAGTCATCAAAATGGCTGAGGAAGGCACACTCGCCTGTCCTGTGGCACGTCCTGCCCTCAGTGGTGGAGCAGTGAGCTTATTTGCCTTATTTATTCCTCTCAAAGCCTGAGACTAAGCCTGGTTTATGCTGAAATATTAAACTGAATTTGTTATTCCCAGCCCGGCACCTAGAAGGACTTTTGCCTGGGCCCTAAAGCTCTTTGTGCTTAGAGGTCTGAACTGAGGCGTAGCAAGAAACTGGTCCTAAAGCTCTTTGTGCTTAGGGGTCTGAACTGGGGCACGGCATGGGTGGCATAGAAGTGATATTTTGGGAGCTGTATCTACGCCAGGTGGGACACTTTGGGGCTGGGGAGGGGATTTTTCCTCACAGGGTGATGCCCAGCTCGCAGCTGGGGCCATGCAGGCTGTGAGGACCTGACGAGCCACACCTGGGCCTGGGCCCGGAAGGTTCCAGAAGGAGCTGCGAGCCCTCAGCATGGTGGTGTGCAGGTAGGAGCTGTGCCCCGCTGTGGCAGGGAGAAGGGTGACAGAAAGGTGGTGGAGGGAGCCTCAAGGCCCAGCCTCTTTCCTGAGGGCAGCACTGGCTGGCTGCCTGTGGAGGGAAGTGAGAGCCTGAGGGAAATGTGTCGCCCTGTGACCCTCCGGGTGGTGCCCCTGTGCCCCCCTGGCAGTGTCCCTCAGCCTGGAGCTGGGTCCCCCCCAGGCTCCCCAGGTAGTGTCCCCTTTTTCCCTGAGGCAGCAGCCCCTTGGCTTGTTCTGTGCGCTCAGTCCAGGCCGTGTTGCTGTGACAGGCACCCCTCCAGATGTCCCGGTCACCTCCGTCGCCATCTTGGACGTTTCTCCTGCCTTGCTCTCCACGTGTGTGAGGTAAGCTTGAGAAAGTTTTGCTGGTGGTTTTTTTTTGTCTTTTTTTTTTCTTTTTTACAAATGACTGTTCTGTTGTTTCACCCTTTAATGCAAGATAATTATCCGTGATTTTTCTTAAGGGTGTTGGCTTTGCAAAAATCAAACTGGAGCAACAGGTAAAAACAAACGTAATGCAAACCGTACATCCCAAGTGGACAGCTTGCCTGGGCTATTTTTTGTTCTTTACAAATGCTCATCTCTGTAGAAGTAGTAACTTTCCCCTGCAAAATCAGCTATTTCTGTATATGTAAAAAAATGTCCTTCCTCCCTGCCCTGTTCCTAATCACCATCCTCTTTCCACAAGTTCCCTGCATAAACTCTTAGCATAACTCAGAAGTACAGTTGTAAAAGTGAAAGACCCGGAAAAAGATTTATTTTTGCATCTTATTTCCATTCTTTTACTCTGAATGACTTTGTTGGGTCTTTCCAGCTTCTGAAATCCCATATTGCAGTTTTATCTCATTATTTGCTAGCTCTTTAAATATTTGTCCAGCGTTTTTACCTGTGGCAATGTCACCAGGAGGAGCCAGGCTCTGCGAAGAACTCACTTAGCTTATAAACGCTCTTGTCCCTTGCTATAGCTCCAAGGCTGAGTTCCTGCACCAGGGAACATGTGTACGGGAGAGAAATTACGGAGTAAATTGATGCACTGGCCTTGGAAAATAGCTGTGCATGATGTCAGTGGAGCTGCATTTCACTTTGCCTGGGGACTTGGTTTTCCTGGAACAGGCTATTAATCGGATCTGCTAGATGGATTTTTCTTCTGGTGTTGTAGCTTGTTTGAATGAACCCTAATTACAAAGTCTAGGCAATTACAAGTAAAGGAATCCAGTATTCACGGCCTAGTAACTTGGTTGAATGTACGCCTTCAAAACACGCAGCCACAGCTACATAAGGGGTTTTCCTCCCTCCGTGTTGGATTGTTTTATTGTCATTTAACCATCATTGTTTTATACTTCTTTTGGCTTCTCTCCAGTCTTCTTCACCACTTAATGCTTTTTCTGCAGTAGCAAATAAAATGGGTATTAATAACAATATTTTATGAAACGCAAGAGGATGCTCGGTAGCAAAGGAGTAAAGGAACATGCTACTTGGCTTCTCCCAGAAGCTCCAGTGAGCTTCAGCACTTCGTAATAGTGAGGTTTTTGTTTGTCACTGTGACAATTTATTGCAAGTGGGGGGAGAGGATTAACAAAGGGAATTTAACAGGCAAAGTGTCCATTTTGAAATACGGGAGTTCTCCAGGTGCTCTTATTTTAACCTGTGAAAGGGTCCACTCAGCCTTAAATCTTGTAGTGCGCAAAACGGCACCATGTCCAGTGCGTCTCCAGTGAGGCATTTTCATGTTGCAAATGTTCCTCCAGCCATTCCTTGTGGGAGTGGAAACATAAGGTGAAGTGAGGGTCACCGTTTGGATTTATTGACGCTGCGTAGGTACGTGGCCACCAAAGATGTGTGCTGGGGGACAGGGAAATCTCCCTCCTAGCTGAGGTGTCAGGCAGGGCGATGAGCTTGAGGAGCATGTCAGAAGGAAGGCTGGAGAGTGGCAAGTGTTGTGACAGCCTGCGGAGCTACACCTTGGGTATTTTGAAGGGTTTCTCTGCAGCCCATATGCAGATCCCTGTAACGCACTGTGGTTTGGTGCCAGTACATTCCTCGCTTGGCACATCTTTAGTTCAGCTCCGAGCGCTACCATGTTAGTTCTCGAGAGGAGAAAACGAATATAGTGCTGATCTCGTAGGAGAAGCAGCTGCACGTTTGCGACTGCTGTCACAGTTTGAGGAGCGTGCAAGTGCCTTGTGCTACAGAACTGAAAGGGTTTGTAAAATGCTAGGGCTGACACAGGGCCGCTGTGAAGTGTCTCCCCACTCGAAATGAAACAGCGTTTAATTAAAGGTTCCATTACCTGCACGTTTGGTGCTGACGTGCGGGGACCCTCCAGGTGCAGGCACGCCGGCAGGAGAGCAGACAGGTTTGTCTGCAGCTACCTCAGCACATAGGGGAAGCTCTGTCTGCGTTTGTGTAGGCTGAAACTTGTTCTGAGTTGACCTCAGACTTGGAATCTGAGCAGAGGCTTCAGTCCCTAGGATGGCACCGAGCTGCAAGTACTGACTCATGCAGATGACAACACTTAAATAATCCTGACTATATCCTGTCTCAGAATCTGTGGCTTATCTCTTCATCACGTTGAAACTATAGGGTTTATTCAGTTTCTTGCCCCTTCCGATCTACTTTTTTGGCACGTAGAGGGTTTGTAATCTTTGTCTGTCCTTCATCCGTCAAACTGCTGCATTAAAGCCTGGCCTGTGCTGGGTTTTACTATAGGTGGTATTGATTAGGGAGGTGAAAATAATTCCTTTTCTTCCTTGGTATAGTTCTAGCGGTTCAGTTTCCAACTGTGGAAATAGCTGTACTGGAATGAAGCTAGCTGATTGCAAAATATTTATTTCTTTCTGATAGGTAAGACAGTAAAGCATAATTTTATTGGTAATACCTGAATCCATTGCTTTTACTCTTTCAACTATTGTGTTACGAGACAAATTTCAATCATAAACAAGCCTCTCAGTGACAGCAGCAAAAAGACGCAGGTTGGTTATTGCGCACTGAGATTTCTCTAGTTGGGGATGCTGAGGGCAGTGAAAATCCTTGTGGGATCTGTGCTCCCCGGGGAAAAAAGCCCCTAAAAACAGGTACCTATGCAAAGCACTCCCTCGCCATCAGTATTGAAGCCACGTACCCTGCATTTCATTTGTCAGGTGTCTTGAAGGCTTAGAGTGTAATGAACTGAGGAAGGGCTGGAGGTTAAGCCTACACGGTGTAAATTTGTGGTGGTGCTACGGTGTTTTACAGCAGCATTGAATCTAGTCCACTGCCAGCGGGTAAGGGGACGGTTCTGAGCCTGGTGAGAGCAGCCTCGCTAACTGCTCTGTACACCTAATGCAGGGCATTTTAACAGTTTGTGCTGGAAAAGTCAGTTTTGAGATGTAAGATCCTTGCTGCTGCTCCCTGAAGTGATGATACCACTGTCCTTTCACCTGTTGCCGTTGCTTTGCCACAGACGGTGGGACTACAGACACAGGGTGCATGCAGCGGGGCTGTAGCAATATTTTCTTTCCTTTTCCTTAGGTGTTGTTTAAAGCAGAGCTGCCTGGCTTTACTAATTTCTTGTGGAGACAATACCTGGGGCCAGGAGCTGTTGGGGGAGACACTGTGACAGAAACACCTTCATCTAAATGTAAATGCTGCTTCCCTGCCTCAGGCTGCCTTTAAGAGGCTTTTTCTGGGGGAAGTGGCTACAAGGTAATGGTCCCAATCAATTTATTCATGTCAAGAAATGGTCTTTTA
Organism: Anser anser; assembly: GCF_964211835.1. NCBI lineage: Eukaryota > Metazoa > Chordata > Aves > Anseriformes > Anatidae > Anser > Anser anser. Next base: position 3,992,946 of record NC_139738.1, on the reverse strand, counting down.
TATGCTTATTTGAAATGTATTGTTCTGGGGTGATAGGACCACATTTGTTTTTTAAGCAGGTGACTCAAATGGAATGAGAATCAGGGAGCATAAAGGAAAGGGAAAAGAAATCGTGTAAGGCTCTGTGCAGTTCGGGGAGGGCTCTGCTCGGACTCCTGAGTGCAGATGGTAGGAACTAACAGGACATGGGGCAACGGGTGCTGGGCATAACCAGGACACGACTGCCCCTGTGCTCCTCTGTGGGCACTGGGGCAGGGGCAGTCTCGTCTGCTTTGGGTTTTGGGTTGAGGAAGGGAGTTCAGCAGACTCCCAGCGTGGACGGGAGGATTTCCTGAGCCACTCAGTCTTACCGTGAAGCAGCATCTGCTTGTAGCTGACCGTCTTGGGCAAAGTCAGCTTGAAATTCTCCAGCATACCCACTCCTGTCCTGGCTTAAAGGGAAAGCAGGTAAAGAGGAGCCAGACCAAAGAGGAAAACAAAACTCTTTCTTTATATATTTCACATTCCACAGCAGAGTGTGAATTCTGTGTGTGTTACCTGCCAGCAGCCATACAAGCGGTGCCTTTTATGCGTGGCATTTCATTGTCCTTTGGCTTGGACTTCAGTTCGAGGTAACCTCACTGTGCTGTTCTGACAGCAGGAGGCTCACGGGCACAGGCAGGTGCTGACGGTGAGGCAGCCTGCTCTGCCAGGGGCTCCCAGTCACTCCGGTCCCCTCTGCAACTCCAGGCTGCTATTTCTCAAACTGCATTTTGGCATTCGTGCCAAATTACTTAACAGCCCGTTGAAAGATGCATCTGCTCCGCAGGGCCTGGGTCCATGGTTTGCCCGGTCTGCCCAGCTTCTGTTTGGCTCTGCCACACATCCCAGCGGTGGCACGCTGTGTCTCGGTGTCCCTCTGATAAAACGGAGAGGGAGATACTGACTTGCTACAAGTCATGTTTTGCTCTTTCAAAAGAGTGATGAGCAGGTGGATTTCTAATACTCATGCAACATGGATGCAAGTGGACTTAGCTTTGGAGACCCTTGAATCCTAATGGCTGCAGAAGAATTCATGATTGCAGTCAGAAAATATTACCAGATAGGGTTTGAGCATAGGTTGCTGGGGTTGCGTACATCTTCTAATCTGCTAATAAGTGCCTGTACTTACGTGGTGTGGATCTGGCCCCTGAGGCCCTGGAGCCGGCAGTAAAGTAAGGCTTCGGTCTTTGTTGGTCTTCCCTAGTGCTCCTGACGAGTCGTGGTTTGGAGCAGAGGCGGCTTTTTGAAGCGGTGCATCGAGAGCTGGTAGTTACAGCACCACACAGTAAGAGAGATACTGTTGTTCGGCTAGATTTCCGTGGAGTAATTGTGAGCAGGGCTTGCGATATTCTGCCTACGTGTGTGATCCCTGTGGGACAGCTGCTGCTTGCCCAGTCGTGTGCTGCCGTGCCCAGTGGTGTGCTAGCTCTGAACACTGGGACGCTCCAGAGGATGAGCTTTCCTTGCTTCCCTTGCTGCAGCCTTTGGGAAGCGGAGATTTGGTTGTTCCTTGTGGTGTCGAAGCCGTTGCAGTGCATAAGGTCTGCCTCCTAAGCAGATGGCTGGCTCGTCTTGCTGCCCGAGGAGCAGCAACTTCCAGGCCCCTGGCTCTGTCCCCTCGGAGCCTCTTGGTACGTGGCTGCTTCCTTTTTTACCACCAGCCTCGCGTGGCGCCGAGCAGCGTTCCTGCCCGCTGCAGGCCCTGTGCATTTCTGCGGGTGCCAGCCTCAGCTCGGAGTCATGCAGCACTCCCGGATGGTGGGGGGCCTCGGCTGTTTCTGCCCGGGCCCCCGGGGGCTCTTGGCTGGCTGATTTTTGTTTACAAGATGGCAAATAAGAAAACACGAGCAGTTGGCCGCCGTCCCTGGCATGCCTCGCTGTGCCCAGCTGGGCGGCGGGGATACGGGTGGCCGCTGGAGCGCTGGCCTGGGGTGGGGAAGCTCCCTGGGAGGGCGGCCTGAAGGACTGGGGGCGATGGATCTGGGGGCAAGTGCCTGCTTCGGGTTCTGGCTGGGCTCCCGTGGCCCTGGCCAGGCTGCAGGTTGCCACCGGGGGTGTTTCTCAGTCACGGGTGCCTTTGCAGCGCTTGCCACCGGATGGCAGCAGATACTCGGGAAAAGGATTTCAGCCCTTGAGTGCTTCCAGGAAAACTTGAGGATCTCACAGCAGCTGCTGGACCAGAGTCCTGGGCAGCAAGCAAGCCCTCCACCAACACTGCGGCGTGCCCGTGAGGCCCAGCACCACCTGTGCCACGCAGCACTGCGTGCCCGTGGCTTTCCTCGGGGTTCGTTGGCTTTGCAAAAACAAGTTTCTGCCACCCGAATTTCCCAGCTGCCGCTTTTACTCCCGTCCTTGTGCAAGCTGCTGTGCGCCTTTTGGCTTTGTCTGTGAAGAGCAGTTCTTTTGCTGTGCTTGTTACCCATCAGAGGCTGGGAGACACAGACCCACCTTTAAGCGAGTCGCTCTGCGTGTGTACGTATTTACAGCGTGGCAGGGGGCTGCCTCGGATTCCTCGTCCGGACTCTCGACCAGCTGTGTGGCCCCGCACGCGTCCCACCACCTCCGGGTGCCCTGGTTTCCCTCCTCACGAGCTGTGCTTTTGATGCCCTTGTAGGGAAACGGGGATGTAAACACGAGGCAGCTGCCTGGAGAGGATTTGTTTCTTTTAGGTGGCCTCTACTCTGGACTCACTCTTGAACTGGAAAAATACACAAGCCATGAAATAATATTTAATGTATCAACCCCAGCTAGCACCAGCCCTCTTCCACACCATGCAGCAGCTGGGAGGTGACACGAGGGGTTTTCTTATAGACTTTCTTTGGCTTCCTTGCTCTGAATGTCACAGCCTCGAGAGCTAGTGTTTGCCCGGAGGGCAGAGCGGCGTGCTGTCAGGTGCTGCCGAAGATAAATGCCAGTGAGGTGTGCTGCGGTGATCAATGGCTCCCGTCAGGCAGTACCGGTCTGGTAAGGACCGGCCTTTATTGTATCGGTAAAGGATGCCCTGCGTGAAATGCTCCTGACCTTATTGATTCCGCACGCGGCGCCTGCCCACCGCGGGGCTTGTCTGGAGCCGTCTCGGGGAGCGGGGCTGGCTGCAGGCGCTGCTCGCAGCGGTCCCGGCGCGGGCGGTGTGTGCGCTCCCTCCCCGGCCGTCTGCAGGGCGAAGAGGCAGTAAAGGAGGTCAGGGCGCCGAGGCTGTTTGATCAGACAGGGCGTTTGTTTGCTGGGCTGGCTGCTCCCGTCAGTGGCTCCGATGTTTTCTGCTGGGGTCGATGTCCACCTCTGCGGAAAGTCTCTGGGTGGCAGCTACCGCGGAGTGAAAGCAGAGGCCAGTGGGCTGCAGTGCGACGAGGTTGAAAAGCAGCCAGGCGGGCAGGCAGGAAGAGGACAGCAGATACTTAGTGAAAAATCAATTTTAAAAGACAGAAGATGATAGCAGGGGCCTGCTCGGACAGTTCCTGCCATCTCCCCCATTCCTTCCCTGCCCTCACGACGTTGCAGAGCTCCCCAAAAGCTGGCCGTCCCTCAAGGCTGGAAGCCGGGACACGGTCCTCTACCAGGATCAAGTGTTTCAGTTCGGGGTGTGGGCACCTGCTCTAACGTGAGCCGTGCTGCTCCTCATCCACAGTGGAGAATATCTGAGGGCACGACGTGGTCGCAGAAGCCACGGAGCTCTCCTGGGGCATTTTGTTGCAAATCGCAGCCCGAGGTCTTTGCTGCCTCCGCTCCGTGCGTGGTGCTGAGGTCGGGCCGTGGCGTCAGCTCGGCCTGCGCTGGTAACCGAATTTCCTGGCCGCAGACGATGCCTGTGTGCCTGCACGCGAAATGGGCAGCGGTACCTCGTGTGGCTCTCCTTTGTGTACAGATTGCGAAGAGATTGCGGCGAGCTGACGATACCTAAGAATTATTTAAAGTAAATTAATTAAGGCGGTAATTAGCAATGTTAGGCAATAGCTCTAATTACTGGTGGCGAGCTCTTTGGGGGTAGGAGCGGTGCCTTGCCCGTGCTGAGAGCACCAGCAGCACTTTGTCAGCGTTCAGAAAACAGCCGGGGATTGAGCAGGGCCTCGGAGCACCCAAGCGTTGCTGGAGGTCCCCGGGCAAGGCGTGGGGAGCTGACGGCAGGCGCCCGGCTCCTGCCTCCCTCAGTGGTCTGTGTTTCTGTATCAATGTGGGGAGCGTGTGTGTATTTATCTGTGTGCTGAATTTGTGTGTGTGTGTGTGCCGCGCTGCTTGGGCATGCAAACCTGCCAGCAAAACGTGCATGGGATCTGCTCTGGGTGGTGGTTCCAAGCATGGAAATGCCTTTTCTTTTTGCCCCTTTTTATTGTCCTACCTCTCAGCTTATTCGGACAGAGGGCTGCGCTGCTTTCGCCAGCCTCTGATGCTGGGTTTCCAAGGCGGGCAGGATCTGTCCCCCCCGGGTGGGGGAGTGCTGTTGCAACCTACTTGGCACCTTTCCCGGGGACCAGGGCGCTGACCCTCTGCAAGCAGTGTCGCAATTCTTTGAGGCTGATGGCTTTTTAATTTCTTCCAACTCGTCTGTGTAGATGTCGTTCGCTGCGGTGTCTCCAGGCCTGGCTCTTCATATGGAAGTGTTTCGTGACGGTTCCCCGTGCACTTATTTCTGGGGGGTTTCTCCAGGATCTTCTGGAGCGCGCTCTCCCAAGTGCTGTTTAATACTGACGGGCCTCATGAAGGCCAAGGCAAGCTCCAGGTGGTTTTTGTTTCAGCCACTGCTGGAGCTGTTGCTGGGGCTCCTGTGAGATGAAGGGCGCGAGGAAATCACATCCCAAACCTCCCTTCCAAGGGGAGAAAGGCAGCCTGTGCTGCCTCAGTGAAATACCCGTCAGCACCCCCTGAAGGGAGGGAGAAAAATGTTCCAAGCCCAAAGGCAAGGTGAAATGTTCTGCGGCTGAGCTGCACTCAAAGAAGCTGAGCCCAGTGAGCCTCTAACCTCGGCTGAAGTGCTCGGTGTCTGCTTTTGTAGCTGCTAAGGCCAGCTTTACAGCCAGTCTGGTCGTGCTCATACCTTGCATAGCGTAAGAGTGTAGAAGCATTTGGGTGTCTTAGGTGCTTAGAGATGCGAAATAACCCAGCTATCGAGTGCCAGAAGTGTCTCTTAGGTCTTAGAGCAACTTGCTGTGAGGTTTAGGGCTCCGCAGCAGGATCCGGAATTGGTCACCAGCTCTGGCTGCTTCTAGCCTGCTGTGGCTCAAAATCAAGGAGGCAGCCTCTGCCCCATTTCAAAGTACATTCCTGCTAAAAACAGCCCCTCTGGAGCAGTGGTCGGGGTGTTTTGCAGCAGTTTGGGAGGGGTGGACATCTACACCTCCTCCGCTTGAACCTGTATGTGGTTTGTGGCCAGCGGGCACTGACAGCCCTGGAGGTAGCTCTGGCGATGCTCATCAGCGTGGCGGAAGGAGGGGAAGGCGCAGACGAATGTGGAGAGGCCGAGACCATGTCACTCGCCCCTTGTTTCTGTCGCTGCCTGGCCCAGACAGTCCCTGGCATGCACATGATTTGCACCTGCTTGGCTTCTGGAATGCTCAAACCCGTGACTTATTCCGACTGAATCGCGTGAGCACGGAATACCAGAACTTCAGCAGAAGGCATAAAAACGTATGTGCTGGGATGTGGGAAGAGATCTCGTGGACCTGCTTTGCAGTTGCAGAACCATCTGTGTGCGGGGTCCTTCTGCAAAGGTGTCCTCAGGCCTGGGGCAAGGAGTGGGAAGGCTGCAGGGCCGCTGTGTGCGTTCGCGTGGCCTGTCCGACTGCCTGAGTCCCAGCCAGGTGTGAGCGGTGAAAAGTGGCCAAAAGTGAGCCACCTGATGGCCCCAGGGGCGAGCTTGGAATGGACCAGCGTGTTGCTGAGCGAGAGCCTTCTTTGGCTTGCTTGTCCTCCTCGCAGCCAGGTGTAAACCCTCTGCCCGTCAGCCCTGCCAAGTACGCGGGGCAGTTTAAGCCGTGCCCTTTGATATTTAGCATCTCCTGTGCCTGGGATCTATATTTGTCAAGTGAGAAAGAGCGAGGCCCTTGGCCTGCTGCCCAGCATGTGCCTGGCATCCAGCTGGTGACTTTTCAGCTTTTATTTTTAATACGATATTTGGTGAGGAGGGAAGTGACAGCACCCCATTCCGCCATGCACACAGGAGCACGTTTCCCTCTGTTTCTTCCCTTAACTAGCCGTGTTTTTTTTGGTGGCAGAAGCAGATTTGACCGGAGGCAGACCCCCAGATGACTCACTTGTTGTTTCCAGCGAAGAACCGCTCTGTGGGGTCTGCTCAGGAGTCCCTCCCGCATCCCACCTGCCCAGCTCCTCGTCTTTTGCAGCATTGCTGGTGGGGAACAGCTCTTTCGTGTCACTCTGAATGCCTCTGGAGGAATGGCAAGATTAATGACCACCTCCCCTGCTCCCCATCCACCTCTACCGTTTTCCTTCCCCCCTCCGCCTTCCCGGAGCTGCTAGGTCAGAAGTTTAAATCCTGCTTTGAGCAACTCCTGACTTGCTACCGGCTCCTACACAGAACTTGTAGTGGTTGGATTTTAATAATTCCCCTGGAAACGGGCCTGCTTAACATCGCATTACTTTCTGGTGTATCCGTATATAAAAAAAAACATGCTTAGAAGGGCCTCCTTTGAGTTGCTCTTTCTGTGTTGATCCATGGAGTTGTCCAAAGTATTCTTGCCTTCTGCTGCAATGGATGAGAAATGGCTGCTGTTAATTCTGGGTAGTGACTGATTTCACTAGATTAAATATATAGCTCTTTATTAACTTTATTTTTCACTTGTCTAAGATCTGCTGTATCGTAAATACCTTTTTCAGTGTGAAAGTCCCTTCTGCTACCTCTGATGTCCCTGGTCCAATACTAATAGTGATTTCATATGTACAGGGAACAGGATTTGCAGTTTATTTTCTGGAGAGAACTCCTTGGACTGCAGTTCCATCTTTCTACCTTCCAGAAATGCTCTTTCATTTCGCTTTTGCTGCCAAGCCCCCAACCACTATCTAACACCTTGTAAGTCCCCCCGAGTCCACATTCACAGCTTTATCTCATCTTCTCTTTTGTCTTGAAGACGCAAAAGGAGAGTGCCAACCATGGATTCGCTCTGAAAATGAAATTCCAGGTCTGCCTTTTTGGGTGGGAGGGCTTCTTGACTGCATCTAAGGCAGAGGTGAGACCTTGAGATCAACAGGGTTCATCCCAGAGCCTGTGACCAGCTTTCTGGAACAGGCCAGAGAGGGGGGAAGAAAAGTAGCTACCTTTAGAAGGTCTCTCACTGGAGCTGCTTTTGCCTCATCAGTACCCAGGGCTCGCCAATCTTTTGTTACCCTCCCCTGATTTCAGTGAAATGCAATATTAGTTTTGCTTGCAGATGCCTGGACGTGCGGGGTGAAATATATCCAAGTGTTACAGTCCTTGGTCAATCTGTATGGCTGCTGAATGCTTCCTATGAATTGCAAAGCACATCTGTGTTCTGTCCGCATCCACGTGCACACCATCTCTGGAGAGCCACCCAATCTAATTAGTAGCCATTGGGGAAGAAGCTCACTTGTTAGGACCAAGATACAATAAATAAAATATTAGCTAGAGGAGGTGGTGAGCCAGGAGATACAAACAGGGCTGTGCAAAAGCTTTTTTTTTTAAAAAAAAAAAAAAAAGAAACACTGTGGGGAGCCCACAGTGAAAGGCGAGACTGTCAGAAATGCGCACGGTACGATGCTCGCTGCCTGCCCCTGCGGAATGCCTGGAAATATGCAGACACGGGCTTCTGGGAAATCAATCCCATGCACATGACTCTGCTGCTCTTTTCCCAATAGCAAAGAAGGATTTCAGCACATGCTAGGGAAAAGACAGGAGAATCCTTTCTCTGTGGCTTGTGTTTCGGCATTGGTGCCATTCATTAAGTTAGCCCTGTAAGGATACCTGTACGGGGTGTTAATGGTTCAATGAACAGTGTGCTTCTTCTGAGAAGGCTTTCCTACCATTGCCTGCTCAGTCGTTTTCAGTGCTTCACCTTCCTATTCTGTAGACTCGTGAATAGTATGAAGCTTGAATTGCTGCTTGTTAAATGCGCTGAGATAGGGAGCAAAAATCTGCTGGCGGGGCTCGACATGACGTTGGGAAGCCACGGCGAGAACAGCCTGTCCATCTGTCCTAAGTGAAAGATGTGCTGGATTTTACTTTGCTTTCTAGCAGCTTGGGCAAGAGTAAATAAATGTTGAGGAGGCTCAGCCTAAAGAAAAGCTCATTAGTTAAAATGGGGCCTTGGAACCCACTCTCTCCACGTGTAAAACCTCAGTGGTTGGTTTTGCCTCCGAGTGGGGTGCGCTGGCAGCAGCACTTCGGCTGGTGCGGCAGGTACCCCTCGTGCCTGTCGTGCTGAAAGCCGCCGCTGTGCTAGCGGGTTTGTTGTGGGCAGGCTGGCCACTGATGCAGGACCGTCAGAAAAAGCCCCGGTAAGGAATTCGTAGTAGAGAGTGAGAAGGGGGAAAGCTTTGTCTTGATTTTCAATCTGTAGGTTAAAAACACGCGGTTCAGGGGAAGGAAAAACTCTCCGTGGGAAGTGGAGACATTGAGGTGGGACGGTGTCGTAGCGCGCAGCCGTTTGGAGGTGTGGGGTCTCTTGTGCAGGCTGGTTGTGTGGAGCTTCTAGGAGGAGAACCGCTAGGTGGGGCAAAGCAAGGTCAAACGAGTCCTTCTAGGGCAAAAGAGCAGTTAAAAAATCATTTTGGTTCTTAACAGGAAGGCAGCGAAGCGACTAAAAAGTGGGTGTGATATGTTGAGATAATCTAATATAAGAAAGTACCCTGGAGGCAGAAGAAGCCATGTTTAAAACCATCAGCAGCCACTGGAAAGCCTTATCAAGAACAGCAGGAAGATGGAATAATCAATCCTAGAAGGAACGCAGCTCATTGCTGCAGCAGGTAGTGCTATAAAATATTTCACAGCTTAGCAATGTGACTTGGATCGGCCAAAACCCAGCAGCTGGGTAAGGCGTGAAAAGGGAAATTTTGGCTTTCTGCTGTCAGGAAGGGTCGCGTGCCACTTCTTGCAGGAGACCTCTGGTTCCAAGTGCTGGGAGGTGAAGATGCGTTCCTCTGCCAGGCAGGGAGCTTTGCAATTTAACTGGGTAGCGCGTCTTCCATGCATCGTGTTAAACTGGCACAAAATGCCGAGCTTCTCTGTTAAGAACTGTCATAGCTACTGCTGTAGCTGTGCAGTGGTCTTTTTCCTGTAGATTGCTTTGAGATGTATGAGGGTGGGCTCTTGTTAATTGGTTTGTTCAGACCTGAGACTGACAACTTCATGACGATTTCCCAGCTCCCTAGTGAAGTCTAGTCGGTGGCCGTTGAAGTCACAGAGGAACTTGTTTTTCTGCTTCTGCCCTTACTGTTAATTTCAAGGATTAAAATGATTGAAAATAGCCATGGTATTTCTGGGGCAAAATCCAGCAGCTGGGGACTCCCTAACTTGGAATCTGAAGCAGAGCAAGTCAGAACAGGCCTGTGCCATTGCAGCTTGGGCTTCTTGGGGCTCCTGAGGGTTTGTGCCTTAATCTGAATCTTTTTTTCGTTCTAAGCTGACCTTCCTTCGAATGCTGTGTAATCTTTGGGGACAGGATTCTTCTCTTGGTACTAAGAGTGCCTGGCTTAGGCCTCTCGATACGTGCTGAAGTGAGGCGTGTTGGTGCTCTGCATTGCTCTGGAGCACTTTTATCTGGTTGTGTTCCTTGGCACGTAAGCACTGCCCTTGTTCGTTTTCACAAGCCTCAGCCCTGTATGCATGTTTATATACATAGGTCCGTACATAAATACAGATATTTTATGTTGGTACCTATCTATCCTCACAACAAAAACACACAGAAGAGAGAGCTGCTCTCTCACTCAGCAGGTTTTTGAAGTCAGCCAAGGCAGGGAGGATCTGGCTGTGCAGCGCAGAGGCGAAAGGAGCCTTTCCAGGCATGCTAGAGGAAGCAGATAAGACAAACCACCAACTTTGGAGCCCGAAAAGGCAGCGAACGCTGGCACATCTGAGCTTCCAGCCAGTGCTCTGATCGTGGCATGACGGAAATGGGACAGAAGTTCAGTATTACCACTGGCTGAGCACAGGATAATGAGGGCACAGACAACCATGGCTGGGCTCATTAGCCATTCTGCTGCCCAATTAGGCTAGGAGCTAATTGCTCATTAACGAGCCCGTACCTGCTGAGGCAGCTGGGCTTCCCTAGAATTCGCGGCTGGAGCCACAGCAGAGACCGGGGAGAACAGAGGCACGATTTGAAACCAAGGAAATGGAAAAACTCGGCTGCCACCGAGGAAGGGTTTTGCTGCCTCTGCCGCCGCTCCCCGGGGACGGCGGTTCGATTCCTGGCACCGCTGCTGCCTGAAAGGCATGTCAATTAGCCCCTGGCTCCCTCTGAAGCCTTCCTCTGCTCCTGGCATCCTACAGCCCTGCGGCTAATGACGTGGAAAAGGACCAGCGGAGGAGAAGATGCTGGGGAGCTTAAGGTGGAGGGTTGTTCTGACCTGTATGTCTCTCCTGAGCATCCTCTGGAAAGAAGCCAAGGTCCTGACGGGGAGGAGGAGGGCGCGTGGTGGTTTGAAACACAACAATCGCAGACAAGGGGGTGGCAACAGGATCCTGGAGAAACCAAAGCGCAGCGCTCCTGCAGGGTATGGGCTGTGGCAGCCCCAGCTCCTGGAAAAGGGGAGGTGGAAGCACCCATGTGCTTCACAGCACACGCCTCAGCTGTCCTGGGACACAGACTTGTTCTATTTAGCAGTGAAAGCACAGAGACCGTGTCGAGAATGAACTCCTGTGTGCGTCCCGAGGTTATCTACAGCACAGATAAGCGTGACAGTCTGTTGCCCACACCCTGCTCGGCAGACACGTGGGGTGAGGAGTTCCTGCCTAAGACTGGAGAAAAAGCTTGTATTGACACTGAGGAGTGTTCTGCACGTGCCCCGATGTCCCGTGTGGAGCTGTGGGTTGGGTTTAGTTACCAGTTTGCTGCTTTCCCTTTATTCCATTTCCCACTGTTCTGTATGGCTGCTTTGATAACTTAGGCTTTTTTTCTTGGCTTTTTTCCCCACAGTAAAACAAAATACGGGAGAATGGTTTGGTGTGGTTCCAGCTGTAGGTGATGGTGGAACCAATGCGAATTTCATTTTTACCTGGCCGTGACTGGCATGCAAATACTGAACAAGGACCCGTATTGCCTGCGTTAGCAGGCCTCTTCTGCGCTCTTCTCTAGTCTGGATCTTACTGGAAAGAGTGCGCTGGGCTCTGGTAGAATACTGGGCTAAGACTCTGCATTAGTTTCAGTGTATATGGGTCAAATCCAAAAGCAAACGCAGGTGGGTTTGTGCTGTGAATGTGTGCGGGACGCTAGCTGGCCAGAGAGCAGAAGGTAAAATTCCCCGGGTGCAGGCGTAGCAGGGCGGAGGCGTTCAGCAGTTCCCAAGCTTGGTGATTCCATTTTAAATCTCCAAGAACGATTCTCTTACTGCTCTTTTTACTAAGACAGAAAGTATTGCTGTCCCCTATCAGTAAATAGCTGAGGAGCTTGAGGTGTGGAGTCAGGAAAGCATCTCGTGCAGCGCTCGACGCAGCTCGGAGACCCAGGTGTCACAAAGACCCATCATATTGTAAAGACCCAGGCCTGCACTGTAAGCCGTAACTGAATAGCTTCCTTTTCTCCGTGGCTGGATTAAAACCAGACGGTTTTATTTAATCAAAATGAGCTGAATAGTGTCTGAGGCTTTTTTTTTATTTACAGAGTATCTCTCCAAAAACCTCCATGCAGAGCCATCCACCGGGCAGCTCCATAGTGACACTGGCAAGGGACGGATGCTCTCGAGAGGCACGAGGAGGGAATGGTGTAAGAGCAAATTTGGGAAGGTGTTTTGGAGCTGCAGGGGAGAGTGCTTGTTTATTTATGGTAGTACGGTGTGCGGCTCTGAAGGTGGATGAATGAGCAGAGGTGAGACAGGGAGTGATTTTTTTCAGGTGGCTAAATTCCACTTTTGGAAGATTTTGCTTAAAAATCATCAGAAGTCAGTGCTGTTCAGTCCCTCAAGTGCCATGTTTCTTTGAGAAATGGGATTTCAGCCTCACAAACACTTCGCTGCCGTTGAATTATTACTTCAGGTCTATTAGGTCAGTGTACTGGAAGCCCGTGGAGTGGTTTTGAGAGCCAGGAGAGCAGTAATTGGGCTGGCTCCTGCAATAGCTGAGGAGCCAACGGCGCTGCTCAGGCGTCTGAAGGGGATGGGTGCCCAGCCCCTCCGTGCAGCCGTACGGCCCTTTGTCCATTCAGCACAATTTGGTATTTTCCATTCACCCCGAGCTGTGCCTGGTGGGGGCTGGAGGCCATCCGAGAGCAGCAGCGGGATTACTGCACAAACATCTTATTTTAGTTCGCAGACTCCGTGTCTCGCAGGGAAGCAGAGGAGCCCTGGATTAGGCTTCACACTCCCGCGTCTTTTGGAGCTGGCCCCATACGCCTTTTCTGTGACGAGGTGGCTGCAGGAGAGGGACCGGGGAGGGAAGGAATGCATTTCTCATTATGAGCTGCAGCCTCTCTGCTCTGGCAGCCTGGGAAGAGAAATTTTCCCTCCCTCCCCAGGCCCTCTGCCCCCTGCAGCTCGCTGATTATTTTTGGCTGAGGTGGAAAGCACAGCCCTAGCATTTTTCCCATAGGGGAGTGACCCGGGCGGGAGGGGAGCGAAGCCTGAGCCGTTCTCTTTGTGCTCTTTCAATTAAAAGCCACGCTTTGCATGTCTATAGCCTCTTTCCTCCCAGCACACCAAGGGTCTTGGAGAGCCTACAGGCTCCTGCCAGCCCCCTGCCTTCCCCTCACCCCTGCTGGGCGGAAGGGGGGAAACTGAGGCACGGAGGAGGTCACGCAGGGAGGCTGCGACCTGCCTGCCGCTTGGCCTGGGCTTTTTTCCTGCGGCTCTTTGCTGCCGAAGGCCCTTACACCCTGCTCTGCCCTGCCCCGAGCTTCCCCCGGCTGTTGGAGCCGCAGCTCCTGGCTGGGTTGGCGTCTCTGGGTCGCGCTCTCTCAAAATCCTTCTTGGAAAGCCGGCGCTGCCAGGCGGAGGGCTGGAGCTTTTGAGGAACGTGGGAGCCGGGCAGGCTGCGGGACATCCTCCGAAGGCGCGTTTGGGACGCCGAGTGGAGGGACAGGCTGTGGGGCCGAGGGCCCTGTGCCTGGTGGCTGCTCCCGCTCGGGGAAAGCAGCGCCTGGTGCGTGGGGTTAACGCGCCGCCGGGTTTCCCAGGTTCCCCCCCCTCCCCTTGCACTCCCCCACGCTCGGCAGCAGCCCGGCTTGTTTTCTCAGCTAATAGAAAGCACATGAGTAGCGCAGCCAGGCACGGTGACAGCTGTTGGGAATGATTCGCTTGGGATGCAAACAGGAACCGAACGCTGGCTGATCCCTCGGCACAGCCCGGCCGCTGCTCCGGGCCTTTCCAGGGGGGCTGCGAGCCCCCCCCCCGACCCCGGCCGTGACTCACTTCCTCCGGCCTTGGCGGCAGCGCTGCGCAGGGAGGGCTGGCGGAGATGCTTTGGGGCATGAAACCTCCTCCCGGGCCTCTTCTTCCCTCTCCCCTGCCCCTTGTGAACCTGGCTCGCTCTGCTCCGAGGGCAGAGCCTGCCCGTGTTTGATCTGCGGGGCCAGGAGGGGAAGCCGCGCAGAGGTCTCCAGCCAGAAATAAGCAACACGTTGTAGGGCGCTCGAGCCGGCAGCGATGCAAACCGCGTTGGAAAAGGGGGGAAGGAGTGCACTGGCTGGGACATCGCTGAGCTCAGCGCCGTGTGTCGTGGGGAGATGGCTGCTGATCGTGCACCCTGCTTTAGGGGGGTGATTTACTGTTTGCTCATGTCCCTTGTTGGCCCCTGTTAATTTTCTGCTGCCACCCAGGGCTGATACCTAGCTGATGAGGGCTGTCTGCGGGATGGCTTGCGTTGGGCTTTACTTTTCCTTACGGTTTGTCTAACAGATTTAGAGCTTGTTTTGAGGTCTGGTGTGCTGTGGTGGAGCAAAGTCGAGAACGGCAAGGCTGGAGCATCTCAGGGCAGCGGGAGTCCTGGCTTTCCGTGGAAGGCAAACTGCCCTTCCCAGCTGGAGACGCCGGATCCCGAGGTCCCGGGGCGTGGTTTGTGCGTGGCACAAGCTGTCTGCACCCTGCGCACGCAGAGCTGCTGGGTCTGATCCGGCCAGCCCTCTGCTGCTCCAGCCCTTGCTGCTCCAGCCCTTGCTGCTCCCGGCGTGCGGGCAGGCGTGGGAATTACTGGAGCAGAAGAGACAGGTGGAGGTGCCACGGCTCTGGCAGCAGCAGACAGAGCGAGCGAGAAAGGAGCTGAGGAGAGAGAGAGCCTGATCCTCTCAGCCTCTCCGAAGGCTTGGCAGTAAAGCAGACGTTTGGAAGGGCCCCTGGCTCCAGGCGCCGTGGCTTTTTCAAGCAGGAGGGCCCCGTTTTAGGACTACGGGCTGTGATTGCACAAACCCGGGGAGCGTGGGGGGAGCGCGGCGACACCTGCTCCGCTCTCGGGCCGCCCCAGCCGCCGTGGCTGCGCTCCAGAGCCGGGTGTCACCCAGGGGAATTTGGGCCGCGGAACGCCAAGCCGGGATGGCGCCGCCGCGGCCCCGGCCTGGGGACAAGCTCTGAAATCGGACCCGGCTCCCCCCGTGCTCCAGCAGGGCGTCCTGGCTGCGCTGCTGGGCCTCCACGTCTCTTCCCCTGCTCTCTGTACCCCCCCCCGCCGTCCTCTCCCTGCTCCTTCCCCCATCCTTGCCCTTTTGCACCGACGCTGCCCTTGGAAGCGGGCCTGGCAGGTGGGATGTTGTCACCGGGGCTGGTGCAATATGGCACGGTTGAAAAGCACTCGGCATCTTCCCTCCTTCCCTAAACCCCCCGCATTCCTCCCGCGGCCTCCGGGCTGCCTGGATACCACCCTCAGCTGTCACGGGATAATAGCCGCCGAGTCCTAATTACAAATCTCCCCGGCTCGATCAGAGGGCGGCTGGGCGGCTCCATCTGGATCGTCTCTCTGGGACTGCACCCGGGGGCGGGGGGGGACCGAAAGGGGAGGGAGCGTCGGGGAAATGCTGCACAAATGTCGTGGTGCTCAGAAGCCTCCAGGCCTCCGGCCCCAGCCAAAAATAATCAGCCAGCCCTGGGGGGCACGGGGCTGCGGGGAGGGCGGCTGGAGCAGAGGCTGTGCAGCAGAGCACAATGAGACGTGTGCGCGCCTCGCCCAGCCCAGCACGCTCCGCACGGGAGAGGGCAGATGGACTTGACCCCAAAGCATCTCCCGGGGTCCATCCATCAATCCCTCTCGTGCCCCCCCCCCCCATCTTGGGCTGCCTGCGGTGAGGGGGAGAAGCTGAAGAGGTTTCATCAGCTGCAGCATTTCCAGCGGAGACGTTGGAGACCTGCAGAATTTCCATGACAAAGCACAGTCGTGCACAAAGGCACCTGCAGCCTCCCCGCAGCCAGCTGACTCCTGAGGCCGCCAGGCCGTGCGCTGCCCGCCCTCCCCGCTGGCTGGGCTATGGCACACTGCTCAGGAAAGCCCCTGGAGGAAGGTGCCTCCCAAGTGCAGCATCCTGAAGCGCTGAGTTTGGTTTAGACCTCCCCGTCCCCAAGAGGAAGGAGCTTTCCTCTTAGAGGATGTGGAAGCACCGCAGGATCAGGCCTCCTGGTGTTTCTGCCGGATATCAGGAGATAACCGTGGGTGGGGAAGGAGGTAATAGAGCACGGATGGAAACGGGGACTGAGAATACAGCAGGGACAGGTACCCTGAGGGCTGAGCCTGGCCACAGGGCACGCTGGAAAAGGGCGGAGGCGCAGCTTCGTGTGCCAGGGGCGAGGTGGACCCTTACTGCCAAAAGCTCGTGTTTAAGGAGCAGGGCCAGCACTGGGAGGAGTGCTCCGGCGTTACCCCACGAGATGCCATTTTCTCGCTGCTCAGACTCCCCTTTCAAACCCAGGCAAGAACATTACATGCTGCTCCCAGGAGGCATCGAAGCGTCTGGAGCTAAAACCCGCCGGCGCTGGCAGGGAACGCTCCGTCCCCCGGCAGTCCCCCCGCGGGGCAGCAGCCCCCCGCTCGCCTTCCCGCTCTGCGCCGCCTCTTCCCCGACTCCCTGCAGGGGCTCCTCTTCCCGGGAGTTATCTGAGGCCAGCAACGTGCCAGCCGCCGCCGCTCCTGCTCCTCTTCCGCCGGGTTTAACCCAAGGTCAGGCAGCATCGTGGCATTCGCAGCCCCGGGAGCTCTTGAGAGATTTAATTTTCAAAGCGCTCCCGACGTCCCCCGGGACGGACCTTGGCGGAGGTCCAAGGCCTGTGACCGCCAAAAAGCACCGCGCTCGGCCAGACCGGCAGTAACAGCTCGCCCGCTCTGTTCCAGCAAAGGAAAGCAGCAGCGTGGTGGGAAAGGGGAGGTGGGGGGGACGGACCCGAGGCCCTTTTGGCCTTCAGCAGGCTCAGCGGTGCCTGCAGCAGCGCGTAACCTCCAGTTGACACGCCGATAAAGCACACGAGGCGGAGCTGCGTGTGTGCAGGGGCTTGTCCCCTGAAGGCAGCTGCTGGAAAGCTGCTGCCCGCCGCAGACAGAGGGGTCTGTGTGTGCCTCTGCAGGAGGAGAGGGTTTCCAGGGATTTATTTTTTTTCTCCTGGAAAACAGGGCAGGGGCTGCCTGGTGCCGAGGGAAGCGGGGGGCTCAGCAGCGCGGCTCTGGCCGCGGAGCTCGTAGAGGAGCACTGGAGACACTTTTATCCCCAGTCAGCCCGCGGGCTTTGCCAGCAACCTCAGTCCTGACCGTAACGGCGGCTGCTGTTCCAGCCGCCGGCTCCGCCAAACACAAACCTTTTGAAATGCTTCCAACCTGGTCTGCTCCCCCGGCTCCTCCAGGCCGACGAGACGGCTCGGCCCCGATGCACGCTTCCTGCTGCTCCCACCCCGGCTTCCCCCCTCCTCTCCTGACGGACCCCCTGGGTTTCTTGCAGGGAATCCGCTTCGGTTTCTGGGTGTCTGTAACCTTCCCTCACTCATTCCTGGGTTCTCGCAGCCCTTCCTCGCTGCTGCTTCTTGGTCCAGGGCAGCATCAGCAGTGCAAAGGCGGCCAAGGGGAGTCAGCCCTACAGGTGTGCCTTTCTGGGGGGGACTGTAGGGTTAGTAAGGACATAAGAGGAAAGTGAGGGATGTTCTAGGGTTTAGGATTACCTTTGTAGATCATCATGACTTCTGTAGAACCAAACCCTGTTGTGAATTCACTCTGGCCTGTCTGGGATGAGCTGGGCAGAGCCGTGTTTGCCTTTCTCATCACCGTCCTGGGCTGGACCGTGCTAGGCCAGCAGGGGACTGAGAACGGCCTTGGTCTACCCGCTTTTACTTCATTCTCTTAGCAGTTGTAGAGGCAAGACAGAAATCAGGGGAGGAGGAGAGGGTTATTTTAACGCTGCCGGTCACAAGCCAGCGAGCTGGGAAGGCAGGGGATGTGGGGTGTGTGCAGGGGGGTTGCGAAGTCTGAAATCCTCTCGTGTTTCTGTAGGCAGGAATGCAAAACCCAAACCAGAGGTGGTTTTGGTTTTGACCTTGTAAAACGAAAACATGACGGCTGAGCTGGTGCCAAACCCCATCGCCAGCAGATGCGCTCTGGTCCTTCGCCCTGCTGCCCATACAGGGAGCAGGAGCCCTGCTCCTTCCTGGGTGGCTCCGACCATCGGGGGGCTCCGACATGCCAGAACCATCAATAAGTCGCCGTGGATCGATAAATAGCACGGGCGTACGGCCTAATTGCTAGGTGAACTGAATAGCCAGTTCCCAGCCGTGTAAGCGGAACGGAGAGGTGTCTGAAAGTCAGCGTGTGTGCCTGCAGGAGGCAGGGTGCTGTAGGGCAGGGCCAGGTAAGTGTCCTGTCCTTCCCCGGGTCCCCGCTGGGCAGCGGGGCAAGGTTTCCGGCCGCGGGGCTGGGGCCGTGCCCGTGGTGCGGGAGGTCAGGGCCCGTCTTGCCCAGCTCTGCCCTCAGCCCTCGGGGTTTGCCTTTCACGGGGATGGAATTTCCCGCTGAACGCGTTAACGGCACGCTTGGGCAAGGCGACCGCTGGGTGTGACGCTAGAAACGCGTCTGTTCGGGATTTTTGGTGTCCGCACATAATGCCCCTTTTGCAGGCACGGGGAGGCCTGGGCTCTGCGCAGGGCTAAGAGCAGCCGTGAATAACTTGGTGGCGCAGCTACCGTGTGCAGCCAGAGCGGCTGCTGGGTTTCCTGAGGGCTGCGGCGAGTGGTAGTTTAAAAAAAAAAATCAGGGGAAGGGGGAATAGTCTTCCAAAATATGGAACACCTCATAAAGCTGGGGAGGTAGGAAGCAAGTCAGGCAGTCCCAGCCGTGGTTTAAGCTCACAGGAGGCATACTGTACAGTACATAAAGCCCAGGGAATCAGCTCAGGATGCCGACTAATGAGCTTTTTAATTAGCTGCAATTGCAGGCAAGGTTTAAAACCCAAATAAATAAGTAAATTAAAGATTTAAAAGGCTGAACGCAATCAATGAGGGGTCAGCGCTTAAAATATTAAAATGCTAAGGCAGTTAACTTTGCAGTAAGTTTGCAGCGCTGAAGCCGAGCTGCCCCTTTAAGGAAGCAGGAGGCGCTCATTTTTCTGGTCTGAAGCCCTCTGGCTGGAACATGCCATCTGCAAGGAGCCATAAATCATCCTGCGCTCGGCAGTCTGGAGTCCAGCAGGGTCTCCGTGTGTCCCGGCCCTCGCTTGGAACCTGCAGGGCGTTCGCTGCGAGCCCGGGGTCCTGGCCAGGCGCTGCTTTTGGCCGCCACCCAGGTGTGTTTCTCCCCAGCCGCGTCCCGCGATGGACGGGGAGCCACGGCCAGGAAACTTGCAGTCAGCTTGGACGCCTTCACCCCGCTGCTCTGCCGCCGCAAAGGGTCTGGGTGCAGCGGGACTCCCCGGCTGTGAGCGCTCAGGAGATCCCAACTGCGTTGTGGTGGGGCGGGCGGGTTGTCGCCCCCCTCCCCAGCTGCCTTCCCTCTTCCATCGGGGCGCGGGACTCCTTCCGAGCTTGTCTTTCTGTTTCACTGCCAGCGTTCTGCCGTGGCAGCCCCTTGCCCCCAGCCTTTATCCTCGTGCAGTGCCCAGGTTCCTCCCGCTGTAGGTCTCAGCTGCAGTTTTACTGCTGGCACCTCCCCGGCCTTCCCCTGCTGGCAGCCAGACCTTCCTCGCTCCCAGCACCGGCAGGGAACTGCGAGGGGAGCGATCTGCAGAGCCCAAACTCGAACTGCCTCAACCCCCCAGATGTCTCCCAGCTCCCCTTCACGGCAGGGATCTGAGAATTTGAGCATCTGCACTTAGTGGCTCCTTCCTTGGTGTAACTGGGGTGCAAATAATGAGGATGTGATCCGTCGTCGGGGATGGTGAGAAACTGAAGGGCACGGCTCATCTGTGGCGTTAGGACCGTGCAGTTGCTTTGCCAGCAGCCTCGCGCTTCGCTCATCAGAAACGCAGGGCATGATTTCTCTAATACCTTTAGCAATTTTGGTGTCTCGTGTCACGGTTCGGAGGGCAGCAAAATTTATTTAAAAGTAAAAAAAAAAGGCACTGAAAAATTCCAGTTTTTTTAAGGGCCACTTTGTTTTTAAGCTTGCGCAGCTCTGAGCGCGTAATTCACTTTGCTGGCTCGCGGGTGGAATTTAAAGCCGCTTTCGGGTGGCGGCAGCCTGTTGTTTTGGGGTGCCGGAGCAGCCCGCGGCGCACTACGGCGCGTGGCGTTCAGGAGTTTGTCACCGGGGATCTCGGTGCGGCTGCACACACCTTGTGGGGGGGCTGTGCAGGGACCCGGGCGCCTGCCTTCTCCACCACCACGGGGCACTGAGGTGCGTTGGAGGGGGCGCAGGGGAATGGGGCATTGCCGGCAGCACGCCGCCGCCTTTTTCACGTCCCGCGTGTGTCAGAAGCAATTCACAATCAACCGGGATGTCCCCTTGTGCCTTTGCGAGGAGGCAGAGCAGGAGGAGAAGCTGCTGTTCATTATGCTGACGCCCCTGGCTGCCCTCAGGATCGGAGAATGCTAAACAGGCTCAGACCCCCCAGGTATGAGGGGCTTTGGAGAGCCAGGCGAGCCCTGGAAGAGGAGGGCTGGCTCCGGCTCCCTCTCTAAGTAGCGCTGGCACAAGGACAATAATCACGTCCTAGCGTATGGGAGCAGCAGGAAAAGCACTTGTCTGGGCGCACGGTGCTTCGCTGGGGCCTGTTGTTGGAGGATCTCCAACAGCCTTGTGCTTATCAATCGGTAAAGCCTCGCCTCGCGCTCCCAGGGAGATAAATGCTGTTGTCCTGGGGGGGGTGGAGGCACAAAGAGGTGAAGGGAGAGGTGGGCATCGGTTTGGGGGTGGCTGGCACCCTCTGCCCGGATGTCAGCTGGCAGAGAGCCCACCTGAAAGGAGTCTGATATTATTTTCAGAGGGCTGGGCAAGGTGGTTGGTGTGCAGTAAGCGCAGAACGGAGCACGTTTTGCCCTGCTTTGTCAGCCGTGGTTTCGTTTGTCAGTGTCCTGCCTTACTGCATCCTCTGCGATTCCACTCTTGAGACTACCCCAGATAGGAAGCTGCTGTTTTGATGAGTGTGTTCCTCTGTGGTTCCTCTCAGTGCCATTATACACGCAAAATCCCTAGGGACACCACCTGAGCTTGCACCCAGGCTTTAGAGGTATCAGGAGGGCCAAAAGGGAACCTCTAGTGAGCCACTCTTGTGGAAGGCCTCGTTGTTTTTTTCAAGAGCAAGACAATAAAGCACAAATTCAGAGCTGTTGGCATTTGGATATGCAGTAGGGGCCAAATGGGTTTGTTCAAATGATGATTTACTGAGACTTGTGTAAAAGAGGGGGACAGAGGAACCAGAGAGGCGGGAGGCAAAGAAGAATCCAGCCCCCAGTGGCCTTGAAAGCGATCCGCAAGCACCTGCTGTCTCCATGCTGATGGATTTGCTGTCACCTCTCCCTGGCATGAGGTGACAGATTTCTCTGTCGGATGAAGCCAGAACCAATAGCCATCCATCACCGTGAGGACGGACGGGAGCAGGAGGGAGGCATAGCGAGGGGGGAAGCAAGCCTTGGCAAAATGTTTCCCTGCCCTCCTTCCTTGTCAGCGCCGGGTCATGGGGAATAGGTCCTGTGCGTGCACACGTCGGTGTGGGAGTGCTGCTGCTTGTCACCCGAAGCACGGGGGGATCCGAGTCCAGGGACACGAGCGCAGGGGCATGGGGGGAGCCGTCTTCGGAAGGGGATGATATCTACTTGGGAGACTTTCCTTGGGGTTTTTATTACCGTGTTATATCATACCGCGTCGTGCTATCCAGTCACGGGGGAACGGCTCCTGGAGCTGCCGGCGTTTTTGGCCTGTCCTTTGCAAACGCTCGCAGCGAGCAGATGGAAGGGCAGGTCACTGCTGTGCTGCAGCTGGGCCAAGGCTCTGCCGGAAGGCTTGCCAGCTCTGCCTCCCTCCATGCACGAGCAGCGGAGCCAGAGCCCGGGAAGTCTCTGGGGCACCCTGCGTGCAGGAGACTTCTGCTCCTTCTGTCTCGGTGTGAGACAAAGCGCCGTGGTTAGAGCTCCCGGCCCTGCCTTTTTACGCCTCCGGAGCTGAACCCAAGACAAAGGCAATGCTCTGCCCACCCAGACCTGTGTTGTTGGGCAGAAAAATAATGCTCTCTCCGCTCCTGCAGGCTCCCCGCTGGCAGGCAGTCGCCTTGGTTGCTCCATCCCCGGGGCGTGACACGTGCTGCGTCAGAGCTCAGGTGGGTTATCCTGCGGGGTGCAGTGCTAGGCAGGACCTCGGGCTCGGTGGTTGCATCCCCAGCTGTGCTTAGTGCCTCCAGAGCCGCTCCAGCCTCTCCCTGGGCTCTCTCTGTGCTGTTTCCAGCCCCGGGCTGTGACAGCGCCTGCTGCCCACCTTCATCTCGTGGTGCGTTGGTGCCTTTGCAGCCACGTTTTGTTTTGCATTAAAATCTTCCTGCCCTGTCCTGTTGATCAGTGCCTTCTGATGGGTGCCCTGCAATGAAATGATTTAGTTAGTTCTCACAGCCAGAATGGAAGAGCAAATGTAAGGAAACGACCCGTAGAAGCTGTGTTCATTTAATGCATCCTTAAAAAATGTGTTTCTGGTGCAGGGAGAAAGGATGGCTGACCACCAGAGAGAGACCAGGTACGTGGAAGTGTTTCTATACACCTAACCATCCCACAAAGCCAAAAGGAGTAGGGCACTTCATTCGTTATAGATGTTCTTCTTAAATCCTTTGAAGCATATTTCTCAGTCCTTTTGCCCTCTAAATAACTTTGGAAATCTGGACCAAAACTCTATACACGCTGCTTATTTCTAAGTTGCTCCTACAAGGAGCTTGGGGGGGAGAAGCCCTACCTGTTTGCTGAAAAGCAAAGAGCCTGAGCGTTCCCCTAAACTGAATTAGCACGCAGAAAGCTTGGGCTGCTGCTGAAGCTTTGCTGCTCCCAGGCCTCAGACTTTGCATCTGGTTTTTCATTTGCAGTAGGCTAATATGCTTTGACACTGCACCCCTCTGGGAAGCTGTCGACGGGCAGTGTCAATATTTCCTTCTGAAAAAAAAAAAAAAGAAAAAAAAAAGAAAAAAACCAACCCCCCATCCTCTAAAGCGTTGCTTTACAATGTGCTTTTCCGAATTAAATTACGGAGCGCGCAGGCTGGAAGTCTCCATCTGAAGAAAACATTCCCAATACCTGTGCATTCCCTGCATCCCTGGAGTCCATTTGTTTTTTGTTGTCCTTTCTTTTCCATTCCCTCCTCTTTAGAAAAAGAAGGGAAATGCGAATATTTGCTGTCATTGTGGCAGCTTCTGGACTAGGTTCTGTCGGTGTCTAAGCCTGGATCTGTGCTGTCAACTGGAAGCGCTCCAGTTTTCAGGAGTCAGGCACCCAAAACTTGGAGATTAGCATGAAAGTCAGGAAAATCAAATACAGGTGTGTGGGGGCAGTATTTCCTCTTTGTTTTCTTACCTTGTTTCATTGTTTTACTTCTTGGTTTTGATGCTCTAGCTTTTACCCTTTCACATTTTTCTAAAAACTCACGAGGGCTAGAGGAATTCTCCTTTAAAGGTATGGGTCATGGGCATAAGCACTCGACTCTGGGACTGAAGGCTTCATAAAACCCACTAAATATCAGAAGACCTGTGGGATTAAATTGCAGGCGTTGACAGCAGCCGAGGTGTGTTCTCCCCGGGGCTCTGGCAGTGCTGCTGGGGAAGGTGAAACTCACACCGCTGTTTTCCTTTCCAGCTGGACAATTCTGTCCGTGGGAGGAAAGCAAGGAGGGATGCAAACCTGTCCTGATTGCCACCGGTGCCTGGCGTACACTGTTAGCATCGTCTGGGGGGCTGCTCCTTGCCAGCCCTGCTCCGATACCTGTCAGGTTCCTTGGCAGGCCTTTTCACTCCGTTCCTATAACCCCGATCTCGTAAGCTAACTGAAAACACACCCTTCCTATTCTCCCTTTTATTTTGGCTGCGTATGGAAGTTGAATTCACCATTTTGTAAAGGGCCAAGGTGAAGTTCCTGAACTTATACAACTCCTAGAGAACTTTAAATAGTGCATTGTCTAGCTGTGAACCGTTTACCTTGAAGAAGTCTCGCTGAACTAGCAGCACTGCGTTATCCGACTGTTGTGCCGTTTTACCCTTAAACAGACTTCCAATAAGCCGACCGAAGTCAACCTTGCGAGGTTTAATGGCTGGTATTTGGGGACTATGCAGGGAGATTGTAAAGACCAGCACCACTTTGCTGACTTTATAGCCTCCAGCAGCAGTTACTGTGAAGCGGTGTCGCTAGTCCATCACCGGAGGCTTTATTCCCTTCTGAGCTTGCAGCTGAATACCATCTGGCCCCGGTGATTTAGTGCCCGTGAGTTCCCCCGCTCGGTCATAACTTCCTCCTCGGAGATTTTGGTGTCTGCTAAGGCCACGTCCTGATTTCCTGTGAGAAGGGCTCTCGGAATAGGAATCTCTCCATTGTCCTCTATGGGGAAGGAAAAGACAAGGCGTACAATTAACTTTCCTACTACTTTCTTTTAAGTGGAATGAGGGCTTATAATCGTGCGTACATCCTTCTTGCTGCTTATTTACGTATCCTTCTGGCTTAAGAGAGTATTGTTAGATGTATTTCACAGAATCATTCAGGAATATTCTTCTAATATTTTCTTAGTATTGACTCCGATTTCCTATTTGAGCTACTTGTGGTGTGGATTGAATTCTGTGGCCCGTATCTTAAGAGGGGCAATTGTCTTTCTCAAGGATGCTGAGGAAATTTTGTACTTGTTTTCTGAACTGTCCTGATTTTATTCTACCTGCCTTGAATCCCATTCACTCAAGCTCTGTCGCAGTGCCCAAAGTGGCTCGCCAATCAATGTGATGGTTTTGGATTTTCTTTCTTCCTTCCTTTTACTTTTCAGTAGTCGACTGAGGATCTAAAAGGACCTTAAATAAATAAAGAAACCCTGTGGCTGCTGCAGCTGTAAGTTGTTCCCTTCTAAACAATCCTGGCGTCTTATCTCCCCCTGTTTTTATTTATGTTGGCTGGGCTAAGTGTGCCCATCCAGTGCCTGCACCAAACAGAATAACAACAACCAGAAACAGAAAATAAAACCACGCAGATTTCTGTCTGTGAAGAGCAACCAAGGACTTTCTTGGTCACGCATGGCCCAGCGCTTCCATGGCAGCTCCTGCGGGAACACCTGAAAGGTCGGGTCTGGATGCGCCGTGCGATGGTCGCTGCTGTGCTGTGGGTGGGAGACCCGCCTCTGAGTGAGCTAATCCTGACCTGGAAGAGAGAGGGAGCCCGCTAGGGAGAGTCTCCACCCCAGATAATTACCTAATTACCTGAAAAGTAGGGTTAATTAACCTGGGCGGATGGCCACAGTCATGACTGTGCAGCTTCTGGGCACGGAGCTGGGCTCGGGGTGTGCTTTGTGCTGTGCGGGCGGAGAGCTCGTGGGGCCAGCCCTGGGATTTCTATTCAGATGTGCTCTGCGATCCCCTTAATGTATCAGAACCTCATGAATGCTGAATTAATTAACTTTCACTGTGATTTCATGGCTATTTAATGATCTCTTTGTTACGGGTGGAGAACTGAGGCAGAGAGCAATTAGGGACTCTCTGAAGGTCACCCAGGAATTCTCTGGGAGAGCTGGAGACCGAAGCCAGCGTTTCCTGCCGGTGGTTCAGCCACACGCAGCACTGCTTTCTCTTCTGTGGACAGGTGCGTCGGCTCGGAAGCTGCATCCCCGGGATGACTGGCTGCAAGTTGTTGTGTGCACGGTGTCGGACGGTTAACTCTTGAGAACTGTGGGTTCATTCAAAGGTTTTTAGATAAACCCTCGCTGTGGCATCCCGGCTCTGTTCAAACGCGGGAAGGAGATTAAAGGTGAAGTTTCAGCGCAGAGCTCATCCTCAGGCAGGACAGAAAATAGAAGCGAGTGAGTTCTCTGGGCTTTTCCCCCAGCCTGGCGATGCTCCGCTGGCCAGAATGTCATTTCTGATTTCGTCTCTGCTGTTCTCTCGTCCGTTCTCATTAACCCCTTCCCCTGTGTGAACCCTGCAGCCTGCACGGCGCTCTGCCCTGCAGCCAACATGACTGCTGAGAGAATCTTTCTGCCTCTCTGAGCAGGACTCCCCAGTCTGTGGATTTCCTGCTCTTCTCTTGGGGCTCTCCTCTAGTCTTGCCTGCTTTATGTTCTTTGCATTTTAACTGTTTTGTGGCTCTCCTTTCTCCCTTGCCACGTCCAAGTCTATGCCACCTCTCCCTTTGCTAACAAAATATTCTTCTTCCCTACGAGACCTCCTTAACACCCAGGAGCTGGCAGAGCTGTGTGTCAGCTCAGTAGCTCTCGCTGTGTATTTTGACTAGGAGAGTTTTGTCTTCCTACCTGCCTCTTGCAAAGTCTGCCAAGGTGAAACTCCGAAAGCTGCTCATTGAGGATCCACCATTCAGCGTCTCACCACTGCTCACCGACTCCGCTTTCCCATGACTGCTCCGTAGCAGTGGCTGCCTGCCATGCTGTGTGGTCTTGTCAAGTTTTTGGTAATGCCTCTCTCTGCCTCCGAGTAGGTTTTGGGTAAATCTTCTGTTTTATCTTCAAAGCACTTCGCAAATGTGAACCCATTTGCATGCCATCCCTCTAAGGCACATGGCATTGTAGGTCTTTAACAGAAAAGGAGAGGAAGCCATAGAGGAAGCTCATTAATTTACTCCTAATGTTACACCCTAACATCTGTTCTGAGAGCTACAAAGTGGACGTGTATTTGCCCAGAATTTATCTTTATCTGCCATTTTATCTGGTAGCCAATTATTTAGAAAAAGGTTGCTGTCTAGATCTGCACTACACAAATGATGTCTCATTTTTTATGCATCGTATTATCAATAATATCTCATTTTATAAGACTTCCTCCTTCCTTTCCCCATTCTGTGCCAGGGATGTGTTCATTCAGTCACCAGATCCTAACGATTTTCAACACGCTCAGCTCCCCAGGTACCTTTCAGGAAACATCCCTAAGCCTCTTTGCACCTTGGATCCTCAACTGTGCAACCGCTAATCTGGGTCCCTTAACCCTGGAAGGTCTCCTGCTTTATTGGCTTAGTAGAGATCTGGTAAGTGTTCGGTTCTGGCGTTGGGAATCCAAGAATGGCACGCAATGAAACGTAAGGCTCCTGCAGAATTAGTGTTGTGTCGGTCAAGTGAAGTGTCTGAGGACTTCAGAGCTTGCCCTTCCCTGTAACTTTCATCTCAAGAGAGCTACCACGGAGTGTACCGATGGCTCTGCTGCTAGGCATCACCAGGGCTGGCAGCAAAAAGTGTGAGACACCGAGAATTACAATAGGTTTTAGTAAAGGATAGCATATGCTTCAGTAGAAGAAAGGGAAAAGGGAAAGTATGCCGGAATATATTCATGAAGAGGGACTCATTTGTTCCCTGTGCTGTTTTATTAATCCAGTGGACCCGCTCCAGAAGGCTACACCCTGTCTTACCTTTCATTTCAGACCCAATTGGGTGAATCAGAGGCCTCCTCTGTGTGAGGGTTGCATGAAAAGCACGAGAGACGTTCTGTGAAAAATGTGTTTAACAGGAGCAGAGCCATTGCTCTTTCCCCACCTCTGGCGTGAAGCAGGTGCTATGGATAGGGCATGCTGAAAGCTTTGTAAATGGGGTCTGGATGGTCACGAGGCGGAATTTGCTGCTGTCCAAACAGGAATTCCCAGTTTCAGACCTCACAAGATTATTAGTGAATAAACACTGGAATGCTTTGGAGCGATGACATAGACTAGTCCTATGTCCATGGAGGCAGAAATCCCATTGCCGTGGAGAAGGGGAGGCAGGAAACCTCCCGGTATCAGGGTTTTGTTTAAGTGTAAAGGGAGGGAGAGTCTCCTCTGTGAGATCTCTCTCATCTTGTAGTTCTCATTTGTGGTGGGAGGAATGGCGTTTTGGAGGTGTCTCCAACAAATAAGCTAGCCCAGGTTTGCTTGTGCAACTCTGACTTGTGACTACTCGTTCCCAAGGTGGCCATGAGGGGCACTGCAGGGTAAGGAATGGGGCCAGCCACACTGGTCCCAAAGTAAGTTTGGTTTCAGAGGACACCACAGGGCATAACCAGTAATCCCCAGTGAGGCTGAAGGGCTGCCTGCATTTAGGGTTTACGTAGCGTGGCACAAACAGGGACGGTGCTCCCATTCGTGTCCATAAAGCCTTAAAGGTTGAACGCTGGGTGGGGGCAAAGGAAGAGCATGGGTGCACACACTTCTAGAGTAAAGGTGTGAGGGTCTGGCTGCCTCTAAAAAACGCATGAAAATGATCGGTGGTGAACATGTGGCACTGTAGGTGGGAGAGGAGAGCCTACTGTGGGGTCAGAGGAGAGGGGTTTGGAGCTTAGGCTGTGGGTGACGTTGCTGTCCGTGCTACCAGTTCCCTGTCTGACCCTAGACGAGACCCTTTAAAAATTATTTGCAGCAGTTTCCTCACCTGTAAAATGGGGCAGCACTCGCCTGCCTGCGGGTGAGTTAGATAAATGTCTCACTGCCCATGCCTTGTGGATGTGAGGCGTGACATGAGCTGGGTTAGGACAGGTTTGTGTGCTGCGCTGGGTGCAGAGGGAATCTGAGAAGAGCTTTGCAACCGAGGCATGTCTCTGTCACTTACTCACTGCCATCATTCTTGTCTCCCGAACAGACTTTTGAGAGGCAGATGTCTGTCGGATGACAACGTACCGAGAATTCTGTGGCGTAAAAGCTGTGAAGCATAAAGCAAATGAGAGGATGTGGATGTCTAGATTAATGGGAATGGCTCTCTGAAGGTGTGGTGTGTATTTGTGTGTGCGTGTTCCACGCATCTGTATTGCCTTACCTCTGTGCGTCTGGCACAATCGCATGTAAGTGTGTGTACTCACCCCTGCGTGTATGATCGGGTGCCTAAGTACATGTAAGAGTGCCTCTGAACGTGTTTAGGGACCCCTACGTGCATTTTGGAGTGTCCGTGATCACTCTGGCACAGATACCTCTGTGTGCAGTCAAACAAGACCTTTTAAATGTTAGGCAGTAGGGCAACCTCCTTTGGCAACCGTAACTGAAATGCATGGTCCAAGGCATGGCCTTAAAAGGGTTTTAAAAAAGCTGAATGCATCATTATTGACGTTTTGATTCCAGAATACGTAGGGTCTTGCTGCAGAGGCGATGTTTTCTCCTTGGAATATCATTCAGGTTGAAGAGGGCAGTCAGGTTGGTTAATTTGGTTTGAATGAGCGCTCTCTAGAGACTACAGGACTAGCTGCTATTATAAGCACCTGCTACGGCTCACCTGCATGGGGTAGCGTACCGACTGACTGCCTGAGATAACCGGTTGATGAATGGCATCTATACGTGGTATCAAACAGTACCAAATGCTTTCAGCACGGTCCTGGCTAAGTGCTCGTTGGATGCAGCATATCTCCTTAGAAGGAACGAGGTTAATTTTTTTTTTGTTGATGAGAACAGGTGGCGAGAAGCACAGAAAGCAACCTAAGGCCGCCTGAGCCAGGCTGTGCCCAAGCAGCGCTCTGGGATGAGATATCGATGAGCTAGGGTGCTGTGAGGATAACACGCGGTGCTGGGGGGCGAGGAGGGCTTCCTTCCTGCGCCAGATCATTTTGAGCAGGCAGGGCCCGTGCCAACTCCAGTTTCATGTTGACTTCTCTCGAATACAATGCCTCATTGTTCAGGGGAGACCACTTCATCATTTTGTCAGTGCCATCGTTTACTATCTTAATTCTCTGGGGAGCAGGCGAGAGGAGGGAGCAAGGGGGTTGGTTACTGAATCTTAGAATTTCAGACCTGGTGTTCGCATTGTTCCTGCCCACACCAGCCTCTTGCTTCACGGCGAGCTTGGACGGAATTTTTTGCTTTGTTTGTGTTTTTTTTTAATCGTTGCCTCCCATGTGCAATGAGAGATCAATGCTGCATTAATGGAGCAGCCTCACCGCTCTGTGCTGACGATGCACGGAGAGCAGGGTGTGTAGACAGCAGCATAGTTTTCATGCACAAACTTCTGTTTGTTTCTTATACCTTTCATAAATGGCCCCTTTAAAGTCAAACTATGGATATGCACTCACAAGCCTGAGTGCCTAGAGTTCAGGCTGCTTTCCTGTAGTTAAGCACGGGTGAACCGAAAGGCCCCGCAAAACTAAGGTATGCTGACAGCTGTAAGGGCCTTTGGAAAGGCAATTCAAGCCACCTTGCTGCAGGCTGCAGAGGCTGAAGCAGCTCGTTTTTCCCCATTATCTGCTGCAGCGAGGGCACCTTTGGTTTGTGTGTGGGTAAGCTGGCCCTCTGGCAGTGTTGTTACCTGTTGGCTAGCGAGGTGGCAACTGAAATGGCTGCTCCATGGCTCCCCGCAGGGGAACCCCGCTTGAGAGCAGCAGCGGATCTCCTGGTGCAACCTGGCAGGCTGCACTTTGTCAGGAGGGGGAGCAAGGGGGGAAGTCAAGCCCGGGCTCTCACCTGCTCGTGCTCTCATCTATCACCTTGAATTGTGTTGCAGGATAAAATTACTCATCCAAACCTAATGATAAATTAAATCAAGCCCGGAGTAAAGAGGATTAATGGGCTGTGCACGCACGTGCACGCGCTTGGCAAAGCGGCCGTGACCCAAGCAAAATTTGAAATGCCTGCTGGAAACGATGAAGCCGGTCACAAGGTGGGCTAGGGAATGCTGTGAGGCTCCTGCGTCCCTTCACAGAAATACAGCAGGCTTTGGGAGCAGCTTCCACCCCGTGAAAGCGGAGAGGACTCCTGGAGGAGCCATCTGAGCTGTGTAAGGGTTTCTCCATGCAGGAGGAGTCTCTTTCCTGCAATAAGGGCCTCGTGTAGGTGGGGCGAGCCATGGGAGAGGCAGGCTTTTGGCAAACGACTGTATAAGCCGTAAACATATTTGATGAAGGCCAACAGCACCTGTGTTGTTCCTGGAGAAACAGCGGGCTGTGTAAGAGCAGGGACTTGGGGTATGAACTGAGTGGGAACGTTTAGCTGCTGCACAAGGCTGCTGTCAAAGCCCGGGACAAAGCAACTCTCGAAGCTTCTGTTTGCATGCCTGCCGTAAAATGCAGCGTGCTTTTGGGGCTGGGAGCTGGGAAGTTTAGGTCCTCTTTCCTGCTCTGCTCACTTTGGGAGGAGCTCTGTGGGGTCAGTGTCGTCGCTCATGCTAAGCCCGCCTGGGAAAGCAGTCCTCGGGATGCCCTTCAGCCTTGCAATCCACAAGCGTTACTGGCCTGCACCACCGAGGAGCTGGGAGTCTTTGATTTCTGTGCCTGCTGATTAGTTCAGGGTTGTGAGCACTACAAATCCTTAGCATCCCTTTGTGTGTGAAGCACCTTACAGAGGCCTGGCACGCCGCGGTGACAGGCACCAGCCGGCCCTTAGCAGGGGGCACCGAGGCACAGCGTGCTCCAAGTGACTGCGGGTGCCAGGTGCTCTGCCTGTGCCCTCGCCGGCCTCCCTCCCACTCAAACCGCCAGCTCACATTGCCTTATCATCACCTGACAATGTTTTTCAAAATCAACAGCCTCGTAAAGCTTTTCCTAATCTACAGCAGATGCCGTCAAGAGGCCAGTTATTAGCTTCACGGGGGGGAAAAAAAGAATAACAAACCCCAAACCCAACCTTCCCCCGGCCCACCGCACAAAGCCTCCCTAACAAATAAAGTAAATACGTCGGGGGGGTGGGTGGTTCATCCCCAAAGCAAACAGGGTATTTCGCTCCCTCTCTCGGGTTTGGCTAAAAAAAGCAAATAAACCACAGAGGAAGCGCGTCATGGTGCAAACCGTAACCAGATGGCGCGGGTGCGAGCGTGGGAGGGGAGAGGGGGTTTCTCCGAACGGAACATGCGTGTCGAGGAGGAGAGCTCCGGGCAGGGGCAGGCAGCGGCGGGCTCCTGGTTGTGCGGGTCGCCCCCAGCCGCAGCTGGGACCCTGGGGTGGGCTGGGGAAAGGGGGAAAGCCTGTGACTGAAACCGAGACTGCTGGGGGCCGCGCGTGGAACATGAAATCGAGTAGGGCAGGACTCCCCGGTATCGGCAGCAGCCAGCACAACGTCTCGCTCAGCTCCTTTCTTTTTCTGTTTCGTTGCCGCGTGCTGCTGCCCTCCGTCAGGTGCTGCTGCCTCTTCTCTCCCACCTTCTGAGGGTCTCAGAAATCGGTCGTGGGCCTCCCCTTCTCCCTGGGCCTGTCCACCCCGGTGAAAGGGGCCTGGCTGGGGGCATCCCAGGAGCCAGCACGGCTCGTGCCTTCCACCTCTGCTTCTGCCTCCTGAGGCTGCCCAGAGACCGTTCCCCCTACAGCTGAGAGGTGGGCATGGGTGCTGGCTCCTCAGACGAGTCTTGAGCCTCTGATGCACGGAGATGAGCTGCGTCTGTGTGCCCTGTGCTTGGTTCCTCTCTCGTTAGCAGCACCCCTGCTTTGTGTTACGAGAACGTGGTTATGTGGGGTGGTTTGCAGTGGTGGGGCGAGCAAGAGCATTTGGGAGGGGGGCATTACTTCTGACTCTGTAAAATGTAAATCCCCTCTTGCAAGGGAGTCAGAGTTCTTGTTAGACCCCTTTCTGAAAGTCCCCCCCACTACCACAAAACCTCCAGCTGGGGTGGTGCTCGCCGTGTCCCTGGGTAGAAGGTCTCCTCCTCTTCCTCTGCTTTGGTTTGGTTCGGTCTCGTCAGTGTGCAAGTGAAGTTTTGGTTTAGGGGCTCAACCAACAGACAATTATGGAAGGCACTGGGGCGCAGCCTCGGAGACCCGGTTCAGCTGTGATGCTTTGTGCGTGTGCTGCCTGCTCTGGGTGTCAGTGGCAGTGCACGAGGGAGGTGCTCACACTCAAGGACTGTCACACAGAGGACAAGCCGAGCTGCAAGGATGCTGGTCTTAGTTCTTGAGAATATCCAGTTTCCACGTGCTACTTGGCCCTAATTTTCCCAAAAGGCATCAGGGCTAGAAACTGCAAATAATAGTTTGAAAAATGGCCTAGAGCACCTCCAAGTATTAACTTGTGTTCTGCCTTAGGCCGGAGTGATGATCGTTGGCATTTTCAATGGGGAAACCAGGGCACAAGGAAGAGATTTGCCTTGGCAGTGAGCTGATGTCAATACTGGGAGAAGAATCTGGGGGGTTCTGGTTCCCAGTCTGGGACCTGGCCTCAAGACAACTTCCTATTTTCCTTCCAACTTTTTTCTCCCTTCCCTTCCTCCCTCCCCTCTCCTCTCCTTACCCTCTCCAAATGCAGACTTCTGGTCTGAAGCTTGCTCCCATAGCGATAGCCTTTGGTGAATTTGGGAAGACGACTGACTTGTTTAGCTGTGATACGCTTTTTCTGCGAGTGATGCGGTACCCGGAGTTTGGATCAGTAGGGGCAGCGATGGCTTGGCCCCACAACCTGAGCCCTACACATGGGAAGTTGTGTGGGTTTGTATAAGGCACATGCAGGGGAAGGCAGTCAGCTAGGGAGGGAAAAGAGGGAAGAACGAGGGAGAAGGCTTTTAATTAGGGTGATGGAATGAGCATGGGCAGGAAGGGTCGTGGGTAAGGTATGGCGGGGCTGGTGGATACGAACCCGAGGAGGAGAGCGGTGTCTGAATGACATGTGGGGTGACAAGGTGCAAAGAAAGAGGTCTGTGGGACGTGGCGCATGGAAATAAAAGACGGAGAAAGGAGAACGGTGGTGGCGAGGTTGCAGAGTGGGGTCTGCCAGGAGCGACTGGGGCGCATTTGGAGAGAGCTGGGAAGAGCCCTGAACGTGGGGATGAAGGCAGGCCCGGGGGCAGCTTGTGCGAGGCGGGAGGCAGCTTTCCTTGAGGGCTGGGGAGGGAGAGGGTGAGCGTGCAGGGTTTGGACGGGTTGGTGCTCGGAGGGTTTTGGCTCGCGCGGTGCATTAGCAGCAGAGAGCCCGCAGCGCTGTCCTGTCGGCACAGCTGCTGCGGCTCCAGACTGTGTGCTGCGAGCTGGGGGGCTTCGCCCGGGGGCAGAACCAAGTTATGCCTTTTCCACCCACGGAGTGTTTGAGGAAAGGGCTGCTGCTGCAGCTCCTCTGGCAAGAGGGAGGTTTGGGCAGATCAGCTTCGCCAGCCAGAATGAAAAGGGAAGGATAGAGGGGGAAAAAACCCGGCAGACAAATAAAAAGCCGTCTGTTTGCTCCCCCAAAGGAGAGGCAGGCGTTAGCACCACCCCCCAGTGACTCCTGGATAATTAGCATGTCTGTAGAGCAGAGCTTCTGGCTCTAGGCATGCAACAATATTTTTCAATGAAGCAAAATGCAGATTTTTCCCAGTAAATCCCATGTTAGCTCCTGCCTCCCTTCCCGTTTCCCACCCCGGCAATGCACAAGCAGCTCCCGTCCCCTGAACGTTCAACCACTGCTGCTGCAGGCTCCGGGGAGTAGCTCGGGGGGCACGGCGAGAGCTGCGGGGGCAGGGGGGCACAGGAGGAGATGAACACCAGCGGCACAGTCAGGATCCGAGAGCCATGCTGCCGGAGCAGAGGGACTTCTCTCTGCCTTAACCATCTTCCCCTGGTGCCGCTGGGACGAGCTGGAGGCAGCCGTGGACGCGCTGGTAGCTGTAGGGCTCCCTGCGCCGCCCGCTAGGAGCAGCGAGGAGTGCCAGGAGGGTCTGCAGGTCCTGGGGGTGAGATGCGACCGCAGCAGGTAACAGAGGTAACCTCATGTTCCAGCTCTAAATGAGGGTACGGGCTGCGGCCAGGGCTGGGCTCTGGGATTTCAGGAGCCTGCGTGTGCAAGTGGAACAGGAGAACAGTTTGTCTTTGCCAGCTGAGGCGGTGATGGAAACACGTGGCGTGTGATGTTTTGGCCTTCGGGGCGAAGACAGGGTCTGAAAGGAGCCCGTTGAACTGAGACCTCAAAGGTGAAGGAACAGAAGTTTTCCAGGGAAACTGAGGCACGGGGAAATAAGAATGGTGCGGGTTCATGAAGAAAAATGGTGCCAGAGCTCCCGACTGAGCTCCCAAAGCAGCTCCTGCAGGTTAGGGCATCGAATTGCCATTGCTCGCACCCCAAATACACCCCTGCTCCGGCAGGTGAGGGTAGAAGCGAAGAGCTACGTTTCCATGTGAAGCCAGCTCCAGGGGTGGCGACGTGCTGCTGCTTCGCAGGTGACTGCGTTGTTCGTGAGCGCTCCGAGCAGGTAACCCCAGCGACAGACACCAGGCAGCTGATGGATTTAATGGCTCTGTTTCTGTGGACAGCTGCTTTTGCATGGCAAGCAGGGCGGTGCGCTGCCAGCCTTGGGATTACGGTGCCACGCTCCATGCAGCGGGCTCCTGATCTCCGCAAGCGTCCCTCCGACAGAGACAAGAAGCCAACTCCAATGAAATGAATGCCACTCTGCTAGGAGCTCTGACCCCACGTCTTATGCAAACTTTTCCTCTGGCCTCTCTTAACTCCGCGTGTGTTGCTTAATCTCTAAAACGGGGACAAAGACCGCGATCCGCTTGCGGAGTTGATAGGAAGGAGGAACGTGGCCCTCAGCCTCTAATCCCGCAGAAATGCATCTCCTCAGGGGGCATTCATCTTCAAATCCAGCCTTTGTGGCTTGGGCTAATTGCTGGTCAGCGCTAGCAAAGAACACTGACGTGACACGGTGCTGACAGGCACTAAACCATAGCTGTGACATGAAGGGATGGGTCGGGGGGCTTTCCCCGCCCGGCCGAGGCTGTTAACTGCAGCTTGTTCTGCAGTCGTTTACCTCGGTGAACTTTCCATGTCTCTAATGGATAAGCGGGATTTTTCCGCATTTAAATGTTTGTTTGTGTTAGGAATCGCTTCTTGATATCCACGTTAAATCTTCCTCATCCTGAATTTCCCCACCTTTGCCATGTCCCTGCGAGGTAGGGTGAGAGTTGGCTGCCGCGGTGAGTGCTGTTTCTCCTGCTCCGAGCAGGGCGTTTGTGTCTGAGCGCTGCTGGCACGCATCCGTTGGCTGGTACTAGAAAGCAGCAACATGGGGCTAGAATTAGAAATCACATTAGCCCTCCCATCCCTCCCTGTTGGCAAAGGGTGGGGCAGGAGAGAGGGTGGGAGTTTTAGACGGCGGTTCTGATGAAATCCATCTCCCTTTCCCGGCCCTCTGCATGGAAGCAATCCCAGCAAAACAGAGATGCAGATGGTCTCACCCCTGGAGCCAACGCCTGTGTCAAGAGCCTTGGAAATGTGAGACCATACCACCAATGAAGTTCAAACGGCATTGAATATCTGCTGTCAACGCTGAGTAGATTCCCCCACCCTTCTTTTCCTTTTTTTTTTTTTTTGTAGTTGCTGATGCCTTTCTTGTTCTGTTTCTTTTTATTTTTGTTTTTGTGTGTTTTGTTTTCTGTTTTTAAGCCTTCTTGGGGGCCTAAAGAAAGGCTGATGAAAAACAATCACCCCTGCTTGGACGGCTTGGCTAAGGGTTTGATATCCCACCGTGCGATCCCATCTGGAAGGGTATTTTCCAGGTATATCGCTGCGTCTCCTGCGTTCGTTCACCTCCCTCCAGCATTACCACACGTCAGAGTTTCAGTGGCAGCATTAATACCAGGTACGACGGGCCCACAGCCAGCCCCACGGGTCGCGGTCCAACGTCTGACTTGCACAAACGGAGGCGACCTTCAGGTCGTGGCCTCCTGTACCTGCAGGGACCGCCTGCCCTGCTTGCTGCTCTCTGCGGGGAGCGCAGCCTCGGTGCTTGTGGTCCTCCAGCACCCGCCTTGCCTTTTTGGCACGGCCACTGCTCCATCCCGCTGGGTCCTCAGCGCAAGCTCTCTTGCCGTGAGGATGCCATCCTCTGACTTAGTGTAGGTTTTGTTCTCGCTGAGCCTTCTGTTTTGGTAGAGTGGAAGCTAGACGGTCTGCGCACACTGATTGCATTTCAAGCCCTGTTGATTCATGAGGTACCACGCGTTACTTTTGCCGTTGGTCCCTCCAACAAAGTGAAAAGGCCAGGGCAGATGGGTCAGGATGCTTCCAGGGCTGGGGCTTGCCAAGCCTGCTGGACCAACATGCCTCGTCCTCATGGGTTTGGGCACAGGGTGGCCGTTTGGGCACCGTTATCGTGTGGGCTCTGTGGGATTAGGGAAGTGCTGCTGACGTTCTGGGCTATTCTTCACAAGTTAGATCACAAATCAGGTTTCATCAGAGTCTATGAGAAAAATTTGCGTGCAAGCCTGGCTTGCGTCCCCCGTGGTACACGTTACAGGGCTGGGATAAACTTGTGTCCGTCTGTCCCAGGTAGGTGCAAGTCGCGGGCTTCTTGGGAGGATGCTGCAAAGAGCTACGAACTGAAGGACCAGCCCCTGACCTTCCTTTGAGAAAGTTAGTAACAGTACATGGAGCTACTCAAAGCAAGGCATAGCAGAGGAGAAAGTATTGAGAAGCTGTTTGGTACTGGCTGTTTCAGAATGAATTAGTTTGACGTTAAGAATTTCTTTCCAGGTGTCACTCTTATTGCATCTTTTCTCTGCTTTCAGTCTTTCATAACTTGCTGTTTTTTCCTTCTAGTCCTAATTTTTCAGGGGACTGACCCAGACAGCTGACTAGCCCTCTCACTTCTCCGAGCTTTTTCTTTCTGTAATAAGTGGCAGGGATCAAAATAAATCAGTACATGTCTGCAAGAATCCAGAGCATGTGGACATGCAACAATTCACTGAATATTCAGAAAGAAAGGTAGAGAATTAATCAGATCTGCAAGGCAACTATGAATCTAAAGGAAATATAACCATGATAAAATTCCCAGTGCTGGAGCAGCGTGGAGTTTAATCACTGGAGACGGTGAAAAGCTTGTGAATGTTTTGAGGCATTTTTATTCTTTCAGTCATGTCTTTTGAGATAAAAAGTAATAAGCTAATTAAAATGTACCCAAGCGTGGCTATGAGTAATAAGGTGAGAGTATGGACATAAAATAAACAAAACCCAGCAAACACACAAACAAATATACATACAGTCCTTTTGTCTGGTGCAGGCTGTACGGTCGCGTTTCAGCTTTCTGAGCACAAGTGATATCAGAGGGCATACAGGCCGCGTTACGTGCTCGGGCAGCTCGTTCGTTAACGGGTCTGACGGGGGGTCAGAGCGGCCCTGTTTTGCCCTTGCACTGGTAAAAAGCTTGTTTGAGAAGCAGAGGAGAAACAGTGCTGTAAGGGATGAGGAAATGAAGTCCTGGTCAAGCCGAAGCTCCAAAATTACTTTTATCAGCGGTTGTTTCAGAAGAAGGCAGCAAGTCCGGAGGAGTGATGTTTGTGAACATGCACGGCACAGGCATTACGATAAAAAGGATGCCTCTACTTGCCAGAAGGGGCTGGATGCCACTTGTTTGTCTGTGCGTTCTGGTTTTGACTGAAGAAGGGAGTCTGAAAGGCATTTATTATTTAACTTGCTGATTTGGGAGAGGCGTGGAAGAAGCACCGCTACTGACCTTCAGGTGAGCTGCGGGCTGGAGCTTCTGGGCCATGTTCAGTGCTGCTGGGCCCACGGAGATGAAACTCAGGGCAGACCCGGACCTTTGTTGGAATGGTGGTGTAGTTTTGTGTGTTTTCTGTTGCTGCAGCTACAAATTTGGGAAAAGGACGGGAAGGCATTTGAGCGAAGGGCTTGAATGTGAGGAGGTAGCAGGGCTCTGTTTGATAGGCCTCTTCTTTGAATTCCGCTTCAAAAGTCTGGGGGAATGGTGGTGTGCGTCCATTACTTATTTATTTCTTCCTTCAGATTTCCAAGCAGGACTGTAGGTGTGCACCTCTCCCATAAATTAAACATCACAACGTAAACAAAGGGCTGCTCATAAATATCTCCACCTCAACCCGTCCTTATCAGAAGTCTTGGAGGGAAGGAGGTGGGCTCTGTACCATGAAGTGGAGACTTCCTCGCTCATCCTTTAGCCAGAGAAGGTGCAAACAGAGCTCTGTTAAGGCCCTAGCTCATGTTTGTTTGTTTTTTCTGCTGGAATTACACCCTGCTTTTCTTTCACCTGTGCTGTTACCTCAAGCTCAATTCAAACCCACTGATTATTTTCTGGTGCAAAAATTCTTCTCCTTCAGCTGATGATGCTGACAACGCACAGTATCTCTCTGCCCTAGCCTCGTGCCCTCTGCAAATGGATGTGTTTGCTGCGCCCAAGGTTAGTCCTAGCTTGTGCTGCTGTGAAGCCTTGTGTGCTGCCCCAATGGCTCTGCGGAAACGCAAGGCCCACTGGACCCACAGCACGAATGCTGAGCTGAAACCCGGTGAATCTGAGGTGAGATGTGACTTGCCCTTCAGCAACAACTTAGAATGTAAGCTGAGAAACCTGCCACCTGAATTTCTAGACCTTCTCCTGGTCTGCCTGCGGAGGAGCAGAGGCTTTGCAGGAGAGTGAAGTGGGTGCAGACCGCCCTGGTGTGCTCTGCCCCAGGCTGTGGGCACAGCCAGAGAGCACTGCCAGCAGCGTGGTACCCCCTGGTGTGTGCCCAGCACCGCCTGCAGCAGCTCTGAGAGAACCCCTGGGCTCCATACCTCCAGGGCAGACGTCAGAGGCAGAGAAACCGCCCTTGCTGTAGCAGCACAAGGACTCTTGAGGAGGCCGGGGGGAGCTTTTTCACACTTGACTCTCCTGCTGCTGCAGGCTGGGTGCAGCCAGCAGCTCCATCGCTCTGGTTCTTCCTGCCCAGAAAGCGCTGTTTCCATTTCCTGCCGCAGTGGTGAGAAAAGCCTTCACATCGCTGCCTTCTCCCTCGCCCTATCAACCCCCTCTCCCCAGTTGAGTCTGCTTTTTGACACGCAGCGTGCACAAAGGGGTACTCCCCTTCCCACACACCGGCTCACCGGGCGGGCAGCCCTCGGTAATCTCCTATGTCTCATTCACAGAAGTGCTTGCTCTTGAAAAGAAATGTCTGGTGGTTAACGTGGTTCCAGTAAAATACCTAGTGAGTAGGTAGCTAATTTCCATAATACAGAGAAGCATCAAGAAAAGAAATCTCCTGGGCTTGGTCTGCAGCAGAGCAATTGCCTCTCGCTGACAGCAGGCGTGCGTGCTGTGCTCGGGACTGGCTCAGGCTTGCTTAGTGCTAGCTTTCACCCTTGCCTACTTAGAGGCTACTGAATGCGGTTTAAACCACATGTGCTTGAACTGGTGTTGAACCTGTTAGGGAAAAAAAAAAAACAAAAAGGTGTTTTTCCAGTGTGGGATGGGGCCGAGTGGCCGTACAGAGAACTGCCGTCACTGCTGTGCTCAGCGAGGGAGCTGCACCCCACCAGCGCTGGTCCACCAGCCCTGGAGAACTCCGCTCCAGCTCAACATCTGGTTTTCTAAATGCCTCTGCAATGCTACTTTTTTTCTTTTTTTTTCCTCCCCAAATGCTTCTCGAGCTCTGTTGGCCGACTTGCATCTGGAGGTCAAGTGCCTTGCCCCCGTAGGTCATGCAGCAAGCGAGCCCTTTGATCCTTGTCCCGACAGACGAGAGCAGTCTGAGGCACTGCTGCTGCCGGGGCTCAGGTCTGAGCTTCAGGCATTGGAGGCAGGGCCCGTGGGGGCTGCGAGCTCTGTTGGCTACAGACAGCGAAAGGAGTAGCTGTTCGCTTCAGATTTGACCCGGTCTCAGGCCTGAAAGCAGGAAGGTTGTTCTATAAATGGCCTGAAGGTGTGAACCGCTTGTGTTACCACCCTGTTCTTTCACCTCGGGGAAAGTGAGATGCAGCGTTGCATTTCAGCTGCGGTGGGCCACGCACCCCGAGGGGCCTGCTGGCTTTGATGGGGGTTGCCAAATGCTCCGCTCCTGGGATTTGCAGCCCCTGTTAATAAAGGTGTTTGGGCTCAAGCAGCACGCGAGCACAGCAAGAGGTCAGTCCCGGGGCCCTCAGGCAGCAGGGTGCAGCTTTTCTGGCTGCTCGCTCCCGCAGTGCATGCACAGCCGCATGCAAGCTCAGAGACGCGGTGGTATTTACATTGGGCAGGTTGGTTTTCTTCTCCTACCCTGATGCCTCCTCCGCTCTCTCGTGGAGGCCTCTGGTGCTCTGTGAGAGCCGGTCGGTGCAGGTGTCCTCTGTATCCATCACGTCCCAGCATCCCTGGAAACCTCGTCACCGTTACGAGGGCTGCATGAGAAGACAAAGCACTGCCTGACCACCTGCCAGGAATATCTCAGTGCTTAAATCCTCCTTTTGTGCGTAGGCAGGCTCGCATGAAGCCGAAGGTATTCCAGCCTTCCTGTTCTCCCCCTTGCAGCCCTCTCCACCCTCCAGCAAGGGGAGCTGAGAACATGCTCCCTTCTCCTCCATCGCAGCTGCACCCAGGCTGTCCCCAGGTAAGGGAGGCAACATCTCTGCATCTCTTTACAACCTGCGAGGGCTGACTCCCATCCCACGACGTTTGTCTCTGGCCGGACTGGGATTCTGACTGGAAGCTCTTGGACAGGAGCCTGCGCCCCGCCAGCTGATGTGCTGAACAGCTGCTGCAGGAACGCGTTTCACAGCCACGCTTCGCCCTCTGACCGCTTGCTCTCTTCCCTGGGTCTTGGGAAGACCGCACGGTCAGGCTCTGTGCTCCTTCCTCAGCCTCCCCCGAGCGTGGCCGAGGAAAAGCCTGACCTTCCTCTCCTTGCTCTGCGGGGAGCTCCAGGTCTGCTGCTCAGCACAATACCACCTTTAGCACAGGTCTGCTAGTCGTTTCAACAGGCGCGGGGCTAGGTTTTGGGTTAACGTGTCTGGGAGCCTGTGAAGGGCTCTGCGGGAAGAATTCTTCCCTCTAAGCTGTGTTTCTCTGTACCCGTGGGCTCAAGTTTTGTGTTCCTCTCCCAAGGTTTGTATCGGGGAGGGGAGGGAATGTGGTTGCGCACGGCGTTTCTGGCTCTCTGCATGGTATCAAAGCCATCTAAGTTGCCCCTGTGGTGCCAAGAAAGGAGGCAGATGCTGGTAAAGTCCTTTATCAGTTTTTATTTGGGTTGGCTTCATTCTGGGGAAAGAGTTTCGTCCTTCTTCCTGCTTCCCCAGCCACCGTCAGGCAAAGGAGAGAGGCGTTGTGGATGTGAGGTCTGCCTAGCGGGTGATCCCAGAGTCACAGAGCACGGGGAGGAAGGCAATGAGGGGCTGTAAGCACATTAGTAGGAAATGCTTCTAAAACCATGTTAGAAAAGAACACGCAAAAAGGGAGCTAAAAATAGGCCCCATCTGACCAGCACCACTGCTCCCACCTTCCCTTGCTCTGGCTCCCCTTCCGACTGGGGAGACAAAAAAAAACATTTCTGCCTGCTTTGTTCGGTGCTTGTGGTGCTCAGCTTGGCAAGAAGGGACCCCCAGACACTTGCCTCTGTGCTTGGCTTTTATATCCATTGTAATATGCTCATTCTGACTGCTCTTTTCCATGCGTGTATGTGTGTATGCACACAGATACGCACACGATATATATATATATATATATACACCCCCCTTCCACGCAGGCAATCCAGACAATCTTTGCAAAAATGAGCCTTGAAATGATTTGAACTCTGTTGCACGCTTTGGGTCCCTCCTGGCAGCGTGAAGCCCGCAGCTCTCGGCTTTCCCTGATTTCTCTGGTAGGTGAGGGCTCTGGTGGTGTTTTGGACCACACAGACACCATGGCACGGGGACTCTGCCCGGGAAGATGACGCCGTTGCTACACAGGCAGCTGGAGCATTGTTACAGTTTAATGCAATTTTGAATGGCCTTGAGTCTGCCTCTCGTGTTTCCCATTTACATATTCACTCGGCATCAGAGGCTTGCAAAGTGTGCTTGCAAAGCGTGCTGCCCGGCCCTCGGCCACACTCGGAGACCTGCACCCAGTGGAAAATGTCAGCCTTAAAGAACGTGAAACATTCTGAATTGTCCCAACATTGCACTCCAAATCTTAGGTATCTACTACCCCCTCCTTGCACAGACGGTGCAGCAACATCTTTTTATTTATTTCTTTATTTTTAAGCTGGAGCATTCAAGCCTGGTGTCTCCGTTTAGCTCTGATTGGCCGTAGTGTAAAATACGACGGTTGTTGTAGAGTCCCAGCTGGCAAGGTCCTCGCTAAATATTTTGCAGATCGGGAGACTGTCGAGCAGAGCAGCTAAATGATTCACTCAAGGTTCACACAAAAGTTCGGTGACAGCTGGAAGAATCAACCCCCGGATCCCCAGCTCCCCTTCGCCTGGCCAGCGGCAGGTATGAGATGTCAGGAAGGAGCACTGATTTCCCTGGGGCCCCGTGCCTGGCGGATACTGCCCATCATTTTCACCGCAGCACGACATAGCCACGTTGTCACCGCACGCGTCGAGCTCCGTGGCAGCTTGAAAAGAATGCCACTCATTCATAGGAAATCTCCTGAGTGCGATGACCGAAGCTGGGGAGAAAAAACTGTGGGGGCTTTGCACATGTTGTTGCTCCTTCCCTACCTCCATGCTTAAATTAAAAACAAAAACAACCCTCCCCCCTAAAAAATCCACCCAATTGAAAGCATTTGTCTCCCTTCGAAGCAGTCAAACATTGCAGAATGCAGAGGCATGAGTGTAGGCTTGCGCCTGTGAGCCTTTGCTGGCCAAGTTATGTGGCAGTGGGTGCTGGGGAGTCCACATGTGCAAGGAGAAGTGGGTCGAAAGGGGACAGAGCTGCTGCTATATAAGGCTTTTTTTCCCACTTCTTGCCAACATAATCAAAATAACTCACTTACACCTAATAAAATAAAATGCAGAATCCAAAAGCCTTCCTTCCCTCCAGCGGTTTGTCTGGATCCCATTCCTTGAAGCTGAGCTGAGAAAGCCACAGCGGGTTTTTATTATTATTATTTTCTGTTAATTTTTCTAGAATGAAAAATTCTAAGCGAGGCAGAAGGTGCGGCATATTTCTGGCACAGATGGAAGGCAAGTGCTCCTAAAGCTGATGGCATGATGGGGACCAAACTTCGCGGTAAGTTAATGTCTGTGTTTTTTTCTTTTTTCGTTTTTTTTTCCCCTTTTTTCTCTCTCCCTCTCGGTTTAATTTAGTCCCTGCTTACCCACAGATAGGTGGGGTTTATCACCTCCTTGTCTGCTCGAAGCATATGTGTGTATGCTTTTTCAATTAGATCTGATA
The DNA here is from genome assembly GCF_964211835.1 of Anser anser. Lineage (NCBI taxonomy): Eukaryota > Metazoa > Chordata > Aves > Anseriformes > Anatidae > Anser > Anser anser. The sequence goes on along the minus strand of NC_139738.1, from coordinate 3,949,284 downwards.
TGCCCTTCCCTTCTGTCCGTTTCCATTTAGGATTGCTTTCCATCACAGCTGCAATTCTCCAAACTACCGGAGAATGAGTGTGGGAAGTATCAGCAGCCCTTTACAACGTGCCGGGAATGACCAGAGATGACAGTTGTAAAGGTGAAAGAGAAAGGTACTAAAACATAAAAGCAAGAAATTCCACATGGGTAGTGGCAATCTGACAAATTAATTAACTCTTCTGCATATGTAAATCATAACGGTGAAGGGGACTGCTCCTGTGGTGAACTCAAATGCAAAACTGATGGCCTAGTGGGTTAGAGATTTCTTGGAGGTTCTTGGAGGCTCTGAGTAAAGCTGATTGTGAAATGATCAACTGAAAGTGCAAGTCTGTCAAAAATTTTCTGAAAGAGTTTGCAGAAACATGTTGATTTTGATAAAAATTTTCAGGGGAAAGGCACCAAAAGAAATAGCCGTAGACTTCACCATTTCAGACCTCTCCTCTGACCCGGATGCGTCATCTTGAGTCAGGGTGTTGCAGGGGCAGATGCAGCGCAGCTGTGACCGCATCAGGGAGCGCGGGAGCACCCCCACCCACCCTGGTTGGCCGTGCCGTGGGGCACGTTGACCCCTCCAGCCTGACTCACGGGGTGGGCGAGGGACGGTGTCACCAGGCTGCAGCTGGGGGGTGCGCGTGGTCCTGCGAGCGTGTGGCCACCCCGCTCCAGGAGCCCCCCCGGGCAAGAGGCAGCACCCCAAGGCCAGTTGCCAGAGCCTGCACGTTGCCAGCGTGGTGGGACATCTGGGCTGAAGGAGGCACCGAAGCTCCTTCACCTCTTCCAGTAAATCTTCGTCGTCGTTCCCACAGTGGGAGAAAGCGAGGCGCAGAAGTATGAACGTGACTCAGCGAGTCGATGGTGGAGTCGGTGACCGAGCCTGTAGACGCTAATCTCAGTGCTTGTTCTTTAGCTACAAGACTGTCTAGCGTAGAAGAGGGATTTATATTCATGTTCAATGTTTTCTTTTTGCTGTCATGCATATTTAATATGCATCTAATAAATGATTGACTTCCACAGCTTGTGCCGCTGCAGCTATGAAAATATACAATAACCTGGTGCCTCTTATCTTTGTTTCAGTTTCGGTTAATGACCGAGATGAAGCCCGTCTTTCAAACACAGGTAAGTGGTCTCTGCTGAAGTCACTGGGATCTAGGCACATGCTCGTGAAGGTGGAGGTTGCCCATCTTTATTACTCGCTAAGTTATGTCTTAGAAACTACCATGTCATTTCCGCTTGCATCAGGACTTAGAGGTTGCTGCATATTTAAAAAAACCCCAAAACCAAAAAACAACAACTTAAATCTACCAGACAATGGTGACTAGTCACGAATAAAAAAGAAAAAAATGCTTTACAGTGATATGAAGGTAAAGAAATGAGTTCCATATGGCTGTGTGTGTTTAAGAGCGCAGATTTAGTAGGGAGGCAATGGGGGCTGGGACCCTTTAATTTCTGCTACGCTCTGTGTCACAGTGACGAGGGAAAGTTATTGCTGTCACCAACGGGTTGCACCTAGCCCTGCTATGAGATATCCACTCTCCTGTGTCCTGCCTGTCCCATCACGTACCTGCTCCGTCTTTCTCAGCCTCAGTAAATCATTTTTCACTCAGCTACCAAAGCTCTTGGTTTTTATGCTCGTGGTTTCCCAGAGTCAAATCCTTGGTGTTGGTCAGAAGATGTCACATATGTGCATGTCATTTACCTTGTAAACCACAACTTTTTAAAGAAGCAGATGCAAAGTACGTAAGAAAACTAAGAGCACTGACCCAATCACAACAGCAATCTCTTTTTAGATCGTTACAGTATGTAACATCTCTGAGTGAAATGGAGTTAATCATCCAAACCTGTAATTTTCAAGTAATCTCCAGTCTGGATTGTTATGTTATTACCAGCAGTAGCCAGCATTTGAAAAGGAGGCAGCAGAGAGTTTCTGTTAAAATGAAATCAAAAATATTTTTTCAGTGGCATGTTTAAAAGCTGAAGCATCTGAATGCTTTTTTGCAATCTGTATCAGCGAGTCGTACCTGGTGAATCTCTGCCTAAATCAGTGGCGGCAGAGGGAGCGTGTAACAAAGAAGAGAAAAAATTGCACTGTGTAAGATTATGGAAATGCCATGCAAGAGGCATAACATGGTAATTTGCAGGTTGGGATGAAAAAACATTAATGCTCAATTTCTGCATATTGAGTTATTATGTGCAAGTTATTAACAGTGTAATTGTTCAGCTCAGATGCTGGTGGCAAGAGATTTCAGATGATAAATATGTCTCCGGCATAACTCAATTCTTTTCACTAGAGTTTGACTAAAGGACAAATTAGGTCCCTTATGTCCGGGAATGAATTTGGTGGAAGCAGCCTGTATCAAAGGGCCTGGGGATTTGAGATTGTAGGGTACAAGATGAACATAAATATTTCATAGTGGAGAATAGTCTTGACCCCTCACAGAAAATCTTCTGGTACAGGATTCAAATATGCAGCATCGCTGATTCTTTTTGCATGCACCATCCTCATGTAACATTGAAACTACCTGCTCTGTTTTCAGTTTTGAAAATAAGGAGTAATTGTCACTTCAAATTTGACCTGCTGGAGCAGACACAGTTCCATTAAGACACAATTCTTCAACCATTATCAACGCTCAGTACAAAAACTGTCCTCTTCCTCATTATTTCACAGCTAGATTGTTAAACATCTTAAGCCATTTTGGAGGAATAATAAAAACAAAAAGATATCAACAAATCAACTTTATCTCCCTAAAAAACAGGGAGGAATGAATTTCCCTAGTGCCTTCCACCATCATCTCTCTCTTATCACGAAGGAGGGACTGTGCTGGCTTGCTGAAAAGAAAAATGGGAGGGAGGAGAATGCAGCCACTGGGGAGGCTGGAGCTCCCTAAACGTAATTTCCATATCTCGTTATTTGCAGGCTGTGTCCCGATCGGGCCGAGTACCCTTTGGAGAAGTTTTGCTCCAGATGCATCAGCTCAGGGTGGCTGCTGCTAAGGAGTACCGAGATGCTCCGGCCTTATCCATGTACCACAGGGGACCTGCAGTGCACTCCAGGAGCAAAATGCGTGCCTCAGATCTCTGTTCCTCCAGCGGCTCGAACTGCACACTGCTGGTAGCTCTGCATAACCAAACCTGTGACGGACCCAGAAAAACCTCTCCTGTTCAGTGGCGGAGGAAGCACAAGCATACGTAGCTCTGCATGGCTACCCCACAGGTACGGGTTTCCAGCACCTGTCCCATCTCCCTGGTGGCTTTCTGGGCTGCTTTGGGTACACCCGAGGAGCTCTGCTCTCTGCTCAGGGTTGCCACCAGGGCAGGCAACAGAGACCCTGCCAAAAGGTGCTCGATCCCCTTAGGAAAAAACCAAGCCGACCTCCCCAGCTCAGCCTCCTCTGCCTCCTGTTTGAACCCCACAAGGTCCAGCCCTGCACAAGTGACTGCAGAGCCACCAGTAGGTCTCCCAGCCCCCCGGGGGGGCAGCGGCGGAGCCTCCCCACCACCCCTGGGGCTCTGGCCGCCGGCAGCCACCCGCCACCCAGCTGCTTCCAGGAAGCCAGCCCCGTCGCGCCGTCTGGGGCCGCCGGCGGCTCCGCGGCCGTGCCCTTGGCTGCCGGCCACGGTGGGAGGCCCCCGCGGTTCTCCCAGCTTTGGGCGGCCGCCCGGGGGGGTCCCCGACGCCTCCCCTGCACGCCGGGGGGAGAGCGAGGAGGGGCTGGGGTGAAACCTTGAATTCACCCCCCCTGCCAGCCCCAGCTTTGAGCCCAGTGGGAGGAAAGAGGGGAGGCAGAGGGCTTGTTCTGCTCCGGCAGCGTTTCTCTAATGCGGTTACATGGGCTTGAAATGAGCGAGTGTTTACCGCTGGAAAACACTGCTGCTGGTACCTCTGCTCCTCTAGAGCGCCAGATCTGTGTGTTTAAAATGGCCAGGCCGCTGGAGGAGCAAAGACTCAAAAAAAAATAAAATCTAATTCTAAGAGCAAATCCTTTTATTGAGCATGTGTGTGGCTTTCTGTGGTGCTGGGAACCTACAGTTCCCATATAAAACTCGGCTCCTAATTCTTCCCTGTCTTTTCCCTTCCCCAGGCTCTGTCCATTGTTCTTGCTTGGCTCCGTCACTGAGTCCATGGCAAACTTTTGTCCATATGTCTCCCCAGGAGCCATCCGAGGTGTAGGTCGGGCTGTTATTATCCCTGCTTGGGAGAAAGGAAACTGAAACACGCCTCAGGTCACCCGAGGAAATCTGCGCTGGATTAGCACCTGAATCATTTGTTCTGGTCACAGAAATGCTAATTTCATTAGCATTTCAACATCTGAGCAGAGCCCCGAGTGATATGGCCGCGTGGAAGATGCAGGTATTTCCAGCACCAGCCCTACTCCACTAAGCTCAGCGGTGAATTTCTTTGGCAGTGGATTGAAATCTAACCAAATATTTTCTTTGGGCTTGGTTCTCCTTTCATAGCATTGTTTTATGCAGAACCAATGTAAGCAAGAGAAGAAATAATTATTTTTTTCTTTAATTCTTGTAGGAAATTTTTTTTGCTGTGGAATTATTCAACAAAAATCGTGATTGCTGGTAACACACTGGGATATCTCAAATGAATGTCATAAACTTTTTTTTTGGTGCAGTCCTTTATTTCTGCATTCTTTACAGCAGGAGTAGGAGATAATGGGGTTGGAATGTCCTTCTTGAATGTTCATTTTATTTTTTTTGTCAAGGAGGATAAAACTCCAGCTAATCCTGCCATAAATTTAGGTATTCCTAATGCTTCAGTATTCCCACTTTTCTTCAGGCATTAGGTATGTAATCAGTCCTGTGCCAAAAAGGGAAATAAAAGAAAAATTTGGGATTGTAAGCAGCTTAAAAAAAAAAAAAAGAAGAATAAAAAAAGTACAAGCTGCCCAGTATTGCTCAAGTTCAGATGGTTTTAATAGCTTTCCACTGTAACCTGTCTGGCTCTGCTGTCCCTCCACAGGAAAATTGAGATTTGGGAGCATGCAGAATCTGTCTTGTGGCGATTTACATGGCTCAGTACTCTTAGGACAGCAGCACAGCGGTGCTTTGCCCTCTTACGGTAGTGTCCCATTAAAGGTTTACATCTCTGCTCCTCACAAACCCAGCAGAACTGAGCAACACCCCCTGCTAACGCATGGGGCTGGTAAGAAAGGGGGCTAGCTGTGATGTTTGGAGTGTGACACGTGGCTGAGCGTGTCGGGGTCCGAACAGAAAGGAGGAACAGGACCAGGGGGGCCCTGACCAGCAGCGCAGCCACGCAGGCGATGGCCCAGTTTGAAGGTGGGCTGTGCTTGTGTAAAGGCTGTCCCTGCTCCCCGTGGGGCAAGATGGGCATCTGCCCCACCGTGCTCCTGTGGGGTTGGGATCTGCTTTATGGGACCAGGGCGTCAGGAGCATGGAGCAGGGCAATGGGCAGAAGGAAGCAGGGCTCAGAGCAGCTTCTCCAAAATAAAGGAGGAACTAAAGCTGCTTTGGGGAGGGAAAATGCATACGAGGTGTCTGCTATTTCTGAGCAGAAGCTGCGTTCCTGTCAACCAGCACGGTGGTATTTCCCTGTGGCCTGCTCCACCGCTGCTGCACCGCCTTCCTGATGCCTTATCGGTAATTGGCGTTATATGATCCCTTGCAAAGTAACAGTTCTGCCTCCTTCCCCCTTCTTCCTAGCTTCTGTTGACTTTCTTTCCTTTGCTGCTTAGCCCATGGCTTGTATTACAGATATATTTAAAGAAGCGGGTTCTTTTTTAACTCTTCTAGGCCTTGTTTATTTCTTTAGGAGATATCAGTTTGATGTATGTACATGTTAAGAGGTGCAAGAGGTGCTGTGCTTCTTGACCAGTCCTTTTTTTTTTTTTTTTTTTTTTGGTGGGGTTCTCTTTCTGTGGCTTGAAAAGGCTTTGGTGAGAGAAGATGATAGAAGGAAACCAACCTCAGCCTATGAAACTTTTCCAACACAGTGTACTTGTTGTTACGGCTAAATGGCATCTCTGCTCAATGATGGGCTGAGGATTGTCCAAGTCAGCAGTGGAAAACCAGGCTAGCTATTGGTATAGCAAACGGGTGGTTATTTTCATGACATCTACCCTTTCTCAGGTAGCTGGGTAAGAAGAGCATCCACATGGCTTCCATCAAAGCCTGTCCTGCTGGCCTGTTTGCAGGCAGCCCGGGGAAGCACCTCTGTGCACTGCAGGCACAAGGCCTTGGCCTGGCCTTCCCACCAAGGGGTGCTTTCTCCGTGAGCCATGCAGCTGGTGATCTGGTGTGCCTTGCTGGCTGCTGGGGGGCTTTACAAACAGGCCAGCTGCTGTGAGGAGGCCACAGCCGCGCAGCTCCCAACTTTGGTTTTTATAAGCACCAAAATAGACAATGGGGAAAAAATCAGAAATAAGCAAGCTGGCTGTTTTCGATTAGGAGCAGCCCGACTTCAGTCTGCGCCACAGGCACTCGTGTTTGCTTAGCAGTACAAAGAATTATTCATACGAAAGTGGATTCCTGGAGCAGGATAAGATAGCAGGACCTTTTACTTGCTCCCGTGGGTCCATTTCTGGACTATTTGGTGGTCCATTCTCCACTAGCATCTCGCTGGCATTTTGTGGGAGGTGAAGCCTGTGGAAATGCACAGGGGTCAGTGAAATGGTCCCTTTGTCACTAGGCAGCTCTGGATCAGGCCCGCTGTGTGAGTTTCCCTGTTGTCTCCAGCCTGTGGGGGTTTGCTCCCTTTTGTACTTGGGTGTTCCTAAACTAAGATTATGGGGCTGTCTGTAAAAGCATTGAACAAAACAACCGGCCTGACTGGCCTTGGGGCTGTGGTTTTAGGCCCTGATCTTATGGTTGATCCCTGGTTTTCACACCTGGCAGCAAAGCATCTCTTCTTGGCTTAGCAAACAGCGGTTATCTGGTGTAAAAAAAGTTATCTGCAGGTTGTATCGCGGACCTGTGAAGTCAGGGTTTCTTGACTGTATTCCCAGCTTCTCCACCAGCTCCCCATGGGCCTCAGTTTGTGCGCCTGCAGGGTGAGGATAACCATCCCTACCTGCCTTGCAGGAAGGAATATTTGATTGAGAGGTGCCTGCGCTATGAGATGCTCGGATGAAGGACGTAGCTGGGAACAGTTCTCACTGCTCTTATTAGGCCCTGCCAACAGAAGGGAGAAGCAGTTCTGTGCTGCCTTGCTTTAAATAGGGCACAGTGTGAGGCACAGATACAAATGAAAACCGTTCAGCTTGTTTCTTTTCTCTTCTCCCCCTGCAGAGAACCTGGCCCTGATTCTGCTGTCATGCTGGTGCAGAAGAGCAATTCAACTGGTGTCAGAAGATTTCCATTGACATAAATCTAGTGTAAGCAGGAGTATTGTGGGGCTCTATATTGGCCATTTTCCACTTTCCAGGGTGAATGTGTGGACTTTCCCTCAAGCAGACCAACCTCAGTAGGCATATTTTTTCCTCTTTGTCCTTGCCCTTATTTTTTCTTCTATTTGCTTGCGTTACTTAACTCCATAAAAAGCATCTTCCATAAATGCAAGTGGAGGTGGGCATTAAAATAAGACATAGCTAAATGTTTTAGAGAGACTTCTCCACTTGCCCCTGATACTCCCTTCCAAAGTGGCAATCATGTATGGATTTTGCTATCCTTAGGCAGGCAGCTTTGCTGATATTTTTCATGTTTATTGATGATTATTATTGACAACATTTTATTGAAGAATTTTATGTCTTGGCATTTTGAAGTGTTGCAAACTTCCTGCAGAACAAACAGGCCCCTATACTGAGGAACTTTTGAGGTAGCAAAAGGTATGTGTGATAAAGAGCGCCTGATCATTGAATCAGATTGAGATGTAAGTACGTAAGGTCAAGCTTGCTGTTCTGCTTTCATGCAACTTCTCCAGAAATTCCCCTGGTAATAAATAATAATGATTACCTGATTATCTGTGAGGCATAATAGCAGCTTTCATCCAAGATCTTAAAAACTCTTTGAAAGGTGGATTTTGCAAACGCAGAACTGCAGCGCAGGGGATGAACAGCTTGATTTTTATCAGACAGCATTGAACTTGCCATAGGGGTGCACAGGGGAGCGCGTAGCAAAAAGGGATTGAATTCGTGCTTCTTGCAGCTCTGTCCAGTGCCTCATTTTTGTGGCTGGTTGTGCCACACAGTTCACGCAGTCTCAAAACATCCTTCTGACAGTGTGCTTTCTTTTTTGCCTTTTTTTTTTTTTATCGGACCCTGAGCCCTGTGTATGGTCTTCCAGGCTTATCTTTGAGACAGGTACTCCTAGAAACTTAGATCTGGTTGTAGAGATTGGATGCTTCTGAGCAAGAGGGTTGTGTTCGTAGCTCCTAGGGAGCAGCCTTGCAAGGTGACCTTACACCTGAAAACTGCAGGATTGGAAGGGTTCTGAGCGTGATGGAAATCCACTGCTCACACCGAGTCATGCATGCATGCAGGCGGGCAATGACGTGTAGAGCATCTTCCAACATTTGGGAGATTACAAGAAAATCTTTACTGCTGGCCCTGTTCTAACCCATTCTGTTTTTTAGAAAGATGTGGAAACAACTTATCTAATGTAAATGTATTTGTTTTAGGTTTTTCCTCCCCCTCATGATTTCTGCCAAAAGCTCTGGATTGCTGTGGTCAATGGCATCTCTGAAGGACACATGGGCTGACAGACAGTAAGTTTGCTACAGCAAATATTGCAGTCTTTTCCAACAAAGGCAAAACAAATCACATGTTGTCAGTGGTATTGCAGGTCAAGCATGAAGTTATGCCATCTCCCACAGTCTGAGCAGAAAAAGAAATCTAAGCAGTGAAGGCAGACAGAAAAGATGGCTGGCTGACCCCCTCAGAGCTGCCTGTTTATTTTACTTATCTTTTTATGTCTTTTTCTGTAGTTTTTTTATTTCTTAACGCACTGAGCTCTCCAGTTTTCTGTTATTATAATGAGGAGTTTAATTCATTGCCCAGCACCAAAGCTCTCCTCATGGTGGTACAGATTGGACACCGGTTTTTTCCTGTCCTTCTTACCAGTTTATCAGAGATAACTCAGCTCAGTGCAGATTTGAAACATTTACCGTATGCTCAATGACTTCACCCTGTCTGGGAGGAGGGAAGGAGCGGGGAGCACCCTTAATCTGTCTTTCCCTTGGCCAAAAAGGTGACAGAGGAGGGGCAGTGTAAAGGAGAAAGCTGGTGTCAGCTGAGAACCTTTTTTCCTTGCTTCATCTCTTCTTCCAGTATCTCCTCTCCCTTCCCTTCTGCTCTCTGCCCTGTGCTGTAGCATTGCTGGGGACCTTGCTGTCTTCTCCCCTGCCAGTCCTCTCCATCAGACAAGGTGCTTGAGAGATCGGGGGCCCCATACAACTGAGGGAGAAGCCTTGTGGAGTCATTCCTCCTCCTTCCAGCTGTGAATATGGCCCAAGGGGCTTCTAATCACTTTCTTTCATTCTGCACACAATGAGTAGTGTAGCAAAAGCTCTCAACTGGGGAAAGAAAGGGAGAGAATTGCCAGAGGAAGAAAAGGATGGGAGGAGAGAGACGTTTCTCTCTTTATCCATAAAGCTGGAGACTTCCCTGTTCAGGAAATGAAGGTCCTCTGACCCCTGGAGTCTTTTTCCTACAGTTCAGACAATGTGCAGATGTTCTGCCAGGCCTTGCTGCACCCGTTTGATACCTATAAAGCTTTTACATTCAATTCTATCGGGTTGGCTCTTTCCCAAAGACATTAAATTCGCATAAGAAATAAAAGCATTTTGCAGTACTGGAGCTATTCATACCTTGGGAAGTCCTAGAGCTTCGTGGGTGGAACTCAGAGAGAACCTTCCCAGCAAGGTGTCCTTCAGCACTTCAGGACACCGTTTCCTATAGGAAAGCCATTTGTCACCAAAATATCTGGGGCAGGAAAATGGATAACGATGGTATAGGGATGGCTGGCTTTGCTCTATCAGTGAAGAGCTGAGAACACAACATCCAGTAAGTGTGTGCATCTAGCAATGATGGGGTAAGAAAAAGGCAAATATTTTGCTGGCCTTATCTGGGGAAATTACTAGGACTATCCATGGAGGAGAAGGGTGGGGAGCAGCTGTAGAATCAACAAAGTGTACCTGGAACCTCACCTCTCCATTTTACAAGGAAGCAGCCCCTCTTAGAGGGGCTGTGCAAATGCTCCCAGCTTCTTTTCTGAGACCTTTCTGGGGGTGAAATCTCACGGTTGTGTTGCTAGCACCTGTCAGAGCCTGTAAGAGCTGCGTGTGTTAGATGTAAAGTTTTCAAAGTACAACAGGCCCAGAAACGCTTCCCTCCATGCATGCATAAGATACTGTGATTAAAAATGCACCCACAGAGAGGAAAATAAAAACAACAGCCCAGAAACTCCTTGAAGAAAGATATTTATGTCCTAAGTTGTAAAACTAGCCAAGCTCCCCAAAGAAACAGCAGTAACAGAATTTAGCTGTTGGAACCCAGAGACGCATTGTTCTGATTTAATAATTAATGTGGAGTTAATTGAGGCTTTTACTGAACTGAAACAGGATAAAAGAAACCCGCCAGTCTGGACGCCATGCTTCTCTGAGAACAAGTTCATTCTGTTCCCCTGTGACCCCCTCCCCAGTCCCTCTGCCACACGCCGCCCCCCTTTCGTTTCCCCCAAAGGGGTGTGGAGCGTGACCACTTCTGTTCGGCACACAAAACGAGAGGCAGGGAAGCAGGGAAGGTGACCACCGAGGCTGCTGGGTGTGGGGAAGGGGGAGCTCTGAGAGCAAGCCCAGTCTGGGGGTGAGCCGAGCTTTCCTCCTTCCCTCTCCTGGGCCATTGTTTGACAGCAATTTTCCACATATGCGCTGACTTGGGAATTACTGAGCCATGCAGCAGTCACAAAGGATGCCTCCGAAAGGCAGCAAAAACAGAGAGAGACAGGGAGAAGCTGGCTCCGTGTTATCTTCAAGAAAGTAAATAATGACACGGGTTTATGGCTTAAAATGTAGTGCTTTAGAAATTAAGGGTTGCACAGAATGTATCCTGGACAAAGTGGCTTTTAACCCCTCGGAGCCTGTGCAATGTGAAGAAATACTTCTCAGGCTAGCTGGGAAAAATGGCCGAATTTTGGTGGCAGGGCTGTTGGTTACTAGAGAATGGGACGATAGGAGAACCTTTCAGAGTAGGGCATGGCTGCTGCACTAGATTTAGGTCCTCTGGAATAGAGTTTGGAGTGGCCTTATACCAATTATACCAATATACCAATTATACCAATTTCAAGGATCTTTGGATGAGAGTTTATCAGAATTTATCAATAATCATGAAGGAAAAGCTGTTTTTATAGAGTTTTTTTTTTTTTTCCTGATCACGACAGTATCAGTGAAGCAGAAGGTGCTAAGATGTATGAGTCTTGGAGCAGATCTGCCCTGAATTCTGGCCCCTGCAGTCTCCTGCCTTGGGTCTTTGTTTTTTTGGAAAAATGCAGCCCACTGATATATTGTGGTGTGTTAGTGCAGAGGTGAGGGAGTTTTCCTCATATGGAAAGGGTAGAAGAGTTTCTGGGAAGGAACGGCTCCTCGATCTCAATTCTCCTTTCCTTCCTTTCACCCCCTCCTGTCGGGGAGAGCCCTGCTACTTTCATTCTGCTACCTAGAAACTGGAGCAAGAGCAACAACTGTTGAAAGTCCATGAGATTGTGACCACTTGCAGTTTGCAAGGGGGAAGGATCTCTGGACATCTTCCCATTTAGTAACTGCTCTTCAGCAACTGCCTCCAAAGAGGACCTTTTTATTTATGTTTTCCCTTTATTCTTCTAGGTTCACTGAACACAGTGAGAGGAAAACCCCAGCCGGAAGCACCAAAAACATGCAAAGCAAAGCTCCTCTATGTTGCTGACAGTCACTGGGATCGTCAACAGAAGTGAGGTACGCAACACTTCTTTCTCATTTGGGGTTCAGACTCTCTCTTTGGAAGCAGGAATGATAGAACATTTGGGTTTCTTCCGTCCAAATAAATGGGGTGACAGAAGAGATTACTAGGCTCGTAGGAAGTGCTTTTTCACCACCTTTAAGTCCACAGACCTGTATGTGTAGCCCTGAAAACCACCTAGGATGTCATCTGCAACGTATACGCTGTCCTTTGAACACTTCTCTCCAGATCGCCCTAGAGTCTTCATGCTGGAGACAGTTTCTAGCCACATCTGCTACACGTGAATTGCAAGGAGTTAGGAAGAGCTGCCAGTGACAGCACTTACAGAGGGGCGTGCTGCTGCATGCACTGCAGGTGTTTGGGTTCTGGGAGACATACACATTCCGGATACGAGATGGGGACTTTCTGGATAAAACTGCCCAGCTGGTCCGTGTACTATCTAAAAACTACTTTTATAACTTGAAGAGATCAGTGTCTGTCATTTGAGCTCTTACTTTAGAGTCTCATAGCTGGAGATTGAATCCCTTATTCCGAGAAATAATTATAGCTCATGTTAATGGGTTTGCCGGTGAGAGGGGGAGAGGGAGAGTTTTACCAATCTTAGTCTACAGTGATGTAAAATGAATGACGTAGTATTTTGCACGTATGGGAACAGTGGGGAGCATTATGCTTTTTCAGTGGTAATCTGTGAAACGTTCAGGTTTGGGCGCTGAGTGAGGGCACAGCCCTTCTGGGGTTCCATCTACGTGTGATATCTGCGTCTGTGCCAGCCCCTTGCCAACCATAGGTTGGATGGCAGGACACGGGGCCTGTTGAAACCAGTACTGTAAAGGGTGGGCCCAGTTTAGAGCTGGGATCTGTTTTCAGACTCCACGGGTGGTTGCTGCTAGCCCACCTGACAACGTTTTGGTCAAGGAGACCGGAGCAGTAGTTTTGCCCACTGAACAGAAATGTGTCAGGTTTCAAGTTCCTTCATTTTTATCTGCTAAATGTGTTAGACATGGATTTCTGTGGGTTAAAACAAGAGAGTTTTGCAGGAATTGGTGATTTATTGTTCTTCATTGTGTACCAGCTGGGCCTGCAGGGGATCCTGCAGCACACATCTTCTCTCTCAAAGGCCTTTCCTGCACTGGTGCTGGGTTGTTGCGGCATGCCAGGAAGTAGATGTGCAGCAACAGACCTGTGATTTTTCCTTCCTCTCACCTGAACGTGGGCAAACCCCACTGGGTAAACTTTGCAGCACAGAGCGCATCTCTGAGGGTGGGAGAGGGGATGCTGGGCGCTTGGAGAATGAGGAGAAAGAGGGAAAGCTCTGAGGAAGGTAATCACACACTTCTCGAGGGTCATGTGAACACGGTATATATGTACCTGTTGTGAGGTAGTGCTTTAGGTGCATCCCTGTTAATTAAAAAGGGATTTTTTTTTGCATCTGACTTTATTGATACACCGTGGTTCAAAGGAAATTAAGAAAAAAATACAGAATTGCAGCTGTGGAATATTATTATTTATGCGCAACCCCTTAGTAGTCAGAAGTTCCTCTGGAGATCTATTGATTCTGCGTGTGGGTGAGTTTTTGAACTGCAGTTGGTGCTGCTTTAGCTTTGTTGCCACTTAAGATAATAAGCTGGTCTAATTCTGTGCACGGCATCCTGGCTTCCACAAGAATGGAGTTATGCCAATATTGGTAGTTTTGGAAAATCACTTCGCAAGTGCGTGCCAAATCCCTGGAGGGTTTGCCGTTCAGAAACACAGAAATTAGAAGAAAAGAATGACTCCATTGATCCGGTTCCTAAACTGTTCATTGTATGACCTTAGGCAACTCATTTAATTTCTGAGTGCCACAGTTTATCTATCAATAAAATAGGGATAATATCTATTTATTTCTTACAATAGGTTGGGAAATCTAATAAAAAAAAATGTTGGCAATAAGCTTTTGATCCTGTAAAAGTAAGAGAGGACAGCAAAGGACAGTATTATTTACAAATTCATGTTTCATTTTTTCATGTAGTTGACAATTTTATTGTGCTGTTTGGAATTAAGCTGATGCTAAACAACTATCTGAAACAGAATTCAACAGATTTTTGATCCTGGCTTGTGGGAGGTTCCGATGTGACTCTAAATTTAGAGTTTCTCTTTAATTTGCTCAGGCAGTTGAATTCATGTTGGGTATTCAGCCCCAGACAGGACATGTACGCTGGCTCGCACAGCTTCCATGGATCACACTGACCTGTTGTACACCGTGCCATCAGTCTTCTCTGGTTTAGGCACGATAGGTACAGCCCTGGGGGCACAGGTAGGCTGACCGGGTGGCTTTTGGCTGTGTCCTCTGCCTTTCTGTGGTTATTCTGTGGTTTTGGCTGAGTCAGTGTAAGAGAAGGGCATTGACTGTGCTCTGCTTTTGTATGAAATCGGTCCATAAACAAAATAAATTGCAGGCCCAGCTGGAGCTGTGAAAGCAAGCAGCACTGAAAAATGAGCCTCGGATAGGGAGATTTATTGAAATGAGCCATACACTCACACCAATATGTATGTATATGTGTGCGTGCTCATCTGTATCTGTACGCGTGTCTGTTAGAAAGGTAGAAATCTAATGACCGTACAGTAACCATATAACGTCCTAGTGAAGAAACGAACATAAATGACAACAGAGGTATTTCTTTACCTAATGAGAAAATTGAAGAAGAGAGGAAAAAAAAAGAGGAAAACACACACCAACATATTCTAGGAGGGGTTTATCATCAGCCAGACCTGAGGTGCAAACAGAGGGCAGGCTTTCCCAGGACTGTGGCCTGCCATTCGCCTGTAACGTTGACCTGGATGAGGGGAGCAGACCCCAGATGAAGGCTCCTTCTCAAGGTCCCGCAGACCTTATGAAGAGCCCAGAGGGCATGTGTGCGTCGAAGAGAACCAGGCAGAATCACACCATACAGTGTAGGAGAATTTTATTCAGGCTTTGAAACACCCAAAAGGGGATTAATAACCGTAATTAAAAAAAGGAAAATAAATCTCCTGTCCATTAGACAGGAAAAATCCTTTGCCTCCCTGCAGGAGAGAGGAGACTGGGAGCTGAACAGAATGTAGGATGCAAGAGCAAACTGTAACCCAGTGAATTAGTCTTAACTATAGCGAAAACAGCGCTTGTGTAAATGAGGCCCCTAAGGGCCGATAACCAAGCAGTAAAATGTTACAGGAGGGAAGTAAGTCAGGGCTATAAACCTGGGAAGTCAGGACTGGGTAGCCAGGATCTGGAGCATAAAACAGGCGAGATTAAAGGATGACAGATGAGGGCTGGGAAGGATGCATGAATCCTTACTGGCCTAAGGATTCTAATTCCTCTGAAGGCAGGCTGGTTCCTCCGAGTACTGCCAGGCACCAGAAAATGACGGAGATGCCCACTGAGAACTTGTGAGGAGAGTGGAAGAGTGAGCGATGGATGATAAATAAAATAAGGGAACATAATCAAATCAACATTGAGTGTATTTGATTTAGGAGGACACCAATGAATAGAGAAGGGGAAGAAGGCGGCAGGGTGGGAGTTACTGTTGGATGAGACTGTGGCTTGAGTGAGATATAGTGCAAGCCCTAAATTATCATCATCATTATTTTTTGGCTGGGCTGTGTTGTGACATCAATACCAATTTACACTCTGGGTGAATAGCACTTACTACCTTCTTGTCTTCATAAATTGTGCATTGTCCTTATTTATTTGCTTCCCTGTCCCCTTCCTCTCCTCCTGCATTGCCTCCCTCCTCCCTTATGCACTGACGGGGATGGCGAATCCTTGCTATGTCCTTGAGGAGCTTGACATTTAACCCCAGTTCTGAGTCCCCAGCTCCACGCTCCCTTCTTCTGTGACAGGTATAGCAATGTTCCATTTATATTCTTTGTTGTGGGGAGGATGGGGTGTGCAAAAGGAGGCAAGGCTGGCATTACTTTTGATAGACCTGTTAGCAAGTGCACCTCTTTTCAGGCAGCTGGTATTTCCGTGATACCTGTGGTCCTCTTGTCTAGCTGTAAGTTGACGTGTTGAGTGTTCTGAGTCAAAGCCTTCTTCCTGACATCATGTGTTACACGCTCAAAGGTTGTAATTTTCATACTCGCTTTCTGTCCAAATTTAGTAAGCCATCTCATGTTGTGAAGGCCCACAAAAGCACTGCTGTGGCATCACAAGACATCTTCAAAACTACCCTCAAGCATGTGAAAAGCAGGTCACATCATGGCAACCCCAGCACTGCCTGGAAGCAGGTCAGCTATTTTTTATATGTCCGCAGGACGGAGCTGCTCCATCTCTCACTTGTGTGGACTAAGTTCTAATAAAAAAAATCATTCTGCAAGCCACTTGCCTTCCCAGGGCATCCGTTTGATGCCTATTGTAATGTTAAAAAGGCACAGTCTATTGTTTTTCTTTGAGCGTAATATAGCAGCTGAGGGGAAAAAAACCATCGTAACAGTGACCACATTATCTTAGGTAACTGTGAGATCTCTCTCTCTGCTGCTCAGAAGGAACATAGCTAGAGAGACAGAACCCATTCCATTTCATTTAAGAAAATACTTTTTTTTTTTTTTCTGCAAATTTGTGTTGGCATTTTCATCCTGCAGAAAATGAGGCATTGAGAAAGGTAGTGTAGGAGAAGCATTAAAGGACAATAAAATCAAGTATATCCCAAATACAAGACCAGTCTTGAACTATACATTTTATGGAACTTCTGCAGAAGGATAGGGAAGTAATCTGAATGTAGACAAAGAAGTGGACAGTTTGATTTTGGATCCTAAGTACAGTCTATCCCAGGTGAATGAACAGATCCCAGGTACAGTAAGGTTTTCAGAGATTGGTTGTGCATCCAGCCTCCTGTCACTCACCTTCTCCTTTCTCATCTTCTTTGATTGATTAGAAGATTTTCTTGCTTGCTCTTTTGATGTGAACAATCAAGGCCACCTGTCCTGAGAAGGGGAAGAAGATGACATTCAGTTACTACATTTCCTTGGGGGAGGAGGACTTTCACTCAGCTGATTAACTTATGGAGTAAAGATGGAGATGGGGCAGTCATCTTTTTGTTTTCTCTCTACTCCTATGTACTCTTTTTTTTTTTTCTGTTGGTGTAGCAAAAAAGAGGATGAAACATCTATATCAGACAGATGCCGTGTAATTTACAAACCTTTTTTTATCCCTCAGCAAGTGCTAGGGGCTAAGGGATTCCCAGGTTCAACCTCCCTGCCCAGATAGCTAGAAAGGAGCCTAGCAGAAGGTATAATGCTCTTTATAGCACTTTGCCTCTTTTTTTTTTTTTTAATATACTTTTTTTTTTTTTAATACCTTTGAATACATACAGTTAAAAGGAACAAAAAGCATGCCCAGGATAGTGAGGTACTTTATCTTACAGACTGTCAGGTGAAGCTTTTGCATACTGCTAATCATTGGTATAAAGGAGGATAGGACTGCAACTAGGGAAAAGAAAAACAACGTCCAGCTGGGTTGTGTTTCCAGTTCCTATTAGCCGTAGATCCAAAAGGGTACGAGGGGCTGAGCTGCACGTTGCTGGAGCACGTGGGTCTATAAATGGTTAGCCATTCTTGCTCTAGGCTGAGATCTCGCTGCAGGATTTTTAGCTGATGTGACTTTTGATTTTTGACATTAATTCCCGCTATGTGACTTCGTAGGAGAAAAGGTGTCTGTAACCATTAACAAGAATAATTATGGAAGGAGAAGAAATCTTGAATTGGAAAGATGATAAACTATCATCTTGTGTCAGTCGGCAGAGATACACTGGTTTTCGCTGATAGTTTATGCTAAACCACTGCCTTTTACACTGAAACAGCTGAGTTGTGCACATGCTCTACTGTCCTGCCTTTGCGACTGGGTCAGTGATTAAGTGAATTAGACAAAGTCCATTTGGAAACTGAGTGTGTGCCAGCTTCCTTTTTCAGTTCCATTTGAAATTCTGATATAAACTAAAATAATTCTGGCTCAAAACTGGCAAGCTTTTTCAGTGGCTTAAAATCACACCTTAAATTGATCTGATACCCATCAACGTATGGGATAACTGGTGGTCTCCTCATAAACTGGTTTGCCTGTTGGAAGGGCAGATGGCAAAGCTGAAACTAACAGTTCTCAGAATTACATCTTGGTGATGTTGTAGTGGATAACTCTTGGCTGTGGCATTGTTATTGAGCATGATGTTGCCCTCAACCCGTCCACATTGCTTCTCCCACAGCAGAACCTGAGGAAGAGGGTGATGGCACAACCGCAGCATGCTGTGGGGCAATTGCTCTCACACGAAATCCCATTGACTTAAGAGGGAACTTCTACCTGCGTGAGCACCACCATTGCATGTAAGGGTGCAGAAAACCCAAAACTAGGTGCTTGGTGAACTCAGAAGGTAGACAAACAGAGAGTGGGAAGGCCTCGGTTCATGTGTCGTTTCATTTGGCACACAGGTGCCAGGCGATGGGCAATGTCACTATTGGAAAAAGAGCAGAGACTTTTCCTGTGCTAAAGGATTACAGATTTAATCTACAATAAATCCTGTCTCCTGTTTTCTAGTGGTATCTCCAACTCACAGTCTCTCCTGTCATATTCCACACCCAATTGAATGTTTATTACTGTATATATGGAAACACAAGGCCTCTTCCTGATTCCTGCATCACGATCAGTTCATGCTCTGATCTTTGCAGCCAACAGAACAGAAAGCTGGGAATTTGCCTACTTTTGAGAGTCTGCTTTGCTGAAAAGAAAATAGATTCAGATAATGTATGAAGCAGCCTGGAGCTGGTGCCTGCCCAGAGGAAACAGGCAAAAGAGGGATAGACTACTGAAAAAAAAACCAACCTTATTTAGGGGTAGTAGATTTAATAATCTCTAATAGAATTACTAGTAAGGAATCTACATGCTCATCTCTTTCCTGTAAAGTTGTGGGTTTTTTCTTTTTTTTTTCTTTTTTTTTTTCTCTCTCCCGTCTATAGCCTGCCTTCTTCATCTGTAGGGAATCAGTATGTAGACATTCTCCTAGGACAGCAGCTGATGATGGTACCCGAGCTGCAAGGTCATGTCCTTGCATAATACATTAGGAGACGGTGGGTTTGAATATGCTTAACCCCGTACAGGTGCACAGGGAAGAAGATGGATGCAAAGAACTTTTTTTTTCCTGCTGCTTCTGTGCAGGGGGCAGGGCAGAGGTACCATCTCTGAAACTCCTCTTCCACACGTATGGTGCCGTGGGAATCCAGCCCAGACTAGAGTGGAGCCTAGCCCCAGGCACAGGGCCTTGGGGAACAGCTGCCAGCGTCGAGTTCTCCTTTAGCTTCCCTCCCCGCCCCTCATCAGCAGAGACTTGCAGGTGGAGCTGAGCTTTTCCTACTACACCGAGTTGCAATAATGCAAACTAATTGCCAGGGTGCAGGAAAGAAAGCTGAAACACCTGCCAAAAAGATAGAGCAGTTCCTTTACTTCCATTTTCTGCCTGTGTGAACATAGAGTAAAAATTAAAATCCTGGGGAGCGCTCACACCCTCTCAGGCTGCAGCTGAATGATGGAAATATTTGGAACTTCACTGCTAGCCTCTGTGGTTTGTTTGATTTGGGGGATGCAGGAGATGTAGATGGCTCCCCAGTGCCCCATGCAGAATAACGTGCCTTCCCTTAGACACCACTTTAGTAAACATTCTGGGTAAATGTTGGGTAAGAACTGCCATGTTAGATTTTCTGCTTTTTTGTGCCTAGTCTTGGTGACAAGGGAATCTCCCTAAAGATAATGACTTGAGAGCAGTGTCATTTCAGCTTTTATTGATGCTGTGGTCTTGGACAAGTATGAAAGAATAACTTGGCAAGAGGTGGTGGTTTGGAGAGCAGTAGATAACCCCCTCTAAAGAGAAAGGCATTAAAAAAAAAAAAAAAGGCAGCATTAACTTTTAAGTTTGGATTTTCCAAGAATGAATGCTGGACAGATGTAAGCCCTGAAATATGTGATTAGTTCACTGTGTTAAAGGAGTGCAGCTCCTCTGGTTTGCTGGTAGTCTGCATCAGGAACTTATAAGACAATCAGCAACTTTCTTTGGGAGCCCTGTTCCACAGACCCTGGCCTCAGTGAAAGTGCACATCAGGCGGTGTTTACAGGGTCAGGACCCAGGGGACCTGTGATTTGCTCCATCAGTGCCACGGAGCACTCTTGTGACCTAGTAACACATTTCTGAGGAAGAATATAACTCCATAAATCCAAAAGCCAAACTTTTAATGTGAACATCGCAAATTCTTTTGCCTGAACTTCAAACGTGATTAGATTCATTGTTTAATTTTAATCAGTATTACACAATAATCGCTCGCCCAATTTTATTTCCAAATCTCAATCCACCTAGCAGTTCCGTACACAAATGGCCCCTTTCTGTTCACGAGCATCAGTCGTTACTAATTCTTAGCTGGATTAAATCATTAGGCCCTGATCCCGCAGACGGCGTTGGGTTATGGGTAATTGTACTCGGGGATTAGCTGGCTGAGTTTTCTGGTCTCATCTGGGTGGAGTTGTTTGTAAACCACAGGCGTTTGCGAGACTCGAGATATTAAAGAATTCTGTGGCATGGTTCATTTACTTTCATATTAAGCACGCCTATAATACCAAAAATTTTGGGCATTAAATGAGATAAGGAACATCTGAAAGGAGGAGATTTATTTGTACATATTTCATCATACAATTTTCTGTATGTGAAAGACGCCTAAAGCTACACTGTTTGAAGTCATTCTCTGTGGCTAAAAGCGTTTAAAGACATTTGTTCCCTGGCTTATATTTATAATATTGTATAGGCGAGATCTGGTATTCAACACAGAAAAAACTGTCTGAATTTTGAATGTAGGAATTTCAGGATGGGGCCCAAAATTGGATGAGCTTTAGGACTTTGCCCTCCTTTGGGAGCACCCAGCACCGCCTGCAGGATGAAAGCTGGACTCCTTGGAGCAGTGACGTGATCTAGGGGCAAGTCTTCATCCCTCCACGATAAGCAAAGCAGAACTTTCAGACAGATGATAAACACCCAATAATCCGTGCTACTAATGGAAACGCCAACGATCCGTTAGCTCCTTGGCATCGTGGCCAACCGGTTAGCAGCAGCCAGCAGGCTCGCCCAGTTCCCAGCCACCCGTCCTGGTTGGGATTTCTGTGGTGCAATCAGCCTGGATCAGGGCACAGGAATTCGGGCCGTGTCCGCAGCTGACTTGCCCCAAGCAGTTCACCTGGGCTTCTCACGATCCTGCAGACACCGTTGCCTCACGCAGCACCCCTGGGCTCGATGGCTGAGATTACAGAGCTGTTACCTGGCTGGGCAGACGGGCCCGTGCCCCGAACACGCCGCCGCTGTGCTCCACAGGATGAGGCTTTCTGCTGCTCCCCAGCCCTGGTGGACAAACTTCTCCCTCCTGCCCTCCTCCTGACCTCAACCTGATCTGGAGGAGCCGCTCCTCCTGAAGGTCAGAGATAATTCACGTGGTGTCGTGCTGTGTCATTCACGATGAGTGACCGCACTGGTATGATGAATGGGGAAGGGTCAGGCGGAGCGCTAACCCTAGGAACAAATCCGTGGGGCCGCCACCGGCATTTTATTTAGCGTCTACGCAGCGCCTTCCAGGCTTTCTCCCTCAGGAATGAGCAGCTCGCCCCTGAAAGGAACTCAGCATTTTCCTCGTTTTTCCCCCCCTGACTCCAGGAGAAGGAGAGGGTGAGAAGCATTTGCAATTCTGTAAAACTTATGAGCACAATGGGTAGCCCATCTAATTGATAAGCAGCCTTAAATCTCGTTTTTCAAGGGTTTGTAGTGTGGCACTGAAAATTGCTGAAACTTGGCATTCAAAGCTCATCTGGGGAACAACTCTTTTCTTCCCATCTCTTTTTTTTTTTTTTAAGAGATTGCGTTCTCGCATTATCTTGGATCTTTTCTGCTCCGCAGCCTCCCCTCCGACCCCCCTCTCCCGCCCAAGTTACAATTTCTGGCAGAGTTTCTCAGTGAGCAATTGCTCACGAGGGCTCCGAGCTCTGCCATTTTTCTCCCAGTGGGAGCTTCATCCCTGCATTTTTCTGGAATTAAAAAAAAAAAAAAGTCCATTTCTCAGGGTTTTGTTACCTGAAAGAAAGAACAAACGATGCAAAGGCCCGAACAGAAATTTCTGCAGTGCAATGCTCTTTGTACCTATGGCCTACGTGTTAGTTAAAATCATGTCTGCAGAGGGCCCACAAAAATGCCTTTAAGACAATTCATTTCCATTTTAGATCAGCAATGAACCCTGTTTACGCGAGGGTTTTACTCCACTGGCTATACCACTATAATTGAAGCCATATAATTTCTCTAAGCTGTGCTAAGATAAAGCACATATCACGACGGTGTAGAGCTGCATCCTTTTAAGGGTTGCACTCATAGAGCTTTTCTGATTAAGTCAAATTCTTCTCTCCCAAATACGATACCGGTATGCTGGAGAAAAGGCCATACCAGAGCTAAGAGATGAGCCTAGCCCTCACCTTCTGGTTTTCAGTGTTTCTGGACTACGGCAGCAAGGGAAAGGGTCGGATATAGGGGCTGATTTGCAACGAGCACACTTGGTATGCAGCACAGGGCTGAATTTGGGGGAACACTTCCCTGCCGTGTTATGGCCACCTCTGGAAAAGCCGTGGGATGGGCTGGGGAGCAGAATCCTGTGCATTTGTTGTAGCATTATTTTCCTCTCCCGGTCAGCTTCTTGCCCCGGGAGCGTGCTAACAGCGTGCTATCAGTGCCGAGAGGAGTCTCGGCTCCGATGTGACGGATGTGGCCCTTTGTACCGAGCAGGTGAGTTTCGTGATGAGGTGTGAGATTTGCCACCCTTCCTTAGGCAAGATTTTCATTGAAGTCAGCGAGACTTTTGCCAGATCTGCATTGTCAGGACTCCTTCCTGGCTCCTGCTTGCACAGCAGTATGACTAAAATGCTCCACTATCTCATTCCCACTTTTTTTTCATCACCTATTTTGGCAGGGCTAGCATCGTGTCCCTGGCCAACAGGTTCCTACACTGGGATGCACTCAGGTAAAATTACCACCGATTCTACTGGAAAGTTTGCCTGCCTCAGGTCTGCAGGCATGAACACAAAGCCTCTTTCTCCTGTTTCCATTATTCCAAAACAGCTTAAATTTTAGTAATAAAATATTGCAGGCATTTAGTCCATGATATGGATTAGGGACCCCTTGGCCACTTAGGAGTAGCAAACATAATTTAAATGGCAGATAGTTTTGTCATTTGAAAATTAGCTATTCTGTATCTGAAATAACCGTTTTTTGTGGTGGTTGGCATGGAAACAAGGAGAGCCTACAGGTCCTGCTCCAGACACCTTCGTAACCCCAGTAGAAGGCAATGGGAGCCTGTGGAAAGGCTCTGCAGCTCTGAAAATCTACATAAAATATCTCGCTTTTATCCTCCCAAAAGACCTGATTTTGAAAATTAGCTTTATTCTGAAGTCTTTGCTGAAGTGGCGACTTGCAGCGGTCTGAGCTCAGGTTGTGTATTTGGAGTTAAGGTTAAATATTTCACGTGTAAGAGCTCCTTCCACACCGGCTGGTTCCTGTGCTCTGCAGAACAAGGACACAACAGGCGAGGGCCCTGCTGTAGTTAAGAGGACACAGCCCTGCTCCTGTCGGTGTCCTGTCCCTCCGTGCTAGAGCTGAACATCGCTGGTGGCACGCTGCTACTGTCCTCAAGCCGTGCGGTATCAGGTAGAAAGGGTCTTTGGTAACTACGGCAAGTTTTGCCCCATTTTTGGATAGGTATTAGGCTGAGTCTTGTCGGTAATTTGTAGAGATCGCTATGCTTAATTTTCTCATCAATGCCATCTCAAGAGAGGAAAAAAAAAAGTCTTCGATATGACTTGATGAGATGGGGCAAAACATCACCGTTTAGTGATGAGAAGTGATGGCATTTCACTGAAATGTCATGGCTTCAGATACAATCTGTCTCTCCCATTCCAAAATGATTTCCAAGAAGGCAAAATTGAAAGTGGGACCATGATGATAAATGAGCGAGATTTTTAACTGTCTCGTTGAAATACAAAAAGCCCTTCGTCTTACATAGGAAGGTTTGTTTTTTTTTAGTGTTTGAAAATAAAGCCAGAAGGAGGACATCTCCTTCGGGACCTGTCGGGTCAGGCATGGTGGTGATTAAAACGCAGTCCTGGTCCTAACGCAGTTTTTAAAGTAGCTGCCTGGTGTGGGGTTGTGTCAGATCTCCTGGTTGAGGGAAATGCTGACGGAAGGAAAAAGAAACATGGGGAAACAACCTGCATCGTCTTCCTCACTCTCCCAGAAACTAAATGCATGTCCATGTGAGGGGGCAGGAGAACAAGGTGCTCACCCCAGTTTCTTCTCTTGTAGACCTCTTTCTCTTAAATATCCACCGTGCCGAGAGGGAGACGGGCAGGGGGTGCGAGGAGTTGGAGCTGTGCTGCGCTGTGTCTGGTGCTGCAAAGCTTCTGCAGGGTGGCGGTGAGGCCTGGGACGGGTGGCTGTAATTTACAGCTGAGAACGTGCTTTGTAGGACCGACTGGGGGAAAGCTGAATCTCGAAATGATTCGCTTAGAGCCGAAGCCTGCCTCCGTGGAAAGTCTCACTAGGTGTGGAGGATTTTCTGGCAGACACAGCCCCAAGGGATGGGGCCTGGGGCGCGACTTCGCCTCTTCCTTGCACCACTGCTGCTTGGAGACCACCTCCACTGGAGCGTGGCACTCGGTAACTTAGACTTTTCCTGTCTAGCACCAGTGTCCAAGGGTCAAAACAGCCACAAAGACCTCAGCGTGGAAGCTGTTCATGGCTAAAACATCCCGGAAAGCACCGCAGCGGACGTGTAAAAGGCCAGTAGTGGTGCGCTGGTGTGCCTACGTTCGGTGGGCTGGTGCTGGCTGTATTTGCACGCGCGACTTCTGCGTTTTATTTTTGCTCTTTTAGGGGATTGTCGGTGAGCACTGCAGCAGGACATCCGTGCTGTGCCCCCCCGGAGCTCATCGTTCCCCCCCCCGCAGGGCGGGGACCCCCCGGGAGCCGCGGCTGTGCGGCTGCCTGGCTGCGTGCGGCCGCGCCTCCGCGTTCCTCTGCTATCAGCCCTGCTGGAAAAAAAAAAAAAAAAAAAAAAAGAGAAAGAAAACAAGAAACCCTCATCCCCGGCCGCCCGGGGAGCGCGTAGGCGGCTGCGGGGCGTGCCGAGCCGAGCCGAGCCGTGCCGAGCCGCAGCGCCCCGGGGGAGGCAGCGGCCGGGGCCGCCCGGTTAATTGGGACCTGGCGGCGCCAGCTGGGGCCGGCCCCGGGCAGGGCTCCCAGGGCACCGCTCGGCCCCGTCCTTGCGTGGGGTTTGGGGTTTTTTGTGGTTTTTTAATCTCGGTTTCCTCCCGCCCCCGCCCCGCGGATGCCGGAGGCTCCGAGCCGCGGCTGGGGGCGGCCGCCGGGGCTGTGGGGTGGGAGCTGCGGCTACGGGGGGTGGAGGGGATGGGGAGGCGGAGAAGACCCCTCGTCCCCTTCCCTGTCCCTGACCCCGTCCCACCTCCTCATCCCTGTCCCTCTTCACTGTTCCCGTTCCCATCCCTGTCCCCGTCGGTGTGAACTGATCCTGGTGACGCCAGGGCTGGGGGAAAGCCTCTGTCCCCAGCTGTGCCCATTTCCCAGACACAGATTATTCACCAGGTCCCTCTGATGCTGCCCATACTCACACAGTTTAATGAAGTTCTGTCCCCCTGTGCCTTCATGCATACTGCCGAACACCCGCCTTGACATGACACGTCTATGGCATGTTTTTTGGTACATTTATTTTTCTTTCCTTGCAACCAAACCGATTAGAAGAAAGCCTTTTATGAGGGACTTACAGCTGCGTGGGCCTGCATGTAAAGGATTTCCTTGGAAGGTTTAGTTTTTATCCTTCACGTTGCGAGAGCAGTTAAACAGCCCGGTACGTTCTCAGAGATAGATGCAACAGCTCCTGGACCAGACGTGTGCATGAGTCTTGCTGGTTGCAGCGCTGAGCGTGTTCAAAGTGCTGTGGAGCCCAAGGAGGAAAATTGCAATGGGTTTTGTTTCCTCCTGCAGCATCGTACGGTGAAGGGGTTGCGGGGCGGTGGGTCCGTGTGGACCGTGGGCATATCAGCAACTGGGGTTCTTGTTTGGCCTTTTCAGGCATACACGTGAAGGTTTTGTTGCCAGTTGAGTTCAGCTACTGGGAGAACTGGGAGAATGGGTTGTACTGGGTTGGGAGATAAAGCTTGCGTCAGCTTTGGCTGTTAACGTAAGGGGGAGACGCGGGTTTGGGGCTAATGAAACGTGAAAGTGGAAGGGGAGAGAGAAGTACAAGGCTTCGGATGCTGTCATAATTATTGCTCTTTTTTAATAAGAGCCGCGGATGCTTATCACCTTGGTGAATCAGGTTGCGTTAGGTGCCAACATTGAGGCACCCACGTTTGAAAAGTGCCAGCTTGCTGGCAAGGTCACAACAACTTGGTGACAGATCTGGGAACAGCGGCCGGGTCCTCACCCCTCTGCCACCACCTCGGGCAGGGCGGACGGAACCAGGGAGCTGTAACTTAGGGAGAAAGAAGTACCGTAATGAAGATCCTGCAGGAGCCAGCTCAGATGCCTGGAAGGGAGAGGCACAAAGCTAGAACTGAAAAGATGAAGGACCTCATTGAACCTGAAGTGCCTCATTAAGTGCAGTACAGCCTGAGCGTGCACAATGGCAGATTTTTCGGGAGATATGTAGAGAGCTCAAACTGGGAGGGGTGGGAGAAACGGAGAAAACAGTTCCCTTCCAAAAATACTGAAGTTGAGTAGTATTAGATATAAGGAAGAAAATTAATTATTGTATGCTTACAAGGTAGTAACACGCACCGTCCGTTTTAGCACAATCTGGTTATGTGGCGCTGCCTGTGTACGAGGAAACAGAGTTGTCTGCTGTTCCTGGCTCCTGATTCTGAAACGCCAAATGCTTGCTCTGTGCCTCATTTTTTCCACAGATGAGCCCAGGGTAATAAGTTGATATCTCTGAGTCTTTCTGCACAGAACTGTAAGGCAGTAAATATCCATTGGGTCTGAAGCAAAAGCAAAGAATAGATATACTCATAGGAAATTGATGTGGAAATTCAACCAAGTATTGAAATATTCAGGAATATTGAACAGCAAGTTGTTTGCATGCAGTTCTTAGTACTTGGGGATGCTGCTTCTGAAGCGTGGTTTATTTGGCGTTGCTGCTACATCAGGAATTGAACTAATATTTGCCCATGTTTGGTGATTCCCTGGCAGCCCCTGGTGCTACCGGGAGGCTGCGAAAGGAATGTTTGCCAAGCGCGTTGCGAGCTTTGGGTGATGGCTGCTATGGCTGTGCAAAGAATCACCATGAAATAAATCAATGGCTTGCTGGAAAAAAAAAGAAGAGAAAGGGATCTGGAGAAGGACAGCTGCTTGAAGAGCTGACCTCTTAGGAAGAGGGTGACTGAGGAACTCCTGCCAGTGTTGCTCTAGCGCTGGGATTCCAAGATGTGAAAATAGGAAGTGCGCTGTTTCTTTTCAAGGGTCTCAGCCACGCGCACTGCTCAATTTATCTTCCTGGCTGGACCTACGCTGATAGCATTTAGCCTTCCAGGGGCCATTTCTCTGTTATTATTCTGATTAAGCTGGCGGAGTTTGAGCAAATGATGCAGTGACTTGCTGTGACTTCCAGTGGCTTGCTGGAGAAAGGTTTGCAACTCGACTGCTCAGCTGAGGAATTGTCAGCCTGGTTTTAACTGGGCGCTGAAGTCAAATACCGCTTGAGGTATCTGTTGTTTTTAAACCCAGGGAAACTTTGCTGGACGGGTTCCTTTGTAACCCCCTCTCAACATCTTGTCATTGCGTCACCAGAAATTTCACACGCTTCCGCAGTTTGGTTTCATCTTTTGCATGGGAGGTGGTAGGCAGCCAGCCGTTGCGGCGAGGGATGTGACCAGGGAATCGGGGAGTGTGGAAGTGTCGCCAGGTGTGGGTCCTCCACCAGGCAGCATGGAGACAGCGTTTTGATAAAGTCCTGCCTGCGGCAGGCTGCCGAAGTCTTTTACAGAAAGCATGGCTTTTGCAGGTGTTGATGGCAGCAAAACGGGTTTGGAATGGGTTGCGATAAAGGGAGTTCTCCTGGGAGGTGGAAAAAGGAGCGGTAAATATCTGAAAACCGCTCGGTCACAGAAGGAGCGAAATGTGCTTGTTGGAGCACTCAGGGACTGCCTTCTGTTGGACCAGACGAGGTAGACAATCTGGGGGCCTGGTCAAAGCCTGAGATTTCCATGAAGTACTTTCAATATTCTCTCCAAGGATAGGACTTTTTCTGACCCAAGGACTTAAACAAATTCCTCAGCATTTTGGTTCCCCAGGTCCCGAAGGGACAGTCGCCCTTTCTTCTAAATGCAATGAATCAGAAGCCCTCGTTTCAGGTGCCCTCTTGGCTGATCCTGCTTTGAACCCGGTGTCTCTCTTTCATCCTTATTTCTGGGTCTTTCTGCATCCAAGTAACCCTCTGCTCACTCATCTCTCCAGTACCTGCCTCCAGTCATGATCCCAATCTTTGATTTCAAAGGAACTAGATGGATTTTCTAGCCTAGTCTGCAGCTTTAAACTGGAAAACGCAAACCGGGAGCTAGGAAACAAAGCAGAGCAGTGATGGGATGTGTGAGTCTGGTGGGGAGAGAATCAGGGAGAAGCCCAGGATTTGTGTCCAGTAACCAGGAAAACGTACACAGTACAAAATTATTGCTTTTGCTGATGTGAAGATTATATTTTATGTCCGTTAGTGCATTTCTGTGATAGCCCTGAGAGGTTGCTGCCGTGATCTATAAATCTTTGTTCTGAAGGGGTTCTGTGTGCTGGTATCCCTGATGTAGAATTGTTTTAGGGACAGATCTGATAAGTGATAAAACATGCAATTACTTTGTGTACGTTTTCTTTTGTTTGTTTGTTTTAAATACGTGCATTACAGCCGTAACGTGACTGCAGCTATAGTCCCTCCCCGTTAACATTTTCAACGCAGGCTCACTTACCCTGGGTGGGGCTGAGCAGGAGTTTTCTAACCCAGGTACTCGGTGAGATAGCGCTGGTGGGCTGGGGTTTTGTGTCGGCAGCACCTCAGTTTGATAGTGGTCTACAGGATGTCCAGCAGCACACGGGCTTCCCAAAGTACCATGCGGTGGGCATCCTGCTACGCTCGGTGAGGATGGCGTGCTCCTCTGCAGCTCTGTTACGCGCTGGTGGCAGGTGGGATCCTGGCTGTGCTGTGGAGGAAAGGCTGCCCTGGTTCCGACAGCGATTAACCCAGCGACACAGAGCCCTGCTGACGGCGCTTCGGCAACTCAAAGGGATTCAGGATGGAGGTTTGGAGCACGGCGTGAACTGTGGACATGTTGGATGTTACCCTGTAGACACAAACACGGTTGTGAAATGATCAGTGAGTCACCAATGCAGTATAATCACCGGAGACGTGCCAAGCACTGGGCTGTCAATCACTCTCGAATTGACAACGCACCCTTAAGTGTGTGCTACGCCTGCCCAAGGCCCCGATATAAATCCTCTTGCAATGGGGGAACACGTGTTCCTTGTAACACAGGTATGTACACAGGGGTGCCCTAAGCACGTCACATCATTCTGTTATTGATGGGCACCTCCAGGCCTCCACAGGGCGGCTTGTGCTTAGCCCTAGCAGCAGGGGAAAACGCTGTACAGCTGAATAATGCTTCCCAACCTGCGGCTCCTGTTGCACGTGTGTGCTTTGTAACAGACATCTCCAGTGCATGTGGTCACCCCTGCCTCCCACAACCCAGTTGATGCAGCAGGGATTCGGCACTGCGAGTGTGCAGCCTGGAAGGACTCCGGGAGGGAGAGCGGAGGGCTCTGGCTGTGAGCAGTGGCCGGGTTTGCCAGTGGAGTGTTAAAGGAGAGGATAGAGCAATGTGGATACAAAGGTGACTCTAGAATGGGTGCTGCAGAGAAAAGCACTCCCCATCGGTGAGTGGCTGTCCTGCAGTGAAGACAAGGCAAAGCTAGCCCTGTGCCTCCTGACTGCGCTTATCTGTAGAGCTCTGGTGTGCGCAGCCCTTGGCAAGTAGGGTTGTAGATGCCAGACATGCTCCATCGTCTGGATCTGTCAGCACTTCTTTTGAAGTTGTGCAGATGTTGGTGCAAATGTTCCTGACACGACTGAAAGAGACCCGTCGAATGGAGAAGACCATGAGGCTGACATATGGAAAGGTCCAAGAATTTTGGTGTGGTTTACAAGTGAGCTGCTGTATTGAACAAAACAATTAGCATTGCTGAAGAGCATTTCAGCACTGTGTCTGAGAAATGAGAAGGATGTTTTGATGTTTCCTCAGCTACATCCAAGGCAACTTCCTAGTCTGCAGCTGGAGATACGGCCAATGTGCACAGGATCCAGTTCTGTGCCAGTACTTTCCTCCTGTCCTTTCAAGGCTGGCATCACTTCCACTCCTTTTATCCTCACCGTCTCTGTGTCGAGCAAGCACAGGGATAGCAGGATGCTTACACACACGACTTTCTTGCAGGTATTCCAGCCAGGTACCTGATAGACGCTGGCAGGGTGGTGCAAGCCTGGCATTTCCTTGCTCTGGGTGTTGTCAAAAGCAAGTGCTTTCATTAGAAATGGAGCTGGCGAGTGGCAGAGTACCTGATATCTCGGCAGACTTTGGCATATGCGCAGACACAGTGTGGTGCACACACCTCCAGTATCCAGGTGCAGAGGGGGTTTGGGAGGAGAGGCAATACCAAGGCGAGTTTGTGTAATAAAAGATGGAATAACCATCTTTGCTGCCTTTCTCATGCAGCATAAAATAAGACTGAGACTGAGGGGCTGGCTTCTGGCGATCTAGCCGTGGCAGCATGAAAAATGAGGAGGAGT
Source organism: Anser anser (assembly GCF_964211835.1). NCBI lineage: Eukaryota > Metazoa > Chordata > Aves > Anseriformes > Anatidae > Anser > Anser anser. The sequence continues at coordinate 3,918,440 of NC_139738.1, read as the reverse complement.
GTGATAAGAAACTAATAATTTATGTTCCAAGCACAGACTCACACCAGTGTGGAGGGAAATTTGTGCCAATAACTCCTACTAACTCAGAAAGGCACGCAATCTTTTATTGCACAAATTATTAACGACCAGAAAATAAATGACTCTGTAATCAGATTGGTGCTGCCGGCGCTTTTCGTTTCTCCTTTTATTTGTATAAATTCTGAAGCCAGTCCACCCCTGAAGCTGAGGCAACGGGAACTTTTCCTGGCCCGGCGCCATGCCTGACAACAGAACAGATTAAACGGCGAAACAGAAACGCCTCGCTATCTCATTGCCTATCAGAAATGGGCTTACCCGACAGATGTTTGCTGGCCCCTTCGGCACTAAGCAGCTTTGTAGGGATCCCTGGCTTGGGAGCGCATCGCGTGGTGACCGGGAGAGTCAAACAGCAGTGTATGGAAACGTAGGGGGAAATAACAGCTCTCCGTCGTCTCTTGGCCCTGTCCCTTTTCAGGCTGCTTTCTTCACATCCTCGCTCTGTCCTCGGGGCTGTTTGTGTTGTGCTCCATATGCTCCTGCTCTAGTTTTTCAGCGTTAGTGCTTAACATTCAGCAGTGCTGGGCACCGACAGCAATTGCCAAAATACACCGGAGCTGTGGGTCCTCGATCCTCCTAAAATCATAAAATCAAGTCTTTGGGCCTCGGACTTGCCTGGTAAAAGGAGCATGAGGAGTTGGGTTTATTCAGACAGAGTCCATATGGAAACAAAGCGTGGAATATTTTCCCCACCAGCAAATGATTACATCCTGTGATCTTTCTTGAATTAAAATCTTTATATGATGCTAATGAAGAAAAGAGGCACCGACGGAAGACGAAACCTCGTAAAGAGGAGAGATGATGGCTTTTGGATTGGCTGCAGGCTCCCTTCTGTGTGTCTCCCGAAGGAGGGGGCGCAGTGTTCCTGCGGGAGGAGCGAGGAGCTTGGGTGTGACGCCAAAGCGAGCTGAGGAATGTGATCTGGGCTCGAGCTAGTCGCTATTTGCAGGAGGCGCAGAGCGAACCGGAGTGGTAGAAGCAAACAACTTTGAGCCCACAGGTAGCTTTGGATCGAGATCTAAGCTTCGCTTGAAAGTTATCTCGATAACACACTGAACCCGTATCTCGGGCGGGGTTCCAACCTCGGGGGATATCTCAACCCGAACCTGACGTTTGCAGGACTCGCTGCGTCCCAGCCGTGGGCCAGAGCAGCCCTGCCCTGCCGCCCCGACCCCAGTGCCGACCCGCGGGGCTTTTTGGCCCCGGACCCAAGCCCAGCCACGGGGCCCAGCTCTGCAGCCAAGGCGGGTTTGCTCTGATTCAGGTGACCCACAGCGGCCTGACCCGGCTGGGCCTCATTTAAACCCAATATTTAAGGTTTTTAGGGTGAGGTTTCTTTCATAAGCAGCGTCCCTTGAAGGCGAGGGAGTTGCTCCATATGCCGTTGGAGGCTGCTGGCCCGTGTTAGGCCCGTGTATTTTTCGGTTGGTGGGGAACAGCCATCTGTACAGACTTACAATTACGGTGGTGCTCAGACATTCCTCTCCCCTCCCATTCCCCCTTCCCGTTTGGATTGTGTGAACCAGATGATAAGGAAGAAAAGTGTTTCTATTGTTAATCCAGCCCGTTCGTTATCAACGGCCCTATCTCCCCGATGGCTTCATCTGAATAGGGAGGAGGGGGAGAGTTGCTCTCCCTCTCTCTTTTTTTATATTGGCGAGGGGGTGTTGGTGAAGGTGACCACAGCCGGGCTGCAATAATGAATAATGTGCAGATTGTTCCCGGGGACTGCGAGTGTTTTATTAATGCAGGTTTTCTTAGACTGAATGCCCAATCACCACAGAACCATGAAACTCAAATTGCCTTACAGCTCTCTCATGAACATACTTTTAATCTCATTGACCTGTCGTTATACTGCAACACATAAATCCAGGTTTGGAGATCTTATGTCCAATCATAAATTGGGCTGGCAGACTTCCGATCAACAGAATAAAACTGTCTCCTGTGAGGTGGGTTTTTTATTTGTCAGCGCTGTTCCAGCAGACAGAGCGGAGGTGCAGTCAGCTTTTCTTAATAAAGTATTCTTTAAAAAAATGGGGGAAAATCGGAAACCCAGCATGGAATTCACAGGAGAGAGAGAGAAAAAAAATAAGGTGACTTTTAAATAACATTAATGTTGGACGTAAACATAGAATGTGGAAAATTGTGAATTAAGGGGTGTTAGCTTCCACCATCGTAGAGAAATGATAGGAAAATAGAAGAGTTTGTGCAGTGGCGTTCAGACACACAATTTTGGCCATAATTCTGTGTGTTTTCTGGGGGCAGGAGAGCACTTGTACCAACTTTATAGAATTCTTTCCTCTTTTCTTATGTCTTTTTCTCCTTTTACTTAAACGAGCAGTCTTGAGGAAATCTAATTTCCCCCTCCGTCTTGTCATACAGTGCTTTATTTGGATGCAGCAGAGAATGAGGGATTTGAATTTTCTTTGGGTCGGTGGGAAGTTGAATATGCAGGGAGACTTTGCTGTGCTGCTATCAGGCTGGGGGTAGTCATGCAGAAGAATTTCCTTGTGTGAAGAAAGATTACAAGAGGGAAATCCTGCTGGGCGCTGAGCGTGTTCGGGGTGGTGCAGCAGGCCCCTGTGCGAGTGCTGTGGACAACTTCTCCTCAGTACAAACGTGCCCTCCAAAATGCTGCTAGAACAGGTTTGCGTGTGCATTTTCTCTTGATAGATCACCGTAGAAGAAAGCCCTGTGATGGACTTCTCCAGTAGATCACACAACGCTCATTCATCCTCAGGGTTTCATTTACACAGACACCACCTTTTTAATGCTCCCCTGTCGCATGTGTTAGTCCATAAGATAATACACATGTTGAAAATAATAATTTCATACTCTTGCACTTGCTGAACCGATCTTTTGTCTTCATCTCCCAAAGGGCTCTAGCAGACAGCAGCGCAGGCTTCCACGAACAGAGCTACCTCCGTCGTACTTTGCATCCTACCCGCCAGAACCCGCTCTGCTCTGGAGCAGGTAAGTCAGTAACGTGCACCACCGTTACACGTGGCTCTGCCAACCCGTGCTGAAGCCGAGCCGGTGGTCTGGAGGCAATGTGTCCTCTCCTGTGTGCGGCTTCTCTGAGGGCTTGTTGCTGCCAAGAATTCTCCCTAAAGAGCAGCTGAAGTTCTGTATTCCTCAAAACGTGGAGACCTTCTCCCAAGCTTTCCAGGAGAGTCTGCGGTAGGAGTGGCTCAGTTAAAGGGTTTCCTGGGCTTTTCAGTGTTCTTGGAGTGTTGGCAGGTGAGAGCGCCACTAGAACCTGAAGAGCTCTTGCATTAACGTGTCCCAGGCACCTGCACCTCACTGCAGCTGCACGCTGGGCAGGCAGGCAGTGCCTCCAGGTAGCCCCACTGGTAGTTGTGTTGCTCTGAGGTAGCAAAGCTTTGGACAAAAGTGCAGTTTCTTGCAATTGCATCCCTCCGAGTGCTGTTCTGTGGCGTGGCAGCTGCCGCCAGCTCTGGCTCTGCTCCTCAGCATTCCAGCCTTGCCCCCATAACAATTCAGCAGCAGTCATCTGAGGAAACAAAGTACTTTGGACTCCCTCCTCTAGGGCTTTCTGTCCTCGTGGTATTTTGTTGAGGGCCTCTGTTTTCATAGCGCTGGGATAGATGGACTCCTAAAATATACAGCCAATTACACAGCAGAATTTATTAGACTTTATTCTGGTGCACGTTACGTGGTGGGGGTGGGGAGGAAAGCGCCAACTCTGGAAGGAAACCCATAGCAACTGAAACTGTAAGTGTGAGGATTAGAAGTCCCCATAAATATACCTGACTTTGCCATCACTGTTAATTAAATGCAAGTCATGAAACACGGGCCCAGAGCGCGTCGGTGACAGGGAGCAGCAGCGTTCAGAGGCAGGAAGGAAGAGTAAGCAGGGGAACGGCTCCATGGCCTGGGGCTGAGACGCAGAGCACAGCCAGGAGGGTTAAAGCCACGCAGGTGATTTAGAGCGAGCCCTCCCCAGCGAGGCAAAGGGGACTCTCCAATCAGTTATTAATGGTTCCTGTTTCATCTTCTCATCTTCGTGGGTTTAATTGTGAATTATCTGGCGTGCTGCGCTGCTCCGCTGTGTTTTCTTCTCCTGTCCCAGTGAGGTGATAGAGGAGGATGTGCTGATGCTAACAAGGAAGCCAGGCTCGGGGAAGGCCTGTCCCCTCTCAGCTTTGCCTCAGGGCTGTGCAGCTACGAACTGTGAAGCTCTCTGGGCCTCACGCTGTGATTTACTCAGCTTCTGAGGCCTTCTCCCCTCCAAATAATGTGCCAGGATTCGGCTTCTAGGAGCAGTGGTGCTCGGGTTCCCTCCAGATACGTGTGGCCCAGAGGGCCGTGTCTGAGAGACCAGGATGAGGTACTGTGTTAATTCAGCTCTCCTGTAAACAGCTTCCTCATTTTCTCCCCCTTGTCGTTATTCAAGCATTTTTCCTTTCGCAGCCCTGTTTCGCCTTTGGTAATCTCCCCAGCATGTACTCCATCAGCACTCCTGTGGGGCTTCTGTGCCTAGGAAATAAAGCCCATAGTTCAGCACTATCCATCTAATATCTTCTGACTGGTTTTAATCATAGCATTTTCCATTTAATTGGGAAGGCAGGCACACTTTGCATATTAATACAGCACAGCCTGCACCTCCTGAGCATTAAAAGCATAGATGTCTGGGATGTGCTATGCAGCGGCTGTGAACCTGCTGGGCGTCTTTTAGCATCTCTGTGAATGGGATATTTTCAGCAGGGCTGGTTTTTGTCCTCCTGGTGGAAGTCCATTTGAAAAAAAAAAAAAAGAAGAAGAAAAAAAAAGAATTATTCCCTCAAAAAATTATATGGATTTCAGCCATTTAAATAATTGGTCTGTAGACAGTGCAGCCGTTGCTCTGTCTGTTGTGTCCATTGTCTTTCTTAGATCACAACACTGCTGGTCCCATTGTCTATTGAGGACAGCCAAAGGGGAATATATCATCTTCCCTCCCTTCAGAAGTGTTGGTCATGTAGCTCTTTCCCCTTCTGTGATCCATCTATTTTCATGAAAGACCCATTCTTTTTCTTCTTGGCTTCATACTGCCACCCATCACTGGAGCCTGTCTGTGCAAAACCAATAGTTTTGTCTTAATTTCGTTGTGGTTTTCATGACTCTTTCTTCTCCTTGCTCAAAACTTTCCTTAGGACAGGCATATTGGTTTGGATTTGGAGGTGGTCTCAGTAGGTCTTTTACTTTCATGGTGAAAAAGCTTTTCTAGAGCATACTCATACGCACCTTGCCATGTGGAAGGCACGGAGGGCATTTCTTACTGTGATTTACTATCAGCATCAGCTGATGGTGCGTTAGATGCTGTCCAGAAAGACAGCAAATGTGCAGTTCTGTTAGAAAGAAGAGGTGTCTTTTTAGACTCCAGATAGGTCCTGCTTACGGTTTTCATATTCTCTTGTAGCCTCTCTATCCCCAAAGTTTATGGCATATGTGGTATACATCTTTAAGGTTCCCGTTCAAAGTCAGGAGAGAAAGAAAACTGATGAGCTGAATCTGTTCTGACATTTGCATTTATTTCCATTATTCACAAGAACACAGATCTAGAGCCCTGCCATCTCTGAGAACAGTTGCCCATGGTTTTGTACGGCGTGGTGCAAAAAGAGAGGTGTGCATCAGGCAGTAACTTGCAGGCTGTGTGTGGCAGGGATTTTATCTTCCTTTCTGGTTGAGGCACACTGGCCACAGTGCTGGGTCTGTGTAATTTGTGTTGATTAGATAAGCCTCCCTGCTTCTCCATTATTCCTGTTGAAGCCTTCAGGAAGCACCTGGGTTATTCAGCACCAAAGTGGCTTCCACTTCTCCTGCAAGAAGTCTGGAGTGCTCGGGTGCTGCTGTAAAGCTCGTTAGGCTCCCAAGCGCTGGCTCACAGCTCCGCAGAAGCGCATAATGATGGCCCTGGGGGAATGGCGTTCTTAACTGGGGATTGTAGGGTACAATCTAACGCTTTGTCCTGTGTTGGTCATTGTGATCCCAGAGCGAGATCCACAGTACGCAGCGGGCACTTCTGTGGCTTCACCTCGTAGCTTGTGCTCAGGGCCGTGTCCCTGAGAAAGGGGTGAACCAGCGATGCTGTGCGGCCTCACCTGCTCTGATGCCACACAGAAGCCTGTTGGGTGGGCACTGAGAAATGCTTGTGTATTTAGCTTCCAAGCTTGGGAGGATAACACAGAAGAGGCCAGATGAAAAATAGGTAGATAGATTGGTTTGGGTTATAGATTGTAACCGCCGCCAAGGCAATGCAGCATTTCAGCTTTCAGGAATACCACAGTGTCCGAGCCAATTCTGTCCTGGTTATCAATAGATTCAAGAGATTATCAGCAACCACAAACACGTTCTTTTGCTCTTTGTGTTTTTGCCATTCTTCAGTGTGACAGCAACCCCAGAAAGTTTTCAGGCATCATTGTACCTGGGACCTTCTGGTGGCTGGTCTCTTGTGAGCTGGCGTCGTGGGAGTTGTGACTGCTCCCGGCTCCAGTGTGTACCATGGAGAGCCGATCCAGCAGAGGCGCGCAGTTTAATTATAGAGGGAAGGCTAGGTCAGGAAATCTAGCTTTCCAGAAGTTGGTGGTATGATAGTAGAGGGTAAACAGAGCCAGATCTTGCATGCTGCATGTGTTTTCCTTGCTGATCTGTCATTGCTCCTGCAGCCTGTCAGTAGTCCTAGTCACTCCTGCTTTTCTGGTCTAGTAAGAGCTATGTCATTGCGTCTCTGTCTTGACCTACAGTTCCCTGTAGACTTCATAATTATGGCCTTCTTTAAAACAGACATCACTTACCATGCCAGAAATTGTCACGGCGTGGGGGAGTAGATCAAAATCCATTAGGGAACAAGAGGTGACTGGATTCATTTCCACCTGAAATTTCAATTAAGCATTTCAGCGTAAACCAAACCTAGACAGAATGACTCTGTTTTTTGGATTTCAGAATTGGTTTGTCAGGAAGAAGTAGATGGAGCTTTTCAGAGTTTAAAAGTGTACAGCAGCGCTACAGACAGCTAAGTAGAGCTATAGATAGCTGTAAGTATTTCAGATGTTGAAAGCCACAAATATGTAGAGGTTCTCCTCACGTTAATTTGTCTGCTGTGTCTAAAAGCTGGGTATCCCAATGGAAACAGTCAAAACAGATTCTTCTACTCATTGTTATTTCAACTAGAAACTCGGTCGTCTTTGCGTTTGTTGGAGCGTGTGCTAAACTAGTTCCCAAGGTAATATTGTGGCACTTGTCTACTAGGTTCTGGTTCTCCAAAGCATCCAAGAGGATTAGTATCTGTAACAGCGTGCTCAAGGAACATGCATATGCATCTCTGGACCCTTTATTGAATATCTGATTGATACTGAACACCACGCAGGGAGGCAATTCCTATGGAGGAACCATGGCTCACCCATTACCGCTGTTCACTCTGTGCTTTCTTTTATGGAGAGGGGCCGATAGCCAGCCCCATCATCCATGTTGTTACAGACATTGTGGATAAGAGTTGTGCTGCGAAGCGCCTAACCCCTTTCTGAACAGGGAGGCGGGCTCCTCCGTGCTTTGCTGTTTCCGTGAGTTGTGTTATTTCTGAAGTAGCAGCTAGCAGTTCTCCGGTGCCGACGGCATGGCTGCATCCCAGCGCCTGTTGGGCTAGAAAACTGGAGGCTTGAGCTGAAACCTGCCAGCTGATTGCCAGTACCTTTGGGGAGACAGCTGGCTCTCTGCGTCTTAACAGCAGCAGGCGGAGTGTACGGATACCGCACCTCCAACCCTGGAAAGCATCTGCTTGCAGCACCGCTGTGGAAACAGAGGAATAATACTGCTGGCATTCTGCACCAGGCAGGAGCATAGAAAAGAGGAAATTTTGAAATGGCAGTTGATCTTTTTGTAAAGGAGCTTTGGGTTTCACTGCCTTTTTAAAATTTCTCTTTTTCTTTTTCTCCCCCCAGATATTTCACAGGTCTGGGCTATTTAACACTGACCCGTAGTGAGTGAGCTTCTCAGAGTAGTTTGGAGGTTTCTTTTGTTAAGTGATGTTAGCCAGAGAGGCCTTGCATGGCCTTTAGCATGCACTAACATTGAAGACAAGATGTGACACCCACGTCCTTTTTTCTTATACACAACACCTCCAGCCTTCCCCTGTTTCTGCCACTTTCTTTTTCCATATCCCCAGGAGACTTATTTAAACAATTTTCTTCATCCGTCTGTAATAAAGCACAATCACTGACCACCTATGTTGCATTGGAGTTGTGACACATAGTTATCAAGGACCTATATCAAGTTAGAGAAACATTACGTTTCTTATTCTCAATGGACAGAAAAGAAAGAAGGATCATAGAGGTTTTGTTTGTTTGTTTGTTTTTTATTTTTGTTATTTTCTATCTTATAGTGAGACCGTGAATTGCCCTGAAAGAGCACAAGAGGTTGTTCCTAAGGCTGGAAGGCATTAAAGAGTCGAGGGGGTTCTTGTCTTTAGCACAATATGGTTTTTGCAGTGGTTGTTGCTGCTTGAAAGAGGCCGGTAGGTACGTGGCGGTAGCAGACTGGCGTTTCTGGAAGGTCAGTGCTGGGAAGGGGGGCTACAGGCAGGATAGCAGAGATCTTGGCATTTCCTGGGCTATGAAAATAGTTCTGAGTTCTGTTCTTTCGACTGGCGACAGGAGTAAGGTGCCTTCTTATTTATTAGAGACTCGTGAAGATGGTTGGGGGGAGAAAGCAAGGAGAGAGAATGGCTAAAAAGCAACCGAATCAGCAGCTTAATCAGCAGCTTGTTGCTGCGAAACACAAAAAGGATATCCCAAAAATTTAGGGACTGAGAAGCCACTGGGCTGCTTTGAGTCCTGGTGTTCTTATTTGACTGGAAGTCCCACGCTCCTGGCCCCTGCCGCGCACATCTTCCTGAACACGTCCTTCCACAGAGTTGGTGTGTGTCTGTGAAATGAGATGTGTGCTGTGTGTGTATACATCCACACGCACAGAGCCGTGTACAGAAGCCATGCAGATCTGGGGGACAGCCTCGGGAGTCCCCGGAGACCAGGCTGTTATGGCACTTATTTTGTGTCACCCTTATTTCTAATCAGACACACACACATGCACACACCTCTCACTGGCTCTCTTCAGCCCTGTATCTATTTTCTTTTATTATCCTGGCAGGAGACGAGCTTCATTAGGGGAGTGGAGTCTCTAACAAGGATGGGGAATGGCAACAACAAAAGGATGTAGCAATATAAAGTTATGTCAAAAAACCTTTACAAGAAAAACGGCTGACATTAGAAACAGTGTGCATTAAAAATTCAAGACGGTTGGAAGCAGGGGCAGGACTGGAGAGAGAGAAACAAATAAATACCCAGGCTTTAAACTAATAAATCCTCGTATTTGGGAAATGCATCAAACCCTGCATGCTATTAAAACTGGCTTTATTTCTATTATTGTTAATAACAATGATAAATATATTTTTTTCTTGGATCTCAGTGTGGGCTATCTGCATTTTAAATACACACTTAACTGGCTAAGCAATCTTTTCCTTGTACTGTTTGCTGCTAATATTCAGTGGCTGGGAAGGCTGCTTCATTGTGCCTGAAATGCAACTGGCTAACTGGGCCCGGCAAATCATTTTGGCTGTTCCTTGACCAGCAGCCCCAACTCAGTCAGCTCCGAAAAGTTACGCCAACCCATCCACCCTGGTTCTTTTGGCTGATCAGATAACGCTGTCGATCTGGCTATCCCTGGTTTTGGGTTTGTTTCTTTTTCACCGTCAGGCTCTTTGCGGAGAATCCGTTGACCCAAACACAAAACAGCCGTAGGCTAACCTGTGGGTAATAGATTAATTTGTTTTTGCAGGGAACTGAGAAGTCCAAATCTATGTGCAAAGGGAGAAGGATTTGGAGAGGAAAAGTTAGACTGCTGTGCTCTTTAAGCATTAGAAAATTAGGATTTTATTCTTATCTTAGCATCCGGCCCTGAAGGTCTCTAACACATACTTGTTTCCCTCCTCCCCTGTGAACTGGCCAACACACCTGTACAGAATAAATCTGGGTCCTGAAGTCCAGTCCTGCAATTAGCAGAGGTTGGAATCAGAACTGCCACTTGTGTCACCTGCCTCTAGAGAGCTGAAGACCTGGGTGATGGGCAGCAAGCTTTTTCTCACCGTCTGGCCGAGCCGCACACCTTCGTGGTGACGCCCTGAAGGCAGGGGTAGGTTTGCCGTGTTGTTCCCCTAATTCCGAGAATTCAAAAGAGGCCCTGGATTCTCCAGCCTGACCAGTCTACTCCTTCCCACCTGCTCTAAATTCATGCTGAAATTGCGATTGCTCCCCCCCAGCTCCTGAGCCTGAACTTGCAGTGGCAGACGAGTGTGCCCGATGTTTTCCAGGCGGAGGCAGAACCTCTCGTGGTGCTGCTTTATCTGCTTCTCGGGGTGTGTTAGCAGACGCCGATGGGTTGCAGCACCGCGTCTGGATTTCCTGCGGTGTGGGGACCTGGCTTCCCAGCCTCTCCTTTGTGTCAGGTTTCTCCCACTTTTTACGAGGCTCATTCATGCTGTTGTAATTACAGACTTTTATAGACTTTCACCAAACCAGTTCTACCCACCTTTGGTTTTAAATGCAGTTAAACAAAGCACGGCGATGCACAGAGGTTACCGGTGGTTCTTGGGAGTGTCGGAGGTTGGGCAGGGTGTGGGGGCAAAGGGTTCCCCTCGTCTGAGAGGACAGCTTGCTTTTGTTATTTCTGTACAGCCAGCATGAAAAAAGGGTGAGAAGAAAACTCCCAAACTGGGTGGCAGACTGTCACCCTCTCCTAAAGTCTGACAGCTTTAGATTTAAAAATAAAAAAAGTCCCAGAGAACAAAGGAGATGAAACAAGGAACCTGTTTCTTTGACACTTTCAGCTTTATTGCTTTAGACGTGGGAGCAGTAGAGCCATGCTTAATAAATCCTGGGATTTGGGAAGTATATCAAACTCTGCGTGGTATTAAAACTAGTTTAATGCCTAGTGCTACTGTCTGCTCTTCTTGCCACTTTCCAAATGGCTCAAACAGTCTGCCAGGTGCTTTAGACAGGTCAGAAAAAGAGACTCCTACCCACAGCTCTCCCGGTAGCAGTCTCTGTCTGTCTTTACCTACTCGTCCTTCCTTGCTTCTAACCCAGCAGACAGACATGGGCTTGTCTTTCTGTATCCATTATGTATAAATGTATTGGTTTTACATGAAGAATGGGATATTCTGCTGGACACGGAGGATTTTTTCCTGTTTTCTTGCTACAGATGTTACAGGTTCCTGGAGGTCTCTTTCTCCCCCTATTTGTGTCTCTTCTCCAGTTTTCTTTCCTCAGCAGCACAAGGTGGGATATTGCCGAGTTCCCTGTCTTGCTCTGCTTGGTGAAGCAACAGAAAATCTCCCCCAGTTTCTTCTAGCCTTCAGGGAGCCGTATCGTGCCTCGACAGCCAAGCAGCCCACCACCAGGTTGGGATCTGTCGCCCTTCAAAGCCTGCTCTCTGTCGTGGCGGCGTGGCGAGGGAGTTATCCTGTTGTTTGGAAGTGTCAGTGGCAAGGGACAGCTGTGTGTTGTGGTTTGCTTAACGCCTCCTCCTGGGTTTCTTCACGTGACATAATGCCACCCAAACCAGAGGGAAAAAAGCTTTGCGTGCAGGCAGACGGAGGAGCCTGGGAGCCAGGTATTTTTCAGCTCCCTCTGTGATGTTAGTTCATGACCCTCTGTGTCGTATAATACCTGCGCGTGTTTTTTCGCTGCCCTTCCATGTGCAGCAGGGCAGGGAAGGGAGGGAAAGAAGGTGGTGAAAGGCAGCTGGGGTCAACCTGTTGACAGCAAAACATCCACTAAGAAAAAAATGTTCACTTTGAAATGCTGTAAAACAACCTTCGTTTCTGTATTTGTTTGTACAGTTGTGTGTACGTATGCATGCAGGCTCTCTGTCTCTCTCACAGCTCTCCTCTTAATATTATTCATCCTTATTACATATCATTATTCTTTATTATGATTTATCTGCCATGCCACGACTTTATTATGATTTATACCCCTGCCCCCAAAAGAGCTTACAGAAGGCATCACATGGCGAGAAGATAGGCATCCCTGCACAGGGGAAGAAACGTGGCTTTCTCCCTGAGCAGTGAGTCGAACTTTTCTTCTGAGCTATAATGAACCTCAGTTCTTGGCTTCAGCGAAAGGCTTTTGGTTTGCTTGTACCAAGGCTACAAATCTAGCTTTCACCCAAGGTTATGGTCCCCAGTTCCTTTGCTGCTGAGCATGAATAACTGCCAGCAGTGCCAATGGGAGCTGCTTGCTGCTGGAAATGGGGGAATAATGTCCCTACCTTCTCCTGCTGCTTCTTCTAGATCTTGATTTTCATCTTGCCTATTAGAGAGATTCATTTAACGACTGCCCTTGCAGCAGGCTGATCCTTGTTCCGGGTGGGGAGGAAATTCCCTGGACTGCTCTATAACAGCTTCACTCTGTGCTGTGCTTAAAATGATTCACAATTTAGGGACGTTTCCACAGATCAAACCGTCCCAGGAGGCGGCATTACCTCTTGGGTACATACGTGTAAGTAACAATGGTCCAGCAAATGACGCTTTCTGCGTGCCAGTAGCATTTCGGTGTTCACGTGAAGGAACCTTAACCTGTCAGCTGTTTGTGAGCAAAAAGGTGCCCTCTTTTGTCAGTTGTGCTGCTTTGTTGAAGGACCTGAAGGAGTGAATTGCCACGTCTCCGGAACCTGGAAATTTGCTCCTCTCTTTGGTAAGAGGATGACTTAGCTCCCCAAACCAGAACACTGAAGGAAGGAACCTGCTCTGCAGGCTAACGCCAGAATCTTCAAAGCAATGTAAAGCAGACCAGGGCTGTCTCCGAAGGAGACTTTCAGAACTAAGTGTTTGGGGAGCACAAGGACTTGTGCTCTCCACGCCTTCAGACTTTTTCACTGGGAAAAAAAAATGTGTATTTTTGCAATACAGGGACTCCATTTTTTTTATGGCCAAGGCCTTACTGCTTCATACACATTCAAAATAAATTTGGGCCAGACCTTGAGCTCCTTTGGAAAGGCCAGTCAAGACAGCAGCAGGTAACAGGGAGAAAAAAGAGGGAAGATGCGAGATCATAGGAATAAGAGAACCCCGGACCTTTCCTTAAGAGAATATTGCTGTTCCTTTTGAAGCGACTCAATCCTCTTGTGTGCCCCTATGTTTGCCTTCAGCATCTTACCGCGTCCATTCCATGCTCGGTGTGCAGGCTCTGCCACCCACAGAGCCCATCCCCAGCCGTGGCTGCATTCCCCCTGTCCTGCTCTCATCCCTCCCTCATTACCGTGCTCCTGTGACTTTCCTCTGAATGCACACAGGAAGTGGCAGAGCTGTCAGAAAATCTGGATTTCCCGGAGATGATGTTTTTCGTGGCAAAGAAGGTCAGATTTTTTTTTGTGTGTTACGGGAAACCCATGACAACGATAAAAACAAAAATGCCCCACCCTCGTGCTTCGTTAATGGCCGTGATTTAAATGGTCCTGATGAGAGGGATAATCGCAGCCGGGGAAATGGGTCAAAGGCAGAAAGAGGAAAACCTTCGGAGAGCCGCTTTGGGGATGGGAATACAGCAGTGAAGTGCTGTTTGATGGCATGGATGCTCGCTTTCGGTATGGGTCGTGCATTGTAACCTGGCGTAAATAATCTCTGAGGGCGGTCAGAGCTGTGTGCAGCCCGGCGTGCCTTGTGGAGCCCCCTTGGCGGTGGGATGCCTGTGCGGGGTAAAGGAGGAGTCAACCAAAACCTTCGAACGCAACCAGCTCCCCTGTGGCAGAGCCGAGCTTAGGTTTCTGCACAGTGTTTGGGTTTTTTGATCTGGCATCCAGTTCGGATGCCTGAAGTTTCTAAAGCTGGCCTGGCGTGACTCTGATCCTATTTGAAACGTTGGCAAAACTCATGTGGAATTCAGCAATGCGAGAAAGAGCCGGGTTTTGGAGCGCATCAGCGGCTGGGGACAGGGACTGTCATTTGCCCTTTGTCTGTACGGCACCTAGCACGACACGGTCCTGGCGACAGGAGGCTCTGAGACATAATGGCAATGCAAACAGCAAATAACAACGTTTTGTGAGGTGAGCAGGGCTTAGGGCAAGCATATATGTATGTCGCATGCATGCATGTGTACGGGTAAGTGCCAGAGGCAGGGACTCGCAAATATTTAACCACAATAAACAGAGACACATTTTCTTCCCTTTTCCTGAGGAGCCGGTCATCCATCCAGCTATTTTATTTATTTATTAAATATCACTGGAGATAGTTGAGCAGCAGGGGCGCGCTGCTCTGTCTGCCGGCCGATGATTGCCATCGGGCTGGAGAAATCAGTCATTTCTGGCACGAAAAAAACCGTTCGGTGGGTTAATGATGCAGGGTAAATACTGACAGTGGCCAGTGGTCTGAGCACACCAGACATGACCTAAGGGAATCATAGATTCTGAGGGGGCTGCTGCTGCTGCTGCTTCTCCGTAATGTGATTGCCTCTTTATAATGGCCTCAACTTTTTTTTTTTTTTTTTTTCTCCTTCCCCTTTATCATTATTGACCAAGGAGCATCAGTGAGGCCGGAGAATAAATAGTTCCCTGATGGTTAACAACAGGCCCTCCACCGCTTGCAAAGGCGAGCCGGGCTCCCCGCTCCCTTTCTCCCCCATCACGACAGAGCTCGACAGGAGGCTGCCCTGCGGCTGCGGGGCCAGGTGAGCGCAGGCTCCGGCCCCACCGCTCCCCCCTCTCCATCCCCATCCCCGTCCCCGTCTCGGCGCTGCTGGCCGGGGCTGTTTGCACAGCCTCCCCCGGCTGGGGCTGGCTCCAGGCTCCCGGGGGCGGGAGGTGCCGCTTTTCCAGCGGGTATTTGTCGGGTCAGAGGCTGCGCCGCCCGCCGGGCTCCGCGCCTCGCTCCCCGGGTTATTTATTGCCTCGCTCCCCGGCGGCAGCGCTGCGGCTCCGGGGCTGCTGCCAGCAACCCGCGGCGGCGGCGGGGAACCCGTCGGGGGGGTTCCCGAGAAGCGACGGGGCCGTTTGTGCGCGTGTTTGTCCCCGAGCCCGGTCCCCGTCCCGCTGCCCCCCCGCTCCCGGAGCCGGAGGCTCGGCGCTCCCCCGGGGGCTGGTGCCGCCGGGGGGCGTCTGGTGGTCGTTGGGGGGGGGGAAGGAGGGGAAAAAGGGGGGTGGGAGGCTTTTGTGGGGGTTGGTTGATTAAAAGCAGGCTGGAGCTGAGTTGGAGGGAAAGGAATCTAATCTATTTCTAATCGGGGTTTGATTTGGCGGAGCTGCAGGCAGGGTTAGGGCACAGCATCCCAACCTCCAGCGTGGTCCTTTGGCTGAAACTCCGGGCACCCCAACGGGCTCGTCCTCTCCTCCCTCCAGCACTAGGAAGTCCCAGCGGGGAAAATTTTGTCTTTCAGGCTTCTCAGTGCTTGCAGCCTTTACCAGGAGGTCGGGGAGGATGTGCAGCCACCGAGTGCTGCAACCCCATGGGCTCCGGGGCTGGGCACAGCTGAGCTGGAAGGGGGACTGCCAAAGGACAGGGCTGTAGCTCACCTCAGCACTCGAACCCGAAGGTCAAAGGATGGGAGAGAAGGTGCAAACGTGCCCGTGATAGCCTTTGGAGAGCTGCAGGCAGTGTGCTTGGGCAGATAAGCTCAAGTAGTGGGCAGCCCGGCCTGGAGGACGGGGTTGGAGCTGTGTCAGCCGGGCATATATGCGAGCAACCACGCACCGTGCTGCTTCTGAAACAGAATTACTCAAATTCCACATGACGACACTGTTAGGTGATTTCCATTGATATTTCTGTTGAGTCACTCTATGTAAAGTTGGAGTTTTAAGGTACAAATGAACGCAGTCCCTAGGCTGACCTTATCTGCTCTTACTGGCTGGGCTATGTTCCGTAGGTACCTGTCATCTAACGATCTCCCAGTGCTATCCAGATCTTCATTAACATTTCGCCCTTATTTCAGCTTGTTTATTTCTTTGCATGCAGATTTCCTGTGCTCCGGATCGGTTTGTTTCCCTTGCCAGCAGGCTGCGTGCGTGGGGTCCCTCCACAGCTTTCATCTTTGGGGTTGTGACATGAGCCTGCTCTGAGCAGTGCGATGGGAACACCACAGCATCGGGGAGAGGCCCGACTTTGGTTGGCTTGCTGGAAGGAAATGCCCCTGCCTTGGGGAGGATTGCCATGGCTTATGGGGAAATGGTCTTGCTTCTAAGTTTGTGATGGGGATTCCAGTCTGAGCTTTACCATCCGTACCTTCTGCAGCAGTTGTCCCTCGGGTAGAGGAGGCGTGCTGGGAACTCTTGTGGAAAGGGCAGGCAACTCTAGGGTCCCCGCATGGGGCGGCCACGCAGCGTGCATTTCCCTTGCTAGGGCAAGCAGCTCACAATTCACTCTTGCTCCCGACGGCTTGACTCGTTAAGGTGCCTTTCAGACCTGAAACTTCTGTCCCTGCTTGCAGTGTATCAGCCCGCTCAAAACATGTGGGAACTAGCGAGCAAATATTTCTCTCTCACGGTGAGCTCCATCTCTCTCATCCTGATACAAGTCCTTGGGCACAGGGGAATACAAGAAGCCAAGTAAGTATCATTTTGTTATAGTTCAGCTGCATTTCTCTCCTGGTGTTACCTGCTTGTCTGCAGATGCACCAGGGTCCCCAGGGCTCCTGAACACTTCTTTTATTTTTATTTTTATTTTTATTTTTATTTTTTTTATTTCCCCATCTGCTGCCCTCACGTTCACTCCTGGGCAGTGGAAATGCACCCCAAAAACCTTTGTCTGTGGTTAATGGGGAGAGGAGAAAAGAGACTGTTAGAAACTTCTGGGACGTGCCAGGACAGCTGTTGATACGGGCAGGTCAAAAGAGACATGCACATGGAGGGAACTTTTTACTCTGGAGGCAAAGGGGACTGCCCATGCAGGTGAGAAGGCCAAGGAAAAATGCTAACGAGTGCGAGGTGGTTAGCAGCAGTCAGAAGCTGCTAATTATCCCACGCTCCGGCTTGTTCTCATGGGAGCTGGGAAACTCGCTCTTTGATCCGCCTGTAGTTCATTTTATAATTGGATGGGGGTTCCAGATGTTACCGCCGAGGGTTTTAGGGAGCTGGTGGGAAGAGAGAGTTGAATCAAGGGCCTCAGATGGTCACCAAGGTGTTCTCAGTGTTTTGCTAAACAAGAACTTTGAACATCTTTCACCTTCTTGTCCTTACGGAGTTACTGATGGGGCTCTTTTGTATCACCTCTTGAACGCTCTTTTCTTTACCATAGTCACCCTTAAGGTTCCACCCTTTTTCACTCCAGTTTCATGGAGAAGAGAGCTGAGTGTTTACTTCCTACTGCTTCGAAGAGGTTTGAATTGCATTAAGTTTGTACCACGTTGCTGCAGTTCTCTCTGACTAGTCCAATAAATAGATTTACTGATTTAGTGGCATTTAGTGGTAGCTACTGCAGCAGCAAGGCTGGAGAGGACTCCAAGAACATGAGTGGAAAGGGAATTTTTAATTTGTCATTGCAGATGACAAATTTTGAAAGCCTAATTCTGGCAGTTAGATCATTTCATGAGCAGTGCATCCAACCTAAGCAAAACAACTGGAGATGTAAAGATGTAATTTTTGCACTAAGTTGCTCATGAATGGGCTACGGCTCAAGATATTAGCAGAAATCAGCAGGAGAGGAAGAGTCACGCTTCCTGTCTGCTCCACGAGGAGACGAGTCCGCTCCCAAAACGCCTGGTCTCCCAGGAGCTCTGATTACAGACTCTCACTGCACTGCGGGTTCCTGCGCTGTTTGCAGAAGAATTTCTCCTGTGGCAGACTGGAGACTGATAGGAACCGAGAAAGAAGGTTGGCCAGCTATAAAAGAAGTTGCAGAAGCACCGGTATAGTTAAAGTACCGTGGATATAACAGTGCGATCTCTGTTATTATTCCAAATAATGCCTTCTCTCATTGAGTAATACAAATAGGGTCAGAAAACTACCTCTCAGAACAGCTTCCAAAGCGGGAATTATGCAGTAAGCAACGGCTCGGTAATTGTATTGGTAAACTGCTGAGTGCAGGCAAACCCTGGCTCCTGTAGCAGTCCCAGGAAACATCACAGAGGAGGGCATCAGTGCTGCTAAAGGGCCAGTGGTTTTCTAAAGAAATGTTTTCCATAGCCAACTATATAATCTGAAATTAGGCAATAGTGCCTAGAGACCACAGTGGCATACATGGATGGGAAGTAGGAACAACCTCTTGAGGACCTCCTTATGACTTAAGACGCCCAGCCACATGCACGCTGTGAGCGCTTACAGCTCCAGGTTGGACAAAAAGCTGCATTCACCCAGCACACACACTTGTCAGTCGTGCTTTGCTGTTGACCATGAGCCCTGCATGGAGTTGTGTCCCCTGCCAGCTGATAGAGAGGGGCATGGGACACGCAATCCCCATCCTCGATGGAGCCTAAAGGCTGGCTTATGGGACGATTATGGGAAGTGTGCATGTTTCCGCCACCAAAAGAGGAAGGTACTGCACAGCTTCCTCGTCGTTTGTGTGATGAGAAAAGCTTGATCGAGGTCTGGCCATCCAAATGAAAGATGTCAGCCCTCCCAGAAGGACTCCAAGTTGCTGTTCCAGAGGTGGTCTGGAACCTTCTGGTATCTGGAGCCTCCTCCTGTTGTACTACACCACTTGTACACTACGTCCTGAGAGTGGAGTATTTCTTCTGTGAGGGTGGAAGTAAATGGCAGGGGCGTATGCAAACTGTGAGCAGCAGCCCTGGGGAATGGGAAACAGGAGATGGAGAAATGGGGAGGAAGAATGGGTGGTTCAGCCCAGAGTAATGTGGGTACAGCATCCCCAAGCACGTCCATTTATTGAGGTTTGCACCATGTCCCCGACTTCTCAAGGCTGACACTAAGAGGCTTGTATTTGTTTTATAAAGAGAGAAATGAATGGCTTAGATTGCACTGCTGTCTTTCAGGAAGCAAACTACAAGTCTGATCAGAGTGGGGTATAGCATTGTCCAGGTGTATATGGCCGGTGTGTGTGTATCTTCATGTGCGCATGTGTACAAACACACAGGTTACTTCTAGGAAGCACAACATGTTGTAGTCTGAAGATTAATCCAGATTAGGATTTGATTTCCATATTCATTCAGTGAGAACATTATAATTTTGTAGTTCTAATGAAAATACTGCATATGTTGGAACAATGACCATTCTTGCAGCCAAACACAGCAGTCCCTGGTGAGTTATACTAGCTCTACTCTCTCAGGTATTAGCAGGGGGAGGGGGGAGAATCTTGCACTCAATAATATATGGATCCTTAAAGATTTTTTTTGAGCAAGTAATAATTCTTTAGAAATTAAGGCTAATTAAAAGCAATACCTTACCTATAAATGCATTCAGTTACTTTGTCAAGATAATTTTATTTTTGTTTCCTGTGATGTTGCCTTGTGCATCCTAATCAGCGTTTTGCTGTAATTGTGATGACCACCGAGACAGGCTCCTTTAAAAACTGGAAGGAAGTAGCAAGCGGTTGGACGGTAATAGACTTGAGTGTCTTCTGGATATTTACAATGGATTAGGCTTTTTATTTTAGGGTCAGTGCAGCCTTAACCTGAATGCAGTGGTTTATGGCCAATGCCAGCATCGCTTCTGGGTGCAAAGCACATGTGAGAAATGCCTACGTGCTTGATGTGCTTGAAAGGGGAAAGGGGAACTTAGAAAGATCTCTTCCCTCCACTGCTCACCCTCAGTCATTGATCCCAGCTTCCTCCTAAGTCTTTCCTGGGTAGTGAAAAATGAAATGTGTGATGGAACCCAGCTTTTTGCCCCTTCAGCTGTTGGCACATCTGTTATTCTGCTGAGGATGAGATGCAAGTTACCATACGGCTGAAATGTTAGTGACTGAAATTCTGGCGACTGCCCCCGAAAAGCCAAGCTAATATTTCAGCAGCTTGTCTCTTCCCGGTCGGTATGCAGAGAACCTCAGGTTTGATATTTTAGCCCTTCTTGTCTTTCTCGGAGCACAAAGCAAAGCAAAATTAACCCTCCTGCTTACCCAGAGTCTATTCTCTGCGTGCACACGCTTGTGCGTCGTTGCGTGCTGGTGTCTCACAGCTGGTGCCCCTTGGTACCAGGCTGTCCCAGCTCCCTTGGGCTGGTTGCTGCAGGACTGTACCTGCTCCCATCCTGTCCGAAACCGTTGCTAACTCCGTGCTGCAGCCAGCCAAGGAGAGCAATAGCGTTTGTGAACGATACAGCGTTCAGAATGCCTTTTTATACTTTCCTACCAAAGCAAAACTTGAAACGTTGTGCCAGTGTACCGAGTAGTTTTTCAAGTGCGTGCTGACAATGTTATCTATTTGCATGTGTGTCTTCTGAATGCGAAGAGTGAGTGAGAATGGTTTGTGCCATGTGTGGATACAGATTAGTTTTGGCTAAGGCAAGGAAGATGTATGACAAATAAAATCCTTTTCTCCTGCTGTGAACAAAATAGTTATTTGTAAGTATTTGCCAAACAGTTTGGATGAGCAATTTTAAGTGTCAGGCATCAAAATTACTTGCAAACTGTTTGCTTTCTGCATGTGCCACTTGTGTTGTGTTGTGGTTCGTAATTACTTGTTTTTGCTCAGTGACTGAGTTATTGAACTTGAGAAAAAACAGAGATATAGAAATATATAGTATGGGATAGGGATGAATGAGGAGTGCAAACACCCGGTGAGTTGTGCTTCCCAGCTCTGCTTTATGGAGATGTTTTCTCTGTTTTACGAGCAGAGAACCTGAGCTTGGAGTTGCTAGGTGAATTGCTGCAGTCACAAAGTGAGGCAAAATAGGCAGAAATAGAAGCTGGAATGCCTGACTCCACATGTAGAAAAGTTCAAGTTTGGAAGTCTGACAAACAAATAAAACTTGGTGCTAACTAGTTGCAGCAGGCAGCTTCTCTTGTCCACAAGCATGCTGCATTTGCTATGAAGCAAGGCAAGAAGAGCAGAAGAGTTGCCCTTCTTCCAAATCACCATAAAGAGATTCAAATGTACAAATGCTTGTTTACATATTTTTTGAAATTCCCTTTGTTTTGTTTTTGTTATTTTTTTTATATCTTATCTAAGTTTTTGTTTGATTAAAGCACTCTGTTGCAGTGTAGTCATGGCAACAAGTTTACTTGAATGAGTCTCTTTTTCTAGGAATGTAAGATATAAAAGAAAAGAAAAACAAACCCAAACAAGACAGGCCTTCATGTGGTCCTGACCCAGCCTTTATTCATAATGATGGAGGCGAAGGGAGTAGTGAGTGAGGAGCGAGCACGGAGTTGTTTATGTGCATTTGACTCTGTGAGTTTGCTGGAGACTCTGCTTATGTCTGCGACTGTTCATACGAATGCCTTTGCATATCTTTTATTCAAATACAGCGTGCTTGTGCATGACCACATAAGAGCTTTGGTCGCAGTGACGACAAAGTCCTGGCTGCCTCCCTGTACTGAGCTGGATTGTTCTGGTTACAATTTCAGAGAAAGCACAGCGGCACAGACTTTGGTGAGAATTCCCCGGAGAAGCGCCGGTCCACGTTGGTGCACCTCCTCTGCGATGTCTGCTTGGAATACCCCTGTTAATTCATTAACATTTAGCTACAGCAGATGGATGGTTGCAGTCATATCTGGAACTGCAATAGAGACATCACCCAGACTAGGACCTATGCGTACGTAAAGTTTTACGGTGCTGTAACAATAATTGTTCAGAAATGTTCCCAGTGGAAGTTGCACAGCTGTCTGGTGGGGTGCGGCTGTGCTAGCGGAGAGGTGATGTATGCTAATCCCATAATTACTAGGGCATTGACTACACAACACCGATTTCTAGAAAGGAGGAGAATTAGAACAATACAAAACCTGTCTGCAGAGATGCCCAGTGATTTAAAGGCTTTCGAACATGTTAGCCCTAATTAATGTGAAAGCTGTAAGCCGGCTCAGGTAGTGTGTACTTCAGCACCTCCTAAATTGGTTAAGGCAGGTTCTACCTAGCCTTTAATTTGACCTCTCTAGCATGCATTAAAAGTAGTTACACCTTGATTACACTAGACTCTTGTGACACTTCACTTCCAAAGGATTAGCTAACAAAGTTCATCCGCCTAGTCTAAACAGCTGTGCTTTGTGCACACGTGTTTGTATACACTTGTGAATGAGGGGACAGGCCCTTGGCTGCTTCTTTTATAGCACTGTTTGATGCTGGGGTGGCACGCCAAATGTTATCTTCTTCTTGGTGGCCGCTGATTTTTTATTGTTTTAACCCAGCAACAGATTCCAGCCGTGCCCGGCTTCTTGGATAGCCAGTTTTTCAGTGTTTCTTTTTGTTACTATGATTGTAGGCGGGAGGGAAGGCAGGAAGTTGGAGAGTGGAGTAGCGCAGAGTGATCTACAAGTGCTGGGACACAGCCAAGCTTTAGATTAATACATCATGACCATCATTTCACCATCTTTTGATACACTGAGTTTTTCTTAGCAATGGAGCAGATTAGAGTAGAAAAAAAAAAAACTAAAAACAAACTTTAAGGAAAAAGAGAATCTGGTGATGGCTTTCTTCTGCATTACAGCTTTGATATCTCAAGTCTTTCACAACAGCTACAAATTAGCAGTAAATAACATCCCAGGAGAGAGGAATAGGCGAGAGAGAAAGATGCGTTTTTAATTGCAATATGGGCAAAAAAAAAAAAAAAGTATAGTTAATACAGAGAGAAACACGGGGAGGCTGTCCAACGGCTGGAACTGCAAAGAAGAAGGCACTTGCCTTAAAAGTAAAGGGTCAGAGAGAATTGTTAATATAACAGCAGCTTTGATACTTAAAGCCTTATTCCACTGGTGATTTCTGTAAGTGCTCTTTTTACATCACACAGGCACCAGTTGAGTGTAGCTAAATTTGTTGTTTTCCAAAACCTTTGTAGGGAAGGGCAATCTCCTGTGGGCCTTGAACACTGAAGTGTGAAGTCAGTAAAAAAATTTTCCATTGGTTTTAATGGAAATAGGAATCTGCCCTTTTAATTGAAACTTCTTGTTGCAGAGATCTCAAAGCTGATTCTGATCCGAATTTCCAGCATACCTGAACTCCAACCACTGAGGAAGGGAGATGAATCAGTACTTTTATCCTGTTAGGTTTTCCAGTGCCGTATCCTCTGTATTGAACTACGTAGATTGGTCTCACTGGTGCTCTGCTATATGGGGTACTTGTAGGGAAGGTGATTTGGAAGAGGTATTTCATGAAAATACTTGGATGAGAAGAGTTTTTTAACCCACACTGACTGTCCCGGGCCATTCTCTTGGAAGCAGACAAAGGTAGGAGGTAGGGATGTATGCAATTGACAGCTCTGGTTTGTTGTGTAACCTCATACTACCCTAACCCTACTTCCAACAAATAAACAAAATACCTCTTAGTGAGTTCTAGGGGGCTCCTTTTTCTCCCCAATAATTCAGTGTAAGTGGCAGTCTTCTGTATCAATGGGATTAAAAAGGGTACAGCCCAGCAGTTCCCGAGGAAGCCCTTTTTGAGAAGCAAACCCCTTTCCAGTGTCCTCCTTGCCAACCCTCCGCCCCTGAAGACCCTCGTGTGCCCTCTCTGCTGCTGCTCTTGCTGCTGGGCTGTCAAAATGTCTCTCGTAATGAAGCAGTCTGGCCTGAGGCTAGTATTACCTCCAGTACTGATCCTGCTGAGCGTGACTCTGGCAGCGTGGCTGGGCTGCTCACGTGCTGCAGCGAGCACAGAGCCCGGGCCACACCTGGCAAGGAATAAAAGACAAAAAGCCGTGAATCCTGTCTGTTAGAGAGCCTTGATGTCCTCCGAGGCTCTAAAAGGGACTGGAGAAGGTATGAATGTGGCTGGTTCGGGAAGTGGTGGTGTGGCTGCTTGGTCTCCTGCCTTGTCTTTTGGTCAGCTTAGGGTGACTTGGTAGGGTCAGAGCTGTCGCTTTCCATCACGGGTGTGATCATGTCAGGCCAATTCTGGGGGAAAGATCGAGGAGAGGAGTGGGGAGAGGAGCTGTTAACTTGCAGTCATAAAGGGCTAAGCACCCCACCTTCATTCGGGGAAATGACAGGGCCCAGGGAGTACTGCCCCATTCGTTGAAGGACCTGCTTAATTACCTGAGCTCTCCTGGTGTGCAGGACACAACTTTGCTGGCATCGTTACTTTAGGGCTGTGAGAAACCCCTGGTACGGCACGGCCAGCCAGGGCTGTGCTCTAGGAGCACTCTGTGGAGTCGGTCTGGCCATTTTACTTGTGCCTGGGTGCCTCTTTCCTCCCAGCCTCAACCTGCCTTTCCTGTCAAGGGGCAGAGCCTGCACCTACAATGAGTTTTTAAAACACTCAGCACCAGGGACCTTTGATCTCAGTTAGAAACCCAGGTTTACTGTCACACGTAAATAACAAATTACATATAGGATGTTCCCTCTCCTTTTACGGGTAGAATAATGGAGGCCTCTCCAGGATAAGTAATTTGTCCACGAAACTGATGACAGAATAAGGAGGAAAATCCTTATCAGTTAACTTTCAGACCTGTGCTTGAAGCACCATCTCTTCTTGTAATACGCTTTACAGGACAGCTAGCTCTTGGCTGCTGTTGACACATTTGATCAGGGAGAAACAAAAGGTCCTGGTTTTGCTTCAATCCAAGATGATGTATTCCAGAAGTGAGGAACTAAACGTTAGAAAACGATCACTATTTATTACGCTTAGTGCGGTAGTGCCTCTCTGAGCAGATTAAGAATCATGCTTTCACTTTGCTAGGTGCACTGGAAACACGCTAAAAAAAGACGGTGATTTGCACCCCCAGACTTTAGCACACTCCAATTCCTTAGTCTGGCATTTGCAAAGCATACCTGGTTCTCTCTTCAACCACGTGTGCGTGGATGTGCTTAGATCTCTCTGATCTGCTCGCCAATGGTGAATCTGTTTACACTAATCCTGAGAGCTCGACTCTTAAGAGACTGGAGCTGAACAACTTGAGGCTCCTGCTGTTGGACTCAGACTTCCAGACAGAGCTCTAATGCTTTATTACAGTGAGGAGGGGTAGGGAGGACTTGGTAGTAAATTTTAGTACTTGTAAGAGACTGATGGCCTTGAATCTGTGCCTCTTGAATCCCTCCAAACTTTGCTGAGGTCTTCTGGAAAGCCTCGTGTGTGTGCAGGAAACGCAGCCTGGCCCAAGCCCTGCACCTCGTGTTGAGCCACCATCAGGAAGCCTCCCTCTGCCAGTGCTTGGCCAATGCACCTATGTCTTGACTGGCATCAAATACCCATTTTTGGGGGGACCGAAGCGCAGCCAAGTAGATGCTGCCCTTCTAGAATGAAGTCAAAGCATATTCGCTTATGAGTAGGTTCAGATCTGAGCCCAATTTCTTTAGAGATTGAAAGCAACTGAGCTGACATGCAGTGGGAAAACCCCACGGCAAGTCAGCTTTTCCTCTGAAAAGAGAAGGTAAATACAAGTCCTCTGGGTTAGGAAAGGTTTCATCACAGGTGGCTGATAGGGGCAGAGCGGACGCTAGGTGCTGTTAGGGGAGCTGAGGGAGCAGCCAACCCACGGGATCCGAGGGGCCTGGAAGTGCCACAGGAGGACGTGTTCCTACAGGGTGAAGGCCGTTCCTGCTCCTGTGAGCCCTCCTGGAGGAAGCCTTGAGACCCACCTTTGAAGACGGCCAAGCTGTCTGCACTTGGAGGTGAAGTTGCCATTGCGGATGGAGGTGGCAGAAGAACAGCAATCACTATGACTGTAAAAGAAAGCAAGCTTTGAGAGAAAATACTCATTCCCCTCTAAAAAATGAAAAGCAATCAGCCCCGTGAAGCCAAGTCACAAAGAAAATGGAGTCAAATGAAGTCTGAAGCAGCTCTGCGAGCCCTGCAGAGAGCTCAGGGCAGTTGTAGGTGTGCCAGGCGAGGAGGTTTTCTAGGAGGACAAGAGCAGTTCTGCTCACCCTACGGCCTCCTCACCTGAGCTCCATCCAGAATCATCGCACGCTTTCGCAGAGAATGCCTGTGTCTCCCAGAGCCTCTTCCAAGCATTGTTCTTGGTTCATTAGGTGATAATAGAAAGTAATTTTTCCCCTGTCATCTTGAGCAATCAGAGGCATTAAGAATAAGAGCCTAAGCCTGAAAGCCTAAATGAGAGGGCTTGATGGGTATGTATATCTGCCTCCTTCATTAGAGCAAGAAGTGAGAGGATTGCTCCCAGAGCTTGCATTCCTTGCGAATAAATAGGCGAGGAAGAGTCATGGTCAAACAGGGCCAGGAGATGAGATTTGGGGCTTCAGGTTCCATTCCCCGACCTGCAGAACCCCGGAGAGCCGTTTTCCTCCCCCTTTGCTGGTGGGAAGCAACAGCTTGTCCCACAAGGTGCCCATCAGAGGACACGGTGGAGAGAGGGGTTCCCATCAGCTGGGGGCTGCGGGGGGCAGAGAGCACCCGTGAGATCTCAGGCAAATCACTTGGTGCCCGAATGTGAGCTCCTCACCCCTATTAGCCTGTGTTCACTCATGGTGGGACTGAGTAGCTGCACGAGTAACTGCGTAAACCCAGCGTGCGTACGGCATTCACGTTCTGGATCTCAGCCTCTTTACCGCTAAAATGAAGCTTTTTAGCTTCCTCGTAAAGGTGCTGGGAGGTGGTGGGCCTTCTCATCTCTGCCCAGAGAGCATCAGAGAGAGGGCGCTGAAGGGGCAGGGGCTGGTTGGAAATTGCCCCGCTACCTCTGTCAGTGGCTACCAGAGCAGACGGGAGAGATGCAAGCGAATCCATTTCTCACTGTCCAGAAGGCAAGTTTAACTTGCCACCACCTCCCCTGTAAGAAAATATGTACTAAAGTGTGCACCTTGGAACAAAATCAAGAATTGTTGTTGTTTGGGATGGGATACCAATGCCACCTTGTAAGACCTGTGGAGCATATTTCTTGTACTGTGTTTCAGGGGATAATTTCTTTTTATTTCCCTTCCAGGTAGGATTCTTCCCACTCAGCCGATCCCAAGCAGCATTAAAGGTAGGGACCTCTCATCACCATCACAAATCTCCGTAACAACCACACAACTTAATTTTGGGCCGCGCCGTCCTCCTGGGTCTGCTCCGCGTGGCCGTCCACTGCGGCTCCTGACACAAAACCACATTACAGCACACCCCCTACTTCTTCCTCCATCCCTAGGGGGGCAAAAGAGAAGGATCGAGCCCTCCTTCTCCGGGCTTTTCCCACCGGGAGCCTGCCAGGCAGAGCAGCGCATGCAGCCAGGCGTGCGGAGGGAGGCGAGCCCGGCTGGCAGGGGGCAAGCCCAGCCGCGCCAGCCGCCGGAGCCGGGCTGGCGGCTCCCCTGCGGCTCCGGAGTTGGCTCCGGAGCCGGATCCGGAGCTGGCCCCGGAGCTGGCCCCGCCGGCCGTCGCTCACCCCCTGTCTCCCCGCCGCCGCCGCCGCCGGCGCGGCGCTTGCAAGCGCCTCCGCTCTTTAAATGGGCCAAGTTAAGAGAAGCGGCGGCGGCGGAGGGAAAGCTTGTTTGGTCGGAGTCTGGGAAGTGCGCTGCGACTTCGGAGCGCAGATCAATATACGTCTGTCCCGGCTCGGGGGAGGGCCGGGGGGGCGAGCCGGCAGCCCGGCAGAGAGCGGCGTTCAGGGGCTGGGGGCGCCTGCGTGGGGAGCGCCCGGCGTGCAGGAAAGCACGAGCTGGCGGGGCTGTGCATGCGTGTGTATATATATATATAAATATGTAGATAAATATATATATGCACACACATATCTCTGTAACATAATACCGTGTTTGGTTTGTTTTTTTTTTTTTTTTTTTTCCTTAAATTCCGCGCAGGAGTGGGAATTAAATATACCAACCGGCGGGGCTCCGGTGGGAGCGGGGCGAGGGCGCAGGGGTGCAGGTGGAGGGGGGGGGAGGCCCCCGGGAAACTTCTCCGCCCGGCCGGCTGGCTGCAGCCCCCGGGCGCTGCGGGGCAGGGCAGGGGCGGCCGGCACCGGGCGGCCCCCGGGGGCCGGATCCTGCCCGCGCCCGGCGGGCGCCGGCGGCGGCGGCGGAGGGGAGGGAGGCGGGTGGCGGGGTGGCGGCGGCGGGGGCGCAGCGTTTCATTTTAATTATCGCCTAGAAATAAATAAACCAGGTGTCAGTTTAAAGGAAGGAGGGGAGGAAGAAGGGGGGGGGGGGGGAGGAGGGCGAAAGGGGGCCGGGTGGGCGGCGGGGAACCCTCCAGCCTGGTGAGAAGGTGGGTCGATCTGGGGGAATCAATAAGCGCTTTTTTTTTTTTTTTTTTTTTTTTAAACCAAAATAATGTCTACGGCAGCGGAGACCTCTCCGAGATGTCAGGTATTAGTCCGGAGGGGCAGATCTGCGAGCCACACGGCAGCTCCCGGGGCTACGGTACATTAGGCTCTCCGTGGGAGAGGGATCCCAGGGAGCTCCGCTGGGGAGCCAGCCCAGGAGATTTGTTCGCGGGCTGCTCCGGGGGATACCAGCCACCTCCGGCACCCGAGCGCCAAAGGTGCTCGTGTTCCTGCTGCTGCTGCTGCTGCTGCTGCTGGCGCATTTCATCCAAACTCCAGCCAGAGCGGGGGCAAGTTGAGCCGGAGACATCAGAGCCGCTGCGCTTCGGAGAGGCGAGGGCGCCCGGGGAGCGCAGCAGCACCATGCCTGCTATCAAGAAGGAGCGACTTGACAGGGAAGAGCTGGCCCTGGCAGCCTTCAACCAGCCCATGGAAACCCTACCTGACTATCTCGCCCCTCTGGCCGCCGCTGCCATGCCGGTGGTAGCCCCCCACCCGCCGGCGTACGAGCAGATCTTTGCCCACCGCGCGTACCTGGGCTTCCACGAGAGCCCCCACCCCTCCCACCCCCACCACCACCTCCCCGAGGACCTGATGCTGGAGAGGTTTTCCTCCATCCCGGATTTCCAGCCCTTCTTTGACAACGGCGAGCCTTGCATCGAGGTGGAGTGCGGGGAGAACAAGGCGCTGCTCTACATCAATAAGTTGTGCCAGGGGAGCAAGGGACCCTCTATCCGGTACCGGGGCGAGTGGCTCACCCCCAACGAGTTCCAGTTTGTCAGCGGCAGGGAGACGGCCAAGGACTGGAAGCGCAGCATCAGGCACAAAGGTAGGGGCGCTGCCCCCCCCCCCTCCGCCCCCCAACAATTTTTGGGGGTCCCCAAAATTCTCCGCTCTTCCTCAGCATCCTCCCCCTCGCCCCCCCCCCCCAACGCTTCGGCGGCCGGATCCGGGTGGGGGGGGGGGGGCTGTGTGGGGGTGTGTGTGTTGGGGGAAGCGGGGGGGGGGGCTCCCCGTTACCGGGGGGGGGAGCTCGGGACCTCGTTTTGCTTCCCCCCCCCCCGGGGCTCTCCCCGCCGCCCCCCAGCCGGGCACCCCGGGAGCGCGCAGCGCGGCTGGAAGTTTTCCCAGCGATTTGGCAGCGCCGCCGGGGGGAGGAAGAAGAGGAGGAGGAAGAGAGGAGGTGGGGGGGGGGGACACGAGTTGTGGGGGGGGGGGGGGGAGGCGTCTCCTCGCTGGGGGGGGGGGGGAGAAGTTTCGCTCCGTGCGGGCACACGGCGGGGAGCACCCCGGGGGCGGCGGTGGCGGCGGCGGCTTGGAGGGGGGGGGGGGACACAGACAAACCTCGGAGGGGGGGCACAGGACGGGGGGGGGGGCAGGGACTCGGCGCCACGGGGAGCGGCGGCTCCGTCGCGCCGGGGTGAGGACGAGGCAGCTCCGGGGCGGCGGGCGGGGCGCCGGGGGGGTGTTCCCCCGGCTGCTGGGTGGTGCGGGACCTCCGCCGTGCCGCCGGGGGGGGGAGCCGGTCCTCCCCCCCCCCCCCTTCCCTCCATCCCTCCCTCCCTCCCTCCCTCCCTCCTTCCTTCCCTCCCTCCTTCTCTCCCTCCCCGCCGCAGTCCCGGCGCCGGGGCCGGCGCGGCGGAGCTGCTGGTGCGGGCGGCAGGTGGAGGCAGAGCGGGGAGCCGCAGCCGGCCGGGGGGGGGCCGGGGGGGGGGGAATGGGGAGGGGAAGGGGTACGGGGGGGGGTCAGGGGGCGAGGAGCGGAGCCACGCAATTAGCGAGAGCCGGGGGGGAAAGGGGGGGGGGGCTGGGGGGGCGGCTGACACCTCGCCCCGGTTATTGATCGCCGGGGGGGGGGGGGGGGGAAGGGGGGAGCAGCTTCGGGGGCTGCTCCGGTTGGCAGTGCCGCACGCCTTTCCAAGCGAAAAACCAACAGAACGGTTAAAAATCTTTTTTTTAAAAAAAAACCTTATTTTTAAAAAATTCTTAATTAAAAAATCTTAATTAAAAAATATTTATTAAAAATCTTTATTTAAAACTCCTTATTTAAAAATCTTAATTTAAAAAAAAAAACTTATTTTTTTTAAATCTTAATTTTTTTAAACCTTTTAAAAAATCTTAATTTTTATTATTATTTTTTTAATTCTTAATTTTTTATTTTTTTATTTTTATTTTCTCCCTGGCTGCCTTCAGGAAACCTCGGTTCCTCCGGGGTGAGTCAGGAGAGGCCCGAGGCTGAACTGGAGGAGCTGGGGGGGGGGGG
Source organism: Anser anser (assembly GCF_964211835.1). NCBI lineage: Eukaryota > Metazoa > Chordata > Aves > Anseriformes > Anatidae > Anser > Anser anser. The sequence goes on along the minus strand of NC_139738.1, from coordinate 3,887,830 downwards.
GGGGGGAAGGCTCCGGGCAGCTCGGGGAAGGAGCAGGCAGCCGCCGAGGCGGGTGGGTGCTGGTAGGCAGGGGAGGGTAGCGCCTGTCTCCCTGAATCCTGTCCTCCTGTGAAGGTGCTGATCTTTCTTCTTTTTTTTTTCTGCTTCTCCTCCTTGTTTCCTTCTCCTCTGCATCCAGGGAAAAGTTTGAAGACTCTTATGTCCAAAGGAATCTTACAGGTACATCCTCCAATCTGTGATTGCCCTGGGTGTCGAATTTCGTCTCCAGTGGTAAGATTACTGTTAAAATATGTGCTTTAGTTAAGACATCCCCCCTCTCCTCCGCCTCCTCCCCTTAAAAAAAAAAAAAAAAGAGCAAACCAAAAAAAAACCCACCAGCCCTTTGCTTCTGTGCTCAGCAGGGGTGGGAGCTGCCAGTCCCTGGGGCTGCCAGCGCTGCCTGCGGACAGAGCAGGTGGGGAGAGAGGTGTTTAACCCAAAGGCTGCGGCGCGATTGCGTGGCTTTCGGGGGGAGCCGGCTCCGTGCAAAGGGCCAGCAGCTTCGTCCTTATCCTCACTCTTTGATTTCTGTGTGTTTTGCAGAGGTGTAAAATGGATAAATAAAGCAGAAGGGAATTGCGAGTGCACCCGCGTGCTAGAGTCAGAACAGCCGCGGTTTACAAACCATTAATGATTTTTTTTTTAAGCTAAACTGAAGGAGGAACGGGCTCGTCTTAAACATTCACAAGTTTTACAACGTTCATCGCGTAGATCGCTACTTTTGTAGATCTTTACAGCACAACTTTTGGGTTCCTCTCTGCCTTTATCTTGAGAACTTTCAAAATCTCTATACGACATCAGCATTTTCATCCAAAAGATGCTGGTGCTGTAAATAAAAAAAAACCTACTGAAATCATGCTCAACTGAGGCATTAAAACCAGTTCTTCGTGTGCAGGAGTAACCATAAAATACAGAAATATCAAAAGGCGATGGCAAAGCTGTTGGTTCATGGAACTGAACCAGGTCTTGTTCTGAAAAGCCATCCGAGACTTAGAACATTGCTGTCAGTAGCACTGTGGGAGCAGCTGCCACTTGCGATTTGCTTCCTTTAATCCACTAAAATTAACCAGTTTTTTTTTCTTTTATTGTCTCTATGAGATCCGAGGGACGTTCTCGTTCCACCCGCAGCATCTTGGTGATGCGGCACGATGGACTTGAGAACTGGAATGCTTTCTGCATGGCGTGTGTATGTGCATGCGGTGTACGTCTGCAGGCAGACACGGTCACAGCTGTGGGATCTGGGTCTGTGGGGTCAGGTTGGTGGAGCAGCCGTCCGGCCCCACCGGGCTCCCAGGTACAGCTACGCTGCCTGACGTGGTGTCCTAAACCCAGCAGGGCGGACGGACCAAAACCTGGCGTTTCCGAGGGACTGCTGTCGTTCCTCTGAGTTTGGGGGCAAAGTGGGATGCTGTGTGATAAGCTTGCTGCCGTGTTGAGTTCTGTGCATGCTTTAGCTACTAATCTGTACGGACTGGAGGCCAACGAGCAGTGATCTGAAGACCAAAGGGATTTGCAGCACTTGCTGCTGGGGCTGAGAAGTGTCTGGCCAGGTGATGCTGGCTGCTTGTCGTTTTCTGCGTAGCGAGTTGCGGGGAGTGGTGGCCAAAAGGCCACCTCGTACTTCCCTAGCAGCAGCATTTTTTAATAGATGCGCGGGGATGCTGTGCGTTTACAAAGGGAGGCAGCTGGGCATGGAACAAAGGCTATATTAAAGCGGCTTTTAAAATAGAACTGAATTTGAGAAGTTCAGACGGGAAAAGAAGGGTTCGTGTAGTTTTGGGAGAGGAGAAATGAATCCCCCCGGACTCGGCTCCTACTGCTTCCCCGCTTGTGTGAGCTGCTTGCAGGGGGTTTGATGTCAGAAAGCGCACAGCAGGGCCAAACCCCAGCGAGAGCTTTCATCCAAGCTGTGTTTCTCAGCGCGTACTGCATTTTCTGGGCTGTGATTAGGCCGTAGTCCTGACCGAGCGACAATTTCACGTTTGGAACCTGAAAGCTTTCGGTAGTGCCTGGTAGCAGCTGCGTGTGCTACACGTTCAGAACAGTGACACAAGAAAGGGGGTGCCCACCCCTCTCCACGTAGCGATCCCAGACGTAGGTACCACTGCCACCAAGGGCTGCTTCTCCCCAGGCGTGGAACCGCCTTGTGTTTTGTAGCGTGGATGAGTAGGGACGTTCAGGGCACCCTGGGTGCTTGCGTTCAGACGGAGGCACGGCGGTGGGCAGCCAGCTCCATCCTCTTCCTCCCAGAGCGAGGTCGGTCCCAGGAGAGCAGGACCCCCAGCCCCTGCGTCGCCTTGGCGTGGGGCTGGCTGGCTGTTGGCGGCTCTCCGCATCCTGCCCTTCTCGCTGCCGACGCCAGCAAGAAGAGGCAGCGCTGCAGGGCTCGGGTCGAAGCCCCCCGAGCTCGGGTCGGAGCCCCCAGCCCTGTCTGGCGCCACGCTGCTCCCCCCCCGCCCCTCCGCCTTTGGGGCCAGCCCTGCCGGGGGCTCCCCCACCGTGGCTGGGGAAAAAAAAAGTGGCGCCCGGCTCCGTCGCCCCCCGCCGCCCCGTCGCAGCTCGTTTGCTGCAGCTGCAGACAGCGGCCGGCGCCGGGGCCAGCTCCGCCACCGACCGCTGGTTTCCTGCGAGGCGGAGGGGGAGCAGCCGCGTCGCGCCGGCTGCACTGGCGCCTTCTCCCCCCGGGCAGCAGCTGCCCCCGTGCCGGCATCCGTCCATCCATCCATCCATCCATCCACCCACACATCCATCAGCGGGGGTCAGGGGGAGCCGCTGCTGCCCGGGAAGGCTGCGTGGAGGGGCTTGGGGGGCCCTCGGGTGGAAGACGTTGGGGGGGGGCACAGGGGGGACCCCCGGGATGGGGGGAGAAAGGAGGGTGCCGAGGGGAGGGCAGGGATGCTCTGGGTGGACAGCGCGGCGTGTTCTTCCCCACAGCCCTGCCGAGAAGGGGAGTGGGGTGCTGCACGTCCCCCCACTGTGCTCTCCTGGAGGGCGGCGGTGCCCCCCGTCTTCCCGTCCTGCTTTCCCCGTACCCAGCCTTTGCACCGGAGCTTTCCCAGATCGGGAGGGGAGACGCCGCGCAGGTCTCGGCCCCCGCAGTGTTTTTGGAGGCGCGGGATGCCAAGCGTCCCTACGAGAGGTTTTGAGGAGGGGCCTGCCCCCACGCGCGCACACGTCAGTTCTGGGCAGACACGGCTCGTCTCGCTTGGAGCCCTGGATGCCTTCCAGGCCATTCTGGTGAAACCCGTTCCCTGCAGGGTTCCCCCCAGTCCCCTGCGCGCCTCGCAGCGCTCCCCAGCACAACGTCTCCGCTTTCAGACCCCCGGCAGGGGCCGGGCTGGACGCTCCCTCTTGAACGTGACCTGTGGCTCGCTGGCGGCGGTCTGTGCGGCCGGGCGGAGGGGGGAGCCGAACGATTTTTGTCGAGAGCAGCACTAAAATCTTTACCGCTAAAACAGAGCGTCTTGGGTTTGCAAAGTCTGGCATCGCGTGTCCAGTGTAGCGGAGGGCGGGCGTTTCTTACGAGACTTTTACTTGGGTTGTTTCCCTTGTCAGCACGACCCTCACTGCGTGCTTGGTGCGAGCCATGCTGCCTCTGAAGGTGTGCTAGGGCTGGATGTCAAGGACTCCTCATCCTCTTTTCCGATGGAAAGAGAGGCTGAAAGGCTGCCCGCGGTGGGCTTTGAGGTTCAGGCCGCAGGTACAGAGGGCAGGCAGGCTTCTAAAAAGTCTTATTTATTTATTTTTAAATGTGCCGTAGCTGCATTCAAGCCAAACAGAAAGCACGATAGAATGTGTGGTTTTTTGTTTTTTTTTTTTCACTCTATTTCCTTCGTTGCATGTCAGGACACATGGTAATTGTGCATAACTTGGCCGATGACGATGGTAATTTGTTTGGTTACTGGGGTGGTGTTTTGCTCTTGATTTGATTTATACGTGCTTCTTTTTGTTTGCTGCTGCTTTGCTTTCTTGTTGTTGCTTTCTTTCGATGCCCCCGAAGATAAAGCATTAGTCCAAGACTTTGCCAAGGACAGGAGGAGTAAATATCTGCTTCTTTAAAACCGAGATGACAGCAATCAGCAAAGGCCCTGTTATTTAGCCCTAAGACCGCTGAGCGCCCTGCTGCCTGCCCGTTCGGAGGGGCTCTGCGCCTCCCTCCAGCGTGGCCGTGCCTGACTTCTCCTGGGGTCTGGCTGCAGCTGCAGGCGCTGCCCTGCCCCGGGGGTGCCCTCCTGCCACCGCTGCTCTGCGGCTTGCCAGAGAGCCAGGAGCAGATCTGCGTGGGGTAGGGACAGCGGTGCCACCGAGACCCCTGCGCGCTGGGACCCCAATTCAGAGGCTGCCCCCAAACGGGGACCGTGCCACGCTGGGCGTGAGTCTTGCGAGAGGATTTTGCTGCAAAAAGAGGACTTCGCCCGCTGCTGGAAAATTTAGTTGGCTGCCTGTAGAGGCAGGATTAAGTCTGAAAATTTACTTTTAACTGAATAGATTAGATTTAGGTTCCTTTCCGAGCTGCTGTGGCCTGAAGGATTGGAGCTGGAGAATCTCGGGGTTTATGTGAAGGGGGCTGTTCATAACTTTGCCTTCGCGTCTCTGGGGGCTGCCTTATGAACGTGCAAAAAGCCCCTCTGTAAAGCAGACTTATAAACCTTTTTATCCCCCCAAGGTCTTTGGCACAGTCTGTTGATTTTTATTTGTGGTTTCATGCTGATTTGGATTGTTGCTTTTAATCCAGCACATTTTAGTTTAGGTTAGCATTTGTTGGAGGCTTTTTTTTTTTCTTTTTTTTTTTAAACAGACTTCACTCAGGTGATTTTTAGGGCATGTGTGCTGTACTGGAAACTTCTACCATAAATCCGAGCTCAAAAGTTTATCCAAAATCCATCAGGCACCAACTTCACAGAGAGACTGGGGATACGGCACGCTGTGCTTCTGAGTGGACAAACCGCAGCTCCCGTCCTTACTGGGAGAGGTGAGAGGCTGAGCGCACGGCCTCAGCTTGCAAGGTTTCCAAATCCAAAGGCAGCAGGAGCACGTTTGTGTGCTGCTCTCACAGAAGGGTCCCCGAAACCAGCCGTTCTTGGGCCATTCAGCACTGTGCAGGGGAAAACTGGCAGCTGGAACCGGGGATGGGTGCGGGTGAGAGGTGCTGCTGAAGGCATTCTGCGCTGGAAGTTATTCCTGCTGGTCCTCAGGCTCAGCTCGGGGACAGGGCACGCTGCCACTGCCTGGTGCTGTCCGGCGTCAGAGGTTTGGAGGGGGGGGTTGCTGAGAACAGCTAGTTATTTTACGCAGGGGCAGAACAAAACTAGATCAATGGGACTAAGAGTGCCAGCACAATACTGAAGGATTTAATTTTGTGGATTATTAAATACCCTCTGGAAAGGAAAATATTAATTGGATTGCAGTCTTGTGAGTGAACAGCAGAGATGTATAAGCAGCTATGGCTTAGGAAAATAATTTTATCTTCCTGTGGATTTTAAAGAGGTCCAAGTGGGGGAGGTCTGCCGTAGTGCAAAAACAGCGGTGAAGATTTCTGCTTTTTGGTGAGCAACGAGGAGAAACTGGGTGCAAGAGGTCTCGTGTGATGGAAGGAGCGAGGAAGCTCCATCTGTGAGCTCAGGTTAGTGTCTGTGAAGTGTGTGAGCAATGGGCTGGGCTGACCCACCGACTTTTGGGGTGGTGTTGGTTCCTTGGGAGAGCCAAGGCAGAGCATCGCCTCTGCCGCTGCCTGTTGTGCCCTGCGGTGGGCTCAGGGTTTTACGCACGAAGGCAACGGAGGCAGGATGGGCTTGGCAGCCAGCACTGCTTTCCTGGCGAGCTGTTGGGTTTGTGTTCCACCAGGCCTGGAGAATCTACTGCAAGAAAGTTGCACCTGGGAAGAAAGAAGGATAAATAAATATATAAAGCAGTGAAAGCAGCAGCATCTTGTTAGCGGTGTGTCAAGGGCAGTGTAAAGGTGAGATAGGATAAGTAATTTTGCTGTCAAAATTATTTAGAGATGTCATTAAACTGCTTAGGGCTGTCTTTGCTGCTTCAGGGCACAGACACCTGGTTTTAATTTGCAGTGGTCTATGTCCAAACCTGCTGGCCTTATTCAAAGGGATCAGTGCTAATTTGGAGCCTGGTGGCAAATGCCTTTCGTGAACACGGGATCTAAATGGCAGAGGTGACTAAAGGACCAGAATTAACTCCCTCATAAACTCTGTTCATTTTTCTTTTCCTGGGGTTGTAAAACTATAACGTAGTTAAGTTTGCAGAGCTGATGAACTTTTCAGATTGCTTGTTCTGGTTCAGCTCTGGGGAAAGAACAGAGAAGCAGTCTTGTATTGGCCCCAGACGTTGGCAAAGAGACCCACGCTGTTCCTAATGAAGTAATGCTTGGTCAGAATTTTGCACTTGCAGAATTACTTTGTTTTGTCTATAATTCTTTTTCCTCCCCCCCTTTCTCTCCCTCTCTCTCCTTCCCTCCTTTCTGGATTGTCTTGTTCTGTTCCTTATGCACAGTCTGTTTCCTTTCTCCGGAAAACTTCTTGCCACACAGCAGACACCGGTGCTGACTCTTGCTTAGCACCTCTGCCCTCTTCGCTCCCTTCTTCCTCCTCCAGATTGAAGTTCACCATCTTCACCAAGTCAGCAGCTGGAGAAACACCTTTCTCAGCATTTCGGGGCTCCTTTCTGCTTGGAGCTATTCAGCTTCCTCGCTTCTGGTAGTGAAAAACTCATTATCAGTCTCTGTGTCCCAAATTTGTGTTAAGGGTGATGAAAAGACATCTGAAGAGTTATTTATTGTTGCAGGGTTGTAAGTAAAACGGAGAGCATCGTCTTTAGCTTCCCTGCTTTGCTCTTATTCTGCTCCTGTCTGAAGGTAAATCTTCTGTGTGTGCCACCTCCACTGCTGGAGTAACAATGCATTTCCTTTCTTTTACTTTTGCCTGTTATTTAAAACAAACAAACAAAAAACAGAACAGAGAGGAAATTACACGTTCCCCTGGGTCATAAATATAATCTGATGTGGGATTTTGTTGTAACAAGTCGGAGGAGGAGGAGGGATGGATGAAGGGAATTCCCAGGCTAGGAAGGTTCTTGTTCATTTATTGTAGCTCCACTCAGTGTGGAGCTTGTCCCTTCTCCTGATTTCGCTTTATTTTGCACAAGCACACAGAACTGCAAAATCCAGGAAAACCTTCAAGCCAAAATTTGCGCTTTTGACTTTCTGTATGAAAATCTTCCTGCACGCCAAATCCCTCTGTTTTAAAGCGTCGAGATCGCTTCAATCAGCGTGCAAAGTAGACTTTTTCAGTCTCCTGTATCTCCAGCGAGGCGGACACCCGCGCCTGCATCTTCCAGCACGCCACTCGCTGGAGGCAGCCTCCCTTGGTGCAACGCGTGCCGACGGCAGCGAGCGCTGACTGCCGTCCCCAGGGCTGCTCTGCTGCAGCATCAGAGCAGGGCCTCGTCCAAACCGCCGGGTTTTTTCCAGTGGGGCTCTTGCCAGAGAAAGGTGAACAGGATTTGACCCCAAGTTGCAGCTGGGAAAGGGAACGGTGAGATAAATGGGCGAGCAGCGGGCAGGGATGGAGGCTAAGTGTCCTGCCGCTCCTTGAGGGACTGAAGAGCTGAAAGCTCCCATTATTTTGCACACTAATTGTTCATCCGCATTTGTGCTGCCGCAGCAGCTCTTGCTAGTGGAGATCTCCCATATATTTGGCCAAAGGCGCTGTATTTATACTGGCACACGTCCGCTGCTCAGCTCTGCCGAAGTGGTGCTGGGGCAGTGACGTGGAGCAAGAGGCCTTGCCACGGCTCGGTTGTCTGAGAGCATCTTGGTGCTGCCTTGTGTTTTATCGCCTTGAAAACTGGGAGAAAAATGACTTTGGAATAAGGTTTCATTAGTACTTTGAAAAGTAACAGCATTTTCTGTCTTTAGATGTAAGTTGGTGGGCAGTACCCATGATTTTTGCATTGTGCTGGTCAGTTGGGGAGGTAGAACCTTTCTTGAGTAGCTTCCAGATCATTAAGAAGCAGGAAAACTTCAGAGCTTTTGATGATAGAAGAGATACTTGTCAGCCCTTTGGTCCAGGAAATACATCTGCTTCTAAACTATTTCTGATGATGGCGCTGCAACAAAGTCGTGTGTTGGCTCGTATCTGATTCCCGGTGTGGTGTCGGGAGGTGCGATCGCTTCGGATCGTGTAAGAAGCAGCTCGGGGATTTTAAACAGCTTCAGTGAACTTGGGCATCTTAACCACCGCAGCTTCTTCGTATGAAACTTTTCTCTTGACAGAAAGCAGACCACTCCGCCCCAGCCCGAGTGTCTCACCCCTAGGAGCTCGTGTTTATCGCCGCGTCCCTGGGGCCTCGCAAATTCAGCGTTACGAGTAGGTTCCTCTCCGACGGTAGCTACTGCTCTGCCTATCTCTGCCCATCAAATTGCAAAAACTCCCCCGTAACCCCATCCTTTCTTTTTATCAGGCGATGAATGCGATAGGTGGTACTCAGCTCGGCTGGAGCTGCTTTTGCCGTGTTGCTAGGGCAACCGGAGATAGCCCCCGAAGACAGGAAAGGGCAAGCATTCCTTTCTGCCACCGGCTGGAGCATCAGTGATTGAATGAGATTAGATGGAATTAGATAATCCTGAAATTCACAGTGATTTGACGCCAGGCCTTTATTAAATAAGTAAAAGTACCAGCCCTTATAGGAAAAACGAATTCTCGTAGATCAATAACTTTTCCCACCATTTGTCACAGCTGTGATTCTGAAGATCTCTTTTTCTGTGATATGGGGTGAACCACACAAACAACCCTTTTTTTTTTTCTCTCTCCCAGAGGGAACTATGATATCAATCCCTCGTTTATATCCCCCTTGTGATTCACCCACTTAACCATAAAGTACACTTAGAAAGGAAAGCACTACAAGATTCTGTAGTGATGGTTCAATGAACTACGGCTTACAGGAGTTACTTAAAAATTGTACACTGGTACTCTTAACTATAACTGTGTTTTAGGGTCTTTTTTTTTTTTTTAAAGCTGTGTGTTTTGAACGGCAGTGTAGTTTTTTGTTCCTCGTGTGTTCAGTGCCTAAAACTGCTGGGACCTCATCTGTGCTTGGCATGTGCCTCGCTCAGCTGCAGTAGAGTTGATAACACTGTATTTTGATCGAAAGTAGATCTGGGTAAAGTGAGCATGGCCGTGTGAATGCAGGATTGGACTTTGATCACAATCAGTCTAGATTTACATCAGTTTGACTCTGTTGACTTCTTTTTCATCTTCGGACTGGCATGGCTTGCATCAAAACTTAGCCTGCATCAGAGGATACCCAGCAGAGCACGGAAAATTTGGTGTCTTCTGTCCCTCAAACAGTTTTGTTTCTTGTCAAGCTAAATTGGCTCTTTCTGAGCAGAGGGCTGATTTATTTATTTTTGCAGAGGGGGTGCTGTCTCTCGGGTGAAGCTCTGAACACCTCTGCAGGCATAGGGGACAGAACGTGGTCTCAAAGCCATCAGGAAGGAGCATATCCACAATGAGAAGGGCAGCCTGCCTACTCTCTATAAGGATGCTTTTCATTCTGAACAAAAATATATAATAAACTAGGCCTGTTTTTTTTGTTGTTTTTTTTTTGTTTTGTTTTGTTTTGTTTTTTTAAATAACAATGTGATTCCTTAAAACATTTTCGGCTAGAAATTCTTGAGCGGGTAAATCAGGGCTGTAAATCTGTGTAAGTCTATCTGCACTTGTTTGCACCAGCACCGTGGATCTGGTTTTCTGAAGTCTCACCTTACGTTGCTCTGCTGTATTTCTCAGAAATAAGTTCAATAAAAGTAAATCAGTGAGGCTGATAAGCATTGCTGTCCCCTTATGGGTGCAGAGGGCAAAAATCTTCCTCGCTTTGGGAGGATTTAGTTTCATTGACGTCTCTGCTATTGTCTTTAAAACATTATAGAATTTTTAAAAAGTATCTTAAAAGGATATTTGAAATTATATACTCTACAAGATACTGTGCTTTTCCTCTAGCAGTGCCGAAAAGCTAACTTACTGAGAAAAATCTCATTGTTTTGGTGGGACTCCTAATACCCTGGACTGTCTGTCACATCAGGGTCTAGAACTAAGGATACACAAGGATACAGGCAGTCTGAATTGTCGCCCCTGCCTTTATTCAGGATTCAAATGCACTGAAGAGGGCTGAGTGATGAGCTGTCACGTCCCACTAGGAAGCAAAGCCAGGGCTCCTCCAAAATACAGAAAAATCTGGGGTTTGGGTCTTTACCCCGTGACAGAAGATGATTCCTGCTGGTGATCAGGTTTCCCACCTCTCCTGCCGGCTGTTGGCTCTGGCTGCTTTGGGAAACGAAGCCCCACTGTGCGAGGCAGAGGAGCTGCTGCCGCTTCCATCCAGGGCAGAGTACCGCTGGAACTACTGGTACGTCCTACGGGAAGAGTAGGAAGCAGTAGGAAAGGAAATGAGCCAGCTGTTCATGTTTTCTTCAGGTGGCAGCTTCACCAGGGTTAATCGTGCCCTGTTGCCTAGAGGTTTGCCCACAGGACCCCCAACCCACTTTGGGGGAACCAGAATCCTTCCTGGGAAGAATCTGGCTTTGTAAGTGTAATAGCGGCGCAGTATAAAGACCACACATGTGTTCAATACATAATAAAGTCTAGGTATCGGTTGCTTCAGTGATTTCCCATGTTTGGAGACCAGCCTCCACCTGGGGAGGTCTCCCCGAGCTGACAAAGGAAAATCAATTGGAAACACACATGGTGCAGAATTCCTTGTGGTGAGGATTGCACTCCAGCTTGAAGTTGCTTGCATGTTTTAAATTGTACCCTGGAGAAGCTGCCCTTAATTTGTTGGAACTGTACTTTTCCTCTTATTTTTCAATGCCATCTCAGTGCATGATACTTTTTCTTAAATGCTGCGTTATGCGAAGGCTTCTTCTCTGTCTGGAGGGAGCTAGCTGACACCGAAGAACATAACAAACTTGGGTGTTCGAGGCTCTTCTGTGGGTTGGCGTTGGGGAGATGCCTGGTAACCATGCAAAGCACGGGGCATTTGGAGAGAAAGACTTTGCTTTGGCTGGTTGCTATTTATTACCACTGAATCCCAAAATAATAGACATCAGATTTTGAGATGTCAGTTGGCAGCGATCCTGCTGCGTGTTCCCATGGACAGACAGGCATGGAAAGCCAAAACAAAGCTACTCAGACTCGGTATTTGATGAAGAAAACCTGATCTGTAATGGCAGAACGAAACCCACAGCCTGCACCGCGGGACGGGCGTCCTACGAGTGCTGGCGCTGGCGGAGGGGAGCGGTGGGCGCTGTGGGCTGGCAGTCAGGTGTCTGCTGGGGATAACCCACCGTGCTTTCTCAAGCCTCTGTTTCCAAAAGCAGCTTTTTATCTGGGTTGTTGGACTTGGCTTACCAAGAAACGTACTTTTCTCAGGGCCTAAACACCTTTTATTCCCTTTCACATCACAGGGCTGTGCCGTGTTTGGTACCTTTGCACGGCCTTCGGAAATGTGGGCACTTTCCGTGATTCAGCTTCCCCATGTGCAAGCTGGGGAGAGCACCGCCAGTGCTGCTTATGGAAATCAAATATTTAGAAATATGGGTTAAAAGGACAAGAGACCACTGTTACCATCAAGTTTAAGGTCTGGTGCTATAATAAGAAATAGGACTTCCCCAAACCGGTTCCTCTTTATGGTGGCTTGTCTTTGCAGTTTTCTTTTTAAGGAAAGCATGCAGTTGTGATTAAAGGTCCGTTTGTGTATTTATCCTAATAAATAGTTTCAGTGGGTAGCTACTCACACTATTTAGGAAACATTGATGATATTGCTAGTTCGGGTTTGTTCCGTGTCACATTCCTGCCACCTGGTCCCCTTACAGCTTTGTATGTCCTTCAGAACTCCTTTTAGTACCCATCATGAAGCCACCTCTCAACCTTCTCCTTGGTGAGTTAAATAGAGCGAGGTTCTTCAGGCTGTCCGTGTAAGGAGGTGACACCAGACCTTTTGTCTGCATTACCGCTCTGTGAAACCTCGCACTGTATCAGCATCCGCCTTGAACTGCTGGCACTGAATTCAAGTGGTGTCAAGCACACGTGTGTGTGTATGCATGTGTCTGAGTGTATATATCCACATACACACACGTATACGTGCACACGTGTCTGTGCACACTATTAGCTTCCTGCTCTGGCATTTATATGTTCATGTCATTGATACTGCTACGGCGTAGCCCATGGTAAACCTCTTCACCTGAGTTCCACCCTGACCTTGCACCTTGTTCAGCATCCCTTTTTCCTGGGTAATGTTCCCAGATGTTTAAATGCCAGCTTCTCCCTCTGTTGTGTGTCTGTGACCCTGGGATTTTGATACTCGCCATTAACTCACACATTCGTGATAACCACCAAACACCAGTGATGACTCTCTTTTCTTCCTGGTTATCGATAAAAATATTAGAGAGAATTGGTTACGTGCTTATATTCTGGGATCTTTTTATCACCTTTTAATCCAGTTAACTTGGGCTGTGTTGGCTGGTAGTGCTCTCATTTCTCATTCAAAAAGTTGTATGGTGTAAGATCAAATAACTTGCAGAAATCTAAGCACATTACACAAGTACAATTGTCTCAGCGAAGAAGGATACCGTATCAGTTTATCATCTTTTCCATGAACAAACTTTAATTTGCATAAATTATATCGCCCTCCTTTAATTTATTACCGCTTGTCCAGTTTCCTCTATTTCATTATTTCTCCTGGGGGTTATAAAATTACTTGGATTATCCTGTTTATGCTTTTTAAAACACAGGCCCAGTGCTATGTTTTCCCGTTTACCTTGGATTTCCTCATTGTTCTGAGACTCATTAAAGATCAAAGTCAAGTATATAAAGAACTTCCCTGGCTAAGTCCTGAAACTCGCCGAGTGCAAGTGATCCAAGTCTGCTGATTTAAAACTATATAACTTCAGAAGTTTCAGCTTGGAAGCCTCCTAATGTATTGCTGGAATGAAAAGTATTTCATTTTCGTACCAAGTTAGAGCTAGCTTTTACTCCCAGTGCAGAAATGAAATATTTATTGAACATTCTGATTTTTTCAGCGGTTCTGACAGTTCTACCATTCCCATCCAGTTACAGACTGAAACCATTATTACCTCCTCTGCTTAATAAACCAGTGTTTACAAACCAGTTTGGAATTCTCCAACGAAAGAAGGAATTATTAAAATTACAAGTGCAATTATTCAAGATTAGGATCTTTATAATGGGCGAGGAAGCAGAGGCCTTCCCCATTACAAAGGGCCCTTTACTGCGCGTTACGCTGATGAGATGTCCAACTGTCTTAACGTCTGTTACTCCTTAGTTTTTGGTTTATGTCTCCGGTGGGATTGCTGCCTTCTTTGCTTCCTGTTGTTCGGTGCTGGTTTAATCAGAAGCCTGGCGCGTGGCTCAGCTGGTGGAGCCTTAGGCTTCTGCGGAGGGCAGGATGCTTTCCCTTCCTCGGCTCAGCGCCGCTTGCCAGGCTGAGTGTTTACAGCCTGCGGGTTCGGGTAATGAATAGATGTGCCGGGCTTCAAAAACCCGACCTCTGTGGCTTTCTGATGAAAGCCAAGCCGTTCTCCCCCACCTGGATGCTGCTCTAGCTCACGCTCCTTTTCTGGCTGCTTCTGTTTTCTCCCGATCTTCCAATCAAGCCTTCCCGCTTGGTCGCCAGCTTACGAAGCAAGGCGGCGTTTGAATTATCCGAAGAAGCCCGCACCGTGTGTTTTGTCAGAGCTCGCTCCTCTTCAAACAAGCAGATCTGCCTTCCCTCGGTGTTTGCTTTAAATGCTCTCGGAAAGGTCTCGGCGCGGGGCTGTACGTGCAAGAGAAGAGGTGGGGATGTGATGAAGCCACAGCACAAAACTCCTCTGCTCCCGGGAGCACCCAGCGGGAGACGCCTCGCCGTGCACCTCCCTCTGCTCCAGGCCCGTGTTCTCCCAGCTCTGGCTGGCAGAGATGCTGTGCTGTTAGCCCGGGCTGGCGCAAAGCATCTTGATGCCCTGCGAGCTGTGAAACTCGACATATGCCGAGGCAGCAATAGGAGGAGGATCTCTCCTTAAAGCTTCCTGGGAATGTTCTGACAGTATTTCATCTGCCGGGGGCTGCGGTGTCACTCAGGCTGATCCCAGTAGGCCAAGGGCTTAGAATCAATAACGCCCTTGATCAGCAAATAATTCTACCTTGATCAGAGAATCCTGGTAATTAGAGCTAGAAAGGATGTATGGCATCACGCAGCCTGCTCCAGAGAGCCCCGTAGCACTCTGGCATCTGCGTGCGTGCTTCTTGGGGTTTTTTGGGCCGTTCTTGTAACATAGCATTAGCCAGGCTGTGCATTGTTATTTTCAGGAAGTACCGTTACGGGATGCTCCGCTATTTTTCCTTGATATGAAAATACGAAAAAGCCTGTTTTAAAAATGGAAAAGATGAGGGAGAAGTGGGGCGCGAGGAGAGGAAATGACCCCTTCTGATCACCCGCGAGCAGAGCTGGAAATAGAGTTCAGTCCCTCAGCTCCCGTTCCCTCTCTGTGGACGCCCTGTTCAGCCTCAGACCTCGCTTGGGTCAGCCCCCAGCCTGGCTCCTCCGCTTCCCTGACCAGAAGGCATTGTTCCTGGGGATGCTCGCTTTCCGTGGCTTGCTCCATCTTTGCCTGTCAGCTAAGACTGACCAAAAAGAGAGGCCCTGCAGCATTTTGGTGTGGTTCGACAGCCTGGTCCAAAGGATCACAGCCAAGCCACGGCAACAAGCAGGCAGCTACCTGGCAGTGCCACCCACGGCTGGGGATGCCGAGGTAGGTGGAAGTGGCTTCCCTTTCTCTTCCTTCACTGGTGTCTTCGTCTCTCCTTGGGTTGAAACTTTGTGTATTTGGGACAACCTTTTTGGGGCGAAATCGCGTCCGTGGGATTCAACTCGGGGCAGAGCTCAGTGGAAGGCAAAAAACGTGTTGGGTGGTGGCAAAGGACGGCGCTTTGTTTTACGCAGCTCTTTGGTGGGAGCTGCGAGCAGGTTTTCGGTGGCATGAAGCAGAGCAGCTGGGGGCTGGGTAAAGGCTTAAAAGGTTTATAAGTGAGCGTGTGGGAAATTGGTTGGAGTGTGCTGTGCCAGGGCCAAGTCTGCCCCGGAAGAGTTTAGTCATCGGCATGCAAAGCACCGAAAGGCAGGGTGTCACACGCCGCCGGGGCTGGTGCGGAGGGAAGGAGCTGTCACAGCAGTAGCTGCTCATTACAGAGCTCCGAAAATGAGGAAATAAAGATAGCTTTTCATTTTTTTTTTTGTGTGGCTGTCTGTGTGAGCCCATCAAACAGGAATATGGCCGCTTGCCTACAAACAGATTAGCTTTTTATTGCTTTTGCCACCTCTGTGATGCTGTAAGGCCTAGCTAGACCAGAGATAGCACGATAAATCTGGTTTATATCAACGTGAACTTTGATATATCTTATTAATATCACACTCATGATTTGAATATTTAAACATGGATGGCACACACGAAAACGTCATTTAGCTTATGCTTGCTTTATTTAATTATTTTAGATTTATACAACACCTGTCATTGGCTCGCAAGTGCCATGCAATTAATTAAACCTACCAGTCACTCCAGGTGGAAAATGGGCTAGGAAAAAACCTCAGGAGCCTCGGCTGAAGCCATACAGGATGCCTCCGAGGGAAGCCTGCGTGGGTTAACGAGGGCAGGGATTGCACCGAAGTTTGCCTGGGCAGAAGGAGGAAGGGAAACGGGGGGGCTCACACAGCCACAGCAAAACATCTCGACCCAGAGGAAATGGGGGGGATGTTCAGAAACCCGCGTGGCCCAGAGCTTTGCTTACAGTCGGGCCTCTTTGCGAGCTGCTGTTTCAGCACCTCTTGCAGGGAGCCCGACAGAGCCACACCAGGCGGGGGGAGCAGTTCCTGCTGCCTCAGCTCCCACTGGGATGCCCGCAAGGTTTGGAAGTGGTTTTGCATTCAGTGTCTCAATTTTCCCCAGTTTCAGCCTTACTTTAACAAAAAACTGTCAAGAAACGGGCTGAGGGGCTGCTGGGGGCTTTCACGGCAGGGCTGGCTGGCTGCAGAGTCTGTGCTGGCTCCTCACTTCTCCTGCCCCTGCCTAGCCCCCAGACCACAGTTTTCATCAGAATTACACAAACAACATTATATTGATGATTATTTTGGGCTCATCTTGCCCACATACCCCACAGGAATTTGCAGCCCTTCTCAACGTTTTGCATATGCAAAATTTCTAAGAAAGGAAGAAGTTAATGAAAGGCAAGTTCTCGTAGGTGGGAGTCAGAAAGCACAGGGAGAGCCTTTCCCCAACTTGGATGAAGCACTCTTGACCAGAGCAGCCTGAAACGTGTTTGAGAGGATTCTCTTTCCCTTGGTACTGCTGAATTACCTCTTAATAGGCTGCAGAGAGCTGCAGCAGTGCAGCGTGAGCTCCCTTCCTGCACACTAAAGGTCAAGCGTAGCCCCTTGCTGTTGCAGGAGGTGACACGGCTGTTCTGAGTAATTAGTTTAAAAAAATGCATATGTATCTTTGTGGTACCAGAAATGCTGACTAAAATCCAGAAGGAAATAACAAAGCAGTTGCCCATATGCATCCGATAAAAATTGTTTGACTCTATGAAATATCTGCCGTGCCTTTGTAATAAAATTAGCAAGAAGGGAAAATGCCTGGTGAATACAAGGCTAAGAGGCTGTCACATGTTTTTTCCAAGTGTTGTCTTTAAACAGCAGCGATCTTGGGGGTCAGGATTGTTCCTTTGTTCTGTTTCTCCAGCCCCGAGCACGGTGGAGTCGTGCCTGGGGACTCGTAGCTGCTGCTGCAGCCCAGTATTTGGGGATAGAGCGATTGGGATGCCGCGGTGCTCTCATGCTGGGATGTGGGTACCTGCAGTGATAAGGATCGCGTGGACCCGTGTAAAAGGGGCTGAAAAAATCCCACGTCTGGCAACACCGAAGACAGAAACCAGGAGATGAGCTAATGGGCAAGAGAGATGGAGGACGCTTTGTAGAGGACTGGGAGACATCGTCTGAGCGCTAATGAGGTGTTTGAGTTTTGGCCAGGATTAGATGGGGGCATTCTGCGTTTGGCTTGACAAGTTCAGCTGGAGAAGGGCCAGAAGACTCAGAGCTTGGGTCCTGGAGACTCCAAGGGTGTATAACAAAGAGGAGAGCTACCTGCTGTCTCCTTGCTGTTCCCCTGCCTCGTGTGCACAATTTCCCTGCCAGCGAAAGGCCAGCAGCCCACAGGACCAGACAGAGCAACTCTTTGGACTTGTGCTTTGCTTCCTTGCAGATAAGATAGCAGATAACTTTATTTTCAGGAGAAAAACGAGGTGTGCTCCAAGCACGGATCGGCAGGTGAGGAAAGACAGGAATTTAAAGTAAGTAGAGGGTGGCTCTGAGGAGGAAATAGCAGGTGAGAGGCAATTGCTCAGGAGCTCACGCTACACGCTCCTGATTTAAAAAGCATATTCACTGCTTGCCTGGTTGCTCCAAGGTCAGGAAGGCGGCAAGAGTGGTGCCAGCACAACAGGTCTGCAGGAAAATAAGGCGCCCTTGTGTGGTATCCCCCCTCCAGGGGAGGTGGAGCTCCTCTAATCTCCTTCCTCTTATCCCTCTTCCAGCTGACCTCCTGGGCTCGGTAAATAACATTTCAGGAGCCGCAGGAACCGGTGAACAATGAGCGGCTTCCCAGGGAGCCAGAAATTCCTTCCACCTAAATAGCAAACTTTGCAGTCTTTGCTAAAGAATCCACAGTTATTATTCATTTAAGTGGTGGTTTGTGGTTTTTTTTCCCCCCGATATGTATATATGTGCCATGCCTTGTCTGTCGTTTACCCTCCCACTTTAAATGTGATTCCAGAGGGGATTTTTCTGGACCTCCAGCTGGCACCCAGTGGCTGAACAGACCCAGCCTTCTGCCCGTTGGAGTGCCTGGTGTTGGGTATTGCTTTCCTCTTCTCTTGCTGTTCTTGTTTAGGGATGGCTCACCTGCCTGATTACAGCGCAGAGGGAGATGGAGGGAGATTCGACTGAGCCTTTGGAAATGTCTGGAGGGATTTGTCCATCTGATCCCTATTTATTTTAATAGAGCATTCAGACCTCGAGAGCTGCCTGTCAGACCTGATTTTGTGTCTCCAGAACCAACGGGTGTAAGGTTTTGCTCACTTGATTAGCCCTTATCTTGGGTTTCTCCTTGTATCCATCAGCGTTTGGGTTTGTGTTGGTGTTTTGTGTGTTTTTTTTTTTTTTTCCCTGTGCAAAGACTGCATCCTAGAGTTGAAGTGATGCTGTTCTGGACCTTGGTATTTGTATTCTGCTTTTGTTTTGAGCTGGAGCGAAGGAAATCCAGAGGAACTGTTTATACCCGTGTGAAAGAGACAGCATTCCCCTCCTGCACGTGGGGCTCCCCGGCCGGGCTTGGTGGCTGAGGTTTGCAGCAGGGATCCCTGCGCCAGTAGCCCTGCATCCCTGCTCCCCTCCTCTTCCCTCGATCTCTGCCCCCTTGTTTTTCTCCCTTCCCTTGGCGAGTGCTGCCGCTTGCATCTTCTGCGTCTCCTCCACTGGCTGCTTCTCGCAGGGTGGGGTGAGGAAAGGGGGGGGTGGTGGAAATTCCTGCAGTGAGCCCCAACCCTTCCACCCCCACGCACTACCCTGGGAGAGACCCAGACAGGCGAGGTGACTCAGCTGGGGCTGGCTGCGGCCTGGGGCTGCCGGTGGGGAAATGAAAGGCCCCCAGGCAAGGCAGCCAGGCAGCTGGGGGTGGTGGCTGCCGCTTGCTTTGCTTCTCTCTTTTTTTTTTTTAAGCCCAGGGACCTCGCAGGGCGCAGGGGAGACGGCTGCTGCACGGGCTCCAAGAGCCTGTGGGAAGTAAAAAGGGAAAGCAAACCTGTTACCAGCAGGCTTCAGGTCAGTCTGCAAGGGTCCAGTCTTTCACCGAAAATCTTTAAGATTCAGCAAATGAGAAGCGATTGAAAAGCAGTGGCTGAACCTCCCAGGTTTTTTGCATCACGTAGGTGACTCTGGGGCAAGGTCCACCCGAGCAGAGGACCGGGAGCAAGATTCGGGCTGAATCTCTGCCTGGGGTGGTCTCCAGACGGGGATGGCATTGGCCTGCCTGCCTCTGGAGGTGGTGACCGTGGAGGGCAAAAGCCAGGTCTGCTGTCAGGATTTAAGGGGCTCTGAGCTGGGGTGGGATGAGCAGGATGAGTGCTGTAACGCCCCTCGTTTCCTACCCTTTCCCTGGGAAACGTGGGGAATTACTGGCTTTGAGCTGCTCCCCCTCCCGTGCCTTCTGGACATGCGGGCGCACAGGTGTGCCTGCAGAAATGTGTGAAGACATGTGCGTGCTAATGGCACCCAAATATAGCAGCTGCTCCTCGCTCCTGTTAACCTGTCAAGTGACTCCTCATTCTCCTCGGCTTTGTCAAGCCGTAGGTATTACTCATTTCCATGACTAATTCCCTACGGAGGGCCCCTAAAGAGGGTTAGAAAATGAGGCCTCCGTCGCTCTGGGGCACAAAACATCACGTCTTTTTTTTTTTTTTTCCTCTGAATTTGGCTAATGAGAGGAGAAACTCCCATAGATAGACTCGAACTGCAGACAGGGAGTCCTCAGACAGGTTTTCTTCTCCATGGCAGCCGTCCTGGCGCCCTTCCGAGGAGGCGTGCACACCGCTTCTTGCAACACCCTGAAACCGGCCCTGGGTGTCTGCAGGAAAGCCCAAAGCTGCTAATTGGGGCCGGTGCTTTCTGCAGGAGGAAGACGTGATGGAAACGTGCTTAGGGTGGGATTTCACTTTCGCTTTCAGGGACTTCCTTTTCTCAAACGCAGACGCTCGCCGAGTAAAACCGAGCTGCTTAACAGCACACAAGAGGATCATGCGACCGCAGAGAAGTCTGTGTCTTCTTGGAGCGGCGGGGGGGGAATTAGGATTGGCAGAGTGTAATTGGTAAAGCTTGTATTTGGCTGGGATTTTGGTTTTAACAGGCCCAGAAAAGCGCCAAGCAAATAATAAGAAGTTGGGACCTTAAATTTGCTCTCCAGCACCTCTGACGGCAAAGTATACCCGAGTACACTTATTCAAGAAGGAAGAGTGCCACCTATTGAGTCCCACATTTCCCCTCCTCGAGAAGGCCGAGCATCCCATCCAGGTACTTTCCAGGCACGGCTCCACACCACTCACGTGGTGGGAAGGAGCCACAGCCTGCGGTGCTGTACTCCTGCAAGGGGAAGCAAAGCGTGCCCATTAAAAGCCGGGTATTTTACGTTACTGCAGCTGTGCCGTGTGCTATAGAAGCAGATGTCAGTTGTTAGAAGTTGCCATCAGCAATCTTCCAAGCAGAGACCATTTCGTGGAGCAGGGTCTGTGTTTAACATGAAGAAAACCCACAAGGCTTCCAAACGGTTCTGGGCGAGTTACGTTGGTGCTGCTTGACGTGCATCGGGCTCTTTGAGGAGCTGGGGAAAGACACGAGGGGACGTGGGTCCGGTAAGCGCTGGCTGCGTGGGCAGGGTTTGGTTCTCCACGTGGCCGTCGTGGAGCCTCTGCCCGTGGCCGAGGGGTCACCGGGAGCCACACAGGGCAGCCTAGCAGCAGACTTCAGTTCCCACCTCAGGGAAATGCTTAAATGCCTAAGAAGGGAGATAACGGGTACCCAGACAAAACGTTTCACCTTTAAAAACAAAAACACCCTCCTCCCCCCAGATTTCGTTCCTTTAATTTGGGTTCTGGTTTTCGCTCCCATGGGAAATGAAGGTTTTTTCCCCTGCTCAGAAAACTCTTCCCTTTGGTATTTTTTTTTTCCCTTTGAGCTTCTTGGTTTTATTCTTTTGATGAATTATTTACCTCTCTTGGGTTTGGGGTTTTTTGTATTCTCTTTGTGTTTATCTTCAAAACATACAACTCCCAACACTCCCTAATAACATACCACCTCCTCACAGTCCCCACTTCCATTCAGCACACATCGCAAAGCCACTGTATTTGTTGGTCATTTGTCTCCCAGTGTTTCATTTATATATACGGGTGTGCTGTAAATCATGCGGTGTCGCCTCATGGCGTTCCAGATGTGCTGGGCCACCTGGTAGCGTATTTCTGTGAGTAGTTTTGGTTTATCCGTGGCTTTTGTTGGTGCATGCTGTCTGAGCAGAAGCTGTAGGGCTGGTGCTGAGTGACCCCTGTGGATGCTGAGCGTTGCCCAAGTGCTTGCAGAGCTCACCTAGGAGGGAATCATGCAGAGTGCAGGTAATTCCCAGCTAGGTTTCTTTCTCGGGGGCACGCTGGGGTCTGAGTGGTGGGAGCACCAGCCGTGGGGACAGGACCTTTCTGTCCCAGTCTTGCATCTTCCACCAGTCTGCAGTGTGACAGTGAGCGAGTTGCCCCACCATACTTTTCCTTTGGTCTCACTTGTTTAAAAAATGGTATAAAGGTACTTTCAGGGACATAAAGCGAGAACTGCGTGCCCTCGTTGCAAAAGCTGCTGGCCTAGAAATGAAAGGCCACGGCGAGCTGGAGTGCTGTTACCGACACAATAGGGCTGGACTTCAATGCTTGCACATCTTGGCTGTTGAGTGAGAAGGACAGGATCCACGTTGTGTTTCCAGGAACTGCTCGTGGTGGAGCTGCTGCTCGGCTCCTTTCTGTCGCCATCGTCAGACCCACAGCGGTGCTGTCTGGCACCCCATTTTTCATACGAAGCAGCAGCGCCAGGGTGGGTTGTAGGAGATGCCTCTTTGCCTTGGCTAGCTCGTGTTAATCTGTGTGTCGTCCTCAGTAGTGACAAGCCTCCTCCTGCTGCTCCCGACCACGCTGCATTTTGATGGACTGAGGGCATGTCAGTCCTTAGCAAGGCCGAGGAGGAGGGAGGGAGTCCCTGGAGTGGCAGCAGCCACGCAGGAATTTGGCACGCTTTTTGCCTCATGCCTGCTGCTCTCCGACTCTTTCATTAATTCCACTCTGTGCCGCAGCTGAAGAGCACGTATTCAGACTCTAAGGAGGCATGTCTAGTAGTTGTTCAAAATCAGTTAATTTTTTATTGGATTTGAAGTCGGACTTCATGGGCCAAATCCACCCCTGGAGGGCCGAGGGTGGGGAACAGGAGGCAGCCTGGGCTTTCTCTGGGTAATTGACTTGCTCGATGGTGTCCACCCTCTCTCTCAGATTTGCACAAGAAACCTCCCCGCCTTTGCTTCTCCGAAGTGCTAGGGCTGAGAGGCCTTTGTCCCTGGCAGCCTCCGCCATCAAGATGCATTAAATTAAGCATACACACACACCGCAGCCCTGAGGCTATTACCCCCCCGTGCACACAAATAATCCGTCGTGGGCTAAGCAGAATAACTTATGTTTGGACCCTGCTCTCGTCCAATTCATTTCCACACCTGCGGGAGTGACCTTCAAAACTTGCTGGAGGCTCTGTCTCCAAAGTCGTTTTCTCATTAGTGGGAATGAAATGTACTGTGGGGCTGCTGCCGCGTCTCCGCATCTCCGGAGAGCCGAGCGCCGAGCGAGGCTTCCAGTCCCTGCCCTCGGATCATGCCAGGCCCTGTCAATCCCTGTCAGCTTTCCAGGCGCCCTGCTTCCCTGCCTGCTCCTCCTTTTCTCTCCGCAATAATGTAATTAAGATTAATGAGAGGTCCTTGCGGCACTGCCACAAAGGTTTGGGTGCGCGGGGGCTGCTGTTTCAGGTGCCTGGATGGATGTGCCGGAGAGCGGCGTCTGTGGTGCTGGCAGTTATTTGGTGCTCCCTGCCACCCCTGCTCGGAGGAATGTCTCTGCTCGCTCCCTCTGTCCTCCTGATGGCTGCACCTGGGGCTTTCGACCAGGACTGAGTGCCGGAGCCGCTGGTGAGACCTTGTGCAACGCAACCATTGTGCCTGGCATTGGCATTGATGTGAGTCATGCTTGGAGACCTTGGCTTGGACTCCTGGTTCAGGTGTTTTGTGGCTGACAGTCGCTGTTTTACACCATGAATACAGCCAGACCCTGCCCCAAAAGCATCCAAAATACAGAGGGGGCCAAGGCAGAATCAGCCCCTGGCCTTACCCGCGAGTAAGGAGACTGGAGGAGACCTCCCCTTGCTGAGCGGTGTCCTCATGATGGACACAGCAAATGTAGGGAATATCACTTGATATCTTGATCACTTGATCAAGTGATCACTTGATCACTTGAGGGACTCTTTTAAAACAATACGATTTATTTCCGTAGTGAACGTGGTCTGGTGGCAGTGTTTCCTTCATCTCGGGCGTGCCCTGGGCAGGTCTGTAGTGCTCTTAGAGAGTAAGGGGAGAAAAAGCCCAGACCCTCCCGTTGTGCTTCGGGTCCTTGCCATCCATCAACCAGGGGTCACAGCAACTGCAGATCATATGCTCGGGTCTCAAAACCTGCAGGAAATCAGTCTTTGTTACATGGAAAATAAAGCAGTCTATGGGGAAAATAACCATAAATGTTCATTATTTGTGCAGGAAAATCAATTTGTAGGCCAATTGACCAAATAAAGTAATACAATTTGCTGGGAAATTCCCTAGGTGTGGCAGGCAAATCACGGAGTGGAAATGGCAGCGGTGGCTTTAGAGGTTGTCTGGTGGTTTGGGGGTGGGAGGGATCAGGGGAAGGGAGGTAAACCAGGGAAAATTAAGAAAAGACAACAGAAAAGACTGCTTTCTGCCCTTCTGCTGTGCAGCCAGCTGAAGGGAAGGTCCTAATGAAAGGAGAAGCGGAAACTGTTGGTTTTTTGTTTTTGATTTTGGTTTTGGTTTGTGTTTTTTTTGTTTTTTTTTTTAATATCACAGAGGGTGTTGGAAAAAAGGTAGCAGTGTCACCACGAGTGTGGCAGCACGGAGGGAGCTGTGAGAGGTGGCGCGGCCGTGGTGTGCAGGGGGTGACAGGGACACGACCTCCCTCGCTTCTCCCTCGTTTCGTGCCCAGCCCACCTTGGGCAAGTCAGTTGCAGCCTGTGTGCGTGGAGTAAAATCAGCTAATCACCCTGCAAGGGCTTTACGGTGGTCCCGGGAGTCTCGTGGCAGGGGTAAATGCCGTTTGCAGCCTTCAGTGCCGGGCCGAGCGTTTCTGAACGACGGCACCGGGGGTGGGCACCCCGCGGCTGGACAGCGATCTGTCCCAGGGGCGCGCTGACACCGGTCAGGTTTGAAACGGTGAGGATCGATTTGTCAGTCGGGCTCCTCCAGTTATCCCAACCAGATCCTTTGTGCTCCCTGAACTGGGAGGCTGCGTGGGCGTGCGCGTGTGAAGGCGATGAGACTGGGAGGGAAAAGGACATCTTCATCCACGTTTGGCTTTAAGGGATGCTTTTTTGACCACAGCACTAGGAGGCATTGCTAAGGCGGTGCAGTCCAGCTCCTGTGACAGCTGGAAAGGCTCCCCCAGAGCTTCTGGTCAGCACTGGATGGGAATGTGTTGTCCTGGCTTTGGAAGAGCAGCAGAGCGCTCTCGGTTCGTTGCCTTGCATGCCTCCATCACGCTCTGCACCGCTGTGAAACGCACCCACCGCTCCTCGCCTGCCCCTTAACCACCAAAAGCTCCGTTGTGCTTTCCAAATGGTATCGCCTAACGGCAGCGTCACCACAGCAGGTAACAGGCAGTTTATTTGCTCAGATTTCACTTGCTTTTGGCTCTCCGTGTTGGGGAAGGGGCTCGGGGGAGGCCATGGCTTCGTGCCTGTGCAGCTCTGTAACAACAGGCTCCTTCCCAAGCCCCGAGTGGCACTGCAGAGCTTACCCTGCTTTGACAAACTCTGCCAGTCCCACCACGCCTGCACCTTTCTCTGCTTTGTTTTGGTATTGATAGTGTGAGAGTGAGATGTTTGCATAAACACCAGCCTTTTTTTTTTTTTTTTCCAAACGTGAAAGCAACACCCTAATGAATATTTGGAGTTTTCGTGTTTGCTTTGGATTTCCCAAGTTTGCTTGGCCGTCGGGAGGGTCGAGTCGATCTGAGGAAGCTTTGTGGGCAGACCTGGCTGCTGCTTGCTCACTAAGTGGCCGCCGTCTCCTCAGATTTCTCTGCTCCCTCCTTAGTGCTGGGGGAAGGCTCGAAACGCTAAGGTTTGGGTGGCTTTCAGTGCCTTTGCCGGCCTGGGGGATCTCTGGGCAGGTGCTACGTGCACTCGGATGCAACGCAGAGCTCTGGTTGTGCTGGGCGAAGCTGCTGCTGCTTCTCTGCTCTCAGCTGGGCTGCTTCAGTTCTGAGGGAAACTGCTTAGAAATCTTTTTTTTTTTTTTTTAAGCTGGGAAAAAAATGTCCTCTTGTTCATTTCCATTTGGTTCTGGCCAGGACGTGAGTGGCGGAAAAGTCAGGAGGCTTTTCGGGTCGGTCTGACACCAGGGTGCGTGAGGGGAGGATGCCTCGGGTCGGGGACCCACAGTGCAGGAGCTCTCGCTTTTGTTCTTCCTCTCATGGCCCTGGTACATTATGTTTTCGGTCACCAGTGATTACGAGGCTCTTCTGTGTTTTGGAAGGCCAGCTTTTAAGATGTTTTTAGACCTGATTTTCCAAAGGAACCAGCTGTAGCTCTCAACAGGGAACAGCTCTCAATAGGTGCAGCAGCAGCAGCAGAATCTTCTTCCATGTGGACAGCAGAGCAGGCTGTAAGCCACGCTTGGAAATCTCAGGGATCTCAAAGAAATGCTTTAAGCACATGTCTCCAGAGCAGAATATAAGGATAAACCCCAGCTGAATTTCCCTCGCTGAATTATTTCAACTTTGCAGGGAAAGGCTGTGTTCTCTTGGACCTGATGAAATGAAACTTTGGAGTGAAGCGTTAATTCCTTGGGGGAATGATGGACAGTTATTTTGTTCTCTTGTCTTTCTCCTACCTGAAAGGTAGAGCAGTGAGGTGCGTGAGGAGAAGAGGAAATGTCTGAAAGCATCCGTGCCCTTTTGCTCCTTGTCTCTTCACCAGAGTGGAGGAGCAGGAAAGGAAAGAAAAAAGAGAAAAATGCGTGAGTTTTGCTTTTATTTAGGAGATAGCATCAGTGTACCACATCCTCAGTTGGTGTAAGTTGACTTTTACTCCATTAATGCTGACTTACATTGCCTGAGGACCTGGCTTCAAATCTCTGCTTCCTTCTTTTCAACCTCAGACTGAAATGGACAAAGTTATTTGATGTGGGACAGACACAGAAAACAAAGACCACACCACACCAAACTTCGGCCTTCTTCCAAGGAGTTTTTGAAAGCAGGTAGCTCCAAAAGGCTGATAGATTTTCTATCCTGGGGTATTTCCCTTCAAAGACTGGAAATTCCACTTGGCTTTTCCAGAAGAGCATAGCTCTGACTCTATTAACAAATTATCCTTTAGGCTTTATAATTCACTCAGAGGTAATAAATGGGAAGCGTTTCCTTCCGTTTACAGGTCTTGTTCATCTGTTTCTTTAGGGCTCCAGAAAATAATGTTGTTAACATTGATGGGAAGAGCTTCCCTCCTGTGTAACTTTTTTTTGGGGGTTTATAACATAAATAATTTCTCCAATTATAATAGTACCTACAGTCATGTTGGTACTCTTCATCAGCGCGTCCTTCTCTGCTCCAAAATGCTTACAGTATAAATAAAGTAGAGAAACAAGGACGAGGGAAAGTGTTACTACTGGCTTTCTATAGCAGGGAGACCGAGCACAATGGGGTCAAGTGAGTTGCCTGAGATCACACAAGGAAGTTGTGGTTAAGAGCAGTCTTCTTCTTTGACTTCTTTACTCTCTCTCTTTCAAGAAAAGAATGAGATCCCCTAAAAAGGGGCCTGGACTGTCTGTACTGGAATTGATGGCTTAGTATAAAGAAGTTGGTGCAAGCAGCCCTGGATGGTTAAAGGGTTTAAGCAAAAAGACTCACAGCGTGCCTGATCATTTGTGTGTCTCTCATGTAACACAGCTGGGCTAGGCTGCAGGTCTAATGTGAGGAAGATTAACATCATTTTTTTTCCTGCCACATGTCTGGAACTACTTCTACTACACAGCAGCTGAGAAGAGATGTGGGGGAATCACTCTTGGTAGCACCTCAAGCTGTGGAAGACAGTGAGATATTTGTACTGGGGTACCCTGCAGAACAGCTGGTACCTTTGCACCTGGGAGTGCAGAAATCTTCCCTCCCTTTCAGTTAAGTTTCAGTGTCACTCCTCCAGCTCCAGGACGTGGAAGTGCAGCCTGGAGCATCAAAAACCCCTGATGTTAGAAGAAGCAACCTGCATCTCTCTGAGGACCAAGCAGTCCAGTTAATGGACCTCAAGAAAACACATGGATATTGACTAACGCTTGACCTTTCTTCTAAAGTGCTATTTAAACAGAAGGAGCCAATGCATGAAGTATATCCCCAGCTCAGAAGATGGAGTAACACTGGTTGTTTCCCTCTCCCATTTGCTCTCAGAAGAATAATTGCAATTTGCCGTCTAAGCATTTGCTTCGTCAGTTTTGCTGCAGCAAAGCCCAGTTGTCCACCTAGGACTGTGCCGTCTGACTTGGAGGTTTGCACCCTGAGATTTTTGGTGCCCTGAGGAAAACTTTGAGATTTCAGGGTTTTCATTATTCACATAACTCTTTTTGTTAAAGGAGCCCTTTATCACAAAGCACACCCTTACCAGAGCCCTCCAGGTGTTCAGCCATCCTGGGTTCGTTGTCAGTCTCCAGGAAAGCTTTTTGATACGAATCTTGGGAGTACCTTCCCCCTCTCAGGAGGAAGATTCCTCACACTTGGCCATCTCAAAATTCTTCCCACACACAGCGAGGGAAAGCCCTGCTGCAGGACGTTGTAACAGCTTCTTAGACCTGCTGCAGTCACAGCCTGGCTCTGAGTGCCCCATGGATAATGGGATCCTATAAGGTAACGAGGTAATGGGAGTTCTTTAACTCAGACTGTTACGAGCTCTCCTCTTAGGCTAGAGAGGACAATTTGAGAGCAATCTCTGCAAGTACTTAAATTGCTGCATGGAAACTGATTATTCTGACCTCTTCTCCGATTGGGGTTTAAGAGATCCTGGCTTGTTTGAGAAGAACATTGGATGCGAGTCTTCCCGGACAAGGAACCAGAAGAGAGAGGTTCATTGACAAAGAAGGGTGGTTGAACAGATTGACACCTTGCAGCATCAACTGGCGTGCAGTGAGGGCTGCCAGCAGAGATTTCAAAGCATTTTGCTACCTCCCAAACATCAACGATCTGTCAGGTATCCTGCTAGAAATCAACACAAAGGCTGCTGCGACCTGCGTAAAGTAACACACAGGCTGGCATCAGCCCAGTTTGTTGTTGTGGGCAGGTAGGAGGAAGACGACAGTAAAACCCACTGACATCCACATCTAAATCACTTATTAGACTGGTAAAACACCCAGGGCTTATCTTCTGGGAGGATGCACGCTGTGCCGTCAAGGTGGGTTTTTTTTCTCCCGTTGACCTAGGCCTCAGTAACTGTAGGGAAGCCAGTTTTGTTTCTACAGATCCAGCTACTCCAGGCATCACAACCCCAGAAAATGGATCCCAGTTTGGGATCCCACTGCAGGAATGCCGGTGCGGTGGTGGCGTCTTTGTGTTGAGCCACCCCTGTCTGCAGGAGGAAGCGTTCAGTTGTTGGGGCAGCGAGTGTTGTTTGGGCACCCATCCTGCACCTTTTCCAGAGAAACCGGATCAAGGACCTGGAAAAAATCCAGTGCATGGCAGGACCCTGGGAAGAAGGTCTGCCCTTGCAGCAGGATTTATCGGTGCCAGCTGGGACTCTTGCTCTGTTCCTTCCTGACACTCTCCAGTGAATGGCCTTTGGGATTTTTTGCTGAATCAGGTTTTGCAGAACACGTCAGTGAGCGGTTGGTGCTGGATCAGGCCTTGCCAGAATATGTCATTTCTCTTTCCTAACTGCTTCATTGCCTTTATTGCTTTATTTGTATACAACCTTAAGGGGGCAGGGACAGAACTGAGAAGCTCCTGCGTCAATGCTCTTCAGAGCCTCATATGAAGCAAACTTGTCCGAGCAGGCCAGCTTGCTCACATGATGGAAGAAAATATTCCAGGAAGAAAAGGGGAGTTTACTTTGACCTATTATAAACAATGGTGTAAAAAGAAATATTTTGCCCAAATTGAGACGTGTCTGTTTGAACAAAATATCCCTTTTTTGCAGAGTTGCTGGGCAGGATTGGCTGTTTGGGAATGATGGCTTGGCAATTACTTGTGAGTTCGGCTGCTTAACTGTAAATATTGCACTGAAAATGGTGGCCTAGGATGAATGAAAAAGAGAGGAAGAATAAGCTCGGTGGGATGCATTTGTCCTTGTTTTAATGCGTTCTACCTGTAAATGTCAGTGTTCTTTATCAAAGTGAGGAAGTGACACTCTTGCAGGAAGGGTAGCGGCGGCGTGCCGAGATGTGACTACCTGCGATTGTGCAGTAATCTGTGGGCAAAGCTGGGGCAGAAGCAAGGTTTTCAGATGTCATCTTCTTGAGGAGATTCAAAAACCAGGGGTGGGCTGCACCTTGGTCCTCTTCGTGTTTGGGGACTGTGAAACGGGGAACAGCAAAGGGACACACTGCTGATGGCTGTCACAAGACAGAAAGTAGAGGCAACCAACTTGTTTTCAGTAAAGGAAGAATTGATGACAACTCAGGACTTCTGGTGAGGAGACATCAGGTGTAGACACAGAGGGCTTGTTGGGGTGCCCAGGTGGATCCCCAGAATCTCTTGTCCCCTTGGCTAAGCTCTTAGAGCCGGCCATGCCAAGCTGCCTCTTCAACGGGCCTCTGCTCACTGCCAGGGCTTGTAAACTGCGTTCGTGAGACCCTACTGAAGAAAGTGACACGGTCCCCAGTCCTGGAAGAGCCTTTGTGGTCTGCACTGCCTTCGTTTCTGCGTGTCCCTTGCTGTCTGTACCTCGAGCCATCCCTCCTTTCCGTGCTGGACCAGCGTCCCGTCGGCGCTGCTGGAAAGGGATGCCGAACACCAAACCCCTCAGCCACCAGGTGAGGAGCTGCACCGCAGCTGGCGGGGAGGCAGGAAAACTGCTGCAGAGGAAGGCTGCTGGCTGTTGGTTTATTCATTTGTTCATTACCAAACAGGAGACGAGGGCCCGGGCGGCTCGTTGGGTCCGTGACCCCCCTTTTGGCGGAGGTGCAGGCGCTCCCGATTCCATCAGCCCGGTACGATGCTGGCCTCGGGCGCCTAATGAAGGCCCAGGGGAAGGCGGGGGATTAGCTGGGCAGGCACCTGGCCCTTTCCTGGGTGTTTAATCACGGCCGAAGGTAAACGCCAAGCCTGTCATTTAGCCAGCAAGGGGGTGTGTGGGCTCCACGGGTGTGTAATTTCCCTAATGAAAGCCATTTGACTGGGTTTATTATTTGAAAAAAAAAAAAAAAAGATTCCAGGCTCTCAGAACCTCCCCCTTTCCTTTTCCATATCTTTATTATCAATAAAAAGGGAGAGAAAATGCTGTCTGGACTCGAGGATTTCCTTCACATATGGAACAGATTTAGCATTCCTCAGCTCCC
Organism: Anser anser; assembly: GCF_964211835.1. Classification (NCBI taxonomy): domain Eukaryota; kingdom Metazoa; phylum Chordata; class Aves; order Anseriformes; family Anatidae; genus Anser; species Anser anser. The sequence goes on along the minus strand of NC_139738.1, from coordinate 3,857,295 downwards.
AGCGTTGGCAACGCACCAAGCTCCCCTCTTGCCTCCCCCCAGCATCCCCTGCCTGCTCCCCGTGTTTCCCAGACCTACGTATGCAGAAGGAATGCATATGCTGTTGTTTCTGCAGTTGTTGGTTTTCATTTTATTTTTTTCTATCCGATAGAAATCATATTTGCAGAGGGTTGAATCGCAGGCACGTGAATCGTCTCGCAGACAGCTCTGATGTTTTTATCGGTGCGCAAACTCTTGGGGCGTTTGCGTCTCTGCGCCTTTTTCTGGTGCTGATGTGGGTGCTGAGGGAGCGGTGTCCGTAGGGACTGCACCTGCTCGTCGGCTCGGGTCAGTTCCCAACGGGATCAGACATCCGGCGTTTGGCGGGCGGTTCCTGTGGACTGGCGAAAGCTTTGATTTCATGTGCATTTTTTTCCATGGCGTTTTTTTTGCCTTGCAGCTCTCCTCGCTGAGGCCTTTCCATTGCTGGGATCAATTAAATGCTCACCAGGGACTCTCGCTGCGAGGAATCTTTCCTTTTCTGGCTGCCTTTGAATGTCACACCAGGGCGTTCAGCTGTTTTGACCTTGTTGCAGTAGCTCCCAGGGCAGAAAACCTTTCCTAAATCCTCCCTTCCCTCCTCTCCCCCAAGCCCTGTGCTCTCCGCCCGCCGCTCCATCTGCGAGCTCTCCCAGGGCTCTTGTGCAACAGCTCGCTCGTGGTATTCTTGGCTGGGAGCGCGTGGCTCCAGGGGAGAGCTGCGAGGGGGTTGGATGGCTGGGTGGGGGGAGAAAGATTGCATTTTGTAACTCCTGACCTCTCCTAGCCACACAGGGCGGAATTTTCCCCTGCTCTCTGAAAGGGAAGAAATTCCACTACCTTTTTTTTTTTTTTTCCCCCCCATCTTTCTGATGGTCCCTTGCTTTCATGGCAGAACGAGCGGGCTTCTGGGCTTCACTCAGGTAACTTTCCACCGTTCCAGCATCATTGTTTTGTTGTTTTTTTTAATTGTAGCTGCATCTCTGTTTGACTGATCCGTAATTTTAAATTGTGTGTTGGTACCCCTCTGATTTTTTCCCGGGGAAAGGAAATATTCTTGCCTGTGATTTTTCAAAACCAAGCCAACCCCCCGCCCGGACAGTACTGTAAGAGAGGCAGTGAGAGCAGTCAGTGGTGTCAGAAGACCCCAGGAGGGTGAAGTGGTGAGTGACGGAGGGCTGGGCTGACGCAGGACCGGCTGGGGGGGCGCAGGGGAGAGAGGGTCACGGGCTCCAGCTCCAGCTGTGTTGCGTTAGCTGGTATCATAACCCACGGAATTAATTGTGTGAAGGGGAGGGAATCCTAACGTGGGAGGCAGCTCTGCTCTGCCCCCAGCACTCACCCTTGCAAGAGCTTTGGAGAACTGCAGGAGTGTTTTACTCTCTGGCTAGGCTAATTAAGGCGAGGATAAACGATGTTCGTTCTGTTCTGTGCCCCCACTGCGTCCAAGGGGCAGGGGAAATCCCTGGGTTACGAAGGGAGGGTGCCAGCCCTGAAGGGGCAGAGCACAACTTTACCTTTCCCTCGTGTGGGTGAAAATGGAGTTATTTAACGGGGGAGCTTCGAGAGCCAGCTGGGAGGCTCATTTACTAGTCACCTGCCCCTGCTAAAGGGGGCTCCAAGGAACTCCGCATTGTTCCGTGGTTTTTAGTTAAATCCTGCCTTGATTATTGGGCTCACGGAGGTGGTTTTTTTTCGTAACTGCTGAAAGTTTTTTCCTTTGCCTCACGTGCACGCTCCCAAGGGGCTGGAAGCTTTTCACGTGGTGCAGGGGTCAGTGTGTAGCAGGAAGGCTGGAAAGAGAGAAATTCTGGCAAATGTAATGCCTTGCTTTTCAACTTTGGGAGGCCCCCAGTGAGCTCTTAAATTTATGTTCATAACTGATAGTTTATTAGGGATCATTAAATAGGGTTAGTTTGGTAAGATCCAGCACAGGCCAAACCACGCAGTGCTTACAGTACAGGTTTTATCTTCTGCTGAGTGACATGGTTAAAAAGTTAAAAAGATCACATTTTCACGAATTTTAACTGATTTTAAGTTCATTTGCTTTTGAGATTAAAAGGTAGACAAAATTATTCCAATGGAAAGATGCACGTGTGAAATAGTTCAGGTTCAGCTGTGCTTGCGGGTGCCTTTCAGGGCAATCAGGTGCTTTCTCAGTTAAGCCAGGCTGCTAGCTTCATCTTTGTTGGGGCCGTGAATTAAAAACAATCCAGCTTTTCAGAGGACAAGGACAGGGTTTTCTCTCAAGTGTCCGACCTCCATGTGAATACCAACAAATTGGGAGGCGGTTTTCTCTTTAAAATACTCAAACTTTATTAAAGGGTCATGGCTCAACACCAGCGTTCCTGTAACGTATGAGAGCCCTCTGTAATGACACTCACACAAACGCGAGCTTTTTTAATGCCAGATGATGGGGCTTACATCAAATACTATAAATCCCGACGTACCTCCCCATATACAGTGACCCCACTGCGGTCCCTGCCTGGATTCTTGCATGTCACGCTGCTCAATGTGCGTTTTGCTACCTGCCACCACGAGCAAAGTGACATTTGATAACTGAAGCAGTATGACCGCAGGTATCTCACTATCTTCACCTCTGCAGGTGGGTTCCTGTCCTGTCGTCTGTCTGCACGTGGCAGAGGACTTCAGCAAAAGCCAGAGTCGTAGGAACGGCTCCTTGGTGGATTGCTGCTCACAAACGAGTGTTTTTTATTTACGGCTTGGACCTCTGCCTTCCCAAGTCAATGGAAAGACAATTGATTGTAGCAGGTTCTGGACCAGGCTTCTGGCTACCTTTGTGCTTAATTTAAAAGTAATGTGTATCTACTGGTGAATGCCTCTAAACAGATTAAGAAAGTGCAATTGATTCAAAACTGACTATAGATGAACATAAAAGGCAAAATTGATTGTCTCGGTCTATTTTAATTTTCTGGGAATGCAGAAATGTTAACAAAAAAATGCCCCAAACCCAGTGGCATAAATACAAAGTACAAAATAAACACAGTTTAAAAAAAACACATTCCCAGGGCTGGACTGCAGGTGTTTGCAAGGGCGCTGGAACTGCTGTGGCCCTGTTCCCAGTGCTGTCCATTCGTGTTCATTCGTTTGTTTTTAGGGGAACAAGCTGGGTGATACCCACACAGATATGTATATATATTTGTATGCTATACGTACAAATTTGTACCTTATACATACAAATATATATGTGTATATATACGTATGTATGTATATTTATATATTTCAACTTTAGGTGTAAGGATATGATTTTTAGGAAGGCAAAGGACAAGCATTTTAAGGAGCAGGAGGAAGTGGGAACTGGTGCTCCGGGTCCGGTGGGCTGTTTCTGTAGGTTTAGTGCCTCCCTTTTTGCTGCACTCTCGCTCTTGTTAGGGCTGATGAGTCCCTGGGTAGTCACTGAGACCCGGTAACTGCTTGAAGGTACCATAATGGCCATAAAATGATTTTTAGTATCTGATCAGCGCTATTCTCTTTAGCCTGCAAAGTCACAGCAGAGAGCGAATTGCAATTATTTTGAAGCGGAAATTTGCACACCCTCCCTCCCCTCCCCCTTTAATTGTTATGATAAATTGCAACTTCAGGAAAATATATAAAGCTCTGGCGTGATAAAGCTCATGCTGATATCGAGTCCTGGCTTTTTGGCGTGACACAACTGTGGTGCAAATCCTGCCCTCTCTTTGCATTTCCCTTCCTCCCCTCCCGTTCTCCCTTTCTCTACTTTTCTCCCCGCTGTCCCTTAGCCACCGTGCAGCCCAGAGCTGCTTTAGGCAGAGGATGAGCTCTGTGCACGTTCCCCATTTGCACTGGAGCAGGAAAAGGGGGCAGGGGCAGAGATGGCCACGTATGCAAAAAGTGTTTAGGGGCATGAGACACGATTTATATCATGTCCCCCAGGCTGCAGGCAGCAAGAAATCTCTGTGAAGGGCCAGGTGAGTGGGGCTCTACTGCTGTCCAAGGGAGCCCGCAGGAGAAGGAGAGCATTGCAGGTTGTCACGTACGTGCGTTGGCCCCTGGCACCATCAGGATTCACCTGCTGCAGCTGGGTCTTGGAGAGCCACCAGCAGAAGTCACAGGAATGATTTCCCCGTGTCCAAGTCTGGGCATTTTCCCTCTTGCTCTTTTCCCAAGGATGCCCTTTTCTTCTTCACACTGCAAGAGCAAAGTGCACAAAACCTCATGAACAACAAATCCGGCTCAGAGGGTGTACATGATGCTTTTCCTTGTGTACATGACTTTTCCCATTTTGAAGCCAGCTTGGCCCACTGCTCCTCTCTCGCTGGCTGTCCGCAGTTCACAGGCAGCTGAGTTCTTGGCTTGGAAGTGCATCGGAATGGAAAAGCTAATGTGCCTCCTTGGGGCGATGCCTTCCAGATGGATTTAGCTAATTATCACAACGATTAGGGCTCCCCTTAATGACCACAACTGGAAATTTATTGACAGAGGTAAACAAGAAGTTTTCGTTTTGTCTTGGTGGAAAGTTCTTAATTTGTTTAATTAAAAAAACATGGGCTCTTCTGTCACTTAGGCTTGCTCCGCTCTCCCCTGCAGAGAGCCTGACTGGCTCTCCCACGACATTTCCATTTTGCCAGGTTTATTTGGAAAGTTGGAGTTGCTGTTGCAGAGAAAATGTTGTTAGTTAAGCATTGCCCTGCACTTACTTGACCTGTTTCACACACCTTTCTTCGTTTTGTTCCAGTCCTTGCTAAAACCATATTTTTTCTGTATCACTCATCTTATTGAAGGAAGTATACACAAACAGTATGCAAAACTGTTTTACCTCCCCTCACTGGTTCTCTGCCCAGTTTCATGCTCTTGTTTGTGATATTTTAAGTTCTGCGGGGCAGTGACATTGCAGGCTCTTTTCCTGGGTTTCTAATGTAGCGTCTTCCACTGCAAATGCTCCTGTTGTGGCTCCCTGGCTTGGTCGATCACAGATTAATACTTGGGGTGTTCAGCTCAGAAACGCGCTATCACAGCGAGAGCTAAAAACCCAACGAGCTCCAATTTAGACTGCACCAGGCTTGTATCCTCTTGTGGATCAGGCACAGAGGGTCCAGGGACAGGGTCATTTATCATGCGTTCTCCCTGCTGGCAGAAGATAGGAGGTTGGGACCAGGGTCATGCTGTGCTAGATTCTGTACACAAACACAGAGGCAGCGAAAAAGCAGCTTTTGCCCCCTGGGTGTTTTCCTCTGGTTTATTTGCGTCTTGTCAGAAGTGAATTGTTGGGGGCCAAACACTGCCAGGACCTCCCAGGGGAAGTCAGGACAAGGCAAGACCCGCCAGATTCCTCTGGACATGCAAAAGAACAGTGAAAAGTAGCCTCAATAATTCAGGTTTAGATGGATGTGGACTATTCACTGGTATGGGAGACAAACCTGCTGGCTGGCAAAGGGAGAAGTGTTCTGGATTATCTGGGTCATGTCTTTGCTGCGCTACTGCCAAAGGTTGCATTTCACCTATTCTGCTGTGTTAATATGTGACATTTGGTGGGAAGTATTCAGGAGAGAGAGTCTGGAGCCTAACTGTGCTCCATCTTCCTTTCCTGTCGGTGTGAACGAGAGCCAAAGTAGGAACGGAGAGGTGGGGAGAGGCTGGAAGTGCATGGCTTGAGTGTTGGAACTGGAAGAGCTCGACAGAGACGTGCCTCTACTGAAAAGTCCTTTGCCAAGTGAGCATGGCCTTTGTCCACCCACCATGCCTGTGTGAACCTGTGTTTTTGAGACCTGGGCAACGTTGCTGTCCAGAGCTACCATTTGAGAGGAGCTTCTTGGTTCTGGATTGCCTAACGAAATTCTTGTTTTCTTCTTTTCCCCTTCTGCCCTTTCCTGTTGCAACTGATTCCACCCTGTGCCAGAACCGGGGTCGCCTGGCAGAGAAGAGGACGATCCCCCTGCCTCCAACCAGGATCCCGAAGAAAGAGCTGACCTCAATTTTCTCGCATAGTGACGACAGTGAAGAGAGTGACAAGGGCAATGGTCAACACCCCGAAGTAAAGCAGGAGGAGGATCTCCATATCAGTATCATGAAAAGAAGGTACTTTCCTGCCAGGGAGTGCTGGCATTGCAAGAGCAAAGACAGAGAAAACTGGGCAGCAGGTGACCACCCTTTCTGGGTCAATACTGCCCGGGCTGCCCGATGGAGTCACCTCCAGGGCCTGAAATTCAAGTGCAAATGACCCATTATAGTTCAGGAAGAGCAGTTGGATACTCTCCTGTGCTTACTCACTCCTGTTTGGGGCGAGCAGGGCTCTAAGAGGCCTTGTATCATGGGTCTTGTGTTTGCACTAAAGGCATCTGCGTTTGCAGATGGTGATTTTTGTTCCATCCTCTGCCCAGCATTCTGCGTCTTTGTGCCTGGGGAGCCAATGAATCGCATGACCAAGAATCTATGGGCCTTTTACACAGCCATCTGAGAATCCACAGAAATGTATGGGTCAGAAGGCCTGTCTTTTGCTCTCGTTTGCCCAGAAGTTCTGATGTAATAGAAACTGGATAATTTAATGTTGGTGAGCAAAGTTTGGGGTGGAGATAGCAATGATGGTGGTAGTGACGTGTTCCTGATTGCATGTCAAAGAGCATAGCCACGTCTCCCTGGTCCTCTGTAGTACAAAAGGAGACGTAATGGAGTTGCAGGAGGCAGAGTCACTCAGGGTTACCTCAGCACTTAATATTTTGGTTACGTCTTGCTCAGTACCATAGACGTTCACACAGGAGCTCACGCAGGGTTAAAGGAGGAGGAGGAGGGATTGCTTTGAGTTACGTTCAAGTAACTGTCAGCTGGGCTCTCATGTAAGGCCTTACTGCCAATAATATTCAGCTGCAAAATTTTGGGTTCTCTTATCCTTCACAAGAAATACGGTGTTTAGAAGACCTGTAACTACAGGAAAATAAATACCTAAAGGTGATGTGTCTCAGCCTCCCATGCATATCATTGCAACTCATCTTGATTGTCATCTCTCTCTGATGCATAAAATCACTCAGATCCTAAGACAAGCCCTATAAAAACAGAGGAGTGGAAACCGAAGGCATGTAATTGCTTTTCTTATGTTTTATGTGTTTCTCGCTCCTGAGTAGATGAGCTATTTCCCCTCTTGCCTTCCAGCGGACGCTGGTACATTCAGCAACAGAGAGCTCGAAAGTCGGGAGACAGAACAGTAGCCAGCTCTTCTCATAAAACCCACCTGTAATTAAAGTCAGGGTTTATCATTGCAGCTGTCCGATGGCTGTGGCCGAGGGTTATCGCTCGGAAATGAAAAGGTGGTCGGGGAAAGCATCTGCCCTGTCTGTGCAGGCAGGAGCCGCGGAGGGGAGGGAACCCTCCTCATCAGTTTGGGGAAAGTGCCCTTCTTCTCCACCCCCCTTTAATTATGCTCTTAATTCTGCAAAATTACAGCGCTAGATTGTTCTCATTAGGAGGGAGAACGTAACGAATGTTTAATTGATACGCTGGGCCCCCAAAATATAAAGTGCTCTTATCCTAAATCTTTAATTATTGTAATTGCTCTGCCTTGTTTATTAGGAAGTGAAGAAAAAAAATACTCGGTAGTTATTAGCCAGTGGTCCCCCAGCTTATCGTGTCTGTGTTCTGCACTGCTTTGAGTCCGCTTCTCTGAAGGTCTCTTGCCTGAGCGTTGTCTCGATTCCTTAGAGCAGTGCATGAGTCTAGCCAGGGAGGTTAGAGTCTCGTTGGTTTTGCACGGTTGTTCTCCTTTTCATTTTCCTGGGAGCTCAGATAAAGCATGGGGGGAAAAGCTAGAGCAGCCGAGGCCAACAGGGGCCAGGCACCACTCCGCCGGGTGCAGTAATAGCAGAAAAAAAGAGCGCGCGGCTTCAGCGCTTGCTGCCCTGGCAGGGAACATCTACCGCTCCCATCCCTCGGCGTTTCCAGCACTCTGACCCCTGCAAATAGACGGTCCCACAAAATCATCATCCTCTTGTCCCGGATGGGGGAGGACCGGCCGTTCCCACCTGTTTAAGGGTGAGGAATGGGAAGCAGCCTGACCCCGCTCCCCCGGGGGGGATGAAGGTGTGGTGGGGCTGGCTCTGGAGGCAGCAGCGTGACGGCCAGACAGCTCGCAGACATGACAGCTGGGGCCCGCCAGAGCCAGCGCCCCATCTGCCTTCTGCTTTTAATTCACCTGTTGTATCCTCCCCGCCTGGTGCTGGATTGGGCCGAGGTTTTATCGTCTCCCACTGAGAGGAAGAAATAGGTTAAACTGCGATAGCAGGAAAACAAGGTCAGGGCCTGAGCAAACCTGTGGTTTCCTCTCGTACCCCTGGATGGCCCTCACGCACATTTATTTTACAATTAGAGACAGCGGCATTATTGCTTTGGAGGTTGTTGCCTTTTTTTTTCCCCATTCTCTATTTCCTTAATATTGACTGTTTCCTTCCATCGTTGGCACAAGGGGATGCTTCCTGCTGCTTTGAGGTCTAGGCATCGGTAAAGAAAAGACCCAAAGGATTAGAACAGGAGCCAGAAGCTTAGTTTCTTGGTTAGTCTCTCATTCTAGCCTTTGACACTTACTTCATCCGTGACCTTAGGCATCTGCCTGTGGTGATGGCCTTCAGAGGAGGTCTGAGGACTAAAAGCCTGCCTCGCGGTGTTCTTGCAGCGTTGAAGTCGGTGCTTTTCATTGCGTGCCAACTTATTTCACTACCAAGCCCTTGCAAAACCGTGTCACTTTGCGGTCCTGCACGTGCGTAACGAGTTTTGCACTCTAATGAGCTTGGCTCATCTGCTTTGAAATCCAGGTGACCCAGGCTTAGAGGTGAATGTTTCTCAGCTCATAGTGAACCCCTTGAGTCCTCTTTAGCCTGCTTTGCAGGGTGTGCTAAGTAGCCTTTGTGTTATGCCTCCTGTCTGGAAAACAGGGGGCTTAAAATCTTGTCTCATATAACCAGAGGCGTCTGCTGAGCTTGATACCGTAGCTTGATACCCAGACTGTAAGCACTTAGGGAACAAGCTCTGGAGATTATTGGGACAGTGCTGCAGAAGAGTAATAGCCTTTCCTTTTGATCAGAACTCAGGTTCCAGAAATCTTGCTCTTCTACAACCTTCCTTAGTGCAACACTTGCATTGCCTTAATCGCTGCGGGTAGGGTTCAGCTGTGCTGGCACCTGGTGAGGACGCTTGGCTGGCTATGAAGACAGTTCTTCCTTTATGGTGAAAGGAATGATAACAATAGGGCTTTTCTTTACTGATTGATGCACCTAGGTCACTGGTATAGTTACTAACTAGAAGTTATCCCAGTCTGTGGCTTAGTTCTCCCCTCTCTGCTTTATCCGAGACACAAAACGAAGCAACGTAGAGAGATTTGAGACTACAAATTCCATATTAACTTCCTTCGACTCATTGGGAAACTCTGACTGGTATTACTGGGAAACACATTACCTCTGCAAAAGCCTGGGAGCTTTTCATGTTGAGGTTGAAGCTGCCTTAAAGGAGTTCCATTACATTGTCCCAGGAAATCTCCAAACAGAGGAAGCTCAGAGTAGCTGAAGAATAAGGCTCAGCTTTAACAGCAAGATGCTGACATGCTGTTGGATTTAAGCCCAGCGTTGTCTTGTAGGTGCAAGAACATAATTTTTGCTGTTAAGACTGGCCTTTTTCATTAGTATGGGAGAGGAGGAAAAGAGGGAGGAGGGATGTAATGGTGGCATCTGAAATTTGCCACAATAGGTTGGGAACTGCTCATGAAACAGCTTTGGCTAACTCCCCAGCAAAATGCGACGGCGTGGCTAGCAGTAAGAGGCAGTAATGCTTAAGCACCTGTTAGAAATGGTGAAAGTTTTTGATCTGACCGACCATGAAGGCATCGAAGGAACCCTTATGGGATATTAAGTAAATATGTACATTGGACTAAGTAATGGGCAGGATAAGTACAAAAGGACCTGTATGGTGAAAATGCCTTTAAAGTTATTTTATTTAAAAAAAAGTGGATTGGGAGAAAAAGTAGGAGCAGATTGTACGATGAGAGCACACAAGGGGCTGGGTTCCTTGCCAAATATTGCTCTGAAATTAAAGCAATTTTGAGGAGGAATAAGAGGATAACAAATGTTGTCCTGCAACAGCATGCTTGTGTGTGCACTGGGGAGGTTTCTGGAGAACCTCACACTGCCCTTAAGTCTTCCCTTAAGTCCCCGCGTGTTCTCTGGCTGGGGCAGCAGCGTGACCCCAATGCCCAGCACCTGCCGTGGGACTTGCGGTGCTTTTTCAAACCAGCACTTGAAGCAAAGGTGCTTATTCAAGGACTGGTGGGATGCTGCCGTGCATCACATACAGAGCCCAGAGGGGCAGGGTGCCTTCCCCTGCCCCCAGCATCCCCCACCTCTCAGCGTTCTCGCTCCGCATCCATTTTCTGATGGCAAAATTACTGACCTCCACTCAGCCCTAATGGCTAGCGGCTGTCAGCCTTTCCACTGCCTGCCTTCCTAAGTGGAAAGCTATTTCTGATATCCCATAAGGCTGCTGCTCTTTGACTCCCTAATTGATTGAAGATCAAATCCAAGCACCCCCCGTTGTATTTGTCACACGCACCTGCTTGTAATTCAGGGCCGCGAGGTCCCAGCGCCTTCCCCATTGATGTGCAGGGTACACGGCACCGCCTCTGCCATCCTCGTCCTTCCCAAAATGCTCCCAGGCACTCCCCCCCGGTGCTGCCCTGGGGGGAGACCCTTGAGACGCCCCCCTCCCGGAGGAGCTCGGTGGATGGCGTGATGCTCACAGCGCTGATGATTTACCTGCTGCCAAAATCCCTGGGGTCTGGGCTGGGTGGGCAAGGCTCGTCCAGGCGGCGTAGGACTGAAGGGAGAGCGGACACGGGGCAGAGCAGGATGCTCTCTGGGCTCCAGCCATGAATCAGGCTCTTAGATTAGACTCGATAGCCCTCCTCCTAATTGCCATGACTCAAAAGGAGGGAGCCAGGGCCCCTCTTAGAGCTGGAGAGAGATTTTAATGCTTCAGGACACTTTTCTTTCACAGCCTCCACTGGCTATTTTCTGTTAATTGGCAGGTCAAAGTCAATCCCTTCTTCCTTCCTCTGCAGCCCTTTATTTTCTCTTCTTCCTCTTTCCTCCCCCTTTCTCTCTTTTTCTCTGAACCATACACCACTTAATAACAGCCCCCGTATTCAATAAATATATTAAAGATCCATCTGGGAAGCAAAAGCTGGACTTGGTCCAGAGTGCCAGGAAGCATGTCGTTGACCTAATGAGGACATATATTTGAGGTGGGGGGGAGAGAAGGACAATGGCTGCTTGTCAGGGGTGTTGCAGGATAAAATACAAGATACAGCAAGAAATCCCTTCTTGCCCAAGATAGAGATAGGAGGCTGGAAAGAAAGGCGAAGCATGAGAATGAAATCCAGTGAGTGCTCTTGGCTGCCTGCGGCTCCCTGTAGCTGACCCTTACAGCATCGCTTCCATGGCAGGGAATGACCAAGACACCCCAAGTCCAGGTCTCAGTCTTGCTGTAATCTTTAGGCCATTCTTCCAGCCGTCGTGTGTGGGCTTCCCTGGAAGAACTGCCCTGTTCAGTGCCTGCACGAGCTTCGCAGCGTTGGCTGCAGGTAGCGTGATGGGGCTGCAGGCAGGCTGTGGAAGCTGAGACCCTGTTAGGAGAACAACGAGCAGGTAGGAGGAAGGAGAAAAGAGCAGGTAGGAGGAAGGAGCTCGCTCTGACCACCCAGCCAAGCAGCCTGGGCAACGCCACCTGCAAGCATAGATCCTCCCAAACTGCTCACTGCGACGTGCATCGTGCCTACGCTCTGCGTTCCCATGCACGGTGCTGGCACCTAGAGCCTGCCCCAGGCACGCTGAATTCCCTCTGCCCGTGGTGGTGCTGGGCTGTGCCAGCTGGACAGACATCCGTAGTTCCCCCTTTCTCCAGCACTCTCCCTTCAGTGCACTCTCCTGCACCGGAGGACGTGGGGAAGCCTTGTCAGTGTTTTTCTCTCCCTGGCAGCTGGGACCCGTCGCTGTAGCTGGACGCTGCCCGGTGTTTTCCGCGCTTCCATGGCATGCGGAGAGCCAAAAGGCGCAGCACAAGGCGAGCTGGCCGCGGTGCAGGGGCTCAGCTGCAGGACGGGGCTGCTGCTGCTGCCCCTGGCGTGGCCGGGGACGCCTGGCTCCCTCCCTTGGCCTCTTCCGTGGTTGCCACTCCGGTGTTGGAAGCCCGCAGGGGCCTCTAGAGTAAAAAGAAATGACAGGGAAGGAAAAAAAACAACTTAAAAATTAAAAACTATCCCAGCTGCTCTCCCTTATTTTGCCAGCTCTGTCGCTTTCTTTTCTGGGCTGGCTTCTCATTCCAGTGCAGGCTCCAGAGATGACTCGAGCAGCCTCAGCCCTTCCTGTTAAATCCCTTTTTTTGGTTTCACGTACGTTTTTGAGTGATTTCACTCTTGGTACAGACCGAGCCCTGACACTCGGGTCCCTCCTTGCCGGGGTGCCTGACCCAGAGGTTTGTGAACCCCCTGCTTACATCCTCCGAGTGCCTTGGCCCTGCCTTTGTTGGGATCCTGCCCCTGCCTGCTGCCACGGGACCCAGCGGGGCATTTTTGTACTGGGCTCTTCTACCTGACCACACTACACCTGAAATCGTGGCTGGGTGAGGAGGTGGGAGAGATGGAAGTGGCCGTCCTGCCTGCCTGTTTTTAATTCCCCCCCCCTCCTTTTCTGTTATTAATTTGTAAGGAACCATCTCCCGCTCACCATTCTCTATACGACCCAAGGACGGGCTTGTGTAGCTGATAGCTTGCAAATTATTAGTAATTTGATTTCAATTGGATGAATAACCCGTTAAAGCAAAATGTACATTAGCCTCAGAAATCTAATTGGTGATAACGGCATAGAGACGTGGAAGGAGCGCTTGGTTCTGCTCCCCATCCCTCCCCCCGCCCCCCCCAAAAAGATAATTAGGATTTAATTTCATTCTCACCTATTCATTTGTCTAAATATGGGTGTTTAATTATCCATCTCGGCAGATAGCTGTCTCTGCCTCTGCGTGGATCTGAGCTGTGCCTTTCCTACCAGCCCGGCCCTCCCTGCTACTCACAGCTCTCTGAAGCGGTGTCCTTACACTTTGAAGCTGAGCTGGGCTAAGCCTCATTAGGAGCCCTGCCTTCCCCCGGCGCTCAGCACCGCTGGGCTCCATCCGGCCTGCTGCAGACCACGAGGAGCCTCGTTTTGTGGAGGGCTGCGAGCATCACTGCAGGGCCGGCCCCAGGACAAGAGCCCCGAGCCCGGGCGAGCTCCTGGTGGGCCTGAGCAGCTCGCTGGTGGCCCAGCACCCCCGAGCACTCCGTGGCCCACTGCTGGACCCCGAGCGGGGCTTGCGGGAGCGCTGCTGCCTTCAGAGCCCCGTGGGGCAGCTCACCGTAACGCTGCCTTTCCGAATCGTCATTTTTTTCATCAGGAAAGGGACCGTGGAGTTTTAGCTAGACAAACACGGTGTTTAATCTACCTATAGCTCAGGGACAAACCCTCCAGCGGGATGATTGTTCCTTTTCTCTTGCCTTTTTTTTTTTTCTTTTTTGAGGGCACCGAGGAATGTTTTATAGACAGAAACAGGAGAAGCACGAGGTCCCTTGTCAGGCTCATGGTTCAATTTCCAGCAGTTCGTGGCTGGGTGGCGTTTGGAGCTCTCCCCACTTCCACTGTGCAGCTGCCAGGGTCTGCCTGGCACCGTGCAAGGTGCTGAGCTGGAATTAAAGGGGTCTCCTGGAGGTCTGTGTGTGCAAGAAGTCAGGGATTTTATGGAGCAGTGCAAAATCAGGCTTTCCATCCCCACCAACAGCACTCTCTTCTGGGCCAGAAGGACCAGGAGGGCTTGGGCTGGCTTCAGTTTGCTTTGGATTCACATCAGCTTACCTGGAAAGCCCAAATGTGTCCCGGTTTGACCAAGCCTCTGCTCATGGAGATGTTACTCAATGCCCCAGTTTGGCCTGTGCTTTCCCAGAAGTTCTCAAATGTTGGCCGAATTTTAACTTTGAAGAGCAACTGTTACCTGCTGCAGGCTCAGTAGCTGGGATTCACCTTTTGCCACTTCTGTTTGCAAACAAAAAGCTGGGAAGGTGGAAAGCTGGGGTAGGTTTTCTAAACCATTGCATATGAGGAGAAGGTAGCATAGGAAAAACGAGGTACATGTGGAACTAATAAGTACAGTTCTGAGCACAGCTTTATTGGTGGAACTTAATATCTAATAAAATCTAACAACCCCCTAAAAGAAGTACTCACCCCTGAAAGAACCACTCGGAGAGCAGCCGGCCTCCCTTACTGAGCCAGCCCTGCAGGGAGAGCACAGAAGATAGGTATCGCATTAGTAAAACCTGCAGAAGCCTCGTGTCTCGGATGTGGAATTATTTCCGTGCTGAGCATTGCTTGCAGCTGATTTCTGAACCAGGCTGCAGCAGGGGCACCCGTTCAGGAAAGCACTCGAGCAGCCACTCAGACCTGGGTTATGTCCCATTGACTTCCCCGCTCATGCTTAAGTGCTTTCTGGCCCAATTCAGGGCGCATTCAAACCAGAACAGGTCCCTTTTGCTTCAGCAGCCTTTGGATTAGGCTTTTTCTGCACTCTTCAGCTGCACGCTGCTGCTTTCCCTAGCTGGGGACAGGGGCAGGGGCGCCGTGGGGACGCTCAAAACGCGCAAAAACGCATTTGGCCTCGCGGCGTGCGATGTTTGCAGGCGCTTCTGTTCAGTGCTTTTGGGAACCCCGGGCTGCAGGAGCCGGTTTGTGCGCACAGCCAGGCGTGCTCGCAGGCAGACGCCGCGATGAGAGCGGCGTCGTGCGAGGAGCTGGGCTCGCGTGCCGGTTTGGTCTCAGCTGGCTGGGCTCCTCATCAATCACGCTGACGCGGAGAGCCACGGGTGGTCACAGCCCTCCCCTGGGTGCCAGGGGAGATCGCTGCCCCTGCTATCAAGTGGAGACGCCGGACCACAGAAGGTCGGCGTCTGCCTTAGCCCTCCGGGCGGGTGCAGATGCTGTCCTGTTGAAAAGGGTAGCAAAGAGGGGAAAAAAAAATCAAAAAAAGAACAAAACCAAACAACAAAACCCAGCCCCCTTGGCCGCCCTGTCTTAATTTAGGATGTTGTTCATCTCGGATCTGCTTTTCCTGCTTGTCAGCAGGCAGAGTGACAGAGTATGTGAAATTAATTTCCGAGGTGGGAAATTGCTAATAATTTATTTACAGCTGGGGCGGGCGTGGAGGAGGGAACGCAGCGCAGCCGTATTTGGGTTTTCTTCATAAAATGTCACTGCTTAGCCCTTTCTGCTCCCTGTGAACGTGCCCCATTAGTTGAGACAGCGTCTTGCCCCTGTGCCTGGTAGGGAGCTCACCTGCGGGTCTCATTTACAGCGCTGCGAGACCCCCTGGGGGTGCTCAGCCCCTCGCAGCACCCCGCAGAGGCTGTGGCGGAGGGGTTGGGGGCCCGAGAGGAGCGTGGGTGGGTTGTCGTGGTGGAGCTGCTCTTGTAAATGGCGAGTGATGCAGCATTCAGCCTGTGCCATTGACCTCTCTGTTTGTTTGTCAACAGGATACACACCCACTGGGATTTAAACATCTCCTTCCGAGAGACCTCTTGCAGGTACCATTTTGGGGCACCCTCTTTGTATGGTAGGCCAAGAGTTTCTGCTATGTTACTGGCGTGTGGATGCTGTTAGATGTAAATGAACATTTCTGATTGTTGGTGCTGGGGGGTTTTCCTCTTCCTTCTTTCTTCCTTTTTCTCCCCTTCCCAAATATCCTTCCTTTTGTTCTTTTATTTGGGGGAAAGTTGTCTTTGGGGAGAAACACTCATTTTTGTGTTGGAAGGGAGGATTGATTAGCCTTGTAAAGAAAGCCCATTACTGTTTTTGTAATATATAATATATGCATATAATATATGCTTACTCTAGTCCCTTTTTGGAAGAATGTGGGATTGGGGTGGCCCTAGATGTGTGTATTTCCTAGCTGACATGAGAGGCTGCATCTCATTTGCAAAAGTGATCCTTTGCACAAAAGGCTCATTGAAGGCCAAAGATGCTCCCGAGTCGCTCGGAAACTTAGCTTAAAGCATTGCAGCCTTAAAAGGTGGGCCTGTGATTGCAAGGAGCAAAACTCCCTGGATGGCAGTGCTTGGGAAACAATATGATAACGCTGAGACGCCCTGCTCCTGAAAATCTTATATATGTAGGCATCCAGCTGCCATGCGTAGAGGTCATACTCCAGTAGGAGCTTCTGGAGCCATTGGGGCTCTGCTTTTTGCAGGGTGAAGTCTGAGCTGGGTGAGCTGCAGCTGCAAAATGCAGTGCAAGAACATTTATGTGTTAGCTTGGGAGAAAGTGGACATTCAAAAAAATGACCAGTATTTTACAAAACATAAATAATAGAGATGATACTGAATTCTGAATTGTAAGAACAGAATCGTAAGAACAGAATTGTAAGAACAGATCGCCAAACCAATCTGGTCTGCTGGTTTTAAAGTCTGATTTCCTGCAGTAGCAGATGCCCCAACAAGGTAGAAGTTCCTGAATCAAAGATATCCAGTTACGAACATGAATATTCCTTTGTCACCTCTGATGTGGTCAGTTGATGCTCTGGGCGTAGTGTTCAATAGTGCATTTTCTCTGTGTTGCTAGTAGTCATCAACTTTTCTAATGCTTTAAAAATCTAGCTTAAGATACTTGTCTCTTCATTCGAAAAAGAAAACTGGAATTTTGAAATTCCCTTTCTAAACTTGGTTGCCCCATTTGGGTGAAAAGGTTGAGCCTGGCAGGTGCTGCTTGTTTTCTAAAACAACGAAAAATGATCTGTGCAGCTGTGAAGCTTCTGGGGGCACAGCAGGAGGTAGGTAGGGCCCAGAGCAGCCCAGACTCTGGTTCTGGATGCGCTAGAAATCAGAATGCTGGTCCGTTGGGTCTGCCTGCAAACAGCAGTTCGCTGATGACTTTTCTGTTGTGCTAGTAGTTTCTGATGCTTCGTGTAAACTTCCTGTTCAGTTACAGATTAAAAAGCAGTAGGAAAATATTACTGGTACTACTACTGCTGCTGGTACTGCTTGTGGAAGCACTCACTGCGTGCTAGGTATCTCACACGTGTAGGACTCGGTGCAGTAAATGCAGTGTTTGCTCAAGGGAACGGTGTTTGAGAGCTTCAGAACGACATCCATCCCCCTCGGTGTTGTGGCTGACGTGGGCATTTCTCTGTTTTACCTGCAAGCCTCAGAACATTTTGCAAATACAAGTACCAGAGGCAGGAGGAGAGTATCAGAGATGATTTCCAGCTCCATCACCTGCCCTTCAAACGCAGTGCTAACAGCTTCTACCTCTGTTCTGTGCGCTCCCAGCAAAAACTGCGGTACCACGGTGAAAGTGGGCAGCAAAGAAGTGAAGGACAGATGTTCTCTGTCATTTTAACCCATCAGCAGGTGCCCACACCCCAAAGTGAGGACAGTTTGGACTGTTCTGTTGACAGCACTCGTGTGTGAAGGTGATACCTGTGCACTTGGAGAGACAAGTCCATCCTATCTGAGTGCTGGGCGTGAATTACGTCCTGGCGCTCCCCTGAGGCTCAGTGGGGGTAGCAGGGAGTGAAGGGTGGGAAACGTGAACTGATTCATGTGCCAGTGGGGAATGGGCGAGGGCAGAGGGGTGGATTTGCTGGTATTTAAGTAAGCGCAGACTTTGTCCCTTAAGCACAAGAAACCATAATTCCTAAATTCTCAATGTTCAGCATATAAAAACCCCACCCTGATCAGTAAGCATCAAGGAGCCAGTCTAGAAGGCACATCTCACCCAGCACCCTATAAAAAACAGCTGAAAGGTTTTTTGTTGTGCTTTTTTTTTTTTGTATTGCTGACTTTAGAATAAAATCCCTGTTTTGTTGCTGTAAGCTTTTGGGACTCTAAAATACAAAAGAATGGATTCCTTCCAGGCAGACCCTTTCATGATAAATTTCAGCCTGGAGCAAAGTTTTATGGCTGAGTTATAAACTCCTAAAAGGCAGAGGTTTGTAATGGAAGTGCTGCCACAAGCCTTAATTAATAGCCATATGAACAACGATCCTGCAGGTTAATACAGCTGCAGCTAAGGGTGCAAACACCTTTGGAAATTAGACTCCCCATCTTAAAAGAAAATATTTCTGAACCTGCGATGCACAGAATAAAATAACGATCTGTCTTTTATGAAAGCAAATACACTTCTTGGGCTCCCCCAGCCTGTTTGCTCCCTTCAGCTTAGCTCTGGCCTGGTGGGAACATCGGTGGTTCCCCCTGGGAACACAAGTTTTGCCACTATGTATGGTTAGTCCGGCTGTCAGAAGCTGTGCCCATCTAGCTATTTCAGAAGAAAACAACCCGTGTTCTGCTATGAAGCAAAGGAAATAATTTGTGGGTTCTGTGTGTCAGTCCAGAAAAAAAAAAGTTGTATATGTTTAAGTGACCTAAGTTGCCATCACGCCTCTGTAAAACATCTGACATATCTGGAATACATCGTGGGGCGGCAAAAAGGTTTGGCTGACCTTCCTTCTCGGTGACCTGCATAATTCAGTGCCTGGCAGCTGCACAGGTCACCCCAAACCCATGCCAGGGAATCATAATGATGCACCACACCTGTATGAACCCCCCCTTGGCCACACTACGTTAAATGAAGAAGGTCCAAGAGCTGCCATCTTAATTTACCTGCCTCTTTGTCGTGCCTTTGATCTTCCTTTCCAAGCTGTCAGAGGGTACGCGGGTTATTGGGTTCAGCCACCGTGGAATTGCCGTCTGTGTTGCCCTGGATGAAGACACGTAATTGGGTGTAATTGGGTACAAGGCATTCGGTGCAGAGAACCAAAAGCTCGAGATAGGAGCATTGTCCTCAAAGGGGAGATTAGGATCTCTCCTTGTCTTGCCAGCCGCTTTGCTCCCTTCCCTTTCAAGCTTTGAAGATAACACTGGGTTTGAGGTTTTGTTTACAGATACCCTTCCTTTAAAATTGCCCGTTCGAGGTAGAGTTCCCTTGCGTGGACATACTGTTCATTGAATAATTTGCTGAAGTGCGTTAAAGTTGTTCAAGACGAGCCTGTCAAGATCTAAAACAGCGAGCACGAGGTTAAAGCCCGCTCTTTGCTCTCCCGTGGATTTCAGTGAGCCCCAGTTGC
The DNA here is from genome assembly GCF_964211835.1 of Anser anser. Lineage (NCBI taxonomy): Eukaryota > Metazoa > Chordata > Aves > Anseriformes > Anatidae > Anser > Anser anser. The sequence continues at coordinate 3,838,131 of NC_139738.1, read as the reverse complement.
TCAGCACCACAGGCAGGATTACCTTGCTGAGATTGGGGCATAGCACGGAAATAAATTGTAGAATAAAAAGGAGTTCCAGGGAGGAAAAGGATTTTCCTTCCATTTGTTGCCACTCGATATCTTGAGGGAGCTGCAGGGAGGTGAGTGAGAAATAGATAAGAGGCCGTGGGTGTTAACAGCACGCTGTGATGCAGCTCAGCATGGAGAAACTTGGTGCCCATCCGAGAATGTCAAGCTGCTGTCAGTGCAATTAAGCCAGCCCTGCTTGCAAGGACGTTGAGAGGTTGTTTAGTGTTGACCATGTTAAAGAACGGTAGGAAAGAAGACGCTAATTAATTTGGTGAAAGCTGCACGAACAGGCACGGAGCATAGCTGGGCATGGGGCTAGGCAGCACGACGTTCAGCCACGTGCTCTCCTCTGGCTGCAAGGTGAGCAAACTCTGAGAGAAAACCCAAGGCAGCATTTAAGTCTTTAGAAACAAAGAACTTGTTGGACAGGTATAAAGCAGTGACAAAGAGGCAGGAGGAAGCAAGAAGAGTCTCTTGACTGCTGCATGAAGACAAAGCCACTTGGGGGGACACTCCAGGCTTTCTGCGCCTCCCAGGGGATAATTTCTTCCAGGTATACGCTGCATGAGGGCTGCATAAGGACATGGAAGGAAAACAAAGGCATCGTGTGCCCAGAGCAAATAAACTGCATGTAACAAGCACAGTTTAAACAAAGATTACAGTGGTATGCAGCCAGCCTTTCTGGATGGGCACGGACCAGATTAGAATATGTTTCAGGCAGGCAGACGTTTGGCCAAGAGCCTGTGCATCTCGTGTGTGTGTGTTTAAATCTGCCTGGAACGTACTTAGTGGGCCTTGCCATGTGAATTTCACCCTGCCATAAACCCTTACAGCCAGGGCTGAGTTGAAACAGCAGTGCTGTAACTGGATTGCCCCAGGTACATGTTTGGTCTGTGGGGTGCAGCTGTGTCCCGTTTAGAAAAGGGTATTTAAGGAGGAACGAAACACGTTAGTCAAGAAGGAAGAGAGCAGCAAACAAATCAGGCCAGGTGGAAGGAGCAGATGAAAAATATCTGGGAAATGGATCAGGAGAAAAGGAGATCCACTGATTTAGCTCATTCCTTTGGAAGATACTCCGGGAGAGAAAAGGAAAGCAGGGGAGAACAGAAATGCAGATGGTTCTGCCCACGTCAAGGCTGGTCCTGACTCAGCAGAAGGCATTGCTGAGCGATGCAGGTAATGGTATCAGGTGCCCGAGCATCCTGCTGCACTGCCCTCTGAGGATTGATACAAGCTGGCTTCTGGGCTGCCTGTTTATTTATTTATTTGCTTTTTTATGTTTCCTCATAAGCTTTTGCCTTCTAATCTGGAAGACCTGAAGTAGGGACTGAAAGGTCACAAGAAGCTTTTAGCAGCTGGGAGGTAGATGTGAGCCTTTAGTGCCCTGCAGTCTGTAGCATATGCTGCCAAAAGAGCTGATACTGGTCAGAAATGTTTATTCGTAAATGAAGTTACAGCAGAAAAAGCAAGCAGCTTCAGAGGAACAGGAGTGCCTTCAAATGGGGACCTGCCTGCACCTTCCTTGGTGGTCCCTGATTTCTTCCACAACACGTACGGAGCTGCTTCCACAACTCGCGCTGACTTTGGAGGACAGCTGTGGAGCTGACTCTTGACTGCATGCTGCAGAAAGCTTAAAAAGATCCCAGAGAAAGACCACTGAAGGCATTAACCGTGGCTTCTGGGTCGGTGTGGGGAGGACGTTTATGCATCACGATGCTGAATTTGGCCCTTGCAGCTTAGTTCTGCTGCGTCTGTGGGACGTAGACTGCCTCCGGAAATGTTTTAATCCTCATCCTGGCGGAATATACAAAGAGCTCTCACCTTTGTGGCTGTTTAAGTTAAAGCTCTGCACCAGGACGTGCTTCCTGAAGGCAAAGCCAATAAATACAAGGAAGCTCCTGGCTAATGCTGCTGCTGGCAGGCAAGGCCTGGCTGTGCGGACACAATATGTTGGAAGGAAAAGGCTTTCCAGGTGGGTGAGCGCGGTTTGTTCATCAAACAGGGACATACCTGTTTGGTTTTAGACAATAGCTGCCCAAGTAAATGGACGCGCTCTTTTGTTTAACTAGAAGACAAGAAATCAAGTAAATCCCTACCAAATCCGTGTAACTGACGGACGTTAACAGAACATGCCGCGTCAGAATGAAGAGCACGTGGGAAGGTTCGGCCAAGGAGCTAAGCCTCCAGGTCTGTAGGAAGGTACGAGCAACTTTTGCTTTGCTTGCCTGAGCCCCCACAAAGTGTCCGTGTGAGCACTGAGATACTGAGACAAAATGGGAGGAGCTGCCAAGTTTTTATTTGGAGCCTGATCCTCCATCGGCTGCTTCGTGAGGGCTTCAGACGGCAACGTTGCAGACTTCAGGCTGTGTGCTATAAGATATTTGCTTTCCCTTTTTTGCGAACCTAAAACCCGCAAAAGGCTGGCAGGGAACAAAGCCATTCCTGGACACCACCTCGCTGGAAGGCACTGGTGAAAATCAGCTCTGGAATTGGCTTGTGGTGGTGTGCCCTGCACTCCACGGAGGCTGCTGGCAGGATGCTCCCCAGGGCCCACGTGCGCGGTGAGTTAGGTCTGGGATTTCCAAGGAGCTGTGCAGAGCAGAATTACCCGGGTGGCTTTTGTTTCTCCCTTTCCTGTAGGTCTGGAGTTATCCGTGGCCTTCTTCGTGCAGGTTCTGGGATGAACATGCTTGTAGGGAAGAATGGATGAGCTGGGAGGAGAAAATTACTATATTGGCTTGCTGAAAAGCATTATTTCATTTGAAATAATTATTTCATTAGTGCTACTCTTTGCCCTTATATTCATTCACAGAATGCTTCATTTGGTGTTGGGGAAGGGAGACCATTTAGGTACTGGCAGAGATTCAGAGAAATGGTAAAGGTGGAGAGGTCTCTGATAAACCAGTTTTAGCCTTCATTTCAAAGCTAGAAGGATACGATTATATTTCACATAAGGTAGGTGAGAAAAGCTCTTAGATACCTGCAAAGCAAGGGAAAGAATCCTGGATAAACCAAACCTGTGAAGACATCCTAAGGCCTTGGGATAGTGTTGAGGTGTTGTACCCTTGGCTGCAGCTTTTGGGGAGCGTTCTTGGCGCATTTCAGCAGCGTACAGCAGTGTCCTCCTGCTTTTGCATTGCCTGTTGGATCAAAACTCCAAGGGCGTGTTTCTGGAATAGGAGGTTTTCTGACTGCCCTCCTCACACCCTACTGGGAAATTGAAAGGATTCCTATTTAAGTCTGCCTTGCCCTTAATACATTGGATATGTGAGTGATTCCTGTGGATCATCAGCTCCCACTGCTCATCGCCTAAACCTGTACCTTATCACCCGTTTAAAATCACTCATCTGAGTATTTTAATATTTCATCAGTTCAAAGCAAGCGGCTTAATGAATTGAGAGAATGAGTAGAATTTGGGATATTTAAGGGACCTTATATCCATTAGGCACACCAGCTGCATGTCAGTGACACGTTCTTTTTATTGGCTGAGCACAACATTTCTGTTTGTCCATTACTCAGTAACTTTGGAACGCGGCATCCAGACAAGTCCAAGGCTTTAGGGAATGCTCCGCACGTCAGCGGGACGAGCCCATTGATTTCGGTGCAAATCAGACCGGCCAAAAAAACCTGTCAGGAGAAAAATCAGGACCTCCAGGCTATCTGGTGCTGCAGGCAAAGGAATCTTTTAGCCCTTCGCTGCACTTGCATGCAGGCAGCAGGAGCTGCTGCGTGGCTCAGAGGGTGAGGTTGGGTGGGACTGGGATCTGACAAGGAACTGGGATTTCAGAAGTGCTGCTTATGGGACACGTTTGGAGATCCTGCATGGGAGGCGTAGGATCTGAGGGAAATTTGGGGCAGATTTTGGGATGATCAGGTTGGCGCTAATGACGAACTGTGGGACTGAGCGAAGGATTTATAAATTAAATAAATAAACCACAGCAAGACCCTGGGAAATGAGGGATGGGAAAATGAAGAGATGGTGTGGTTCTGGGAGGAGGGAGGGATCCCATGCGAGGCAGGGAGTGGTGGAGGTTGTCTCGCAAGTTCTGTGTAGTGGAGAGGCAGGGAAGAGCAACACGGAGAGAGATTTTAGCCCCCAGAACTGCTTTTCTGATTGCTGTGGTTGCCTTCCTTCTTCTCCTAGTGGAACTTCTTTTACTAGTGGCCAAGGTGAGCTGCAGGCTGTGGTCAGGAGGGATCCATAGCACGGCCTTGATGGATGCTCAGAGGAAAGACGTACAGACGCCTGCACGCTCGTGGCAGGGCCGATGAAGATGGACGTTACGGAAAGTCCTGAGCTCTGGGGAGGCCGTGACGGGTGCTGTGCTGCCCAGCGGCTGTGTGCACTGCAGGCAGAGGTCAAAGATGTTTTTAAGGGACAAGTCGTGTGTTTGAGTGCCCAGAGATCTCATTATTTCTGATAGGCTCTGTGGCCCTCTCCCTTTCCCAGAAGTCACCGTGCCCCTTTGTCCCGCGGCACAGTAAGCTTTTTGGCTCCAAGGTTGCAACTCTGGTGGAAATACAGGACTCAAGACGCCTTAGGTCTGTCGGATAGTTTCTCAAACTCGGGAGCCCTATCTGCGTTACTGCAGGCAGGAAGGGAAATCCAAGGCTAAAATGCTGGGTGGGAATTCCCCTTGCCAAATGCTTTTGTGGCACCTTCACAGACGGGCACAAGTCAAACCGTCTGTCAGAGTCAGGTGCCATTAGTGACTGCCTTTGTGTCTCATCTCGGTGCTTTATCTCTTCACCATCTCCAGTCCAGCATCAGCGTGTAGTTCCATCTTCCTTTTATTTATGGGCTTGCGGAGAGCTGAATGACGAAGCAGGATTACAATAAAAACATCTTTAAACTTATTTCCACCTCATTTTGGAGTTGCCAGCTCTACTGATCATTTTTATGAACTGTCATGAACATTAATGAAATTTTATGAGCATTTTGCTCAGGACATTGCAAGATGATTTTTTTTTCCTGAGATAAGTCTGCAGGGAGAGTTAGGCCTGTGTCGCTTGGGGCTGGGGCTTTCAGGTGTCTCAGCTCCCTTTAGTTTGTAAAACTTGCTCACTTTCTTCTTGCCTCTTCCCCTTTCCTTCCCTTCTTGCCCATGCCCGATGGGTGGCATCTCACCAGAAGGAGGTGTGTGAGAAGCTGGGTGCTGGTAAATGTGTGAAGGTCCACGAAGACTGATGTCTAAGAAGGACAGAGAGTGACTGAGAGGTTTTTTTTTAAAATGGTGAAGTGTTAGAAGGCAACCAGAAGAGTGAGCAATAAAGATATAACCCAGGAGCGCATGGAAAGAAAGGCAACCGTGCCCTGAGCTTTGCTTGTTGGAAATCATGCCTCTGTCTTCAGCCTAGGGTGCAGAATTCTCCCCGGGTATGCCGTGCTCTCGGGGCCGTGGAGGCAGGGCGAGACTTTCTGTTCGCTTCAGCAGGCACCAGGCTGGGTTTGTGGACAGCCCAGTTGGGTTCTGCACGCGCAGGTGTCCTTGGACACATCGCTGGCCACCGACGTGTCGCCAGGTCTGGGCTTTGGCAGCAAATGGAGAAGGTGGAGATGAACGCGAGAATTAAGGAGAGGGAAGCAGGAAGCACATCACAAGCTCGCCTCCCAGCCGCTTGGCGCCTTGCACAGGGGCAGGGGTGGCACGGGGGGGGCGTGCAGGAGGCAGGCAGCCCCTCTGCTCCTCGGGGCCGCCCGTACAACGCTCGCTTGCCTCCAGCTTCCCCGCCTGGGGCTTATCTGCCTATCTCTGATGGAAAAGTGACAACACGGGCTGCCAGCGGGTCACGCTGCCTATTGTTCAACCGAGAAACAAACTCCGCTGCTCCCCCGCCCCAGCCACTTCTTTATTAGTCGCCTGATCGCAGCCTTCAAATCCTTGACCCAAATCCTCCTGTGCCCAGCTTTTAGGTCTTATCCTGCTCTGGCTGCCGTGTCCGCCGTCGACCCGCGAGGGAAGGTATTGGCTGCGCGCCGCGCGATTAGGGGGCTGCTGCCGGGTGTTTTGTGCTGCACACAAGGTGATAAGCGGGGAGAGGGGAGGGGAAGAGCCCCCCGGTCGGTCTGAGCCGCCAGCTTTCCCCGATCCCCAGCCCTCCCCTGCTCCTGCTGACTCAGGCACCCTGGGCTTAGCGCCCGGCGCTGTCGGAGGCACTGACCTTGCCTGGCCGCGCGCGGCCCGCTGGCACTCAAAGGCCATGCCGGGGCACGGCGAGGGATGCCGAGGAGAAAGTCGGCGCGCTGGATTTCACAGCCCGAGGCGACTCCCAGCTCTGCTGGGTGGGAGGACGGTGACGCCTGCACTGCCCTGGTGCTGTGCGGGTGGCAGGGAGTCACAGCAGTCATCCTGCGAAACGCCCTTTATTTTTTTTCCCCCCTCTCGCTAGGGAAGTGGACACGCTGGTGAGGAAGAAACTGCAAGGATTCATTTTATCTTGTGAATCCGGAGTCTGCCTGGGGTTTGGAGGTGGAGGCTCTCTCTTTGCTTCCCGAGGGGCAGAGATTTTTTTATTACCTCTTACCTGGGCACCTGATTTTTTTATTACCCTCTTACGGGGTGGGCCTTCCTGGCAGGGTCTGTGCAGGAGGTTGGATGTGCCAGATATAACAGTTCCTTCCGGGGCTTAAACTCAATGAATCTGTGCTGAAACGGCCCTCAGAGGCTGGATGTTAAGGGGAAGGGAGTGATGCTGGTGGCGTTTTACGGGGGAGCTGCAGTCAGGTATTTCTCCAGCAGCAGTGCGGTGCGGGCAGTCCCCGGTCACCTCTGTGCTTCCAGCGAGCCCCAGGTCCACCTGCACACGGTAGGGAGGTAGAAGGTGATTTTTTATTTATTTATTTATTTTTGGAGTGTATTTGTTGCTTTGGAAATCAGAAATCAGTTTTGTTTTGGGTTTAAGAAAATACTAACCAAAAAAAGCAGGAGCCTCTGCGTGGTAATTTCCCACCAGCCCTGACATTGCATAGCCGTGCTGTTACATAAGGTTGTTTCTCGCTGCTGTAATGATGCAACAGTATTTATAGACCAATCTGGGTTTTCCTTTTAATGGCTTCCATAAAAAGCTCATTATTCCCCTCGCGCAGGCACGGGCTCATTTACATGCTCGTCCCGTCGTGGGCTGTGCTTCGGGCCACCCCTGCGGCTCGGCTGGTTGCTGACCGCCTCTGGCAGCGGTCCTGTCCCATCCCCGAACCAGGGTCTTGTCTTCTGGGGGGACGGAGAGTGGGGGGGAGGTTGGTGGGGAAGGAGAAAAATCACTTTGGTTGCTGCACGGTCTGGCAATATTGTTTTTTCCTCGGAGCTGCAAACTCGCGTCGCGCTGGCGAGGGACTTGGCCTGGCTCGGGCGGGTTTATGTGATACAGGGAGGGTGTCAGTGCAGAGCAAGCAGCGTGTGGCTCCGGTACCCGAGCCAGGGGGACCTCTGAAATAGGTCCCTGAACCGGACACAAATCCGGACGAGGATGGGGAAGGAACACCGTGCGTGCCCCCGCTGAGCCAGGAGGGCTGCGCGGAGGTGCTCGGCTCGTCCACCCCGGCTCCCCCTGCCTCAATCAATGTCCTCGCGTCTCTCCCTCTGCAGGCCCTGACATCCCTCCTTTTGCATATCGGATTTTTTTTTCTTTATTGGAGGGAGGGGCAGAGGGTCGGGACAGTTTTATGGCAACGGTATCGATCAGTAAAATTTAATATAATCCCTGCAGTTACTGAGTGATCGTTAAGGGGATGGAGAGCTGGTGAAACATATTTAAAAAGAAATATTTTTCAGTTTTATTTCCTCCCGTGCTACTTTTCTGAGCCTCTCTTCTCTTCCAAACCTGGCATCAATCTCCTACTTTGCATCCCTTCAAACCCACCCATACATTTCTGACCGGGTTTTCACAGCTTGCCTTTGGGTTGATTAAATATTAGCAAAAGACTGATCCAGGCTGATCCCGGGCGACGTTCGTTTGCCATTTCCTCAGCAAAGCGCCTTGCCGCTTTTGGATCTAGGAAATTTTGTGTCTGCCGAGAGCATCACTCCCTCTTTTTATCTCAGCTCTATCTGCAGCTCCTGTTGCTGTAGTGCCAGGTTGCCTCTTGGTGTCTGATGCCTCCCACTCTCTCAGTGCCCACGTGCGTCCCTGTGCGGATGGGGAGCGGCGGCACGAGGTGGCGAAGCGACATGCCCAGCAGCAAATTGGAGCAGAAGAGAAACGACAGCTTGGGCTTCGAATGTGTGCTAAATACCCTAACCGCCGGAGCAGCCTCTTTGGGGCAGGGCTGAGCGGTGCTGAACCGCAGGTGAAAGAAATTCCCTCCCTGCAGTCACCGGTGCTTTTCTCTTGCCTGCCACCCAGCCCAGAAAGGCTGCTGTCAGCGATCGGAGCCCGACATACATCAGGCTGCTGGTGGGCGATCTCCAAAAGGCTCATGGGGCTTATCCTGGCCCACCCTGCGAGGAGAACGGGGCACGGCATTGGTAGTGAGGTTCCTGCTGCCTCCTTAGTTTGGAGAGAGGGCTGCAGCAAACCAGGAGGCAGCCGTTATTGGAAACGATCTGAATTTCGACCAGATTTTCCTCTTCCCCTCGCCCTCCCCCTCTGTGCAGTCACTCTTTGCAGTCACTTGGAGCAGCGTGTTGCGAGAATCGCCAGACCCTGCGGGCGCCTGGCTGCCTCTGCTAGCTGCAGAGACTCTGACACTGATTTATATTTTGGTTAATTGTCTCCATCCATTAGTCTCCTCATCCTTCTCCTTGTTAAAGATGCAGTCGCTGCTAATGTCTGTAAATGAAACACATTTAAAAGGCATTGCTCCCAGCCTGAATCCGGCTTGGGTTAATGATCAGCGGAAGCTGCCACCACCCTCGTGAGCATCTTGGGGTGGTGGTGTCTCCGTTCGGGTGCCCCCTGGGGCTGGGCAGCCCGGGCGTCCGTCAGCAGCTCTCTGCTTAGCCTGACTCGAGAGGACAAGAGATCGAGGGGCCTGCTCCATCCTTGTCTGCCTCCCTCCTTGACTCAATCCCCAGTGAACGTGCTGCCAGGGCTGGCTCCAGAAGATGCAAGGGGTCATCGGGCAGCGGGGAGAGGTGGCTGGGGTGAGGGTGCAAGGCAGGGTCCAAACGCTGCTCCGAATGGGGACCAGGGGACGAGGCAGGACCAGGAGGGGTCTCGGAGCAAGAGCTGCAGATGCTGCAGGTCAGGGGCTTCTGCTGTAGGTGCTGCTCAGAAGAAGCCCAGTCGTTCCCAGAAGTCAGCCACACGGGGTGGCTGCTTGTTTGGCCACCACAGCCTCCTCCTAATTCATCCGGGTGTCCCAAGGGACAGCCACACTCAGCAAATTTGCCAGTTCGGTGGCAGTCCCGGTGATGGACTCCTCCTCGGGCAGGCACTAGGGCTCATTACCCAGACGGGGTGATGCTGCCAAAAATGCAGATGAGTCTGCGGGTTTCGGTGGCAGCCTCTCCCAAACAGACAGCTCCTGTCGGGGTGCCATTTCCCCCAGCTGATGTGGCTCTCTGTCCCCTAGGGTGCCTTTTTCCTGCAAGCAGCGCAGCGATCGCATGGCTTTGGTGCACCATTATGCTGCCAGTACAGAAAGGCTCATCAGAGCAACCAGCGCTGGGGAGACAGAGGAGCAGCCGGTGCCATTAAACACAGACAGTGCAGCAGTCAGAGCGTTCGGAGAGACCATTAGCAACGCGGCTTTTTTTCCTCCAGTGGTAATTTTTGCAGCCATTAGTTATTAGTACGTCTCTCTGCTGCTTTGCAGAGGGGGCTTCTTGTGTCAGAGCACCGGGGAGTGACAGGAATTTTAGATTGTCAGCCCTGATGTGTGTCTGGGTGGTACAGTTATCCTTGTCCTGACTTTACTGCGACACTGCTCACTGGATTTGGTGAGAGGTCTGGGGAGAGGAAGATTTTTGTTGCTGTTTCCCATGCCTAGCATGGAACCTGCAGCATACAGCCCTTGCTGCACGTGTGCTCCCCTGCCCTTCTCTCGTTTTGTGCAACAGGTCATAGGTATAATGTTTTTAGAAACACCTTTAGAGGTCAGGTGGCCACTTTCTTAGAGAGCAGCTTTCATCTCATGCCATATCCAGGTAAAATCCAGGAGCCATTTGGTCTCGGCCTTTTAAGCTGCGTGGCGGCTGCTTGCACCACGCACAACGTGGGTTGCAGTGCGCTGGGGAGCTGCTCAGCTGCTTGTGGCTTAGGCACAACCTTTCTCACAGCTTTCCCGTGTTCCCGGTAAGTGGATCTGTTGCTCCTGTGCCTTGGCTTCATTACGACTTGAAAATTGCCCAAGCCATAATAATATCCAGCCACTTCTCCAACTGTTGCTTTTGGCAGCGAGGCAGAGCCCGGTGGCAGAGCGGGGATCCTGTTGGACGGCAAGCAGCCTGCAGAAGCCTCAGATATTCTTTTCAGGGGAGGGCTGGGCAGGGCAGAGGCAGGACAGACATATGGCACGGTGGTGGGATGGTTACCTCTCCGAGGCTTCTTGGAGCACGGTAATAAAGAAGCACTCAACACATTGCCACTGCCAGCTTTGCGCCTGTGAGGCCAGGTTCATCACAGGGTCTGTGCCACTTGCAGCACTTCTCAGAGCTTCGGAGTTACCCCTGAGGGAAGTCCACGGTGCTGTTAGGTAGCTGCTGCCTTTCCTTTATTTATCAGGAGGGACATCTTTGTGAAGGTAGGCTCTCACTCCTTCATCAGCACCCACCTCTCGTTCGCCACACAAAATGCTCATCCTTTCTGAACGTTTACTGCTCTCCGCTGCTGCCAGGTTTGATGTCACAAAACCAGGCTGGTGGATTCAGGGAACGAGCAGCAGCACGTCAGCTGTAATTGAAAGCGACAAAAGGAGTTCAGCTTTACCGGGCACGTTTAGATGCCCTGTTCAGACACAGGTCTGGCCGAGGCTTGGTGTTCTGGATCGAGGTGCATGGGATTCGAAGTTGCCACTCAAGTCTGCTTGTGCTGCAAGTTCTCTGTAAAACTTGGCCCACCAAAATAGCAGAAATACCTGAGAAGCACGTCTTCTGACCAGAGCTCCGGTCATTCTGGGCCAGATACCAGAAGAAAGATCTTAAGGAAGGTTGTGTCCATAACACTGACCTGCTTCCCGGTCAGAAACAAACCTGGAGCCTGCTGGAATCCCTGGCACTAAGTGCTTGGTTTTCCACCCTTCGTTTCACTGCAAGAGCACAACTTGCTTCTGGGAGGTGGAACTGCCCAAGCAGCCATCCCTCAGCGCATGTGAAACACACCTGAATTACTGGGGGCCCCCCAACCATTAATTACCAAACCCCATGCAAACTGAGCATTGCCATGGCAACCTGCAGCCCTACAGAAGGCTATTTGTCTCCTCCTTGACCTTTCAGGAGATCTGTATCTTGCTCAAGCCCCCTTCCCTAATCCGGTTTTTAAAATATAATATTATGCTACTGGAAGGGATCAGACCTTTAATCTGATTGTGTGTGCATGTGTGTTTGTGCGTGTGGGGGGTGCCTGCATTAACAGGCACCCGGCAGCAACGGGGAGATGAGACAAAGGAAAAGCAGAGCGTGCCTGTGCCCTGCTGGGGCTGCAAGTGAGCACCTGGGAGGAATTTCTGCCTTCGGCACACCAAGGGGGAAATCCTCCGCATGGGCAGGACCTGCCCTCCCCAGTCCCCCTGGTGCAGGCTCCTTCCCTCTGGGGTCAGGCAAGAGTTGTGCTCTTGCTGCTGAGGACTGCGGAGGCGATGCTCTCGCACCCCTGTTGGTTTTTCCTTCCGGGAAGCTTCCATCCTTGTCTTCAGCTGCATTCATTTGTGGTGCAAGCACCCAGGTTTCTATGTGTCTGTTGGTATTCCTGAAGCATCTTAATTCTGCATTTTAATATCCCCCAAGCCAGACACTCTTTTTCCTGTTGCATTCCCTCCAGGGGAGCGCTCTTCAGTCCTGTGTTGGCTCTGCCTGCTGGAGCCCTGAGCCCAAGAGTTTGTTTCCCATTCTGTGTACGCTGGGATTAATGTGAGCAATATAGGGGGTGCATAAAGACAGAGGAACAGCCAGCCTTTTCCCCAAGGGACTTTTGAAAACACCGTTCTTGTGCCTTGAGAGCAAACTGAACACCAGAGAGCACCCTGCGTCCTGGGTGCGGGAGGGGGCATCAGTTCTGTGCCGTGCCAGCTGTTGAGGCAGCCCCAAAACCTGGGCACGTCCATGAGATGGGCTCAGACAGGGGGGCTTTTTTGCATGGGATGGGGGCACAAAAATCCAGCAGGAGTGGGGGTGAGGAATTGGGATCCAGGTGGTCGAAGGGAATTGGTGCAGGGCCATCATCGGCCACCTGGGAGCCAACGACTGCCCAGGTGCCCCTCGTTTTGCAGCGGTGCGGTGCTCGCTGTGGCAGCATGCTGCACAGGGCACGGTTTGCCTTCAGGAAAGGTAGGTGCTGGCTTGAATTTTTCCAGAAACTGTTTTCTGTCGAGAAACACACTAGGCTGTTTCTAGGAGTTGTATGGCAGACGGACAAGGCAGGGGGTGAGGCAGTGTGACCTCAGGGAAGGTGCAAAGGCAGTTGCAATCTTGGAGTCCAAGGTGGCGAGCGTGCAAAAGCAGGGTGACTTCTGAAACTGGCTGGTGGCTGGGCAGAGCCCTGCCTCCCGGCTAAGGAGGAGACCTGAGATTCTGTTAAAAAATTAAACTTTGACTAGTTGTTGTTTTTTTTTTAATGGTATTGGGATGAAAAGCAGTCAGTTGGGCTTCACTCTTTGGAGGCTCAGGAGGGTCTCTGGTAAAAACGAGGCTGGTTTGCTGTCTTGAGCAGGCACGGGTAAGGTGGAGGTGGCGGAGCTGTCTGCAGAGCTAAAGCTGGCTTGATTCTGTGCCCCCAGCATGGTGGTAGAGCCCCATGGGGTCCAAGCAGAGCCTTCCACAAGTACGTCCCTTGTTGGAGAGCCCACGCGGTCACTGGTGTCTGACTCCAGCTGCGTGGGGCTGTATTTGCAGGAGCCAGCTGGGCCTACAGGATTAAAAAAATGCTTAAAATCTTGACCTAAGCAGCAAGGTATTTCAATTTTTCATGAGCTGATCTAGCCACCCCTCAGTGTTTCTTTTCTCCTGCTAAGACTGAGCCCCAGCTCCAAGCTGCCTCCCGTTGTTCCAGCTGTGGAAGAAGCCCAGAACAAAAAGGCAGCCTCTGCTTCAAGCCTCCCGCGCAGCGAGGCAGCAGAACAGCTCCTGGGGACAGGCTGATGTGTTAAAAGCTGCCCGAGCTGCAGTCCTTCTCCCCTTTCCTCTCAATGTCACCTTGGTGTTCGCTTTGCCTTCTGCAAAGGTGTTCCAGCAAAGTTGTGATTTCTGGGATCCCGTGTGGTTGTGTGGGGGGGCTGAGCCGGGTTCAAAGCCCGCTTGGGTTCCTGGTCCTGCGCGGAGTTAGGGCTTGCAAATGCACCTTTTGATATTGTGACGATTTTAAATTTAAGGTCATGGAAAATCTAAAAACGTCCGTTTCTTTTTGGAAGAACAATACCCGTTCTGGGGTCTGTCTGCTGGTTCTGGTTTCCAGCGGCTGCATCGCGTCTTGGAGGGTCGAGCCACGTTCAGGAGTTGCTGTGCCCTTTTCCAGAAAGAGAGGCAGCTGCGTTTTAGTGGTGGATAAAAACCCAATTCCTTTTCATAGCTCTCTTAACGTGTTTACGTATGAGAGGGGCTTTGGGCTCGTTTGGGATGCAAGACACTCTGCAAATGCAAAGATGTAATTATCCCATTTTTCTCTTCCTACTCCCTGCCTTCTCCCTCTGCACTTCTGGCTCATCTCCTCCGCCCTTTCCCAAGCGTTGTGCTGATGGCAGCGTTTATCTGCATTTGTCCTCTGTCCCTGACATCCAGTTATTGATTGGCATGATTAAAAAGAACTGATAATCACTTCACATTAATCCCATAAATGACTTAAGACACCCAAATATTTGCATAATGCATCTTAAAGGTGGCAGCTAAAAGAGGATAAGACCCAAAACTGCTTGGCGCAGGAGAAACGGGCTTCCCACTCACCTGTGGGCTTGCTTAAGTAATTAGCCTTCTGCTTGCATAAGGAGGAATCTGAACTGGTTTAGCGGAGGAAGATGCAGTGGGTGCTCAAAGGCTTTGGGATTTGAGCATCCAGCCCCGGCGCTGGGGCCGCGGGGGGAGCAGCAGGGAGCGGGGCAGCGGCTGCTGGAGCGGGAGCCCGGTCGCGTCTGCCGCATCTCGTGAAAATCTGGAGCCAGACGCCCGCTGAAAGTACCTCTGTCTAAAGACTTTCTGTCATAAACTTATCTGATTAGCGGGGAGCTAGACGACAGATTAGCCCCTGCTTCTGCACCGGGGCTGGGCTCCCCGGAGCATCTGAGCAGATCCGGGGCTGGTGCCCAGAGCCGCTGGCTGGGGGGGGGCAGCAGGTGGGGAGGAGGTGGGGGGAGAGGAGGGGGATATTTAAGGGAAGACGATCGCGAGGTGGCTCCGCAGATAATGCACCCTCCGTGCTGTCCCGCGGGTCCCAGGTGAGGACGCTTTCTGCGGCCATGTGCTGCCTGTGGCAGCGGCACCAGGCGGGCGCGCTCCTCGTGTGAGTAGGGGCCGGGAGGGCAGCGGGGGCAAGGCTCCGCTCCCGGCGCGCGGGGTTTTGTAAGCGTCTCTGCTTCCTCTGCCCGTCGTCTTCCTTTTAGGAAGGGGAGAGGAAGGAAAAGAGCCACGTCTAGCTCGGAGCAAGCACCTCGTGCTGGAAGGTCGGGTGGTTTAACGTAGACGCAACCCAAAAGAGAAGGGAGACGATCCAGCGTTTCCATTTAGTATCACGTATAGGGTTGTTGGTTTTTTTTTCTGCTTGTTCTTCCTCTTCAGTGTTTGTGTATCGTTTATTGAGAAATATTTTGCAAGAGCTTTGCAAGCCAAAGCATTTGCCAGCTGAACTGCAGTATCTGCTACAGCGACTGTCTTTTCGTGTTTGTGCTCTCCCTCTCCATAGAAGGAGAAAAGAAAAAAGGCTGAAGTAGCCTACTTGACAGCAGCCTGATGCGAGGATAGCAGGCACAGTAATGCTGAACCACTCTGATGGGTGCTCTCGTCCCAGAAGGAAGGGAGCATTATTTCAGGAGTGAAGAGTTGAAAATTAGTTTCGTAAATAAGTCTGAGCCGTGGGCTCGGAGTGATGCAGATGTCCAGGTTCACGGTGGGTTTCTCTCCAAGAAGAAAAACAATTCTTCAAGTAAATAAAGTAGGCTTGTGTTCCAGCAGTGACGGAATGGAAAAACTTACTTTTTTTTTGAGAATAGAAGGGTGGCAGCTGATAGAAGACTATCGGTTATTTCAGTTCAAGTTTCCTATTAATTCGGGAACAGATCTGCCAATTCGTGCGCTTTCAGTTTTTCCATCTGAGATGTAAGTTCTGGCCCACGCAAGTTATATCTGGCAGCACTGAAATCAGGAGCTCTGGCAGCTGCCGAGTACTTTATGGGAAATGAGAGGGCTGCTTGGGAAGTGCTTCGTGCTCGCTCTCTGCTCCCCAAAAGTAGAGGAGGTTACCTTGGAGCCTGGCGGCTGGGGGGGGAGAACCTTTCCTGCAAGGCGGCGATGTCAGGGGCAAACAAAAGCAGCTTGCGCACGCGTACGCACATACACACAGAAATCAATTACGTGGTGGCAAATAGGATTTCCTTAACTTGGTGCTTTTCTGCTCTGTTGCAGCCGTGATAACGACCTCTCCACTATCATCTCCAACCTGCATCAGAGCCGTCAGCTCGTTATGCCAGAGACCCAGAGCCGCTGTGAATTCAAGAGGAACAGCATCGACGTTGGCTTGGGAGCAGCAGGTAAGGGGCTGGAGCAGGTCCTGCTGGCTGGGGCTCAGTGACTTCCCTCCTCTCTCTTTCACCCCTCCATTTGTGCATTTTTTCAGCAGCTCCTTTCTTTTTTTTTCTTTTTTTTTTCCTGTGGCTCTTCGTGTTACACTTCAGAGTGAGCTACGTGAAGTCTCTTAATATTCTGGCCAGAGATTAACATGGGAAGGATTTCTTGGTGTTAAAGCGGTGCGGTCTTTTGAGATCTCAGCCCTGCTTTATTCTCAAATCTAGTGGTCTGTGTTAAACTACTGGCAAAGGAGCTTGCGCCAGCAAAGAAGTGAAATGTCCCCAGGGTTAGTGTCAAGTGAAGCAGAAAGGCCTTGCAGAGAGCACGGTTTGATTTGTAATTTCATTAATCAGAGGTTCCCCATGCTGCCTCTGTGCCTGCCAACTCCTTTGTGAGCGTGTGTTTGTTTGGTTTTGGACTGCTACCTGCCTTTTTTTCTTTCTCTTTTTTCTTTTCTTTTTTTTTTTTTTTGGAAGTTGAACTTCCTTGACGTGGTGAAAGCAGGAGTGCTGTGCCTGTCTGGATGTCAGAAAGGGAGCTCTGGGCAAGGGTGCTTTGGTGGTGGATGTGCGTCAGCCAACAAGTGAGGCACTGGTAATAAACCAGAGCTCTGCTTGCTGCTCGCAGAGCCTACGGTTTGCTTTTGAGAATAATTAAAACTTGAGGAAAAAGTGGGAGTAATGCTGGTTTTTCTATTCTCTGTAGGGAAAACAGCAATCTTTGGTCTTCCAAATCAGACCCGGATCTCTCTGTGCATGTTAATGTAGGCCTTCCCTGAAAATCTGTGTGCGTGTGGTTTTGTTCATACTTGCCTGTAA
Source organism: Anser anser (assembly GCF_964211835.1). NCBI lineage: Eukaryota > Metazoa > Chordata > Aves > Anseriformes > Anatidae > Anser > Anser anser. Next base: position 3,821,378 of record NC_139738.1, on the reverse strand, counting down.
GTCATTCTGTTGACCACGTAACTTAACCCGGGATCCGAAGGGAAGAACACCACATCTAATGCTCTTTGGGAATGCCTTTGGAGGCACCTGGTTCGCCTTTTGCTGAGGCTTGACCCTTTTCCTCCTGCCTGCAGTGGCACCTGAGCTGGTGCAACCGCTTCTGCAGGGAGCGTTGGGTCCCACGTGTGTGTAGGGCTGAACTGGGGGATTCAGGCTGTCTGTAGGGCAGCCACGAGCAGCTCCCCCTCCTCGCTTGCACAGCTAAATGTCCTTTTTCTCTTCGTTACACAGCTCCAAGAGACAAACTGGCCAGAGAGATAAGTTGTTCTGTACGACGTTACTCGTGTCTGGATGTCTCAGCTGACCTCGCGTGTTACAATGGGTTTTAATAATGTTTGCTTCACAGGGAGGCTGCTGGGCTTTATCAGTGCTGCTGAAATTCTCCGAGATCCTTAACATTCCAGAAATGCAAAGTGCACTTTTCATTCCCGTCAGTGTTAAACAGGAGCAAAGATTAGATGGTGAGGTCCTCGTTTGTGCTTGCTAGAATTCGTGCTCGAGGTTCTCCGGTTAGCTTCTGAACCATAAGAAACGGCGAGAAATATAAAACACAGGCACCACACAGGGGTTGTAGCAGTGGGGACGGCAGCGCTTGGCTCTGATCCCAAGGAAAGGCTGAGCAATGAAAAAGAAGAGGGCTCGTTCACACGAGAGGCCACCAAGCAAGTGACAGAGCCTTTCAGGACGTGATAGATCTGGTGTGTCTAAAGAGAGCCGACCAGCAAAAGAGCAGCTGGGGGCATGGTGGGGATGTTGGGTATCTGAAGGGAGAGGGGCTTTGTCACATCTCCACGGGGATGGTTCAGCTCTTGCTTTGTCCCTGCTGCCAGGCAATAGCTCGCTCTCCATGGCTATTTGATCCAAGGAAGGCTCGTTTGCCAAAACCTCCCCAGAACCTGCCAGCTCTGGGTCTAGGTGTGCTGGTCTGGTACCTGCACCACCACCGCTGGAAGCCAAGGGAACAGAAACAAAATGTGCTGGGGTTTGTAGCTGCCGCCGATTACTGGATTTATGCCTTGTTTCTGTTTGTTTTTACTGGCATGAGTGGGAGGGGAGAACGCTAGAACTAATTGCTGCGTATATAATTTTAAGAGACTTAATGTTGGGTTAGTCTCAAAGACTGGCTATTGTTTAAACCTCTTAGTAAGGGCAAAAGAAACGTGCCCGCAGCTGCCTGCCGTTTGCGCTGTATGCCTCTGAGAACAAGCACTGCGTGTTTGGGTTACGAGAATATCACAGAGCGGCGTTTGGAGATGGACGGCGCTGAATAAACGATGCTAATGCAGACCTCTGAAAAACTCCCGCGTCACCCGTGACCGTAAGCTGCGCTGCTCTAAAAGTAAGTCGGAATCCGATGCTCGAGTGTTCGCTGCTGCTGGGTTAGCATTTATGGTGTGCAGCGAGCGCACGGTCCCAGCCAGCAGGGGCCGAGCGCTCTGGAGGCTGAGCTGCAGCTCGGACCGAGGGTTGTGCACGCTCAGGACGAGGGGTGAGTGTCTGTGGATTTTTTGGCTATGGCTGTAAGCGGGGGAGTGAGAAACGGGGATAGCACGACTGGAAGAGATTTGTTTATTGCAGGGCCCCCGGGGCTAAGAGGGCTGAAGTTGGCAGGGTTGGTTGGTTTATGATTAATTCTGCGAGAGTCGCTTGATTTATAGTTAAGGCTAAGATTAGAGGCGTGCGATAGTTTTGAACGTGGACTGGAAAATTGGAATAATTACTGGATCTTGAGTGGTCTTTGAAATGATGGAAGGGGCTGGAACTACTGGAAACGGATGGCATGTAGGGCTCGGATGAGTTCTGGGGGGTAGGTGAGTCTGGAGTCAGGGTTCAAACCAGAGTTGGGCTGATGGTCAGGTCGAAAGGGACTGAGGAGAACATTGCTGGAACATAAAAGGCCCGTGGTTGGAAGAGCAGCACTGATATTAACATCCTTGGAAGGTCTGTGAATAATTTTTAAGTGAAACCAGGTCACTGTATATCAATGGTGATGGTTAAATTTGGGAACAGAGACTGAACAGCTCAGTTTGGGAAAGCAGAAGCAGAAGAACTTCCAAAATAATTGTGTCCTGAAAGACTCGGATAGGGTTTGGCCCTGGCCAGAAGAGGGGCTGATAACCCCTCGTGGTGGGTGCCGACTGGTTGGAGCAAGGAGCCTGGAGGAGGCGCAGTCTTAGGCCTGGGGCAGCTGGGACAAAAGAAGTCACTGCGTTTTGGGTCATGAGAGGCCCAAAGAGCTACAACGACTGTGGAGTCAGCACAGACAAGCGGCTGTGCTCCCCGTTGCATCGCTTACATGCGACTGGGACAAGTGTAGTGACTGTCACATGCTGGCAAGTTTAGCACCTACAGAAACCTGGGCTACCAAATCTGAGAGCTCCAGTGCTTTGAAAATAGATTGACCATCAAAAATGATAAGACCGTTACTGCTAATCTACAGAGATAATGGCAAAGGAGGGTAGTTGTGTTACCAGAGAGTGAAATTTTTTTGGACAAGATGCATAAAGCCTTCCGCCAGTCTCAGAGTACATTGTAGGGATGCACAGGTTAACCAAGGCATGGAGAGGCAAATCTGCCCAAAGTGATAAAGCCAACAGCAGAGCTCTGTTTCCTGGCTTGTCCTCCCTGGCTTCTTTGCTAGACCTTTCTATCGTTATTCCACTGTGACAACAGGACAATTTGGATTAAAGCGTGCTCCTAGAGATTCCCCATGTGAGAGATTTTGGGTGCGGGGGGTGTTCCCCCTTGCTAGGATGTGTGCTGGAGGAAGAGCTCTGGATAGGAATGGCTGGCAGCCTCACTCATGTTCAAAGCATCCCCTGATACCGGGCCTTCAAAAGAAATAAAGAATGCCAAGAGCAAAAACCTACAGAAACAAACAAAAAAACCCAAACCCCCTGAATCCATGCTCCAGCCAGTGCTTCTCGGTACGGCGCCCGGAGAGCCGGCACCGGCAGGGGTAAGCGAGGCTTTTGCAAGGACAGCAGAAGTAGGTGGCCGAGAGGCGTGTCCCGATAAAATCTAATTGCCCTATCGATCGGCTCCGGAGCCGCGCTCGGCTGCGGGAATGATTGAGATATTCTTACGTGTTTGATGCATGGGAGCCGTATCTCACCGCCCGGGGCCCACTGGGGACCCGGGGGTGTTGCAGCGATCTCTTAATCACGGAGCAAACCCGCGCGTGTTGGGCCTGCTCTGCGGCACTGCAGATTTATTACAATTATTATCACTGATGCACTTGGATTTCCTTAGGTCCCAGGGGGTGCTGGGTTTCGGGGAAGAGCTGCCCTGCTCATAACTCTGAATTTTTAACTGGCTGAGGAAAACCATCTCAGTCCTAGGTTAGGAATTCACACATCTGCACCGTCGTATCCTTTGCTTTTCATGCCATCCTTCCTTCCGTCTCATCTGGGTTGGCTGTTGGCAGTGTCAGGTTCTCACGCTTTTAAGAACAGTAAATTTTCTGCTGCTTCTGCTTTCTCTTCCTCTCTTTGTGGCTGGGAGTGGAAGAGCTCGTGCTCGCAGGTTGAGAGCACTGGTTCGTACGGTCTCTGGGTAACGTCTGCTCACCAAACGGTTGTGCAAGTTTCAAGCGTGCAAATATTCATTGCTTCCAGCACAGACTGTAAATGTTCGTGGAGGATTGGGGAATGTGGTGCAAGGGAAGGGTGTTGGCCCCTCTGCCAGCTCCAGTGCTCCCCATTGATCGCAGTGATATCCAGCTCCTCTTCTGAAGCCTAGGTTATATCTGCGCTGGGCTTCCACCCAGCTGCTGGGTTTAATCTCCTCCTCCTCTGAGCCGAACCTGACTTCATAAAGGTCAGTATTATTATTTAAAATTGGAGCTGGCTGATGCAGCTGCTGAGAGGGGAGGGCGGCGAGGTGCCCCCCTGTGCGGAGAGGAGAGGCGAGCTGCTCCCCTGGGGCTGGCAGTCTGCGGGAGGGCAGGGGAACACGCAGGGAGCCTGCCTGGAAAAATGGGCTTTGGCCATGCCCAGAGCTCCCGGGGCTGTTTACCTGCGAGAGGTCGGTGCTCGCTCCTCCCTTGGCCCCGCAGACCTGATTTTCCGTTCGGTCCTTCTCTCGCGGTGGTGCTCTGCAGCGGGAAATGCCGGAGGATGCTTTCCTTGGTGCTAATTAAATTGCAGTCACGATGGGGATGTAATATGCCAAATGGAGGAAGAAAGGAAAAGTACCTATAATGGGGGCTGTACTTCCTTGGGAACACACGGAGACAGCCTGCGTTGGTGAGATTCAGTAAGAGGCTTAGCAACATCTGCAAAGGTAGAGCAAGTGTGCTGAAATGCCTCCGGGGGAGCGCGCGTGGGAGGGGAGGGCAGGCGGCGAGCCTAATGAGAATATAAAAGTCGTTTCCAAATGGATCAGATAAAGGCGAGGCAGCAGACAGGGTACAGCGGTGGCACTACAGAGGGGCTTACCTTGAGAGCGGATGATGGCACAAGGCACTTTTAATCTTAATTGAGAGAGAGAGGCACACACGGGGATGAGCAGAGCCGGGGCTGCTTGACAAAGGCGCGGCGGCAAAGCTGGCGGTTTGCACATCAAACACGGATTTAGAGCCCCTTTAAGCAGCTAGCGGTGTGCCTGTAAACAAGTCCAATCCCCTCTATCCCGTTTGGCTAATGCAGCCTGCCAGGGGAGGGCGGAGAAGCCCTCGTGGAGCTCCTGGGGCAGGCACCCGTGGCTCTCCCTTGCGTGGGCACACGCTGCTCGAGGAGGTGCACACGCGTTTTGCAGTCCTGGTCCCATGGCCCTGCCTCATTTCCCTCCTGCAGAACTCCTCTTTCTCCTCCTCTCCTAATTCCTCCTCTTTCTCACCAAACCCCTTCAGTTCTGCAGATTTCATGGCTTTCCATTTCCAGGAGGACTTTTGCACGGGTAGAAGCGGAGGCAGCAGGCTTGCTGGTGCTGGAGGAGGCGGCTGGATCTTCCCTCTCCTCCTCCTGCCCCTCGTGGGGTTGGCTTGATGTCTGAACATGGTCTGAGAGGGCACTTCATGGGCACAGCAAGTCCTGGTGCTTTTTCTCTTGTGTCTCAAAAACATCCTGAAAGAGATCTCTCTCCCTCTCCAGGGTTATTTGTTCTTCTGTATTAAGGCTCCCGTCTCATCTTTCTGCTTGATGCTCTGTTGACTAAGAGAAGGAGAAGGAGAAATGTCAGGAGTGAACTGCAGACAGCGTCCCGTGTCCAAAATCAGTCTCGGGACTTTCCTCTGCTAGGGAGGAGTTAATGTGGGGGCTGAGAAGGAACTGGGATCAGGGATGTCGTAGCTAATGATTAGAGACAGAGGCACAGCGAACGGCTGTTTTCTGAGCGTGTGATAATGAGGTAGGATGCAGGCATGTTTTCATTTAACAAAGCAAAACAATAACAAAAAAAAAAGCAGCAGCCTTTATTGAATTGCTGCCTTAAATTGAGCAGAAAATCAGCACCAAGAGGGCATCTGGGAGCTGTAAGCCCAGCCACCCTTGTTCGCATGTTTTTCCACGAAGGACAGTTGTTCGCCTAGGCAACGTGAGGGTCTAGGCTCTGTCGGTGCCGTTTGTCCACTTGGCTCGGATCTGGAGAATTGTCCTTTCTTTGTGCTCCATTTAAGTTAATTTTTATTTTTTTCTGAAGCCTGGCTGGAGGCAGCCAGCATCCTTCTGTAATCCAGATGGAGGTCTTGGGAGGTGAAGGAAAAATGGGAAAGCCAGACATGGAAGCACTCAGCATTCCCTTTTGCCGTGTCCTGCATAGGTCAGTGCAGTGCCTTTTGCTGGTGTCATCGTGAAGGTTCTGGCTTTGTCACTGCAGGAGGAGAAGGAAATAAGGTAGTTCAGTGCCCTGTGCTTGGAGCAAGCGGCTTGGCCTCCCCTGTGGCCGGTGTGCTCCGTGCAGCCCAGCACAGCAAGGACACAGCATCCGTGGCCCCGTCCGCTGGCTCAGCCTCCAGACTTAGGTTGGCACGCGTGGTGGCTTTGAAACGGAAATCAGCGGCGATTTTCTTCCTTTCCTTGCAGCTCTAGGAGGAGCAGGATTATCCTGCTTCCAAAAATAACCTCCTCCCTGCTCCCACCTCCTTTCCCAGGTGTCTCACAGGCGGCTCGCAAAGCGCTGAAAACGAATCGTCGGCGCGGTGACACCTCCCTGATGTTAAATACAGAAATCCAGTACGGATCGTGGTTGGTACCTGACATGTCCCCTTCTGTGAGCCCCTGCCACGAGTCCGGGTGATGCTTCAGAGGCAGGGTTTGGCAGTGCTCCTGCTCCGGCACACGAATTTGTCGTCAGGTTTGGATGCTGCGGGTTTGGTCCTGCAAACCTGAGCCTCCTGCTCTTGCTGCATGGCAGGTGTGACCCTGTTCCCCCCAGCCTGCTTGCCTGGAAAGCTTGCCCTGGGATTTGGTGCTTGGGTAGCAGGCATGGAGCTGCTGCCCCGCTCCTTGTTTCCTTGAAGTCGAAGCCCTGCCGGGGCAGGTCCTGCCTTCCAGCGCTGCTCCAGCACACGTACCCTTTGGCAAAGCATGCCCGAGGGCTTCTGGTGGAGGTGAGCCTCCCCGGTGCGAATCAAGAGCAGGAGATGGGAGGGGGTTCTCAAGGATGTGAGTGCGAGGAACCAGCTCCTAAATGAAATGAGATGATGCACTCTCCCCGGGTGCAAGCTTGTGGCATCAGACCTGGTCAGAGCAGCCAGCGGTGCCACGTGCTTTAGGTCAGGTGTGAATGGAGCTGGGAGCAGCTGTCCCAGGGTGGAGGCCTGGGGGTTGGAAAGATTTTATTAACCCTTTGCCATGAGCAAGAGGAGGGTCGCCTGCCTGTCTCATTAATTTTTCAGCTCTGCACAAGCCTTTTGTTCCAATTCCTTTTCTTCTCTTTGCTCCTCTCCCATTTCCTGCTCTTTTCCCTCCTCCTTGCCTTTCCTTGGTTCTCAGACCCTTTTTTCCCTCCTTTTGCCTCCATCCTTACTCCTCATCCCACACGCGCGCCCTTCCTCCCTCCCATTCCTCTTCCTCCCTTCGGTTCCCGGGTCCTCCTCCCCGTTGGCCCTTCCCCACCCTCCCTCCATCGCCGAGCTCCTGGGGAAGAAGACAATTCGAAGGCTTTCCTCTGCTCTCAGCTGAGAGGCTCCTTCCCTCAAGCCAATCAATGGCAGCCTTTCAGCCCCAGTGGGGCTTGGCAAACATTAGATCAATAAGTTATTAGCACCATTCTGTCAGCTGTAATGTGGAGATTGATCGGGGCCGGGGCTCCTGCATGCTGCCTGGCACTTCCCCAGCCTGATAAAGATGACAGATTAAGGGAATAAGAAAAAGGAATTAAGGAGTCTGGCTGTCAAAGCTGTCACGGGTTGGAGGAGCGCTGTTTTTTTCCAGGGGCTGAATGAGTGCAATCGGACATTTAAATGGTGCGAAGGGCACAGCACCACCAGCAGCTCTGTTGGAAACTGTGATCTTGGGCGTTCGCTTTCATAAAGAGCTGCTGGGGGTGGAGGCAGCACCAGGGAGCTGGCGGGGACCATGCGCGGCAGAGCCAGGAGCCCCTGGGGAAACGCCAGCCCTGGCCCTGCCACACCGCCCCGTCTGCCCTTTGGGGTTGTGTCGTATTCCCCAGGACCCAGAGAGGTATCTGTGGCAGAGGACCGGTGCCAGGTTTCATAGCTTTTTATCACGGGTGGATAAATGGAGGCCAGACGACCGCTGCCTGGGAGGTTTGTGGTCCCTCGAGGAGACGCGGCGCGATCCTTATTGGAGCTGGGCTTAAGCCTTTGGATTTAACAAGCTTCCCCCTCCTCCCGTCCTGCCCACGAGAGCAGCTCCTTCCTAGAGCTGGCAGGATCCTGGACTTCCAGCCCAGCCTCCCTCCTTCAATCTTTTCTGAAACAGAGTGGGGATTCACAAGTTTGCAATCGCTAAAAAGCCTCTCTGCAGCATATAAAATGAATGCAGATCTCTCTCTTAAGTGCAGTATATCCTCTCCATGAGTGTTTTTCATACTATGAATATTTACCACCTTTTTATGGCTCGGCGCATGCTGTAAAAATGAATTTTGTAGGAAACTGGGCGACGAGGGGACGTTGGAGCACCTTCCCTAATAAACAGCCTCGTTACAGCCGGGTAGGAGGACGGCTCCAGCACGACCTGCACCTCGTTCCTGGGGAACTGAAATATTGGGCTGGCCTTTTAGGAGTTTGGCTCCAGCTAGCGAGCACGAGGAGGTGGGAAGAAGCAGGATACTGTTTGCCTGGTAGGAGGAAAGGCAGATGGCCCAGCGGTTGGAGCTGAGAAGGGGGATGCGGGCTCCTTCCCAAGGCTAGGAAAGGCTGGTTGATGTGTTGTACGTCGGGAATCCTTCTACGACACTCTTCTTGTGTGCTCCTGCAGCCTGTTAGCTGGCATTTAGGGAGGAGTGGGTGACACCGGGGCTGCTCTCTGTATTTCACCAAGATCCGTGAGTGACAGCCGCTGACCCTGGGCTGTTGGAGCCCTGCTCTGCTCCTGAGAGCGACCGGACGCCTCTCTGCCAAAATTAAGTTCTCTCAAAGTGAGCAGGAGAGGAAAAAAACACCCTTTGGTTACTTGCTATTGCATCCTCCTTGCTCTGTAGTAAGGGACCGTTAGCGTGCCCCATTCCTCCCTCCATTTGGTTGCTTTTTTCTTCCTGTTTCCAAGAGCTTTTGCCCCGGGGATCTTGACGTGTGATGCTCTGGGGAAGTTTGCAGATACCTTGGTCTGGGTTCGGGACTGTCCTGAGCCAGGAGCGTGCTACTTGCCCTGCTCTTTCAAACCTTTGTGCTGTCGAGACTGGTACAGCAGCCAGCAAAAGGACGCTCTCTGCCCCGGAGGGCTTGTGATCTAAACCTGAATGACAACCAACAAATAGGTGCAGATGTGGAGAGATGAAGGAGCAAGGAGAGAACCTGATGCGATAGCTGAGGCTTGAAGCCTGCCGCCTGCCGTGTCCCTAAAGCCACCGAGCTGACCTGCTGGGTGGAGGCTGCTGCCTTTATTTTGCTGCTGCTCTGACATCCCCTTTGCAGTGACATCTTCCCCCTTCCTTGATCGACCCACCGCTGCCCCGTGAGCTGGCACGCGGCCGCATCGTCCGAGCATCCCAACTTGCAGAAACCCACTGCCTCCCTTCCCCCAGCTCCCCCAATATTTCCCCCCTCCCCGTTCTCGTTGCCCTCAGTTAAATTATGGCCCGTTATTCCCATGACCTTGTGCTTCGCTCTGCCTTTGTTCCATTGATTCCTGCTGGCAAGGGACGGGGCCGATGTGCCGCCAGGCTCCACGCTGCTCCGCGCAGCCTCCCGCCTGGCCCCTCGTCCTCCAGCCTTTGTTGCCAGCAGCCCTGTGACTCGGCGAGCCGGTGCTGCTTCTCGCCGGCAGGGCGCAAGCCCATCGAGGGGGGAAAAAAGTCTCTGGGGTCCCTGCAAACCTGTCATGTCGGGCACGGGAACAGGCTGAGCAGCGGGACTGGAGCACCAGAGCTGCCTGAGCGGAGCAGCTCCGCCGGTGCCAAAGGAGAGGGGAGAGCTGCGTGGAGTGGGATGCTGCCAAGGCATTTCAGGCCGGGCAGTGGGAATTGTCATCCCTGGGGTTTAAGGTCAACGGGGGGCTTAAAAGCAAGGGAAGATGTTTTTCTCCTCTAAAAACAGTGTGGAAGGGGGTGGATGAAAAGGGCTCTCTTCCCTTGTTAGATGTTGGCTATCAGAGCCTGGGTGGATTCCCACGTAGCCTGGCTCGCTTCTCTGTTTACTCAGGGCTTCTGGGGCCAAAAAGCTTTCACAGCAAACCCAGCGATATGGATAGGGAGCGTGAGATAGGGCTTGATCTCCTCCTGCGGCGTCTGTAGCACAACACAGGGCAGCAGCACTGGGTGCAGTGCATCTTCCTCCGTTGTCCACCCATTTCACAGTGTTGGGAGGGCAAAAATTTTGGGACCACCTCAAAGTTGTTCGTTTGGCCTTCTCCAGGTGAAACCTGTGGTCAGCTATTGGGACAGGTTGGGTCCTCACCTTGCTTTGATGCAGTGTGCCCTCGGTGCGTCCTCTCTGCTGCAGACCCACTTGTAAAGGGTGGAGATAACGCGCCCCCCCCCCCCCCCACCACTTTGGGGAAACCTAGAGATAAGTTTTCTAATCTGCCCAGCTGACTTAGGCTCCCGAGTCCTCTCCTCAAAGCTGATAATGAGGCTGGGGATCCTCAGACGTGTTGGTGAGCGTGGCCGTTAAGTCACCCACCTCCACGGAGGGCTGGGAGCCCGGGGATCAGCGGGACCCTGCCAGGTGACGTTCCCACCCGTGGCCTCTAATCGGCGGCCTCTAATTCCCTTCCCACAATGGGAAACAAAAAAATAAGCCATTTTGATTTCTAGATCTTGAGGGAAAATACCAGACTTGGTTTCCAAAAGCTCCCTGGATCGCTCTCTGTGCTGCCTCGTTGGGCCAGGAGCAGCTCCGAAGGCGGTGCAGGGTGTGGGGCCCGTGGGGTGCTGTTGGGTGCTCGTGGTCGGGGCTGTGCGGGCGATCAGTATGCCTGGGGCTTCCTCCGGCACTCCCCGCTTGTCATATCGCCTGGCCGAGCTTCATAACGGCGCCGTTCTGCTGATAATGTCTTTCATTTTCAGCCGGAATATTAAAAAACTGCCCTGATTTGGCCGCCTTGCTATTGAAATGCTTTGCGGAAGGCAGGGGAGCGGAGGCAAAAGCAGGGATTGGGAAAAACAACAGAAAATAAAAGCCCACGCGACTTTGGTCTGCCTCCCCATCTTCACCCAAGGGTGGTGTTCCCTTTTGCAGGGGCACGGCCTGGGCCGTGGAGTCGTGGAGAGGGCTAGGATTGGTGCTGTGCTACGACACATTGCCATTGAGGCTGTACCCCAGAATTGGTAACCTAAGTGGGCACCTGCCTCGTCCCTGCTCTGCAGATAAGGAGGATGAGGAGGGTCTGACCTCTGTAACACTGGGCTGGGATGCAAAAGGCTAATCCTGTGGTCTCCTACTGATGCAGGAGGTCTGGGGCAGGTTGTTGGATCTTTGTGCTTCAATATCGGCTGCAAACGATCCCCTCTTCTTCGCTTAGCATGTGTCTTGTTGGGTTAGTTCCACTTCTGGGGGCAGAGGCATCTCTGGCACATCCCAGGACTTTGCCTTAAATGGAAAAAAAAAGGAAAATTTTCATTCTGTGGTGTGACTGCCATCAAAAGTGCTGGGGAGGAACCCAAATACAGCCTGGGTGCTTTGGTGCAACATGAACCTGAGGTGCGGATCATCTAAGAAGGTAATACATGAACATGGGGATGCCTCAAAATCGGGCTCAGATCCTTGCTAGTTGTGAATTCAAAGCATCTTTGCTGCTTTTGTTATAACTGCTCCACCACGTAACTGGTGCTTCCATCTCCTCTTCCATGGAGCCTCCCCTGCCCGAGGTGCGCCAGAACAAGCCCTGCTGGGTGTTGCTGCCCCCGGCCAGGCTGGGAACGGTGAATTGTGAGCGGGGCACTGGGACTCGGTTCTTCCAGAGCCACAGGTCCCAGATGAGCTCCTGGGGAGGACATGCTGCAAAATCTCCGGCACTGAGGGGCTGCAGCGTCAGGGTGGCATCTCCAGGAAAATCACCACGAAGAAGGAAGAAATCCTTGTGGCCGCCTCTGTGCCCTGTGGCCAGGCGCTTCCTAGCTCTGACGCTGCCTTGGCAAGCTGCTGCAGCTTTGGGGAAGTTATTGGAAGGGGAAACTGAGGCAGGAGGAGGGCTGAAACGCACATCGTGCCGACAGGCTGACTCAACACCTGGAAAGGGAAGCGCCTGGGAAACTTGAGCGCTGCCACTGGCTGCCTCCATCCCTGCCCATCTGTTTTCCAGTCGTTGCTGTTTTGTTGCATTTACTTGGGGCTTCGGTTCCGGCTGGCTGCGAGCCTCCGCAATTGTCTCTGAGTGCCAGCTTTGTTACCGGGCTGGGAGACAGGGTCGGGCGAGATCAGATCGGTGGCAGCCCGTGCTGCGTAAAGCCGTGCAGTGCCACTTGTGGCTGTGCCGAGTGCCAGGAGTGCTCCCGGGATAAAGGGTGCAGATCCGCGCTCGGGCTCTCCCGGTAAATGCAGCGCCGAGGCAGGACCCCGGGCTTGCAGAGCCGGACCCGAAGTGGTGTGCAGTGATTCTGAGTACGAGGGGCGGTCGCTCGGCTCAAAATGTCACCTGCAACCGAAATCATTTCGCTGCTCTTATAAATAGCACCGAGGGGTTTTGTAACCTTTCTTAACTCAGACGCGCCGGGCAAATTGCAGAAGCTCTGCACGCGTGTTGACTCACGGGCAGGTGCAGCGTGTGCTCACTCAGATACGGTGCTTGTTTGCGAGGTTTATTTATTATTATTTTTTAAGATGCTGCATCTTTAACAAGCCCTTGATAGATGAGAATTTGATGCGTGCAGTGACAAACAGTCTCTTCCTTCCTGCCCATATGCAACATCATGCTTTCAGTTTTCCCCAGCATTATTATGGGAGGATATTGATTTTAAATCTGTTCGGGGACGCTGTAATTGTATATTAGATATTTTGTGTTGGTTTGTAGGGCTGCACTAATGCAAAAGGCTTGAGCGTTTCCGTACAATCTAGAGGGGGAAGATTGCTAAGGACCTTGAGGTTTTGAAGAGGAGAGAGGGAGGGAGGGACGGGGGGAGAGAGAGAGAGAGATACTGTGGTAGGAAGATTCAGAGATCTGTTGTGCTTTTTTTTTTGTTGTTGTTTTTTTCCTCCCCTTTCTCTCCCCCAGTTGCTTTGCATCAGGGCATGAAAGGAGTGGAAACACCAGGGGGACAAAAGGCAACAGAACAAATGATGAAACTCAGTAAGGAAATCAACTGGATTCAGAATTTATAGCTCGAAAACGTTGCATTGATCAGAGTGCGAATAGTCATTATGTGCTTTCGGACTGCGTGATTAGGAAAGCAGATCAAGGCTCTCAAGATGATGATTTTTCTTACTTTCATTTTTTTTTTTTTCCTCTGCCTGTAATGCGTGTGTGTGTGTTTGTGTGTGCGAGAGGAGGAAAATACCAAAGTCTCGCTGGCTGATTCTGCAAAGAGGAAAGTACAGCCTTATCTGATGCTCAGGTCTCTCCTCTCTCTCCTAGATGAGATTTTAGGCAAGAGAAGAGTATGTTCTCCCAACAGCAGCAGTGAGTGTCCTTTAGAAAGCAAGAAAGCCCGAAGTGAGTCCCCAAAGGGTAAGTGCCGCTTCTCCCTCCCCCCATCCCCTTCCCCTTTCTTCTCCTTGCTTAAATGTGGAACTTAATTGAAATTAGGGAGGGAGGGAGGGCTGGAGAGGCTGCGGCGGGGTGCTGGAAGTCGCCAGCGCCGAGGGTGCCCGGGGAAGGCTAGCAGCGCTCTCTGCTTTCTTTATCTAATCGCAGGGAAGCTTGCGGTGCGAGAAGGGAATTGCCTCTTAATTAGAATAATTATTTTAGGGCTTAAAAAGCAAGCTGCAGCTTCTGCAGCGGATTTTAGGGGTGTTCCTACTTTACAGGCGGCGTGCCTTGATTATGCGTTTAATATAAAAGATACGGAGAGGCTTATCGTGCTGGCATCTGCTCCTTTAAAGGGAAAAAAGAGGAGCTAGCAGGGAGGATAGGGCTGCCTGCTTGTTTCGTATGCATTTATGGCACTGTTCCTATAGAGATGGAATCCGCGGAAGGTTTGTCTTTTTTAGGGATTTTTTTAATCTCCCGATTTGTTTTAGGGCTCCTCTCTCTAAACGTGATTTTCAAACTTTCTTTACAAGCGGCGAAGCGGGGTGGGTAATGGAGCCTGCAGTTAATGAGTTTGTCTCCAGGTTGCGTAAATGAGGGCTTGCAGGCCGTTCACTTGAAGGCTTTGTTGTTAAGTTCAGACTAATTAGCTGTCAGTAATGCCCACCTCCATCACCGTGCCTAACCTGCACTCTTCTGGCTATTTAGAAAAGAAAAAGGCAGGCTGGCTGGCTGAAGCTAGGTCCTGTTTTGTGGGTTTGGAGGCCAGCAGCTGAGCCTCCTCAAGGTGTCCATCCTGAGTAACGAGTCCAGGGAATCTCAAGGGGGACTCGTACGCAGCAGTTTGTCCTGAAGCCTTCTGAAACCGTGTACTGTATATGATGAGATGTAAAGATATATCACAGAGACTTGTACCACATCCTGATCTTGCATAACGTTCCCGTATATTGTCTCTTCCTGATACCTTGTCCCCAAATTATGATCCGAGAGGCAGCATATTTTGAGAGGCTGCCAAACGCTAGCGTCGCTTCGTACAATAAAGCTAGCATTACCTAAGAACATCCTAAACCTCTTCTTTCACGTAAGCATCTCCTGTCTGCTAAGTCCTCATTCCAATTAAAGGCACCTTAGCTTTTTCCTGGGCTTTTCTGAAAGACAGAAAGATACACTGCTGCTCTTTGCTTGGTTTCCCTGATTGGTTTGTCTGCCCTGCTCCTGTTATCCCAGGAGTTTCTGGCCGCTGTGCAGGTAAGTTCCAGCAGGATGCTGCTGTGGATTCCGAAATTCGTTTGTTACATGGGAGCGTGGGCTCCTGTGCCACAGCCGACAGACCTGCTGTCTGCTTTGCTCGTCTGCTGAGCCTGTGTCCTTCCCAATTCCAGGACCACGAGGCTTAGAAAATGAGCCCAGGTAACAGCAGCCTCTGTGGTCTGGCTGAGAACGGGCTAAACTTCAATCAAGCCATCTGAAACCGAGCTGCTGCATTTGGATTCACCCTAGGAAAGCGCCTGAACCTGCAGAGATGGAGGTTTTGGCCTTTGGAGCAGCCTGGTCAGGCCATCCCATGCTGTTCCCTTCCTCTGCCTTTCTCTTCGCCTGCGTGGGCTGAGCGTGCACTAAGCTAAATCCCGCTCCCTAACTCCGGGTGACTCAGTTTGGGATTCCCCCCGTCGCTCAGAGCGGGGTGCCCAGGAAGCCCCACACACCAGCAAATTTTGAGTTTCCACTCCCACTTTTTTCTCAGAAAGCCTTCCCCGCCCTTTACAGCGGTGCAAGGCGGAGTGGAAACTCTGAGCTGGGCCTTTTGCTAATCCCCCACATTACCTGTTTTTTATTGCGTCCGATCACAGGGGACTCCCCTGCTCTCTCCAGCACCGCGCAGGCATTTTAAGCCTAGGCTGTGCTGATGCTAGCACACCGTTAGAATAGCTGGGGGGAGTAGGAACAGAGTCTTTGGTGCTTTTAGGGCCTTTATTTGCCCACTCCCTGCAAGGCAGAGGGAATAAAGGAGGGGTAGAGCTGGTGTTTCTGTTTCCTGTGCCCCGGACAGTGAGAGCAGCTTGCAGCTGGGAGCTTCCAGACTTGCCGTGCCACTGGCAGTCAGAAGGATGCATGCTGTGCGTGGGCCCCAGGGGCTGGTTATTTGGGATTTGGGACCCACTGCTGCAGAGTGGATCCCAGCTGTGCTTGGTGGGGACAAGAAGTGAATTCAGCCTGAGATTTAGGGGTGGGAGATGGGGGTGACCAGCGGGATTTTGCAGCATCCTCGCCAGGTCTGCACCGCGCTCCGGTCTGCGCCCGTCCTTTCCCCTTGTGCCCCATGCGGGTGCTGCAATCCTGGGGGTGCACAGTGCTTGGTGCCCCTTGCCTTACGGCCCTGATGCAGCCCTGGCACTGCTGCCCCATCTCCCAGCCAGCTTTTTGGAAAGAAGTGACCCCATGCCTGCCACACATCTTGGGGACAAGGCCAGGAGAACAGGGGCAGGCGGGGAAATCACCGCCTCTCCCTCCCCGAGCGAAAAACCACCTGTGGGGCTGGAAGCCCTTCCAGCAGGGCAGCAGCAGCCCTCCCTTCCCCCTCGGCGATGCTCGCCGCCGCGCGCACGCCAGAGATCAAAAGCGAGCCCTATCTCGGTGGAAACGGGGCCGCGGCGGCGCGGCTGTCAAACAGAGCAGAACGTTCTCGCGTCTCGTATGGAAATGCGAGCGGATCAGAGGCTCGGCGCGAGGGCTGCGCTGGCAGGTCACGGAGGAAGCTTTCTCCCCGGGAGACAATTCCCCAAGCGAAGCCCTGGCTCCCGAGGCAACGGCGTGGCTGGAGATGTGCTTCCCCCGCGCCTCGAGACGTGCGGTGAAACGGGGCGATGGCAGGAAGCGGGGGGGAAATGGGGAGGAACGTTTCGGTTCCCCTTCGGGCTGCTGTGAAATAAATCTGGTGTGCGTCTCGTCATTTGGGAGGGTTTCAAACCAGGCTGGACCAAGTGCTGGAAAATCCAGCAGGAGGAATGTTGTGCTCACCCCCCGGGGCGGGCTGGTGGCCTCACGCGCTGCTCTTTCTGCCACTCTCTTTCCTTTGCTCTTGGAGGTGATTCAAAACAAAACAAAACCTTACTGCATCCTTGGTTAAGGAAGTAGACGGGAGCTGGATCACAGCTGCGCAGTTCAGATCCAGCTCTGACAATTTGTTCCTTTATTTCTTATTTTTTTCTGCGGTGGGGGGGAAATCCACACGTTGTCTGATCTGGCTCCAGCCTTGCCCGGTTGTCGTAGCACAGGAGGGGCAGGCTGGGTGCTCCTGGCCACCCCTGGGGCTGTGACGAGGTGGTGCAGCACCTCCACATCCACCACACCAGCCCACATCGTCCAGGAGCTGGTTTTTGGGGGCGCTGGCGGTGGGGAGAGGGGGTCCCCGTGGCTGGGGTGCAGGGGGGGATGCTCGGGAGGCGCTGCCTGGCTCTGCCTGCCCGGCGGCAGTGCCAGAGTCCGTTTCACACCTGGCAGCTGGAGGAGATTTGGCGAGATCAGTCTCTCCCGCATTACCCCCCGGTAATGACAAAAGCAGACAGCAAAGCTTCAGCAGGGCTGGAATTATCGCTGGCTGAGTCATGTGAAATCTTGGAGTTTTCAGCGTGGAAAGCTCAGCCTTTCCCTGGGCTCCTCCTTCCTCCTCGCCGCCCCCCCTTGCACCTGAAATCTGCTCTGGGGCTGATCGGATGGAGTTTATGGTAATTAAGTGCTATTAACTCCCCTTCTCCCTCCTTTTTTTTCTCTAATGACACAGCTGTGTAAAAAAAAAAAATCAGTGATTTCCCTAAAGCAGGTCTGCGGCACACGGCTTTGCTCCTTAGACCTTTGCTTAAGAGCATCAGAAGGGAGCAGGAAGAGTTTGGTGCACTTGTGTGTCCCCAGGGAGGTGGCAGGGGAGATGGGGATGGGAATTGGGTCCCTGTCCCCATCTCTGTGCTCCTTCCACAGGCAAGTTTGGGTACCTGCAGGTGCGGATGTCTCTTCTTTTGGGGCAGGGTTTTGCGTGTGGTGCAGGGTGGGGATGAACTCCTGGTACCCGCCAGCTTGAAGAGGGTCCCAGACCCACGCTTTGTGCAGGAAGCCTGTGGTCCCCGAGGTGCAGGTACCTCTGCTGGGGGGGGAGATGGGTGGTTGCAGGTTTGGCCCCAAGTCGCAACGCTGGGTGAGAACCCGTGCTGAGCGGGGCGCTGACCTGAGCCGGAGCGGGCTGGAGATTGCCCTTTTTGAAGAGTGCTTCGGGAGCTGGGGATGCAACAACCCCTTTAAATTGAAATTGTGCGCAGATTGATTTTTTTTTCTTTATTATTTGTTTATTTTTATGTATATATTTCCCCTTCCGTGCCTTGGCGAGGGAGGAGGTGGTCGCATTGCTACCTGAAAGCTGCACCCCCGGGTGCGAGCCCCTGCACGCTCGGCCGTGCAGTGGTTTGGTGGCAGGCAGCACGTACCGCCTGGTTTGTGGTGCTGAGCGCCCCAGGCGCGAGTGAACCAGCCCCCCTGCTGCCGCGGCAGGGTCCCTTTTTGGAAGCATCTCTTCCCTCGGGCTGCACCGGGTTGCCCCAGGCTTTCTCATCAGAGAGCAGCCTTAGGAGCCTTTCTCTCACCTGATGGACATCCACAGCTCTTTTCCCAGCAAGGTGCCCGGTGCCTGCATGGCTGTTACAGCACCGCCACCGGCGTAAAATAAGCGTCCTGCTCTCGGAGCCACCACCCTGAAGGGGATCTGGAAGCACGGCCGCCTGCCACGGGCCCTGGGGGACCCGGTGTGGGACGCAGGAGGCAGGAGCTGGGGCAGGCAGTAGGGTGGTCTCATCATTCACCCAGCGCAGTGGGGGTCCTGCCCGCGCCCCCGTCCCTCCTGCCTCTTCCCCTCGCTGCTGGGAGTTCCTGGGTGAGTAATGAAAAGGTTTTGCCCCTGGGGAAGATCTGAGATAAAACAGCCTGAGAGCAGCCACCGCCAAGGCAGAGAACGGTAATTACTCGGAGCTGTGCTTACAGTAAACACAAAGCCTCTGCGGTTTCAGCTCCCCGGCTGTCAGGCTGGGATCCCTGCTGCCCAGGGAGCAGGCAGGGCCCTCCTCAAAGCTCGCAGGCGTTTCGGGCAGGGGCAGAGGTAGGCGTGCTGCGCCACGTGTAGGCTTTTCTGAGTGTGAGTCTGAGCAAGCCGTAGCGACTGCACGTGGTGCTACGTCTCGGGGCGCGAGGACAGCTTGCGAGGTTGAGTTTGGTGTGTGCTAGGGTCGTGGAAATTGTCCTAACACCCCCCCACCCACCTTGCTCTTTCCTTTGCCCCATCCCTGTACTCAACGTGGTTTTTCCACCGTGTTTTAGTATGGAAAAAAATAAAATAAAAGCCCAAATCTCTCTGCTCTTCAGAAAACTCCCACACGCCTCTGCTGGAGGACGCGGTGACTCAGATGACCCCGGAGGAGCACTACAGGCGCATGATGTCAGCGCTGAACGAACACGGCACGTTCGAGGAGCAGCAGCAGCAGCGGCTCTACCAGCTGGCCAACAGCATGGCAGTGCCCAGCCACGGAGGTACGGGCACGGCGGGGACACCGGGGCTTGGGTTTGCCAACGGTTATGGCTCGTAAGACGTTACGGTACGTGGCTATCATGCAATGAATACAGGCGGTGCTAAAGAGGATCCTCTGGACCCTTTTTCCCCCATCTCTCTGGAGGTGGCTACTCTCAGCCATCTGTAAGTGCTAACACCTTCTGGAGCGACCTGTATCTGGAGGAGATGAGCCACCACATCGCTGCCGTGTATTTTGCAGGGCGGTGAGGGGTTTCCTTCTGTTCCTTTGTTTCAAGAGCTTGCGTCAAGCCGTATATTCAGAATTTGTGGTGCAAGTCTTACATGGTCATGGTGCAGAGCAAGGGGGACGAGTGCTGGGGTGAGGCAGGGGGCTGTGGCAGCTCCAGACGCTCCTGGCATTTCGTGATGGGGTCTGAAGCAGCAAGATGATGTCGCAGGTTTTAGCTAAGCGTTGATAATGCCAGGCTTAGAAAGTTTGTGCAGTAGTTGCTGCCCACAGACGTAGCATAAATTGGTGTTAATGACCTTTTGCCTTAATGAGAATTAGATATCCTATGATTTTACGGACAATTAAAATATGCAGATGAAGCTACGTCGCAGTGAAGGCAGCTCAGCAGGCAAACACTGAAGTCAGGGGGACAGGTTCAGCCACGGTGTCATCTTTTGAAAGCAATCGTGTTTGCATCACCAAGGATTATTATGGTCCTTCGCTAGCCGAAACCAGGTCTGCCGTGAAGTGAGGGGGTGCTGCAGGGACAGAACCTCCCCTATACCCCACCTGGTGAGGGCTTCATCAGGGCATGGCTGTAAGGACCACGTAGGTTGCAGCTTCCAGCACGAAGGAATTGTCCCCAGACCTTCCCAGGTCCCCTGAGGTTGAGCTGGGAACGGCTGAGGGACCCCCCCAGCCCCTCTTTATTTGCTGCCTGCCGTGTGCTGCTCGTTGTGCTGCTCTACGATGCCCGCCTGGCTGCTGGCTCGAGGCTGGAGCAGTACAGGAGTATTTCTGCACCAATATTTGTGTTGAAGAGAAGATGCTGCCGCTCTGCTCTTCAAAACAAGCTCCTGCTTGTAGTTACGGGAGGGGAAATCCAAAGCCTGGCTCCAAAACGCATCAACAGGTACCACCGTGTGCTGCCGCCCTGCCCTGTGCAAGTGCCAGCACCTAACGGGGGCTGCGGGAAGGGAAGGGAAAGGAAAGGGTCTCTGGAGGCTTTGGCCTTCAGCTGGGGAAGAAGCCGCCCGACTGCAGCTGGGCTGCGGGATGCCGAGCTGTGCCTAAAGGGGGCACCAGGCGGTTGCAGGTTGCGCCCTGGGAAGCGCTCGGCAGAGCGCGGGGGCGCGACGTCCCCGCACCGCTGCAGGGTGCTGGGCCCGCGGCGCGCCTCGGCCGCCTCCTTGGCCCAGGGGGAGGCTGTGCGGGGTCCCGGCGGGGTGAGCCAGCTCTCTGCATCCCTCGGCACGGGGGAGGGGGGAGAGATGCCTCCGCTCCAGCGCGGGGAGCAGAGCTGAGGAGTGGTGCTGTGCGAGGAGCCAGGGCGCGGGGGCTGGCACGCGCTGCCGGGGGGGTCCGGGGGAGCGCGAGCAGCGTCCGTGAAGCATCCAGCAGGAGCTGGAGGAGAATCTCCAGTCTGGAGTGCAAATCCCCAGGGCTCCTTGTTAGGTTAATGAAGAGGCTGTCTTCTTTTCCACTCTGTTTGATTTGATTGGCTTCTCTGGGGGCAGGAAGGCGATTCCTTTTGCTGCGGAGTAAGAATTTGCTCATCAGCAAAGGCAGGGGCACAAGGCTGTGCTCAGACGAACAGTGGCGAACACGGCACGTGCCTCGGTGTTCGGCTGTCCCCTGGGTTTACAAGAGGTGCAGGGCTCCTGCAAGCACAATAGTTTTGGGGCAAACCCATGCGCTGTGGGGCTGGAGTGGTCGCCCTGTGAACACAAGCGTGCGAAAGCACCGGAGGTCGTGCACAAAGGGACAGCACGTCCAGACACTCAGGTCCGCCTTGACCGTGCCAAATACATGCTCTGTAATATTCGGCACCAAACGGGGTGCGTGCACACCTGGATTTAACAGGAGAGCCCCCTTGCCCTGGGCACCTGCTGGTGCTGGACACAGACCGCACACAGCGGGTGCCACCCCCCTTCTCCCCCCATGTCATGAGGAAAGCAGCTCATTCCATTAAAAGCCTGATGCTTTATTTATTATTTTTTTATGATTACGATTAAATCGTCTCCTCAGCCTTTGCGGGACGAGGGGTCACCCTGAGGTTTTGGGGTGGGCAGGGGAGAAGAGGAGCCGGCACCGAGGGGCTCTCCGGTACCGCTGCCGAGACAAAACTTGGTGAATTTTGGATCGGCTCCGCACCACGGGGCTCTGGTCGGGCCATAAATTATTCGTGCCACTACAAAGCGCAGTTTATCTGCGGGCTCGCACGGAGGCACCAATAACATTAATAATTTAAAAAATGTTAATAATTTAGAAATCTTTTTTTTTTTTAATTGCTTTTCTCCCCCCTCCCCCCCCCCTCCCCCTCCGCCCCCGTTCTCCCAGCGGCATTCATCCGGCATTCTGAATTCAGGCTGTCTCCGTGCCTGGCTCCTCCATCCGCCGGCGTCCCCCTGTCAATCACTCTGATTTCCCAACTGTCAGAGTGCAGGATTGTAAATAACAGATCCTCGGGGGGGCCGGGAGAGGGGCAGGGGCATGGGGGGGGGTGGAGAAGGAAAGGAGGGAGAGCAAGAGGAGAAGGGAGGGCGGGCGTGCGGGGGGTTGCTGCGGTCATTCGGGATCAATGCGGCTCCTGGAGCTGGCCGCGCGCCAGCCTTCTAAATTACAGGCGCTGTGGCAATCAGGAGCGACCTGGGCTTTGCAGATAATTAATTTATAAACATTGGAGGTGCGCCGTCCCCGGCTCGGAGAATTCTCTCGGCTTTTTTTTTTTTTTTTTAAACGCCATCCGATGGGGTTTTTGGTGCTCCGCTCTTCCCTTAGGTGTTTCTGCAGCTGGAAATGTGTAGGGCGTTTGAGTGTCTGTCCCCTCGTTTGGGGAGGGCTGTGAGTGCATGAACGTGGCTGGAACCGGCCAGGTACCCGTGTGCTGCTTGTTCCCAGCCCCAGCTTGCACACGCTTTGAGCCCTGACCATGGCAAAAATACTCGATGGGGCTCGGGCACAGGACGCGTGGATGCTGCAACCCCCAGGACCAAAAAAAAACCAACGTGCTGGTGGAGGAGAGCAAGGAGAGGGAAAGGGTAGCGTGGCCAAGGTTGCGCAGCACGCTCGCATTAACTTTGCTTTATTAATCGGTTGTGGGAAGGGGGCTGATGCACGCTGCTTTGTGGGGAGGGCTTGGAAATCGCAGGCTGCTCCCGAGCAGGGTGTGTTCATTAAGATAAATTCTCCTCTCCTCCTCTCCCCAGCTGTGTTTTGGTTTCCTTTCGCAGAGTGGCACGCCTGAGTGTGCGAAGGAGGTTTCCTGTAAGCGTGCATCCGTGTGCGCGCGTTTCCTGCGTGTCATGTGAATGGCAGCAGAGGGTTTTGTTGTGGGCTAGAAGCGAGCCGCGTGTAGGAACGAGGCGCTCCTGGTGCCGAGCTGTGAGAGCAGCTGCACAAAAAGCCTCGGTCGGTGCAGCTGGTGCCCGCGCCCCTTGCCCTTCTCGGAGGTTTGTCCACCTGTGGCGGTCCCCGAGGAGGAAAGCAGGGCGGAAAGCTGTTGCCCGGGCATCTCCTGGTGCTCCCCAGCAGCCCGTGGCCCCCCGCTAGCCGTGGCCGTGTCGCCCATCGCGTGGCACTTGGGTGTGCAGCCGGGCCACCCGCGCTGGGGGTGACAGCGTGCGACGTGCCACCGCCTGGGCGATGGGGAGGTGGGGGGGAGCTTGAACGAGGGGTGCATTTTTGCATTTCTCTCGGGCCGATGAAGGCGCCGAGCCCAGGGCTGGAAGTTGGGGGGGGGGGGGAGCCCCTCGCCGTGCCCCAGCCCTCTCCCTGCAGCAAAACCGCGCCGGGCGCGCCCCAACCTGCGCGAGGGGCCCCGCAGCGCTTTGGGGGGGGGGGCTCCGGGTGCTGCTGGGGCTGCTCCCGGAGCTTTTTTTTTTTTTTTTTTTGGGGGGGGGGTGGATTTTGGGGAAGCAGCCCCCCCTCCCCGGCCCGGGTCCGAACAGCTCCCGCTCCCTGGTGCCCCCTCCCCGCCTGCCTCCTCCCCTCCCTCCGCCAGGCAGGCAATTAAGCAGCAATCCGCCCCCCTCCCTCCCTCCCTCCCCTCCCGGAGTTGCACAATTTCCTCCGCTGCCCAACTCCCTCGGCGGCGGAGGCGGCTCCGGCTCCGAGCCCCCCGCTCTGCAGGGTGAGCACCCGGGGGGGGCCGGGGGCTGCGGGATGGATGGAGGGAGCGGGGGGGGACCCGCTGTCCCCAGCTGGGGAGCCGGCAGCAGCCGGGTTGGGAGCTGGGGGGGGGGCCTCCGGGCAAAAGGAGGGTGGCGTGGTGGTGTTTGTTTTTTTTTTTTTTGGGGTGGGGGGGTCGCGGCTGATCCCTTCCCTCTCCCCAGATCTGCTCCGGGCTCGGCAAGAGGTGGCGGCGGCGGCGCGCAACCCCGGCGCGATGGAAGCGCACATCCCCTCGGGCAGCAACTCGTCCAGCCAGCGGAGGAAGCAGGGGCTGCCCCAGCACAGGGACACCCACTTCCCCGAGAGGTACCCGCGGGGGGGGATGGGGGGGACGGCTCTGCCAGGCCGGTGGGGAGGGCTGGCCG
The DNA here is from genome assembly GCF_964211835.1 of Anser anser. Lineage (NCBI taxonomy): Eukaryota > Metazoa > Chordata > Aves > Anseriformes > Anatidae > Anser > Anser anser. The sequence continues at coordinate 3,797,753 of NC_139738.1, read as the reverse complement.
CGGTTCCCCCCCCCCACCTCTCCGCCCCCGGGGCGGGGTTAGCTCCGGGCACGGCTTGGGAAAGGGGCTGCGCTTTTTTGGGGAAGGGCTTTGGGGGTTGGGGGGGGGCTCCAAGAGGCCCTGGGGGACCCAAGGGGCAGCGCACCCCTGGATGAGAGGGCACGGAGGGTGGGCTGCCCCTGTGTCGCCTCCTGCGGGCGTGGGGGGTTTGGGGGTTTGGGGGTGGGACAGGGAGGGGGCGATGAGGGCTCGCGCGCTGCCTGCCTGCTGGGAGCTGTCCCAGCCCTGCCTGGGATCCCTTACCCCAGCCCGTCCTTCGGCACAGAGCAAGTTCAGGTGTTGAAGGTGGGGTTTTAGAGCTCCCCCAGATAACGAGAGAGAAGGAATGCACTGGGGTGGAATAAAAAGAGAAGAAATTTCCCTTCCTTCTAGAGGAAGAAGGAGGCGAGGCTTCCTTTTTCCACTGACAGGAGTGCTGGAAAGCTGATTTCCCTCCCTCCCAAGAATTCTAGCTCATTTATCTTGCTCTGTGCCACAAGCCATTCCCTCCGCAATCAGGAACTTCAGAGGGAAATTAAATTAAAGCTGCGTGAGCTCCTGACAAGGATCGCAGAGGTGGGGATGCAAAGACTTTGGGTATCACGGGACAAGCAGTGGAAAGCTCCAGCATCTAGCCTCGTCTGGCTTTCATCTCAGGGTGGGGGCGGCTGGATCTACGGATTATATAGTGTGTGTATTAACCCACTGCGTTTAGACACCCCCCCTTCGTTAGGGCCTCGGGGATCCCGTCTGTTTTTCCCTCTCTCTGAGCAAGGAGGCTGGGCGCAGACCTTCCTCCTGCAGGGTGCACTTTGGCTAACCCGCCCCACGAAACCCCAACCCAGGCCACGTGGATCGTAGGCAGACCTGCGAGGAATGCGGGGATAGAGGAGCTTCAGCGCAGCCAGGCATGGGGGAAATTTTCTCCAGCTATGTGTGGCCTGGAGAAGCGCCAGGCCAGCCGGAGGGCTGGCTGGAAGAGCCCCCGCGGAAGGGTGGAGGCGGCGTGCGGGGAGGCGCTGCACGCAGGAGGGGCAAACTGCAAAGGAGGGAGATGCGTATCGCACCCGGAGGTGCTCTGCTGCCGGGCAGGTGTTGTGACGGAGCTGGGCAGGGCCAGGAAGCGTTAAATCGGTTGGGAAGAGGGCAGGGAGGCAGCCAGCAGCCTTGGCGCAGGGGCTGGAGCTAGGAGCTGTGTTCCTCCCCGCACTGCTTCTATTCGTGATCCCGTAGCCCTACAAGTTGGCACACGTGAGACGGAGATCCCAGCAAGGTGAGGAGGGGAGAAGAGCACGCAGGGCCCCAGCCTGGCGTGGATATTGAGAGAAGTTCCTGCAGGCCCTGGGGTTCAGTTTGCAGGGGTCACCCCGTGCCTCAGTTTCCCTTCACGCACTGCGATGGGGCCCTGGTTTTAGGGATTTTCCTGGGGTTTTAGGGATGCCAGGAGAAGCCACGGCCATGCGTTGCAAAGCAGAAAAGCACCATGTGGGTTAAATCCTGCCTTCTGTTCTCCCTGTTGATCTTAGCTTTGGGTTTTGCTCTTGGCTGCCGTGGTCTCTGTCAACCAGGTAAATGACAGCAGCCTTTCTGCACCTTATTGTGCAGGTGTAGACGTTGTAAAGGGTTCAGGTAGGCACTGACAAAGGAGGCGGCGATGGAGGAAGCGGGCTCACGTGCGTAGGCAAACCGTAGGTAGATTTATGGCATCTCCTTTCCCAGGAGCAGAAGTAATAATGCGTGATGTGGGGGGATGCGAGCTGTTTGGCGCAGCGTTAAAATTCCATTTCAGCTTCCTATCGGGAGATCTGCGGGGATCAGGTCAGCTCTCGAGCGTGGCAGCAGCGTGGGCAGGAATAATTAGCCACTCCAGGCGTTAACGTCTGGCAAAGCGAGGGGGGGGGAAACCCACGCAGGTGACCCGGTTCTGCTTAGCAGGGCAGCGCTGCGGCTCTCGCGGAGGCAGCGGTGCGGGGACCTTTGCTAGCAGGAGCTACCTACTCAGTGCTCCGCTTCCCGGGTGTGAGGAGGGTGGGAGGTGAGGAGTCTGAGCCGGGGAACGTCTGTGAAGGGAGGTGTGTGTCCGTCTTTTTGGGTAGGTGTAACGAAGCACACGGTAGGAAGATGGGTGCTGGCTCTGCAGAGGATGATATGCCTGTGTGTGCTCCTAAAAACACTAAATGGGCATTTTTTGGGACCAGATCCGAGGTCCTTTTAGCAGAGCGGTGTTCCCTTCACCTCTCCAGCTTTCCCAGCTGTCGGAGGCAGTTCGTAAAAGCTGTGCCTCTCACAGTGTCCGTGGCCAGACCTGGAGCTGGGCTGCTGCTTGAGAACCCGTTTGGTTTCGGTTTCCTAAATCCTTCTCGAGATCGGTTCAGCCTCGGCTTACGGAGCGCCAAGACCCGGTGGTTTGTTTGAAAGGGCTGTTGAGTTAGCTCGGAGTTATAAAAAGACTTGGAAGAGGAAAGGGTACAGCTCGAAGGTGTCACTGTAACTGCTCCAGCCTGGAGAACTTCCCATCTCCAAGCTGCTCCGGCTCCTGCAGAACCGGCAGGTGGCTGCGCCCCGCAGGGACTGGGCTGCTGGGATCCTGCTACCTCCCGAACTTTTTGGCAATGTGCTGGCTTTGCTGCCTTGTTTGGCCTGGCAGGTTCTTAGCCAGGGTGCTCGGCTCCGGGTATGTGGTGCAGGACCTGCTCCTGGGCTGTGCTCTGGACCTGGAGCTGGGCAGACCCCGCTTCTCACCAGGGCAGGGTGCTGAGCACCAGCACTCACCTCCTCGAGGGGAAAACTCCTGGACCCTGCAGGCGCTCAGGCTGGGCTGGGCCAGCTGTGGTCACCGTGGTGGGACTCGGCTCAACACGACGTGGCAGGAGGGCATTTGGAGATGCCAGAAGCCTGTTCGTGTGCCCACTGTGGGTGTCCGGGGGAGCCAGCCCTGCTCAGGACAGGAGAGGGCAGGCAGGGACGGGGCAGATGTTGGGGCAGATATTTGGTAAGTGTCCAGCTGCCTCTGGTCCCATCCACGTGAAGTGTTAGGGACACAATTCGGGCAGGAGGAGTGCCAAGGAGCGAGAAATGCTGCCTGCATGAGATGCCATCAGCGTCCTGATCTGCCAGGGCTGGGTGCTGAGCCCTTCGGCTGGAGCTTGGTGGGTGCGGGAGCCCCAGGGCTGGGGGACCTGCCCCGTGCCCTTCCCTTACAAACACTCTGCGTCCTTCAGAGGCCTTCCCCCGTGCCCAAAATACCCAGCGAGGATGGGGTTCTTTCCTGCTGCCGTTGATTCTTTCACCACCCGCATCCTTCCCCCTGCACTGGGGGGTTTCCCTTTCCCCCCCGTGCTCCCTGCTGCCCTCCTGCTCTCACCTTGGCCTGCCCTGCATCCCCGTCTCCACTCCGAACGCTGCATGTGCCTTCCTCCCACTTCTGCACCTCCTCGCCTGGGCGAGGGGCAGCGCCGAAAGGCCACGGAGCTCGACCTGGCGTAGGGAATTTGGCTTTAGCACCGCTTTGCATTTTGAGAGCATGATTCCCCCAGCCAGCCCCTCCACGCCTAGGACAGCAGAGGTACGTGTCCCTTTCTGCCTGGAAAACCCAAGCACCATTTTTTTAGAAGCCTTTTCGTTTCATTCAGTTTCCCTTCCTGGCACTGGCAGCGTCTGTGGATGGCGAACGAGCCAGGAGCTGCGCGCTGCCTGCCTATTACCTCAGGTTTAAAGTGTCTCTCCCCATCAAATGCAAAGCAGAAGCAAGCAGGGCTCTCATGCATTCTTTTTTTTTTCCCTCCTTCTTCCATCCGTTCTAAATTTATTTCCATGCCTTGCCGGTTTCAATCTGCATTTCCTGACCCCCTCATGTCTCCAGCCGCAGCCTCTGCTCAGAGCCTGCCGGGGGGAGCAGGAGAGCTCGGGAGGCTGCGAGGGGGTTAAGGCGAGAGGCTTGGCTTTACCAGTATAATGTGTAACCCCGTAATGACTTTAAATATTGATTATTTGAAGGCCATTAGTGCTTATTGTTAAAGAAAAGTCAATACTTTTTAAGCCTCGCGAACCATTTGTCTCCTGTTAAAGGACATATCAAATTTAGCAGCATGCAGCGCAAATCCCCTAATACCCTGCTCCCAAGCCTCCAGCTGGCATATTAGGGGAAAAAAAGGGGCTGGGGGGAGGACTGGGCAGCACCAAGGAGCCGCTCTCCGCAAGGCAGGGACCAGGCTCATCGGGTGGAATTGCCAAGGGCTAAATTCACGTCCTCGGGGCCCGGGGCTGTAACTCAGCCCTCGCTCTGGGAGGAGGAAGAAGAGGAGGAAGGAAACGAACGGGGCTGGTACCTGCGTGGGAAAGGATGCGAGGATTTGCATTTCGGTCTGCCTGAAAGCACGCGGCAGCCGTGGCTCAGGTCTCGGGGGCCTTTTTCTCAGGGGTTGGCTGTTTCCAGGCTTGCCGGGAAGCAGTCGGCCGGACCCGTGCAGGAGGGAATCGGGCTCCCCAGCTCTGCGCCAGGGCCCTGCTCCCTCCTCCTGCCCCCGTCCCCGTGCCAAGGGCCAGGTTTGGGGGGCAGCAGCATCTTCCCCGTCTGCATGGCCCCAGGCTGGGTGGGAGGCAGGCAGGCCTTGTCCTTGCGGTGGGGAGCATCAGTCTGCCAGCAGGGAGCAGGTCCCTCATCCCCCGGGGATTTCTGGGGTCGCCTGCTTGTCCCACGTGCGGCTGGGGGGAGCTCCAGTCCTGCCCAGCAGACAGCCCGGGGGGCTTGGGGTGACCCCCGTCGGGCAGGTGCAGATGCATCCCCCTGAATTTTCCAAACCTTTGGGCTCATCCCCAGCACGGGCAGTGCGTGTGCAGCGTAGGGACTGATACGTTCCCCGCAGCCCCACCAGAACCAGCGTGGGCTGCCGGTGCTGGCCGTGTGCGTGGCAGCAGGATCAGGCCCTCATCTCCCTCCCTCCCCAGCTGGAGCATCGCTCGCTCTCCGGTCCGTGCCGTGCCGCGAGCTGATCCCTGCTGTGCTGGGGAGCTGCGGGGCTCTGCTGGGAGCCGGAGGGACTGGCCGTGAGCAGCCGTGAATTCCTTCGGGATCGCGGCGAGTGCAGCATTAAGGTGTAAGAACAACCTCTGATTAACGCTGTGCTGCCACCAAAGGGGGAAATGTCCTTTTTTCCCCTGCCCAGCCCCGATCCCCATCACACAGCGTTGCTTCCTGGGTCTCCCCGCGGCTAAAACCCAGAGCCTCTCCTCATTTTTTAGCATCTCCCTATAGGTCCTGTGCCTGGGGCCGCTGCGCACCGCTCCCAGCACCAAATCCCCTTCCCTGCGTTTGCAGAGGCAGGGAGGACGTATCCACCGCTTGCCTGGCCGCAGAACGGTTAAAAGCGACTTGATTTCCTAAATTGCTTCTTATAAAACGACCAGCACGTCTGCCAGCCTCGTCTCCCCATGATTACAGCTAATTACGATCGAGCGGACACCTCCTAGCCCCCGTCATGCCGCTTTAATTGTCCGTTATTCATCTGCAGGCTGTCCGGGGTGGCAAAGCACTTGGCAGCCCAGCGACCGAGGCCTCGGCTAATTGTGAGGCCTCGGGGATTAGGGCAGGTGATTACACACTTCATGGTGTAATTACATAAGCATCGCTTGGCTGCTGCCCCGGCTCGGAGCCGAAGGTCACGCGCTGCGTTACCTGAGATTAATTGGAGCTGCCACCGGAGTGCGAGGTGCTGGCGGAGCGGTTATACGATTAGCATTAACATTTCAGCAGCGACGGATCGATCCGTGGCTCTCCTCCAGACACAGCGAGCTGTGCAATTAGTTTAGAGGAGAGCTAGGGGAGGAAGGAGGAGGAAAGGAGAGACGGGGAGACAGGCGGAGGAGAAGGGGGGGAGGCAGGGAGGAGGAGGAGGAATTTCAGAGGGGGCTCTCAGCCCGCCCGATGCTGCCCATCAGCCTCTTGCAGCGTTTCGTGGTGATTTTCAGGGATTGCTGCACGGAACGAGGAGGAAACAACAACGGGAAGACCTAGGGAAAGGGCAGGCAGCGTTTCCTTGCGGTGCTCATTGGAAAGCTGGTGCTGCAGGGAGCCGTCTGCCCGCCTCACCCCCAGGTCTCACCCCCAAATTCTTCTCGGCTGGCTTTTCACGAGCCCTGGGGGCAATCCATCCCCAGCTGGGACGCTCACCTTAGCACCCCTCAGCCCCACGGAAAGGGGGAGCGCTCCTTGCCGTGAAGTCGCCCGCGCCACCCCACTCCCTTTCTCTCGCCCTCCGGTCTCTCCCGAAGCAGACTTTATAGGGAGACGTTGTAAAATGAAAATAAACGGCGCAGCACTTGGCTTTGCCTCTAGATGCCCTGGTGAAGGTAATAATGTTGTAAGTGGCCATCAAAAGGAATTAAGAGACATGCAGCCGGAAAGCAGAGATTTGCTTGCAGGCTCCCAGGACAGATTTGACTAATGGAAGAGACCTTGGCTCCTATTCCCTTCCTGCGTATTCTTTTTTTTTTTTCCCCTCCTATTTTTTTCTGCAACAAGCAAGCAGGCTCTACCTGCCTTGCTTCTGGGCATTGTCCTCTTCCCCACCCTCAAACCTGCCTCTTCCAGCTTGCCAGTCACTTTCCACCTTCCCCAGCTCCCAAAATACTTCTTCCCGCAGACCCCATGGCACTTTGAGCTCACGTCCCTCTCCCCAGCTCCCCTCTCTCCGCCTCACATCCCGCTTTTCTCGCCAGAACGGGGGATCATCCCTCATCCCAGCCAGGACCATGGTATCTGCGAGGCATCCCCGTGATGCCTTCAGATCTTCACAGCCCCAGCTCCTCAGATCTAGAAGGACTTTTTGGTTGTAAGGGAGCTGAGACAGAAACCCAAGCTTGATGGGAGGCTTGATGAAAGGCAAGCGCAGCATCCTCAGCGTTGTGTTTGCCAGCTCTGGGCAGCCAGGGATGCTTTGAGCACCCAGCTGAGAGGAAATGTACTGGAGCAGGAGGGTGGGAGGCAGGTAGGACCTAGGGAGTTTTGGCTGATTTCTGCCCCATCTGGTTCTGCTTTTCTTCATTTACTATTTTTTCCCTCTTTTCAAGTTTTACGTGTGGGAAATGGGCACCTTTCTTCTCTCAGCCCAGCCCCAAAAAAAGGGATGCTCTTCCTGAGCCAGGGTCCTCCTGTTGCTGCCGATGGAGCCTCCAGCTTTTCAACGTGGATTTCTTTTCTGATCCCCGCAGGGAGATATCCCACCCGCCGCCGCTGCTGTCGCCCCAGAACGCGCCCCATATCGCCCTGGGGCCCCACTTGAGACCTCCTTTCCTCGGGGTGCCTTCGGCCCTGTGCCAGACACCAGGTGAGTGCAGGAGGTGCCTGCGGTCAGCCAGGGAGGTGGGCAGGGTGACGGTGCTGGCTGTGGCAAGCTGTCCCTTAGCACAGGCACGTTTTCTGTGTTTCCCTGCTCTGTTCTGGCTGCCGTGCAGTGATGGGAGCAGGTTGCCTTCCTCTTTTACTGCCCCCCCACCCTCCCTGGCCCCGTGTTTCAGCACAGGGTTGGGAATGAGTTGTGTTTTGGAAGCTCTCCTGCTCAGCCCTTTGGAGAGCTCGCCCCGAGTGAGCAGGGAGTCAATGCTGGGCTGAATAACCCCGTATCGTTGCCCTCCCTGTCCCCAGGTTACGGGTTCCTACAGCCGGCACAAGCAGAGATGTTTGCACGGCAGCAAGAGATGCTACGAAAGCAAAACCTGGCAAGGTAAAGAGTGCGGAGGGTGAGCCCTGCCCTTCTTTCCCTGCTAGCAGGCAGAGGGCTGCGGGGTGCTGGGCTGGGGGAGCTGTGCACAAGCAGCAGAGCGACATCCAGATGATCCCAATGGATCTGAGGGTGTGGGGACCGCTCTTGGAGATCCCCCAGGCTCTGCTTCAGCCGGGCTGCGGGTTAGCAAGTTCCTCCTGGAGCCCCCCCCCCCCCCAGCGACCGTCCCCCTCTGCCTCTCCCCGCGCAGGTTGGAGATGTCGGCCGAGATCATCCGCCAGAAGGAGCTGGAGAACCTCCACAGGCAGCGGCTGCTGGCCGGCGACCCTCTGAGCCTCCACCCGGGCTTGCCCCCGGACCACCCGGCCCTGCGCAACGTGCACGACATCCCCGAGGGCCACCCGCTGCGGGAGGAGCTGTCCCGGCGCAACGCCATGCTGGTGCTGCGGCACAACAACGCGCCCCTGCTGTCCCTCAACCCCGGCGTCCCCAGCAGCGCCACGCCGCCCAAGGAGCAGCCGCGGCGGGGCAGCAGGAAGGCGGCTCAGCACCGCGCCGAGCCGCAGGGGCCGAGCGAGGCCAAGGAGCCGGCGGAGCCCCGCGGGGCGCGGGACGGGGCGCCGGACTGTAACGACGAGGAGATGAAGGACTCGGAGAGCGACGCGGACGTGAGCGACGAGAAGCCCGAGAGCCTGAAGGCGGAGAGCAGCGGCTCGGCCGCGGAGCTGAAGGAGTGCAAGGAGACGGGCAAGGGCTGCGAAGGGGCCAAGGAGCTGGGGGAAGGGGCCGCCGGCCCAACCGCGCCCTGCAGCTCGTCGAGCGCCGAGTCCCCCAGCCACTTGCTTGGGCCGGGCATCAACAAAAGCGAGGTGAAATACCTGCCGCCAGCCTCCATCCCGCCGCCCCAGCCGCTGCCCTTCGGGTTTCCCTACACGATGAGCCCGTACTTCCACGCAGGTGGGTGTGCCGAGCGGCCGCGGGGCTCGCTGAACGCGGGGCTCGTCCCCTTGCCGTCCTGCAGCACGCTCGTGGTGGCTCTTCTGCATCTTTTAATTAGAGGAGAGGCCCCCCCTTTGCACCAGAGCAAGTCAAGGGTGACAACGAGCACCAGCAGGGATGAAGCAAGGCCCAAGCACGTGAAAAAGGCGAGGGCGATGTGATGGGTTAAGGGACCTTGCAATTTCAGGGACCTTCTCCAGGAGCCATGGTTAGGAGAGATGTAAAGGCAGCTTCAGGGAGAGGTGACACAGATGACTGGCGGCAAGGTGCTGCCCTACAAAGGGACGGGTCAGAGGTTTTGTGCCTGGAAGGGAGGCCGGAAAATCAGGAAAGGCTGTTGGGCTGCGCTCGTCTGGTGTTTAGCCAAAATCGTTCCTTCCCCTGCAGCGACTTGCCCATCGGATGGGACAGGCAGGCAGGGAAGCCGCGACCAGCTCTCCATCATCCCCAGCCAAAAGCCAAAGCCCGCTTCGGCTAATAATAATTAGCGGAGCAATTAGCAGGAGGCAGGAGCACGCGGAGGAGGGAGACCGGGGGGCACGGCACGCGGGGCGCCGAGCCTGCCTCCTCTCCATGCAGAGAGCCGCGGCGGCGGGGAGCGCGGCTGCCCGGCGCTCATTAGAGCTGCCTTCCAGCCAGGAAGGAGGAAGCGATTTTTCGATGACAGGCAGGTGGCCGGCGTGATAAATATTCCTGCTGCCGGGGGCTGCCGAGGCGTCCTCGCAGGAGCCCTTCTCTCCCGGCCATTAAGGGAAGAAGCACGGCTCCGGCGCGCGTTGCCCGCGCGAGGCTCCGCGGGGAGGCCGGGCTGTGCGCGGGCTCGCTCCCTCCCCCAGCAAGGCACGGGTTCCTGTAATAGCCCATTTATTATTATCACTTCGACTTTATATCACGAGCGTGTCTGGAGGCCTTGGCAGAGATGAGCGTTTCTGATTTTGCTCCTGATTTGTGGAGCCCGCTCCAGGTCTCTTCCTGAGGGCGGTTTTGCTTTTGGCGAGCTTCGCTCGCGGTCGTGGCTGCTAAAATCCTGCCTGCTTGCAGGAGGGCAGCACCGGGCTCGGGCTCCCGTGTGCCAGGTGCCGTGTGATGCCAGGAAAAGCTCCTGGTTTGGGATGAGGGCGCATCCCCTGCAGGTGGGGGAGCCGGGAGGAGAGCTCAGCCGCTGAAATACCGAGGGCTGCATTGATCCAAGCACTGTAGGGGCCCTGGGCCGTGCCAGGGTAATGTGCAGCAACAACAAAAAAAAACAACAAAAAAAAAAAGGGTTTTGGCCCTTGAGGAGCGGCTCTTGGAGACAGGCAGGCAGGCAGAGCTGCACCAGCCTCCCCCCTTGTGCCAAATAAATCCCCGAATACTTTGGAGGGCTGCTCTGCTCCTTCGGCCTGGCTGGTCCCGGCGTTGCGCCGCTGGTGTCAGAGAGTGCCGGCTTTGTGGCACAAAAGTAGAGCACCTGTGAGACAGGTAACGCGGCCGTGGGCTGGGAGGCAGAGCCGGGGAGAGCAGCAGCTGGCTGGAAATGACGGCCGAGCCACGGCGGCTCCTCCGGGCCTGCAGCAAGGGAGCTCCTGCTGCGGAGGCAGGGAGCCGCTCGGCGTCCCCGCCGGGAGGAATATTGACGGCAGGCAGAGCCGGGTCGATTCCCGCAGCCGCCTTCTGGGGACCTGGCGGCTGCCGCCTGACCTCATCTCGCCAAGGTTTCAGCAGCCCTGCTCCCCTCCTCCTCCTCCTCCTCCTCCTCCTCCTCCTCCCGACGTCGACGAGGTGAAGGATGGAGCGTGCAGGAGGCTAAAATCCTCGCATCGATCCGGAGGCTGGAGAGCAATTAACGGGAGGCTGCCGGTGCTGCGCCGTGACCCGCACCCAGGGTGTGTAGGAAGGGGGTGCAGGGGTGGGTTTGGAGGGGGAGCAGTGCAGATCGAACAGCACAAACCCCCCCAAAGGGGGCTGCCCCCCCAGCGGGTCAGCTTTGCGCACCGGTCCCCCGCTGGCACCCGAATCACCTCCTGCAGCGCCGGGGGCAAAAACTTGTCCCCGCAGCTCTCCCTCACCCGTTCTGCCTTCGGCTTCCCTTCCAAAGCAGCTGGACGTCAGGAGGAGGGAGAAAAATTATAAATGGATTGCGGCCCAGGCGGCGAGGGCTTGTACGTGGACACCTGCCCACGAGCCCGGGCCGATGAATCCTTCCCGCTGCCTCCACGCCGGGCCCCATCTGGAGAGCTGCTCTGCAATCCATTAGCAGCCTCCCAGCCCGTCATTTATCACGGGGCGAGGCGGGGGGGGCCTGGCAGGGAGTAGCTGCTGCCCTTTCTGCGTGCTGGCGGGCCGCAGGCCCCGGTGACATGTCATTATGGCACCAGACGGCGCGTCCCCTCGAGCCGCTGGGCACCCATTTGTTCTCGTTCTCCGAGCTGCCGGAGCGGGGGGCAGCCCTCGGTGGGGGCAGGATGGGACCCCCCCGAGCAGCAAGCTCCAGAGCCCCAGCTTGGGGTGCTGAGTACCTGGGGTGCGATGGAGCCTGCTGCAGCCACGGGGAGCCTCGGGGCTTTCCTGCAGGGAGCGGGGCTGGTTTCCCACTGGTTTCACTGGGAAGAGGCGTCCTCCGTCCGGCTTTTAGGTTCCACGGTGTAGGAATTGCTCGCAGGGCAGAGCCCGGAGCGTGGCTCTTTGCCTTCCCCTCCCACCAATATTTCCATCAGTCGGTGCCTGTGTTTTCCCGGTATAAACGGGAAGGGAAAACAAACTGAGATAAATCGTATTTCTCTGCGTGGGTACATGGAAAATCTTTCTTATTCCCACCCATTCCCTGTCTTGCCGTCGCTCTGTCGCTGTGCCTTATGCCTGCATGCATCTCGACCTCTCCCTTGCTTTCATCTGGGGGGAAACGGGGGCAAAGGAAGGAAAACCAGAGAGGAGAGGGCTCGTGGGGGGGCTGCACTTGCACCAACCCAGCCCTGCGGGTGACGGCGGTGGCCCTGCACAGCACCCTGCCCCGGTGCGCGCTCAGCGCCGTGGGTACATGGCTGCGTCCCTGGGGGGCTCCCGGCCGGGGGGCACTGCCCGGCCCCCTCCCCGGCTGCCTGCAGGGCTCGTTCCCGAGCACCGGGCGGCTGCGCTGCGATCCCTGGCTGGCTTTTGGAGCACGGAAGTGCCTCGTTTTGGAGGAGCTGGCTGTTACGGGCAGGTCCCCTCGGAGACGCTCGCTCTGGCTGCGGCCGGAGGCGTCTCGCCCCAGCGCTGCCCGTGCCTGGAACAACTGAGTGCGGCTGTGCTGCTGTGAGTGCGGCTCCAGTTCCTGCCCTCACCAAGCCGCGGCCGCCCTTCCAAAAAGCAGAAATAGGATTGCCCTGCCCCGGGAAAGAGCAGCCCGAAACGGCAAAAGAAGCGGCGGGGGGAAAGCCCTCAGCCCTGTGGGTGTTTTGTGAATTTTAACAATGCTCGTCTCCCAGTCCAAGGAGCACCCGGAGCTGCCTGGACACCGGCGGGGTCCCGGCCGAGCCATGGGCGCAGCGGGATCGAGCACCTTCCACGCTCGGGGTGGGGACAGGAGAGGGGCCGAGGGGTGCTGGTGCCCCCCGTGCGCCGGAGGCGGTGCCGGCAGCGGGAAGCTCGGGGCAGAAGGGCGCTGGAAGCGGTGAGGTGGCGTCTGCCGGCGCCTTGTGCGGGCTGCTGCTGGGTGGAAAGCGTCGTCCTGGCACGGGAGCACGCTCTGCGAGTCCTCTCCTTTCCAAGGTCCACCCTGGACCTCGGTGGCTTTGCCAGGCAGCTGCTGGAGCCCCCGTTTGGGGTTCCCCGGTTTGTGGCTCTGCCGTTTGCGCTCCCCACCAGGACTTTCTGGGTGCCGCTGTGCCCTCGGGCTGCGGCCGGAGGTGCCGACGGGCGCCGAGGAGCCGCAGCGCGGGGCCGTGTTCCTGGTGCTGCTCCAGAGCCTGGGGGACAAAACACAAACCTACAAAAAGGATCATTTTGTCAGGATAAACCCCCGGGAGAAGTATTTTTTGGGGTAATTTGTTGCTTCGTGCCCTGACGTGTAGCATTTATGTCCCTTGTAAACTTTCACCCTGCCCAGCACAGCTCAGGTCCTTGTCAATGACCCAGCTGACGCCGTGCAGCGGCGAGTTCCTCACGTTAATAACGCTTTATTTTTTTCCCCCCAAAGTGGCATTTCCTGGAAATGGGTTTCTTCGGTGCTTGTGTGCGTGTCCTTCCGTGTGCTGTGGGAGACGGGAGGAACCTGGCTGGCTCTTCCCTCCCTCCCTCCTTATTCCTGTGCCTCTCTCTCGGCTCTGTTGCGATGCCCCTGGGGGTGTCAGGAGCCGGGGGCACCCGCAGCGCTTCTCCCGTCGCCCCCGTGCCGCTGACACGGCTGGGACCCAAACACGCTTCGCAGCGCTGCCGTCTCGGCCAGCCAGGGCCGGTGGGACGGACGGACGGACGGACGGACGGACACACAGGCGGGTGTCGGGCTGGGGACGTCTCCGTGCCGTGGGGCCGGGGCCGGTTGGCATTCGGAGCACGTAGGCAGGAGCGGGGCTGGGGGAGAGAAGCCCCCGGGGCAGGCGGTGTTCCGCTTTGCGGCGTGTGCAGAAACGCTCCTCGGGGGGTTGTTTTTTTGTTGTTTTTTTTTTCCTTCCTTCTTTTCGCCGCCCTCCCCCCCCCCATCTCTTCCCTGCAGCTGAAGAGCATTAAGCACATGAAATGCATTAGCTGGGATTTTTCCTTCCCCCTTGCCCGCCCCACCCCCCTTTCCAAGCTGGGGACCTCCAGGAGGAAGAGGCCTATGAATTGACCCTGCCCAGCGCTTTAATTGACAGGTCATTAAAGATGAATGTGCGGCTAGAGAAAAATATTCAGATTGCAGGCTAGTTGTTGTCCGTGTGGGATTTTAATGATTTATGTTTCTTTCTCCTCCCCTCCTTCCCCCCCCCACCCCCAACTCCGAACGCTGCAGGCACCATGGGAGGTCTGTTTCTGGATGGCGAGGAGAGCCCCGCGCTGGAAGACATCAGCAAATGGACAGTGGAGGACGTGTGCAGCTTCGTGTCCAACTTGTCCGGCTGCACCGAGTACACTCAGGTAAAGCACCCTCCAGCCCCAGCAGCCTCCCGGCCGTGCCTCTTTCTCCTCGCGCTGCCCGTCCCCATGGGTGTACGTCCCGGAGCCCCGCGCTCCCCGTAGCTCGTGTTTCTGGCGGATCGCTAAATAACTCCTTGCTGCCGGTGCCGGCCCCAGAAGCAGCGGTGGGCGTTGGGGGTGGACAGCGGTGGGACACTGAGGAGGGAGAGGGTGGGAGCAGGGTAAAGCTGGGAGCTTTGAGCTCTCCTCCCGCGCCCAGAGCGCCGTGGGGCAGAGCAGGGACAGGCCCTGGTGTCACAAGCATCCCCGTAACCTCCGTGCTCACGCTTCGGAGTGATGCTGATGGTGATTTTTTTTAAGCTCATCCTAGAATTGCTGTTGCTATTCCATCAGCGCTGGGGGGGCTTCGTGAAGCCCGCTCGGTGTGAGGTCGCGAAGTGCAGTACAAAAACCAGCCCCGTGTTTTTGGCTTCCGCATCTGCTGGAGCCCATTATCAATGCCCCATTGAGAGCGCACCGACGGCGAGGGCGCAGATTCCTGAGCTGTCTGGGACAGCCTCGTAAAGGGGGTCCAGTGTGCTTGGAGGGGGTGGGGGGAGAAAGCAGCAGATAGAGAGGCAAAGGGCCAGCGCCGAGGACAATCCTGCCTTTCAGCAGAGACGCATCCGAGGCTGAGAACGGATCTCAGCAGGGAGGAAGGAGCAGGATTGGGCTTTCCGGACACGCAGCTCCAAGAGGAGCTTCCCCGACTGGCAGCAAGGGAGGGCAAAGCTCTCCTTGGGCATCCTGGCTGGTTGGAAGTTGGTTGCCAAAAAACCCCGTCCTCCAAAAAAAAACCCTTGCCTCTTTAGTGCGTCAGGCAGAAGTTGTGCCCCCCACGAGCCCTTCTGAGAAGGGTAAGGCTCAGCACCCAGCTCCTGCTAGGGCTGCGGCGTGCGTATGGGGCTCTACACGAGAGATTCCCTTTAGGTCCTGCTGGTGTTGGCGTGTGCCCTGCAGAGAGGTGCATGCACCTCGCCCCGAGGGGACGGGGAAGCTGGGACACAGCCTTTTATTTTCCATATGGAAACCTGGAATTGCCCCACAGCTCCCTTTAACTCCCAGGTGATGGGATAACGTGCTTTCACTCCCCAATCTCTTTCCTCGCCCCCTAAACCCTGACGTTAATCCCATCACTACGTGCTTTGTTACCACCACCTGTAAACCAGGGCTGCTTCGGAGCAAACACCTGTGCGTGCATCCAGAGGCAGGAGTTAGGAAGGGGAACGCTTCTCATGGAGGTGCAGTACACACAGTGTTCCCTAGGAGGAAGGAGAGGGGTTTGGGCTCCCCGTGGCTCAAGGTGTCTGGCTCAAGGTTTTGGCTGGCTGGGGGCCTGCAGGGGGAGAGGCAGTGGGTCTGTGCGTGGAGGGGAGCTCGGGGGCTGCTGCTGGTGAGGAAGGTGAGGGATGGGGTCAGCACGTACCCGTGTGCTGATTGTTTGCGGGGCAGGGACGTGAGCCCAGAGGAAGGCTCCCGACCCAGGCACGCAGCTGCCCACACCAAGGGAGCGCCCTCGGCGCGGCGCCACTGCGCCCTGCCCGCGTTCCCACAACGGGGATGGGAATAGGGGATGGGAAGTGAAGTCGCCTGGGAGCCGGTGGGAGGCGTGCAGGGATCCTTCACGCAGCCACCTCGCAGGAGGCTCATCCATCCAGTTCCTCCTTGCGTGCCAGCCCCTGGTGCACCGGCGGGGAGAAATCAATCGCTCGCCGAGACAAAGGTTCGGCGAGCTCGGCGCGCCGCGAAAATGTTTCACGATAACGGGGGTGGCTCTAAACAGCCTCGTGTCGTGCCCTCGCTACGTTGCGTTTTGCTGGGGGTGCGTGGTTTAAAGGGGTGGGTTTTTATGCGCCGCGGTTTTACGCTCAGCAGGTTTTTTACTCTGTGAAAACGCCGGCGTTTGGGGGGACCCAGCTCCGGGGCTGCGCGTTGCAGAGCCGCTTGTTCCCGTCTCCAAAGCCACAGCTGCCGGGGAGGTCTGGCACCGGCCCGCAGGCTGCTCCTGCCAGGAAAAGCCAGCGAGAGCGTGGTGGTATGCGGTGCGCGTAGAGCCGCGGCGCAGGCAAACAGGAAAACTTGAGCAGAAAAAAACAAAAGTCGCCGTTTCTGCTCCCGGCCCCCACCGATCTTCGGCTTTGTCCCCGCCGCGGGTCGGGACCTGCGGGGCACCCGAGAGCGACGCTGTTCTCAAGCCGAGGCTTTTCGTGCCGGGTTTTAGCGCCGAGCGGAGGGAGGCGGTTGGCTCCCAGCCACGCTGGCTTCGCAGGAAGGAGAAGAAATGGGTATATTAAGTTTCGTGAGGTCAAGGAGCAGAAACACGCGCTGCAGTCAGGAGCGGCTTTGCTGGTGGAGTCCAGCAATAAAAAAAAAATAAAAGGTTCGCAGCAGCTCAGCTGCCGCTCCGAAGGGATGGCTCTGGGCTAGGGGCTGCTGAGAACGAAGCCGTTAGAGGAAGATGAAAATTCCCCTCGCCACTGTGCTCAGTGAGGGCACGGCTGTGCAAAACCACCACGCGGCGAGGCGGCAGGATCGGGCCCCGCAGGCGGCTCGTTTGGGCAAGCCTCCAGCGCGAGCCGGGCTGTGAGAACCGCTGCGGAGCGGAGGTGGGGTTGGGTTAAAAAAAACCTAAAAGCACAACAAAACAGGCCCTGAGCTGACATCCCCCGAATGCTGGCAGCTTCTGCTCGCACCGTGGAGCCCGGGCGTCCGGAACAAGCCCCGGGGGAGCCGGGTGCAAGCACAGCCCTGCTCTGCCTACAAGGACCGGGGCAGTACGCTCACGTAGCCAGCCCTTAACCTTTACAGCACCTACTAGGTGGAAAACTCCAGCACGACCCCGTCAGTTGAGACAGATGGAGGCAAAATAGGACTTTTTTTTCCTCCCCCCGGCTGTAAGACTGCGTTCAAATGGTGTGGTTTTGCATGGCCGGGTGCGTTGGGATGCCTTGCTAAGAAATTGCCCTTTTTATCGAGTAGCCTAGCCTGGCTGCCGTGGCTGTGAGGTGTGTGGCTGCCCTGCACCCGCTCTGCTTCGCTCAGCTGCCGCGGCGCTGCAGGGGGGATCTAACCCTAACTGCAGGGGGTAACCAGCAGCGTGTGCCCCACAGCGCTGGTGGCGTTTTGTCTGGCAATTTTTTTGGGGGAATGAGCAGCTTTGAGCAGGAAATGCGTGACCAAGAAGTTTCTCCTCCTCACCTGCATAGACCTCACTGCAATGCTGTTGGGCTGCTGGGGCAGCTTTTTCCAAACAGCCACGAAAAAAAAGGTGTGTGGTGTAGGATGTGTCAAAAATTTAGCTTCGTATGGTGTTGTCTGTCCTTCTTCTGGAGTTGGGATAGGGCCTGGGACGTGTCTCATCTGTTTCTCACCCAGGATCATACGCGGTCAGCTGGGCTTACTCATCGAGGTGCTCTTACACATGGCTGGGTGCTGACCTGGGGGAATGCTCCTGAGCGAAAAGGGGAAAAAAATATCACCTCCCAGCCCAATATTTGAAAAAAAATGTTATTGGTTTATTAAAACTAGCCCACCCAACAACCTTCATGCACCTTGCCACGTCTCCATTTATGCGTTGGCTCCGGGCTGTGGATTCAGGATGTTTAATACGGGTGTGGTGAGGGATCTTCTGTCCCAGCCGTGGTGCAGCAGGCGGGGGGGAGCCCCTCGGCCAGCTCCCTGCCACTGCTGAGCCTGGCCCCTCGTTTCCCGCAGGTATTCCGTGAGCAAGCGATCGACGGCGAGACCCTGCCCCTCCTGACGGAAGAGCACTTGCTGAACAACATGGGGCTGAAGCTCGGCCCCGCGCTGAAGATCCGCTCACAGGTAGGACCGGTCCCACCGCCGGGCGGTACCAAGTGGCACAATTTAAGGTCGTCCCCAGCTGGAGCAGCGCCGTCGGGGGCCCTGGTTTAGTGACTCCCATTTTCCAAGCAATAATTGTTTAGTTATTTCATTTGGGTTTCGGGAGCGCTTGCGCTGGCCGCCAGAAATGGTGCATGTGCTCATCAGTCACGCAGCTCTTCCGAGGCAGACAGCACGGGCAGCGTGCTGCAAATAGCTCGGGACGGGGATGCAGAGGGAGCCTAAATCGGCCCCGCTGCGGCGAGGCGAGGTGCTTGTGGCTGGCCCCACAGCCGCGGCCCGGAGGGAGAGCAGCTGCAGCCAGACCGGGGAGGCAGGGGATGCCAAATCAGCTCCACCTGAAAATAGCCTGCAGGGACTTAACCGGGTGAAGCCATTTCGGGAAATGTGTTTTTGTTCTAGACTGACTGCAGGGCCTTTTGCTGCTTGTCTCCCTTGTGTCCCAGTGGCTCTGGGCAGCTCCCTTTTTGGGAGCTGGAGGCACCAAGGCATTTAGCAGGCTCAGCATCAGCTGGTGAGCGCTTTCCCTCCCCGGTGAGTAACGAACAGCCAGCTCTGCCCCTCCTCGGCTGCGCTAGCAAGCGCCTGCTGAACGTTTCTGTCCCGGGCTAGGCAGAGCTCACCGGGCTCGCTGCTGGCCGGGGGCCGTGCTTGTGGTGTTCACTTGCGCTGTGACACATGGGCAGTAGGAGCTGCGTTTGCCTCTGTTGCTTTCACCAAGTTCTAGGGGAACTGTATTTCCTTCCCAACAGACCAGTTTGCTCCTGTAGCACTATTACTTTAAAGAAATGCCAATCCTCCCCAAAACACCTTTATTTATTTATTTATTTATTTTTTCCTGACTTGGCTCCCAGCTGACCGTGGAGGTTTGCTTTCCGTAGGTCGGGTCACCGCGACCCAGTACAGTTGTCTCCAACTGGAGCGTCTTTTGGCCACAAAGCTGGCCGAGCAGCTCTGCTACAGCTGCTTTTTGTTTTTTCCCCATCCATCCAACAAGCGGCAAACAGCTTCTGACACCCGGCAGGACCGGGCTGGGCTGTGGGGTGCCAGCATGCAGCTGGTTGTGCCAGCGCCACGCGTGTGCACGTCCCTGGGCTGCACGCGGAGCGTCACTGCCCTGGCGTAGCTGCCCTGATCCACGAGCTGCGCGTTTGTTAGATTATGTTAAAAACAATAAGAGAACCTTTACTGCTTTCCCTACAGCCCTCACTGTTTATGAGGGGGCTAATAAAAAGGTTCTGTGGGCAATTGTTCCCCGTGGGTCAATTCAGTAGGAAATAAAACTCTTATGTTTCTTAAAAACCAGAGAATGCCAAATAGCTCACAGACATACTTAGATTGGCTTTGCTGGGGGGGGGGGGGGGGGGGGGGGGATATGAGATATGGGCTGAAGCTCGAAAAAGCCTGCTTCGATTTAATCAATAGTGTTTAAAGGTCTCTAATAAGGCAGGGGCTGGGGGGGGGGGGGGAGTAAGTGGGGGAGCAGAGTCCTGATGTTGCTAACTGAATAATGCCCCAGTTGTCTGGTTTGAGCACAAGCCTGTGTTTTTGTTTAAGCCTAAATGTGAACCAGCTGTGTAGGTGCTGGAAAGTTGTGAGGCCTTTGGCCCTTGCTGGGAGGCAAGAACTGCTGCAGGAGAGCTTTCTCCGGAGCTGCAGAAGGGAGAGGCTGTAGGCTTACAGCTTCCTGCGCTGCTAACAGAAGCCACCCTGTAGCCAGATTTTTTTTTTTTTCCCCTCTCCCCCTCTTCCCATTAGAGCAATTCCTGCTCTTCAGAAGTGGGCACCATGTGCTGGCCTGCAGACAGCTTACTGGTGGTGTGGGGCTAGCAGAAGCGTTGTGTTCGATCAGTGGTGCCTGCTAATGGGCTCACCGACGAGGCAGGTAGTGCCAGCTGGCCTCACCCCGTACTCGAGGCAGCTGCCCACGGGCTGCCCCCGAAGCCTGGTGCCGCAGGGCGCACAGGGACGGACGCTTCCCACCTCTGCGTTTCACCTGGGGGCCACGCAGAGCACCGTCACTTGGCCCTGCAGCCTTACCTAGGTATGGGCTCCAAGCGCTCCAGGTTTCCACAGCCCCTTTCTGAGACCCCCGAGCATTTCAGGGGCTGGATTGGGGTCAGCAGTGGGGGTTCAGGCTTGCTTGCAGCCTGGAACTCAGCAAGGCCTCCGGCGTTGGACACACGCAAACCACACCGCAGGGGAAGGTCCTGCGCTGCCCATCCCAGCACGTCTTTAGCCTGTGAGAGGTGAGCAGGGCTCCAGCTGCACATTGGTGCTCTTTATGAGCCACACACCAAAGCGCCCGGCACAACACGGAGCACGCCGGCACAACAGAGCCCTTTAGAAAAAGGGAGGGGGGAAGAAATCTTCCCTGGTCTTCTCCAGTATTTCACCAAGGGGGTTTTGGTGCATCAGGAGTAGCAGCTCTTCGTTCAGATGGTGTAACCTAGCCTTTCTTTTTGGATTACAGCCCCTGGGACGCGGCAGGACGGTGCAGCCCCTGCGGCTTCCCGAAGCCGGGTTGCACGCAGTCAGCCCTTTAACCCCTGCGTTTACTTTCTGTTTTTTTTCGCTAGGTCGCCAAGAGAGTGGGCAGAGTGCTGTACATGGCAGGCTTCCCCATGGCTTTCCCTCTGCAACCCCCTGGTTTGAGGCCTCCGGAGCGGGACCTGCCCCCCGCCGACCTGCGGCCGTCCTCCACGGGCAGCGTGGCCTCGCCCTTCAGCAGCGGGCTGCCCTCCGCCAGCCGCATCTCACCAAAGCAGGAGAACGGCAACCCCGCCATCCTCGCCGGGCTCAACGACACCACGAAACCTCCCTCCTAACTGCAGGCCGGCTCGGGGCTGCTGCTGGAACTGAGCTTCAGTGGGGGAAAGCGAAGGGACCGCGGTGCGAGAGCAGGAGAGCCTCCCTCAGTGCGCGATGCGGGAGCGAGGAAGGGAGGTTTTTACTTCTTTTTTTTTTTGGATGCATTTGCTTTTTTGTTTAAAAAAAAAAAAACAACAAACACGGACGTTTTAAAAACTGTAAAAAAGGGAAGGAAAGAAAACTATCCAAAGACGTATCGAGACGACACGAGTGAAGAGGAAGATGATGCTGGAGGCCAGCAGCGGTTCCCCTTCCCTTCCACACCCCTTCGCGCTCACCAGGCTGATGGGGAGCTGGGGCCGGGGAGGAGCGCTCCTCTTCGCCTTCCGAGCCACACGGCTTTCAGGAACTCCTGGCAGTGACTCCGAGCAGGGCCAGGGACCGGGCACTGCTCCTCCCAAAGGTACTCTGCGCCCCCGAGCGAAAAGCAACCCACGGAAACGGCAAGCACCCGCCTTCCCGAGCAGCTCCTCCTCCCTGGAAACTGTACTCAGTTCCTCATTCAGGTGTCTATGCATCTCTAGCGACTTTTAAAACAATACCAAAGACAGACAAAAAAAGAAAAAAAAAATAGAAAAAAAAAAAACCTAAAAGGCAAGTTCCGGTCCATGTTTACTTCAGTGTGGATGGTACGGCACAGGCGGCTCGCTGCCGTCCCTCGGCTGGGGGCTGCCCTCTCCCCGGCGCCTTTTCCTTGCAGCACACACCCGGGAGGACTCTGCCCGCGCTCCAGCCCCGCAGAGCTGCTTTTTTTTTCCTTCGTTTTGTTTTAAATAAGAAAAAAAAAAGTGTGTGTGTGCTTAGGTGGGACGAAGGGTCACAGGCCTCACTCCAGCGTGGCCCTCTCCCTCTGTCGCGTGTACTACGGACTCGTTTCTACATTTGGTTTATTTTTTTTTGTTTGTTTGTAGGGTTGGTTTTGTTCCTTTTAAAGCCTTGTTACAGAGGTGGATGTAGTTGCACATTCTGGCCTGCTGTGGACCATGAGACGGATACCTGTGCGTTCCCAGAGGAGGGGGAGGGATGCTGGGGGTGGGGGGGGGGTCAGGCTAAAAACCAAGGGGCAGAGTTTTTACTACTGTGAATGAGATGGTAACTCCTGGGGGTGACCCCCTGTGACTTGTACAGTTGTGAGCAACAATCACATGTGGTACTTTTCTCTCTCTCTCCTCTTTTTTTTGTTTAAACGTTGCACGTGCTGCCGTTTTTTTCTTACAAAATAGCTTGGTGGTACATTAGCTTCTTTATATTGTAAAAAAAAAAAAAATTGTCATTATCCATCACATCACGATAAAAATGCTTTCCAGCAATCAGTTTAAATAAAAAAGAAAAACACTTAATTTACAAATGGTACCTGGCTTCCTGAGCCCCTCGTGGATGGCTGCTTTACCCAAGAAGCCTCCTTTGTTGTGTGCACGCTTACCTGAGCCGTACGCATCACTGCCGGGGGTGGGAACTTGGTGTTAAATGGCAAAAAACTCCTTGCCCAGCTAAGTTAAGGGAAATGAGGAAGAAACAACCTCTTTCTTTTGGAGGAGAAGGTAAGTTAAACCTTTTTCTTGTAGTTCGGGCCCTACAAGCCTCATCCCCGCAGCCACATCGCGGGCTCCCAGCTGTCAGTGCCCGGGGACACCGGCTGCGTTACCAGGTAGGGAACCTCACTCTGGAGCAATCCTGCCCCCTGCTAAAGCAGCAGGTGCTCAGCCCCCCCCTCAGGGCGCTCTAAATAATAAATAAATAATAATAAATTATTAATTTCTGAAGATCCTTCCTCCTCCTTACGGGACAAAGGGTATCTGGGTGCATGTTTAGGGAGGACAGGACTAATAATTATTGTAACTACAGCTGGGGGAAGAAAGAAACCACACCGCCTTTTCTACCCCTAAGCTCCAAAAACCATAATGAACTGTGAAGGAAACAGAACCAGTTCCCCCACAAGGCTACTACAGCAGTGATTTACCTGTTTACCTGCATAGCAGTGACGTTTGAAAGCAGAACAGGAGCAGCACTGGGTGCAGGGCAGGAAGAGCGTAATTACAGCTTCACGTACACCGAGCTGTTATCACTTACGGGTGGGGTGAACGGGAGAACACCAGCCAGGCTACAAGACACGTGGCTTGACTGCTCCTTTTTATCTGCAATAAGGGAACGTTTCTGAGCTGTGGTTAGTCCTGCGCCATGAAAATAGAACTTTAAAAAAAATATATTTTAAATGTTTTAAAAAAAAAAACAAAACGTCTTCTTGTGGTGTGCCTGGAGGGGAACACGTAGGCAGTGCAGCAGGCAGCGATGAACAGGCCCGTGCAGGCAGCTTGGCCACCCCAGCGCTGACAGCTAGCTAGTGGCCTCACTGAACGGGGACAGAGGAATACAGATAGCATTTAGTCCTGCCCCCCCATCTTCCTTTCAAAAAAAAATAATAATCTGCATTAAGGAAAAAATGCTCTTGAAAGGCACGGTTAATTTTCAGGAGTGATTTTGTCAGATACACTGAGAACACTTAAACTTCTACCACTCAGCAAATCCCCCTATTTCCAGTTTACCTGCCAAAGAAACGTTTCCGAGCTGCCAGTCCTGCAAACTCCGGCCTCGAGAGAGCTGTTTCCGTTTTCCCAGCAGAACACGACCTGGAGCTGCGCGGTGCCCTCCCTCGAGCACCCCTCCTGCAGGAAGACCCAGACCGAGCTGCTCCCCGCTGCCGTGGGCGGCCGGTTTGGAGGGTGGGAGCGAGGCAGGCTGCCCGAGGCGTGCTGCGGTCCGACCGCTGTTTGCAGGGCTCACAGCCAGCAGCCGGGCGCGTTCCCCGTGCTACGGTGCCACCGCGGGCGACAGCGGGACTGTCACAAAGCACAGGAGCAGCCTGGGTGCCCCTTGGCTCACCAAGCACGCGGATCCTGGGTATATCCAACAAATCCTGGGCAAATCCTACATTTTTTTTCTGATGTGAAAAGCCTATTTCCTACGTTATTAGCTTTGCCTCTTGCTCCACGCTGCTCGCGCACCCTCCCTTCTCCGCCCACATCCCAAGGCTTATTATTTCAGGTTACCGTACACTTGGTATCCTTACAGCCTGCCTGATCTGACCGAGCTGCCTCTGACGTTGCCGGTAAAAGCTTTCCGCTTGCAGCGAGGACACAAAGCCCTAAACGCTCTGCGCACTCCTTGAGGACCCTTGGCTAAAGAGAGGGTTTGGGGCAAGGGCCCGGAGCAAAACGGGGGGGCTGAACAGGCAGGAGGCCCCTCAGACATAGGGGCTGCTCCTTCCCCTGGCCAGCAGAAGCTGAAATGGGACCCTACGTTATTTAAAGCAGGAGATTTAAATGAGGGCTTTTTATTACCTACGCCGAGAAGTTTTACTGGCTTTGAAGTGCCCAAAAACGTTACCAAAAATATATAGTCGGTAGAAAAAGCTTGAAAAGTCCAAGCAGCTGCTTTGCCGTGTCACCGTTAACAGTCCTTGGTGGCACCTGGGGCTGGGTCCCCCCCTTACCACCTCCTGGAGACCAGCTGGGGGGGTCCGGCGGGGCTGTAAGGGCCAAGAGGTGCTCAGTCCTCATCGGAGAACGCCAGGTCCTCCACAACGTCCTCGTCGCCTTGGGCCAGCTGCTGGAGGTCAGCCCGCGACAGCCCCCGGGGGCCGGGCCTCTGCTTCTGCTTGCCCTCCGTGCTGTCGTCCTCTGCGGGTGGAAAGAGAGAGAGAGCGCGAGGTGTAAATCCTGCTTTACTGGGGGGCAGGTGGAGGCAACTCATCGCTAATTAAGCCCAGACACTCGTTAATTTATTGGCAGCGCTGCAGCTCCCCGATAGCAGTAGGTGAGCGCTGCAGGGCGCAGCACCGGCAGTGAGGAGCTCGGGGAGGGAGGAGGGAGGGGACGAGGCAGGCAGTGCCCCCAGCCCTCTGAGCAGCCTTCCCCCTTCGGAGATCCCCCTGGGGGGCGAGGAGCTGACAGAAAGGAGCTGTCGCAGGTACCTGCAAGACTCCCAGATGTGAACCTGGCCCCGAGCTCCCTCCTTTTGGAGCGGTGTTTTTAATAAACACAGCGGAGAGCTGGTTTCTGGGGGCTGTGCAGGACTCTACACGTTCCCCTTCCCGGGGCAACCTCCCAGAAGCGGGGCTGGAGCTCCCCTGGCCCTGCGGACCATCCCGCTGAGCCCCTGCCGGCACCGTGCTGGCTCAGCGCCGCTCCCTCGGAGCCTCTTGCTCTCCCAAAAGGACAAAAAGCCACCTCCGGCTACCCGGACCGGGCTGGGTGCTCAGGACAGCTCACGGAGAAAACCCCACCGGTGGCACCGAAGCACCAGGTCTCCCAGCCCCCAAGGGAGGGAGCTTTTCCCCAAGCGTGCCTGCGTGCAGCGGTGGGCAGGGAGGAGCAGAGCTGCCTCGTTCTCCTTGCCAGCGCTGTCGGAACTCGCGCCGAGCCCCCATCTATTCCGGGCGACGCGGCTGGGCTGTGCGTGCCAAGCCACAGCCATCTGCCACGCTAAATCAGGCAGGTTTTGCTCTCACTTGGCCTCTTTCCCCCTTCCTGCTCTCGTCGCTCCCCAAACTGGTTAAAAACAACAAAAAAAAAACCCAGGCTGCACAGGGGAGCTTTTTGTGGCTGTTCCCCGCAACCGCGCATCACACCCAAAGGCAGGCAGGGGCGCAGAGGCTTGGTCCTATAAATCCCAGGCCTAGGCAATGGCAAAAAAAAGAAAAATAGAAGGAAAAAAAAAACGGCAAAGGAACAGCAGAGCAGGCAGAGGAGCCCTGGCAGGCCCAGCTCCCGTCTGCTCGCGTGGCAGCGCCTTGGCAGAGGCAGGCAGGAGCGAGCCCAGCGCGGGCCCTGCGCCCTGCCAGGGTGCAGGCGGGCTCACGAGCCGGCTGCGGCTCTGTGCGAGGGACAGGAGGGGCTGACACAGCTGCAGCAAAGCCTCCAGCCCCCCTGGTGACACGGCTGCCGCTCGGTAGCCTTTAAAAATACCACCCTGGGCTGGCGGCCTCACGCTGACACCCACCCCTGCTGCTTCTCTGGGTAGAAGCGGCCAGGCAAGGAGCAAAGCCAGCGGATCGAGCAGAATGTGTAGTGTATGCTGGGAATAGCACTCACCTTCAGCACAAAAACCCCAGGTGAACGCAGGATTTGGGACGGGAGCCCCTACCTGTCCTGTCCCGGGAGGAGCTGCTGAGAGGCAGCAAGCACCGCGTTAGCCCTGCGCAGCACCCCGCAGCCCCGAGGAGGAGCGCGCCCTCCGCTCCCCGGCGCCTGCGGAGAGCCTTGAAGCGAGGTTTCTGCGCCCCGTGGGGCTGCGCTGTACTTGCCGAGTCTGTTTGAGCCTCTCCGCAGGAGGCCCCTGCGAGGAGATGAAAGGGGCTGGTGGCTTGTGAGAGCAAGGGCTGCGCAGCCCTTAACCCCTTCGCTCGGCGCGCGCTCGGAGCTGGCGGGTCTCCCCGCGCACGTGCCGAAATCCCTCCTGCCACCCCGCAGCTCGCGAGGGCAGCACAGCGAGGGCAGGGGAGGCAGCTCCTTCGTAGGAGAGCCCCCGCGATGCAAAGGAGCCTGCGGCTGCCAGCGCTGTCAGCAACGCCCTTCCCCTTTTCCTAGGAGCACTACTCACCATCGGAGTCGCCGTCGTCTTCCAAATCTTCCTCGTCCTCCTCGACTTCATACTCGCCCTCGTCATCGTCATCGTCCTCACCGAAGTCCTCCTTGCTGCTTGCTTCGGAGCTGTCATCTGAGGCCGCTTTGGCTTTGGATTTCCCTGCAGGTATTTTTACAGGGTAAACGGAAAATCGAGGGCAGCACAGGGCTGTGTGCAGGCAGGGCAAAGCACCACCACCCCGACACGTGCTAAAGGGGAAGTTCACCACTCGATTTCTCCTGCCACATCTCCCCAAAAGCCTTTTTGGCTTACACCGGAGCCCAGAGGAGGATGCACAGCACTTCAGAGGCCCCTGCTAAAGGTCAGGATGGCCGGGACACAAAAAGGCAGAGAAATCACCCCGGAAGCCCCAGGCTCTGCGGCTCCCTCCTATTTATTGAGCACCGCGGGCGCAGCACCCAGTGCTGGTCATGAAAACACCTTTTTGCCCTGCTGGGGGCGCGGCGTGAAAGGCAGGAGAGGAAGACAGACAGAAAAACATGAAGAGAGAAGTGGGCCTACTGAAGAGACTTGAAAAAGAAGAAATAAGCGACGAAGAAGGTCTGGTTCCTTCACCTGCACCCCTCAGTGGTTATTTGCCACTGCAAATGGGCAGACCCCGATTCAGGGCATCCTTTTACACCCCTTTTAGCCCTGTTCCCCCTGACAGTCACAAGGAAAAGGTGCAGGACCGGACGCCCCTGCAAACCCCCTCTGCAGGTGGCTGGGAGGGAGCACGCAGAGCCTCGGGGCCTCGGGAAGCGGGCTGCTTTCCTCCCCCTCTCTCCCTCCCCTGGACAGGGATTTCACCACGCATTTCAGTGCCAGCAGACACGGACATGTGTCCCCAGGGAGCAGAACCTCCAGCCCCCGCCGAGCTAAGCCCTGCTCGCCTGCCTGCATCCCAACCTGCCTAGGCAGCCGCTTGCTCCCATTTCAGCCCCTCCGCCAGGCAGGCGGCGCGCATCCTTCTCCCGCCGCGCTGCTCGGCGTCTG